>NC_071289.1:26650000-27288000 GCF_943734705.1 Anopheles coustani
CGGGTGACAGCATCACACCGACGTGCAATCAGAAACCTTACATACCAGGTACGGTGATGGCTCGTGAAACAGGGCTTGTGGACGCTTGTGCTCACCTGAGGTGTATCCACTCTTTGCAGTCAAACGTCCCGACCAGTCGTATAATCAGCGACCTACCTTAGGCAACATGCAGAAGTCGAATCACCGCAACCGCCAGGGCTACCACTATCAACCAATAGCCTCAACCTCCCGGCAGAGCCCAACGTTTGTGCTGGATGAGGATGCCCTGCCGGGCCCGTCGTCCCGCTCGCTCGACTACTCCAGTGCGTGATGCAGCCGGATTCAGGACCGGGGGATAGCGTTCGTTACGAGACAGTTGGTCACCGTTGGCAGCCGGTACTGGTGGCGTCGGATTTATCAGGCACACGCTGGGCAGATGTTTTTGTTGCCAGTTGCAGCGGGTCAGTGGTAAAAGGAACCGGAGCACCGAGTTCTTCCCCAACGGTTGTGGAACTTCGGTCGACCTGATGTTCGAAACCATCGGTGGAGTTCCCTTCTCCGATTCGGGCGGACGAAAAACACACAAACACACACACACACACATTTGGCATCCAGAGAAGAGTAGAAAGTTGTTGGCAATGGCCTGAGGAGGTGCATGTACTTCGCAGAGCAAACAGTATCAGTAAATTACATTAATTAAAAAGAAAACACACAAATAGCACCCCTGCGAATTGGGGGGTACAGGACTTCAAACATACCTGACCGGAGGCAGAAGAACATAGAGTACACGTTCGGAACAGAGGTCCCCGCTGTAGAGACTACCGGCCACAAACCAGGAATTTGTAGATTATATTAGATACAGTCGATAGTCTGTAGCATGAAGCAAAAGTGAGCTACTTTTTGATCTTCGTCCAAACGGAGTCGATTTGATTCTAGGGAAGGAAAGGGAACTAGCTTCGCCTAAGATATTTTCTGTAAAATATGTATTTTGCAACAATACGCCGTTTCATTTTTACCAAACATAGGCGAGCAAGCTAATTCTTACCAAGGATGCTGTCTGCCTGCTGCTTCACTACCATTAACATTTCACCGACAATGCCCCTTTTTGATACCGTAGCTCTAGTCTGCAATTTAGCAATTGTTGTGTTGGGTCGTATACCCTTCCCAGACAGAATATTCTCCCATATTTTTGTCGACATACCGTACTTAGCATCTACACTTTACTAGAGAGAGGGAGGCACTGATTACTTCCACAGCTCGTTCTGAAAAGCTAGAGCTACGAGATTGGCACCGACAAGTCGTACCCTCTAGTCTCCGTCCTGTTTTTTGCCCCAAATCGAGTCGCGGCCGCAAGAAAACTGATATATTTTTATAATGGCACCTTTTTCTGTCAAGTTTATTTCCCCCTTCTTCCTTCTAACTACGTGTAAATGCGTATTCCGTAGACCGTAGACGGTAGTGTTACTGACTGTTTGTAACGCGTGCGAGACGAGGAGAGCATTTATTTAACCCCTTAGCCATAATCACTTTAAAACGGTAGCAACTTTTCTTGTAGGTGATATTTTGCAGAAAAAACTCTCCCACCCTTCCGGGTATCCATTAGAACAGGTACGAAGCGACCAAACCGATCCCATTACGCTCCCTTCCGTTCCAATTCGGTTTTCAATTCTCGTCTCCATAATCTGCCGTCCAGTATATAACAGTTGTTGTAATAGAGGAAGTAATAAAAGGAAACGGGATCGTTCGCGCAACGATCGTTAGACCCGAGAAAAAAGCACACGTGAAACAAACGAAACGGATGCTGTACTGCAGCCTTTCCTTCGAAACGAATTAAAAATGGCAACCTGGGGTCACGGTGCATTGTAAAAGTAGCGCACTGTGGCAGGATGCTAACTGGAACAGGATAGGGAAACCCAGCACGAAACAGCTTTCACCATTTGAGGGAAAAATGTTCATACAGTAACTGACAGTTTGAATGCTATAGCAAAAGGAAAATTAACAAAAACCAATCTCTCCAAAAGCAATAGACAACTCACGTGTGAAACAATTTTTCCATTTTATGTGTGCTTTTTTCAGCTGGGTAACGAAACAAAACAGAAAAAAACATATGATCGACAATAATCCACAGTCCACAATGCACAGACACAGCAACGTGTTTGGTAACCTGCACCAACCGGAATTTGGACGGAACGGAAATACGTTTCACATTTTAGCCGAGTGTGTAACTGTGTGTAAAAATTCGCACTCGTAGAACACAAAAACAGACCGTTTGCAACAAAACTTTAACGGAAAACCCCCTTTGGGACGAATCCCAACAGGTGCCATCGGCGTGTGTTAATGACATGACACGTGTATCTTAAAATCTCTCTACAACACTTTGTATTACACTATTCCGTAAGTTTCAGGTTCTGCGAAAGAGGTTTTCTTTTCGTTTTTTAATCCTTTTCTTTGATTTGTCCACTGTGCTCAGGAAACCAAGTGTTCTAGATGTTAGTAGCTAGTCCGGCAAGTAGAAAGTATATCATTATTAAACCTAGCTTCCGTTCCTCCATCTAGCAAAAAGGATGCTCTTTCGTTTGACATCATGTAGACATCTTCACTATAGAAGTGTTTAAAACGCACAAAAGAAAAAAAAGTCCAAGTAATGGGATAGTGTGGCCTTTAGTTTATTAAATGTTATGTTTTGTCTTCTATTGGTTTTCTCCGTTTCGTATCATAAATCACGCTTTCCGTTGGTTTTGATACTTCCCCGCCTACTTCAATTATTTACAATGAAGATACTCGGAGAAGGTGTATATTTGATTTATGCCTATGTTATTTGTGTTGTTAAGAGAACTTTCGTCGTTTTTAGAATATGATAAAAGATTCTTCTTATATTAGGCACAAGCTACAGTGCGACCGATAATACATATTACATAAATCGAAAGCATTTTTTGTAGAACAGAACCAGCGAGAAAGGAACCGATGGACAAACGAAACGTGCGTGACACATATTCCGTTCCGTTTCTACTATCCTCTGCTATCCTTCCCCTATCCTATCCCGTCTATTGCGAGGCGACAATTCGGAGTTAGAGGGATCGCATTTGTTATCGCTTGAAACAGTAGCAAACACCCGAACCTGGAGAACTGGCGTCCAGACCATTGGTACCGGTTAGCATACACTAAGGTTAGGCCGATTTTTACTAGCTCGTAGGAGTAACATCCCTTTGTTCACGTTGAATGGGTCGGCACGGGCGCACGTGGGCAGTGTGGGCCGCGCGCGACTTGTACATAGTTTAGTTTTAGATAGTTTTGAAATAACGGAACGATATGTAGCTCGCGGAATCGCAAAACAATCGCGGGACACGGGCCAACATCGGGCCATCCGGGGACAGGTCCGTGGCTACGAGAAAGCAATGAAATACTGCCAAAGAATTTTCCTGATGAATCGAATTGTTGTCGTCAAAATTTAGTAATAATGTGAACAAACCAGATTGTAGCCCACATGAAGCAACAGCCCTTTGCCGTGTGGATGGGAAGGAAATACAAAACAAAAAAATGTAGAATATAAAACCAATACACACAAATACACAAGAAAGGTATATAATATTATTACAAAAAAAGATAACAAAAATCGTGGAACTTAAGTAACAAGTAGGATGGGTTTTTTTCAGTAAAAAGTAAATAAACGGAGAGCGTTATCAAAGATAGGATTTTCGGCATCGTGAATTGGGGGTCGCTCTGTAAAGGGGGCCCGTGTTCGGTGACATCGTTGGAAAGGTGCATTTTCTAAACATTTGCTTCCGTCTCATGCTCTTTAGGAAGCAGAATTTAATAACGTAAACAAGTGATTCACTAGAGCAAAACGCGCGGTACAGGTTTAAATTTTAAAACGAATTGTGTTCGGTTTTTGAATACTTCCCAAATGAGAATGCGCAAGACGGTAAGGAAAGCTTCCCAACTCTGGGTGGAACAAAACAAACGTTCCGGCGTTCACCAAGCACTAACGGAACGTAACGCCGGCTAGTGATAACTGAGATAAACCATTAAACCCCATGGATATCATTATGATAGCAGTGTAACGGATAGGTTGTTTCTAGATGAGTTGAATTTCGTTTCGGTTTTCGTTTGGATGCCGCTCGAGCCGCTAGACCGTCGGTGCGAAATGTATCATATTTTTACAGGGTATCGTGTAACAAGTTTCATTTGGCAAATGTGATCGAAAGTATTAACAAAAGAAAAACTTTAGCAAAGCGGGACAGCACACATCGTCGCTCATATTTCCAGCGAGATGTATATGAATTACCTACAACAGAAAGTTAAGAAAAGCTAAAATACAGTAACAACAGAAGCAAACACCTAAGAGATGAAACAAATCGTTGGTCAAAATTGTAAGCAACGACGAACAGGAAAACGAACCTAAATTTCTAACCAAAATAGAGATGAAGGTAAAAAGATGAGTTTCTTTATAGATGTGAAAGGTTACGTAAAGAAAAGTACCGTACTAAAAGAAATTAAAAAAAAAACTACACACTGTAGATAGATTTGTTAAACGACAGAGCGCTGCTAGTGAAATAGAACGGATTAAACGAAAATGAGAGACCGCGGGAAAACCTACCATGAGTCGCCACACGGACATTGGTAAAAAACATTTGCATGAAAGCAGTTAAAGACGCTGAGGTACGTCGTGATGAAGCTTATTGTATAGAAACGAACATTTAACATACTTCACACATTACGAAAATGGAAGTCCGTATCAATGGTTCGGGAAACCATGCTTGTAATTTGTCGGTAGTATGGCATGTACTTCGTTTCGTACTAACAATACGAACAGTTATTTATTTGTAGATTCGGTCCGAATTAGCAATAGAGTGGAAACATATAACGCCATAAACAACAGGATAAGACCGTACCATGTTATCGGGGCACTGTTAAATTAAGGTTGAACCTTGTTCATCAGCTGCTATTCACATTTTCGGATTAGTCATGAAGAAGGAAGATAAATACATTTACAAAGCAATTTGACGAACGATCGAGGAAGGTATGGAAAATCAAAAGATCAATGGATACATCATTTTCTGATACTGGCATGCATTAACTAGACCCGGGATTTAGTTACTTAACCCATCAGCGAAATACAAAGCACTCTTAGTACGTTAATTTGAGTAGGAGACATTCAATAGAAAGGTTGCCGGCGCATACAGTGTGCCGCCGTTTGAACGCCTAGCGGGCGCAGTTGAAGAAATAAAGAGTCTCAACCGAATGCGTGATAAGGAAGTATAGCGAATATCGGGTACGTTAGCAAACCGACACAGGACTTAAGATTGGCACCAAATGTAAACGTAACTGAACGCAGGTAGTAAGCAGCACGTCAATGGCGATGATGGAAAAAATGGGTTTTCAATCAAATTTATATAGGGTGAAGTGCCTAATGTATAGACAATATAGTTCCCTATAAATTCTAGCACCGAGACGCAAAACTACCGATAGTGTATCGATTCCAAACATTTTGCGGGCTCGCTCGTTGAAGAAATTGACGTAACAGACAAACCGAAGCAAGGAGAACACTAAACTAAGCGAACAATCCTCACTCACCAGACACGAATTAACTAACTCGCCAAAGCACACTGAAGAAAACCATGGTGAAGCGTAAAACATTGTGCAGTACGCCTAGTGGAAAACCCGCTCTAAACCATCGAAATTTTGTAATGCATATGGAAGATTCTAATTGGGCGCTGTTATCGACTTTGTACTTCTGATGCTTTACATACATACTATGCGCACACTTTCTAGTCCGATATCGGCATGCCCTCCATGAAGCATCGATTGAATAATTTGCACGAAAGGACGACGATATTAATCTTAATGGTAACGTTTTCGTAACTTCACAAAACTGTTAAATTTCATGCAATTCTTCGTTGTTTCTTTGAGATCTGAAAGATTCCCTACGAAACCTTACCGAGCCTGTCTATCCGGACCACGGAAACGATCATTTTATCACCGTGCATGTAACGAATCGTTTTAAATTCGAAACAAAACATCTATCATCGTTCTCGAACGAAGTAGATTGAACGGAACATCATATGAGGAAAAGCGTGTGTGATGATATAATGGCGTGTGTATGATGCAGGAACTACTCAGCGCGCGGCAGGCATTGATTGTAAAACGGAAGATTGCAATGTGGAGTATATCTAAGAGGACCCACAGCAAAACTAAAACAAACAAAAATATATCCATCGTCAAGAGATCAGTATCCATTCATTTTTTAATCTAAACAAGAGCAAAAACCAGAAATCATTGTATAAATGAGAAAAATAGACAATTCAACATTCCCAAAATAAAGAAAAACTAGAGTGTGTTTTGTTTAATGCAGTGAGCATATCACTTTCAATCAGAACAGCGATATTTGAATTGCATCCATTTACCACGTGTTTCTTCCACGTTGCAATTACAACGGTTCCATCCATTTTATGGTAAACGGTTTTGTAACCAATCTGCCTTTTCAATTTTCGAAAAGGCCTTTTCATTCAGTTGAAATACGGCGAATGGCTGTTTTCGAACGAACCACGGCTATTAATGTAGAGGTTCAAACATCTTCAATGTTACAACAAATCTATAAACGAATATTGTTACTGTAAAGATAAAAAGGATAGTTACCTAAGCTCAATTTTGCGATTTGATTTGTAAGTTGCCATTAATTACAGGTGAACGTCGATTATCCGGGGGTGTCGGGACCGAGAGGTCCCCGGATAACCGAATTCCACGGATAATCGAACATATACTAAAATACGTTTATAATACCTGGTTTGAGTCTCGGCTAGTTCACTTTTGACCAGTTCCGGTTAGTTGATTAATCATAAAAAATGTTTGAATTATTTTCCTATGGTATTTTTATTGCTATTTTCGATCAGAGAAAATTTATTTGACACATTATTGCTACAAAATGTTGTGAACCAACCTAATATTCATGGAAACATTTAAGCCCGGTTGTGCAGTTGTCAGTTGCAAGACCCCCGGATAATCCGCCCCCCGGTTAATCCGGCCCCGGATAATCGACGTCCGACTGTACATTCTAAATTTCCCAAGTAACTTTTCTACCAATTCATTTGACAGTTTCGATTGTACACTCAACATGACATACACAAATGCATCAACCTTACCAAAGATCTTGAAAATCGCTGTTTTGACTTGCACTAGTGATGTGGACACTGAATCCCTACAGGGGTTCGTATCTTTCGATTCAAACCCAATCTGAGTTCCGGATCTTAGAATCCGAATCCCAATCCGTCATATCCTCATCTAATGCCGATTTTTCATTTGATGTGTTTAATCCAATGAATGATTTACATAAGAATATCAGTATAGTTGACATTATTCTTCTAATTGAATTCAAACAACACGATCAATCTAGTCCTTTTTGGGAATATGCAGACTAACTGATTTACCCGAGTTTATTCCAAGAAGAGTAGCATTTATTATGTTTCAAAAACAATTATGACAGCAATTATCATTCAAATTGAATCCATCGTGGGTCACTGAAACAGTGAAGCAAGTCCTTCTGAGGTTTTTCCGCACTTTCCCGGCGGGGAATTTATCGCGGAACGAACATGTTTGATGTTCTGATAATATTTTTCGCAAATAGCGCCTGAGACATGGCTGATATCATGTATTTAAAGCTAGACAGATTAATAAATTGGTGCATTGCGACCATTACAATATATCTAACGTATTTGAGATATTCAATTGGCCCAAATGAGTTGTTTTATTCACAGGTTCAAGTTTTTAAGACCCAAGACTAGCTCACTTTTTTCGCTACTCGTTTTTGGCGGAAAAAGGCGAATTCTCTCCCAAAATCCGGACGAGATATGCTCACGACCTCTTCGACAGCGGGTCTTGTTCTAGCGGAGAGGAAATTCCTCTCCTCTCTTCTCACGACGAGAGCTGGTAGAAAAACTAGAAAAGATGGATAAAATGTAATATATGTAAGCGTGAAAATCGGTTGAAAGAATCAATAGTTATTAACAAATAGGCAGATTTTGGCTTTTTAGTAACCGAAGTTTATTCACCTTGTTCCCGGTAGAGTGCTGTATCTTTTTCACACAATTAGTTTTCTCAAAAACTAGAAAATATGAATAGATCAATTGTAAAACTAGGTGTTTGACTTAAAGTTTCAATAAAATAGATTTCTGATACAGGAATCATATGATTGGTAGCAGTCGATCAGTATAAATGTGTTTAACATCCTGGTTTAGCTGTTTTTTGTTACAGAATTGAGTTCAAATGTTCATTACGATTGTTTGTTTTGGGTACCATAAATTCCAAGATGGGGCTATGTTTACTTGTCAAATCGCTCCACATAAACAACCTTGGGAGTAACCTTGATCTTTAGAATCCGTCAATTGGGATTCGAATCTTTGGAATCCGTCTAGGGATCGAATCTTCGAATCTTCCGAATCCCGATTCTGCCAACACTACCTTGCACCACCTGCGATGGCAGATGAAAACATTACGGATTCGAAAGGCGTACTGTTCGCACTTGTCGTCGATGCGTGCGCTGTGTGTTGTGGGAGCATAGAAATTACCATATTGTCGGGCGTGTAAATTGTCGGAATGCGGTGAAACTGAGCAGCAACAATGTGTGCAGGTGAATATGTTCCAAACTCCGGTACCAAATGGTCCTCCCGTTGAGAGGTTGAAGCAGCAATCTGTCGGGGTTGAATGAAGTAGGATTTGTTTTGTTTACAAATCTCTTCTTTGCAGTGCGTTCGTTGTGCATTTGAAGAGTTGTTCTTATCCTTTAATCGTGTAGCCTAAGCGAATCCCGTTGCTCAGTGAGGAAAACATCAATCCACGTAAGCTGTGCATTGTGAATCATAGCCATCCGGCCCTAAGCCTGTGCAAAACATCAATTGTTGGTCCGACGGTGCCCAAAAATCATCTGTGTTCGATCGCATTGTCAACGTTTAGTGTTGTGTGTTGTTTTTTTCGTTCTGCGGAAGGGTGTTTCCTTCTCTGGCAAGCAGCATCGTCGTGACTGAAGGAAAAGTGAGTGGATGAATGCGGTCAGGAAAACATAAAACAACGTCCGAAAAACGGGGTCACACGCCTCAAGCTTGGAAGCTGTGTAGCAGCGACGGTACACGGAAAAGTGGTCGGGAAAATAGAACACAACATATAAAAAAAGGTGTAGTGCAGTGCGCTACTTCGATCGGAAGCGAAAGAGAGCGTGTGTGATGTAGGGCCACAACGGGTGGAAAGAGTGAGAAAGGTACCCCCCGACTGGTTGGAAAATGCCCCACTGAGGGAAAGGTGTGTGAAAGGTAAAAGTAGCATAAATCAACGTAGCCCATTGGGGCAGGTAAGCAAAGAAACAAACAAAGAAGCCACCTCCGTTCGGAAGCTGGAACGGGCGACGGCAGTTCGTCGCGTTCGGCATACACATTGCTCGGTAGGATGTGTCGTTGGTGAGTGAGGAAACTAGCACCAAGTGGCCCCAGGAAGTGCTGTATCGAATGTGACGGATCGCTGACTGGCGGCCCCAAGCTGCACACAGTCAGTGTGGGTAGTTTGCATACTGCTGCATGGAGAAAGTAGGCCTTACGTCCGCTGCCTCAACTGCCACCAGTGCACGAACCCGGGAAAGGATGTCACGCCGAAAAAATCTGGCCGGCCTGTGCGCGATCGCCGCCGTGTGCATTGTGGTGCTGTACGCAAGCCAGCGTTACACCTCCAACAACTACAGCACGGAGTACTTCCGGCCGCGGGAGCGTACGGCCAATCAGCGGATACTCAACTCACACAACAAGTACTACGGGTAAGTTATGGTGCGCCAAAGCGGTCGTTTAAAGTTTTTCTCCCCTGGACCAGGTCGTGGGGAAAGGAAAATTTTCTAACGAAATTCCATGCTTCAGTTCGACGGAAAATTAAAAAAGAACGCAACGCAACGAAATCCAAAGCGCTATAAAGATAGAAAAGGGAAGCTGACTTGAACCACTTTTGGTACTGGCAAAGCGCAGGAATGCGAGTGGCTAACGTTTTGTGTTGCAAATTCGCTCTCGGGAAATTCCGTCTCAAAGTATGCCATGAAAAACGGAAGCACCCGAATGCCTCTCTTTTGCTTTACCAAAGATCACTGTGAGGTCGTAAATTGAAAAATGTTTCTCGTGCCATGCACCGTAACAACGTGGTCAAATATGCCGTACCTCGAGGGCAAGCGCACATAATTTTTAAAATACTTTTTGTTGTTTCCCAGTGCTATTGATTGCTCCGACGTTGCATGCTGCCCGCGAAAAAGTTGTTTATCTATAAAACTTCTGTACGTTATCCGCATTGGAACGTGGGATGAGTATAACAAGTGAAAGTTTCGCAAAGAACCGTCGTTGTAGCCGTTAGCAGGCGTTGCGCGCAGGCTTTCGAACATTTTCGAATTCTCAAAGCGAAGCGGTTACGACAAAAGTCGTCAAACTACTTTTCACTCGTTGACCGACTCGACACGGAATCCCAGAACACAGCGGTGATTCGGTCAATTCACTTTCCATTTCACGGCTGCTAAACTTGTTCCTATATATCAGCAAAACAATATGTTTACCGGTTTATGCTCATACGAAAGTTGAACCGATTAATGCGACAAATGCTGAAAACCATCACTAGTTAACCCTTCAAAGCATGGGATAGCAAGTTGGAAATGACGTTTAAGAAACGTACAATGGTAACGATGTGGAAGTTAGACCTTGTGGAATTTATCCTCTAAATTAAATGTTACATAAAACTCAAAGTATTTTTAAAACATTCAGTTGTTTCTTTTATATTACCATACTCACTTCATTCATTCGATTGTTCGAGTTTTAATATTTCGACCTTGTCGCTACTTATGTTACTGTATGTGTTATATATTAAATAGTTCAATGGAAGTACCTGATTGGTAAGGATTTTTTTCTCTTTTAGATAAATTCCATAATTTTCGACACACGGGATAACGTTTCCTAGTTGATTTGCACTTTTTATAGGCAAAAAATCATCATTACTAAACGATGTATGACATTGATGTACTCAAACATCTAAAATCTATTGAAAATGAAAAAGAAATCTATAAATATAGTATAAGAATAAAAGTTTGCACATATTGTACCCTAAAGGGTTTGCGGTTCTCTTGCTGACCCAAATTATTGGTCACGTTTAACAAAATACACTCGCATCCAGGGTAGTCTAACTGCGATGTCTTATGCATACAAACCGTTCAAAAACAATGGTGATCATGATTTCATGCCCGTTGCAATGTGTCGAGATCCGTCACCCGACCCCCCGCCTCGTCAGTCCGTCGGAACCGTTTAGTTCAATGCACTCTTTAGTCCATAAGCGCTCCCGAACTCTGCTCCATGGCGCGTGGGAGCTGATGTGACACGGCCGATGAACAATGTCTGGGAGTATTATGCTAATATTTTGCACCGACACAGGGAGAAAACTTTCCGCTGGCCAACGTCGGTAACCATGGTCGGGCGGGAAATTTATGGGTTGTTGCACAAAGAGTCCCATTAGGTGCCTTGCAGTCACCCGTTGCATCGGATCTGTTTGGAATTTGGGTTTGGTGACTGTTTGCGAACGGAGCGAGCGTGTGGTTAGCGATTTACAATACAGATAAGAGAAGGGTGTTTTTAAAATTTAAATGTTACCCCGGTGTTGTGCGCTTCATAACTCAGCTCATTGTTTTTGGTGTGGTTTTTTTTTTTGCAGGTCTCGATCCTACGGTGGCTCGTCTGGCACCTCGTACGACTCGTACCCGTCGGTGCACAACTCTTCCATCAGCATCGAGGACGTGCTGAACTACCAGCGTGTCCTGATCGAGGCCAGCTTCGACGAGCGCTCCTTCGCCGGCGAAAAGTTGAAGGACCTCACACCGGAGACGGATGGGCGGCCGAGACGCAGCATCATCATAACGACGTGGCGCTCCGGGTCGACGTTCCTCGGCGACATTCTGAACGCGCTGCCCGGCAACTACTACCACTACGAGCCCCTGCTCGACTTCGACATCGTGCAGATCCGCGGTCCACCGAACGATAGTGTCGCGCTGCACAACCTGCGCCATCTGCTGCGCTGCAACTACAACGAGATGGAGAATTACCTCGACTTCGGCCGGACGCACAACTATCTGTTCAGCCACAACACGCGCCTCTGGCAGCAGTGTCTCCGCTTTCCACAGTTCTGCTACGATCCCAAGTTCCTAGGGCCGTTCTGCCAGCTGTTCCCGCTGCAGAGCATGAAGGTGGTGCGCCTCCGGGCGGCCCTCGTCGAACCGCTGCTCGAGGATGAGAGGTGAGGATCAGTAGATATTTGCATCAAGGCGTACCCATTATATTATGATCACTTTCTGGTTCAAGCAAAAAAAACATCGGGCATGCCAAGATTTTTCTACGGTCAACATGCGTTATTTTCCTCCGATAAGCTACTGCCTTCCTTGCCATTACCGTCAGTGACCCCATTCTTGTACGAGCGTTTGCAATAGGATACATCTATAAATTTTACTGTCCCCTCCATCCTGCAGGTACAGGATGCCAAACCGTACAAATAGGGGATTTTTTTTCCTGCGAACAACATGTATCCACCGACGACAGAATTCCTGTAGCGAACAGTTTTATTACAAAAATATTTAAATCACTTTTTCTTTGTGGGTCAACACGGGTTTACGGCAAGAGACCGGAGAGTATCAAATACAGAACGGGAAAAAGTAATTCCCATCATGGTGGAATATAATTTGGCAACCGGATTTCAACCATTTTTGCCGCATTGCCTTTCCTCGATAACGAGCATATTTTTCGCCGAAAAAAAAATCAGTCTCAAAAGTTGTTTGAATTTATACAGCTTCACACGAGTAAACGATCTCGTATCAATCGGAACGGGAAATGTTAATAGTCATTGGCATGTTGTAAGCAAAAAATACGCTACAAAATGTGATAAATATCCACTTCACGCCATGCCCCCAGAGGAGGGGGTTTTTTGTGTGGCTTTTGTTGTTTTGAACGCCTCTTGTATTGAGCTATGCGAAAAAAGAAAAGTTTCCCATATGGAAATATTAATTTTGCCGTAGGAATTTCTTATCGCGCAGAGGTGAACGGGTATTTATGTCTAGGTTTATGTTTTTCTATGGAAAAGAGAAAGGCGAACGTTTCGGTAACAAATGTATTATAGTTGATAAAAGGCTTGCGTTTGTTATTAGGTTAGGTTATTACAGTAGACTCCTGAAACTGTCTGTTCGAAACAATACTCGGAGATGAGTTGTAGTATACTTGTAGTAATAGTTTATTTCCGAATAACATTCGTAACTTACAGTTGTAGATATATAATTTTAATTTTATTGGGTTCGACTCTGCGTTCTTTCCACATTAGATGTTTTATTTTCTAAGCTAACTAGGCTAATTACTGTTGGTTGGTTCGTTTTCGAACGGTTGTTTTTTGCGAGAAAATAACGAATTGCAACTGGAAGAAAAGAAAAAATCTTTTCAAAATTTCTTGTTGTTTCTAAAAAAGCGTTTGGAAACGCGTATAAGAATGACCTTAAGAAGTTTGCTTTGGATACGTTGAGTGAGTTTCATGTGTGACATTGCGCAATTTAATTAAACAGAGCAAAGGACATAATTGGATGAACCAGCGCTTTAAATACTAACAATTTGTTTACGAGACATAATTATTATTTTTCGTTAGTAAGCAATACAGACATTTGATTTTTTTCGTATTCAACGCAAAGGTTGTCAATGTGGTCAAAGGTCATCCTCTTCTGCTATTCTCTCCAAGATAATTAAACTTCACGAAATTTAAGTATTTATGAATTTAAGTTGACTGTCGTATAGTGTGCTGGAAGTATGTTTCGATTGAAAATATAACTTCCAATTTGGATCCGTTCATCATTTCTTACAAAGTTACGCATATTTGTTCAGAGCCAGGATGTGATTTTTAAGTGTTTTTTGATTTTTAGGTGTTAGACAAGTGCCTTCATGGAGATACTTTAGTCTTCTAGAGAGTATACTGTATTTAGGACTGCTTTTTTAAACAAACGTTTTCTTTTCCCTAGTTACTCACCTACCGAAACTGGTCACCGTTAGATGCGGAGATTTTAGTTTTCTTTCTCCACCGCTGAAATTTAACGTCTTTTACAATGCGTTAATCACTTTGCTTAACGAACGCAGCTCCCGCAATGCCTTGGGAAATGGCAAAATCCGAAAACCAACCAACCGGGGTCGGCTTCCCGATGCTTGGAGATTATGTTTTTCATTGCTTGACTCCACCTTGGGCGCGTGTGCCGGCTCGATGACTCTGCGAACCGCAAGTAACCAGCTTTAAGTAATGGTGCACAGGTTTTGGTAACGGTTCTGAAAACCAGTTGTGCGGTTGTGGCTGTTTCCCGTGGAAATCGGAACAGATAGCTTGTCTGCTAGAAGAAGAAAATTCCTTACAATTGAAACCCATTGCTTTTCGCGTTCAATCTAAACCGCGTTTATTGCATCAAGGGTTTGAGCTCTTGACTGTTTGGGGGTTTTTTTTATTCGGTTTTCCACTGCAAATAATGGCATGGGAACGATGATTAATCATGGACGCAACTGTTGGACCGAATTGCGCCGATTCCAAACGGATTAGTTTATGTCATATTTATTTTCGGACTACCAAAAACCCAAGCCGCTGTGGCAAAACCTTGGTTAAGGTTAAAGTTACCGGACCTTTAACATATAAATAACCAAAGGGAGTGCTGTTAGGTGGACAAGGATTTAAGCCGATGCCCGATCAATCGGCGATCAATCACTGCCGCCAGAGGATCGTCTTCGACCCCAACTGCTGCCTGTAGCCATGTGAAAGCATCCGTTTGCATGCTCACTAGAAGAGGATCGCATAAGTATATGCAACCCTTGGGAAGTCAATACGGGTTGTAGACTTTCGGATTTTTTGTTTCCATCGGGATGAGCAGCGATAGGATTTGGTCAGAGGCAATCAGGTCTTGGGTTGAGTCTGCCCGGTTGAAATCCGGTGTTTTCTGAACCTGTCATCCAGGTGAAAGTATGGGTTTATGATGATAAAAGGCCTACGTTTTTGTCACAAGTCCCTCAAGTTGAGCGCACGGTGGTGGGTACTTTAAGTCAACTATTTTCAAGCGTTTTAAACCGCTTGGTTTCATGAATCAACGTTTGCGAGTCATCGACCATCGATGCTGTGCGTTGGCCTCTTCGCCATCTTTTGCGAGCTCTGCACAATGCAGAGGCATTGACTTTGGTGGTGGCGGTGGCGATTACGCGATTGTTTCGCTCGATGATTGTTGCACGCCGTATCGGTTTTAAGAACCGGTTACCCGAGTCCGTGTACTGGTTTACCTTCTATCCGTTGGTGCTGGTGGTTGTTGTTGTGTGTTGGCCGATCCGTTTCTGTAACCCTGCGGCGAGCTCATACACCTGCGTGTGGTGCGATCTTTTTAGGCTTCTTCCATATCGGGTGCATGGAGCACACCGTGTCCATCATCCGCACAAAAACTCATCAGTCATCTTTCCTCCGAACGAGCTGAATAATTTGAAGCTGACGTAGACAGCTAAGCCGCGAAAAACGCTCCTACTGCGAAGTATTCGAGAATGCAGGAATGTGTGCTCTCTCGACGGCAGTGTGGGATATGTCGGGGTTAAAGCTGTTAGCTGTACGATCTGCGAATGAGATCACCTTCTCCCTAGGGGTGGGTACTATGTTCGGTAAGACGATCGTTTGCTGACACATTTGTAAGACGACCATCCCTGCCCAGCCAGCCTACCGCTCTATCGAAGGTGTCATGACACGACACAGAGTGGCGGTACTATTTTATGCTCTCTAACTCGCAAGAATGCTAATGGGTGAATTGGGAGATGGAGCATGTACGCCGCAGACCGTAGTCCGACTTCTTTATTTTAATTGCCTCTCGGTGCTCACGTCTGTTTTGTTTGGTGTGGTCTGAGGAGGGTAGCATAAATGTCGCGTAAGCTATCACAATATCTGATTCACCGATACAAGATAGTGGCTGGTAAACGTTGCTACATCCGCGTGCCATGGGAGGAAGGAATGCTGACATGCTTGACCACAGCAGATGGTAGAACAATCTCATCAGTTGTAAGCGGTACCGCCATAATAAACCGGGTCCAATGTTGTTTGCTTGGCGGTCGTTTTGTCGGAGCAAATGATCGGAGAATGTACTTGATTCTTCTTTTTTTTGCGTTAGAACTTTTGCCATCGACGGTGAAAAACTCCCGTAATCCGCCCGAGAACATGGGTGTGTACCGTACGTTCACTGAAAAAGGGGGCCAACCAAGATATAGCTACGGGTTTGCAATGCTCACGGCAGCAGGTATCATTGCAGGGTCTCGATCTGAATCGCTAGCCGTAACGGGGTTTCGATCATCATCACACACACAGTCTTTTTGAGAGCTCCGTTACAGACGATCGGGTCGTAAATGATTTCCACCAGGCTCTCAAAGGCTCAACGTCCGCGGAACCGTTCGGAAACGATTGGCACCTAACGGAAAATCGGCAGGCCACCGATTTCGGCCGCCAATAGGTTGCGATTGAGTGTCGTTAGCCAAACATTAGAGTTCATATTTTACTTCTAATTAATTTATGCGGTACAAATATTTTCATTTTGAGCATTTGTTTTTCTTCTTTATTCGCTGGATGCTGTTTTTTGTTTGCGAATTTTTTTTATAGCTTCATTTGAAGTAATTTCCGGGCCACACTTTCACCCGCGCTTGAATCGACATTTGGGACAGTTTGTAGAAAGCGACCACCAAAAGAGGAGAGGGCCTGCTGATGGGGCGGAAGTGAAATGAATCGTTTTAATTTCCCGTTTAATTGCATCGGATCGCAAACTCGAATGATGGCTTGATGAGGTTTTTGGGGTTGATGGATTCAAAGTAAAGAATAAAAATGTATTGTTTTCGATGAAAGTTTTGCTCAACAGATTCGATCGGTTTTACGTTCCGTTTGGTGTTGGTAAAGTTGAGCATAGGTTAGAATTAAGCCACCTGATACGTCGTTTTTATAGTCGGGATCTGATGGTAATCAAAAAGTGCGTCAAAGAATGGTATTCATGGCCTCGTTTCTGGTTTTAAATAAAAGTATTTGGCATTTATTCCCAAATTTTCTCGATAGTTTAAACATGTTTTGAACAATCTGCTTTGTTAGCCCCCCTGCTTTTCGATGAAGAAATTCTTAATTTTGTTTGATGCCATGTTTACAACAATTCGTTTCCGCTTGTGCATAGGGACGGCTATTAGGTTGCGTTGATAAACCTTGTGCCCTTCGGTGATAAGGTGATCGCCAAGATGGTACGTGTCTAACTGGCGAAAAACACAAAATAACACGAACACTGTCGCCCTTGAACTTTCGTGGACCCCAACGCGACGGAGTGTTACATATTGATTAAACATGCTCGTTTCGGGCGGTTGGATTTATTCTTGCAGCGCGACAGTTTAAAGGTTTCTCCAGTTTCTTTTTTGACTGTGAAATACAGTTCGTTTGTTGACCGGGGTTAGATAATCCACAACATCATAAGGTGGTCGCAATGAATCAAAGCTCCTCCTTGGAAACAGCACGACGTGAAGCTCTTTCCTGCTTATCTGATCGAATGGTGCACTGTTGACGCGAACTGTTATCGATCGCTATTCGATGTAATAATCCCTTGATTTAGAGTTTTGATTTTGCCGACCAAATCAGTCCTACCTCTCGAGGCTCGTTCGCGGGACTAAATTTAACGAAATGAGGTTTGAGGGCAGCCGTTTGTTTGGTGCTCGAGGGTAGAATCGCTTTTGACGTAATTCCATCATCTTATCAGGCAGGCACATAAAACAAACATGATTTTGCGTGACCGGCTGGAAGTCCTACCGGCTAGTACCATCGGCCAGCGAAATGGGGAAAGCTAAAATTAGACCGCGAACGTAAGGATCCGCAGTCCCATCGACTGTGGACGACGGTGTGGTGTTGGGCTTGGACTTCCGGATTCAATACCCATTCGATGATTATTTAGCCGACATGACGGGGTGGGATACTTGGATGGAATCGATGAATTGATTTGTCAGGAATGGGAAGTATCACCGCACGCCGCCTCTAGTCGTGTCCATTATTCTATGGTCAGTTGATGAAAATGGTCTGGTTTATTGTGGTTTTTTTTTTATAAGTTCTAAAACCTTTTTGCATAATTATTGCGTGCCTCATTCTGTGAGTAGCTCTCTATCGCGCATATACTAGTATAACATGTACCTTCCATGTTAAAATAAACACGATGCTTTGCCTTCACTGTCGTCGGTCGAGTGGACTCACTTTTGCCCAACACCAACTGGGGAGATATTGGATTTTCGGTGGGAAGCCACAAAAGCTAATCGGTAATGCGTTCTGTCACGTCGACATTAAGCATTCGGTACCGTGCTGGTAGCAAAACGCTATGGAGGAACTGAAACAATGACCTACATAGTCCTTGTGTTTCATTCGGAAGTTGTAATGGAAGTTTAGAATACACTTCTTTTTCGCTTGATCTGCTTGTTTTTACCTTGCTTGAACCTATAATTGGATGTGCCTACCTTCCGAACTGCCTTTCTGAGTGTCCCGCAGTGATCTCCTCGTGCATTATCGCCGAATTGCGAGTTAGTCTAGCCGTAAGTACCACGTTCCGGACATGGTCTCTATCTGCTATTGCGTCTCTATGCCTGCCCTCCCATTCGTGGCGTGCAATTTGTCTTCGACCAAAGCGGTGGTTCTTCGATAACCTTCCGCCGAGGCTCGGCTAAATAAGCTTTAGATTAGCGGGAAGGCAAAAAGCCTATTTTGAGTGTCTAAAAAAGAGGGCTTGCGAACCTAACGCCACTCACTTACCAGGCGGTCCGTTTTGGTGGAATGGGGGGTACGTACCCTTGACATTATTCGCCATTTGCTGCTCCCCACTCCCCCATCCCACCGGAGGAGGGTGGACGTTTAATGTCACACTCCGGTTGTTGGGGTGGAATCCGTGCGATTGTGCCTCGGCCTGGTGAGCATCAATCGGCTTGGACAATGCACACGTCACTAATGAAAACGACTGCTTCTTTCCTTATGCTATAAGCCCCCTGGCGGGGAACGCCATTAAGGGAACCTGGTGTGGCAGTTGATTGGTATCGATTAATGTCAATCAGTTCGAATTGATAATCGCTGCACGTTGGAGGGTTGGAGGGTTGTTACGCGCCCGGTGCCGTCGAATGGCCGTTTATTATCCTTCCGTGACGAACCCCATGTTTCAATTGTTAGAGCGTTGTTTTATGCTGGTGTCTAAGCTAGAAATCTGATCGATTTGTCTGCCTTTGAGGGATCTCGAACATGGATGGACACAAATGTGGGCATTTCAAGTTTAATTGTTTTTAAATTACGCATCGACCGTCCATTTAATCTCAAGGGACAAGAGGATGTGTTAATGATATAAGACCTCACTTGGTAACTCAAGATAACATTTCCACAATGTTAGTCAAAAGTCTAATATCTAGGATTATAAAATATTGAAAAATGGTGAAAAAGTTCTGAATCGAATAAAAATCGAAAGCATCGTAAGATAACAGTACAAACACTTCTGTACACAGTACTTCTGCTTCGCGGATTCGCAATATTATACAACCATGTGGCAATTATCGATAAACACACACGCTATCGGAAATAAATCCCTGCCCGCAATCCAATGCCACCAAATGGCACCTGGCTTTTTTCCTCGCCAATCTTATCTCATTAAAATCGCATCACTCGTGTCGTGGCACCGGCGTGTGACAAATCAAAACCCTCAACCGATACCGACGTGTACATATCATTACGTGGCCACCTCAAAATCCCAAGCAACCCCCCCCCCCCCCCCCCCCCCCCCTTCCCCAGGGGATATGGGGACGGTTCACTAAAGTGAATTAACATGTGCCATTGTCGAGTAACAGCATGTTTTTCCGGCTCGGTCCGTTGCGGTATCTATTTTCCCATCCGGGTTGGAGTTGGTCAACGGCACCCATCGTTTGTGGCGGGAAAATATAGTAATTAGATTTGTTCAGTTCCGTAGTTTCACCACCACAACCAGATGTACCGACCGGATTGTTTTCAGAATCACTTCCACAAACGTTCGGGTCGCGAAATGGAAGTAAATCTGCATAGCACGGATGCAAAGTGGCAAAATAAATGACCCCATGCGGTGCGGTCCACAAATTACCAAAACAAAAACCATTCACTCTATCCCCTCTGCCATATTTCAAAGAGCTTAGATTGTATTTAGTCGATTCTGGCAACAAAACAATACTGTGTTTCTACTAACTAAAGCTTTTCCCGTTTTCTCCCGATTTTTTTTCTCCAGCCTCAACGTGCGCGTGGTGCTTCTGATACGGGACCCCCGGGGGTCGCTGCAATCGCGAAGGCACCGCGTCTGGTGCCCGGACCATCCCGATTGCTACGACCCGGTCACCGTGTGCGACGACATGCAGCGGGACTACGAAGCCGCCATCCATTTGAGCGAGCGCTTTCCGAAGCGGTTTCTGTAAGTAATCCAGGGTGCGGGAAGGGGTGGGAAGGCAAGCGCACGATAGAACGGCCAGAGAACGGTAATCGATAACCCAGTTCGATCGAGAATGATGGCATCTCGGTCGTTTCGGTATGGACTAGATTTCACTGGGAGGCTATGTGTCTGGGTGCTAGGTCAGTGATTTCACCCCGCACCGTGGTATGGTTTGGATTCGTCTGAAACCTTCAGAAAAAAAGCCTCGATGAACTTTAGAACATCTTGGTTCGGTAAAGCCCGTCCGAATGCTGTCGGTCAATAATCGATGCATGATGAATGATGCCCGCCCGGCTTGAGTTTGGCTTCGATTCTCGAAGGCCCACACAAAAACGCCCGGCCATGCTGTTACGATCCTCGATGCTGATGGTTTTTGCGCCAAGTTTTTTTTTTTTATACTGGCCAATATTCACTATCCAACCTCGTTGCAAGCAAGGAGCTCTGTCGGAATCGAAGCCGCCGTCCCTTCTCGTTTTTCGGCAGTCAATTTTTCATCGCAGGCCTGGAATTTCAAATCGACGTGCCTGGAATTTTAAATTCAACGTTGACCTCCGGAAACGTTTGGGTTTTTTATGTACGTGGTTTGAAATCATTGTTTTCCGCGCTTACCAACTGCCATAAGGCGAACTCTGCAACAACAAACAACAGTTACACTGATCTCGCGTTTACACTCTTCCCCTATCACCGAGCGCAGTAAACAAATGTTGCAAATCTGCATCCCTTGATAAGTGATAAGAAATAAGGCCATTTTTGCTTCCCTGGTAGCAACACGTTGTCAGACCGGACACGAGTTTTATATTCTTCCTGTTGACGGGGTATCCATATATCACGCAGGATCAACGATGGAGAAAACCGATGGAGTTGTTTTCTGATGGTTTCTTTTCTGTTTTTGTTTTGCATATGGAAAAGCAAACTCACTCTTCTCTTGTAGACGCCATCGGCGTTTGAATAGTGGACAGACTTTCTATCGTTTCGCGTGACGAACGCGGACTGATTTCAAATGGGATTTAAGGTTATGTGAGGAAAAATGCCCCCCTTGAGCGGAAAACATTAATTTCCTGTAGTCCACTCAAGAAAAAATACCCCTGGTTTTTACAGCTTTTATCGAAAACGATGATTTTTAAGAGCACTTTTTCCAACGAGTCATTTAAAATTGTGGGGCAAAATGGCCCCGATAGTGAGACAGAACGCGATCCGTTAATAATTATTAAATTGGAGCTATTTATCAAGACTTGATATTTTGTTAATTATATGCAATTTCAACACAAGGTAAACTAGAAAAAGAAATTGAATTCAAATCAATTCAAAATGGGGTCCCAATTACAAGTAAAAATTTATGTTAGTCCAATGAATTTATCTCATTCATTTCAATATGATACTTATATAAAAAAAAATATTGGCGATGTAAAATAGGTAAATTTTGGGTATTTTTCCTGATGTTTACAACAGTGTATTCTGTTCCACATAAGCCGGTGTATATTGCCTCGCGTTGTTTTTTTTTACTTTTACAGAATGCGAGGGCTATGAATACAATTCTGCTCAGAATTAATTAATCAACATATTCAGGTCTCAATGTGTGCTTGGTATTAGCATTTTATTTTATTTTAACACTTGTTCTAGCTTAAATTACGTATTACGTACGCCAGAAACGTATTCTTTTACTACATTTTGTTTTAAATATCGCAATTCAGCTGTAAACATGCCGGTGCATTTTAACCCACCGGGGCATCTTGCCACTCTTTTCCCTATTTCGGATTTAGTTCACCGGGGGCTGGTTGTTTCACATTGGCACGTGGTACAAACGTAATTTGAAGCACGAGATCACGAATTTGCATTGCCATTGGGAATGATCGAATGAATCGTTGCAGCAAACTTCGTTTGTGTGTACCGTTCCTCGGCGCTGGAGAAGGGTTAATAATGCACTTTTGCAATACGAAAATTGTCACGAAGCCCGGGCCATTTGAATTCCGTCCCCCGATGCCTTTCAATCGATCAAACCGATCGGTAGTTGGTTGATCTTTCTTCGAGGCACAGGTGACCGGCGGTGGGTCGAAGGTTTCCCTCAACCTTTCCTATCCTATCGTCAGCTCGGAATTACGATAATCATTCGCACCCGCCGCCCTCCTAGATGCCAAAAATAGGGAAAAAGTACTGGATAGCTCGGGTGACGCGAGGCGAAAAGTGAAAGGAAGTGTAGTCTGAAGCGAAAGGATGGAAACACGTGGTGAAACATGGGCGACGAAATGTTTCATCATAATGTTTCTAATTATTTTGATTATATTTTCCGTTCCCCGGAGCGTGTGACCGGTGTGCCGGTGCGAAGCGTTTGAAGCATTAGATCAACACCCCCCCGGGATCACGAAAAGATCATGTCACAGGTCATTGACCATTGCAAAATTATGTGTGCTATTAATGATGGAAAATTTCCACGGCCATACGAGTGAAACGGGAAAGCAAAAATTATCAACAACCCAAGAAATCCGAACACGACCTGAAAGAAACTTGGGTTTTAAATAGATTAATTGCATTGTTCTTTATATTTTTTTTCTCCTAACAAACAAAATACTAGAGTGATACGATATGAAGATCTATCGTTGGATACGTACGGCAAAACCAAAGAGATTCTGGACTTTTACGGGCTTCCATTCCATCCGGAGGTAAAGGCGTTCCTGGACACGCACACCACGCAGGACATTGGTGGCGTCAGCTCGACGTACCGCGACTCCAAATCGGCCCCGTTCCACTGGACAAAGGAACTTACGTTCGACTACGTACGTATCCCGGAGAATGGCTGGGGCGAAAGTGTTTTCGCTCGTTAAGGTGGTTTATTTTACCGCTTAATCCGTTCCTCTTGCAGGTACAAAAAGTACAGGAAAGCTGCGTATCGGCGATGAGAAACTGGGGCTATCGGAATGCGACGAGTGAGCGCGAACTGTACGACGATTTTAACCCACTGCTAAAGTACCGATTCTCGTGAGACACCCTCCGTCCAGCCGGGTCGATGCGATGGGAAGTTAATGAAGACGATGATGGTGGCGCTGGCGAGACATACGACGATGCCTTCCGTGTTTTGCCGCAGTGTGTTGCCGCCAACAGCCGGCCAGCTGTGTGGTTCGTAGATAACACAATATAGGCCGCCGTAGAAAGAAGGATACGGTCCCGACAGTGTGCGACCGTGAACCACGATGGCAAGTGCACTCAGCGCGCGCTGCACCCAATGAGGCATCAGATGCAGCATCTGTGATTATAATGACACTACAAGCGGAAGTACCCACGATCGCGATCGTGTGTGGGTGCGCAATAGGGTTAGTGGAATTTTCAGAAAGGGGTGATGCTATTCGGAAACCTGGACAAAAGGACACTTGCCCTGGAGACGGGAAGGCAGGCAACTAGGCTATTATGGTATGCACACTATGTTCTAAGCTAGAATTAGATACTGCGCAGAAGATACGCAACGAAGTGCGATGGACGAGCCAGTGAGGGATATTTCGATAATAATTTTAGTAAACAGATTACAATTCTTCGGTGACCTTGCATATTGGAATGGTTGGATGGAACAATGGTATATTTTGCAACTAGGTTTCGTGAAATAATTCAGCTGTTTATACTTCTATCTCCCCCGTTTTTAATGGCTATGACTTTTTTTTTCTTTCCGTAAACCCTTCGATTGGAATTGGTGATACCTTGGCGTTCTATAGCTGTTTTGCTTTACTGTAACAGTTTCGTATCGCAGTGGACAATAATGCTAGCTCGCCTAGTAGTTAAGTCTTGTCACGTTTAGGCTGCAAAAGACATCTTTGGGGGCGATCAGTAGCGACTGCTTTTTTTACACGCTCAAATGAAAATCCTAGTAGGAGTAGAGTTTCACCGAGAGGCACGCTGCGAAAAAGGCATCGGCAAAACAGTAGCAAAAAAAGGTAGACAACACGAACTTGATCATTACGACGATCCTCTTGGATCGTTGCTGCGATAGCGGGCGGCGCGTTTGGGTAGGCACATAGTATTATAGTAGGGTCGGAAGAAAGCCGAATAAAAAGTTGAAGAGAACTCTTTCCCGGATATTAGAAAAAAAACGGGGGTTTATTCTTGCTACGAGCTCGTTCACTTAGAGTGCCTTTTTTGCTGGTTTTTCACTACTAATAGTAAACACTCAACGGATTGTACACTGTCGAATCTGAAAGCGTACAGCATAGAAGTTAGGTTAGCAAAAGAGATGAACTCAAGCGGTACTTTCACGTAAAATTCCTATCAAACATCTACTTTACACTCTACGTAGCTCCACGGCAGATGGCACACAGATTTTTGCAGATACTTAATGGACTACTCATAGGTTTTAATATTTGTAATTGTTCCTAGAACATCAAGGCAGGCAATGATGGAAAAGTTAGGAAGCATCGAGAATAAATAAAACCAGTACTTGGGCCTAGTGAAGGTTAAAAGTAAATGATGAACAATAGTAGGCGGTGAGTTTAAAGTGGATAGAAAAGCAAAAATCGATTGCAAATCAAATTGCTATGAAAAGCATCCAAAGAAAAGAAGCATGCATTTGGCTGTAGTGTTGTGAACGTAACATTTTGTTGTTTTTTTTTTCTTATGTTTTGATCAATTTTATTTAGTGAAACTTATTTAACGTAGCATTCAGACTAAAGGAGGCATCGAACGGCATCAGCCAGATTCATCAATCAGTTACTGCATATTAGTAGGTAATGTTAAGTAGAATTAAAAGTATGCTTATTTAAGTCCACTGGGATGGGTGTAACCCCATTTGCAGTGATGGTTTCGGACCGGTAAATGACAATGCCGACGATTAATCGTTTCGGATTGATTATATTTCCTTCATCAACTATTTTTAGTTGCAATTTTAAATTGTACAAGTCGTATTTATGTGCTGCATGTTCGGTTCAGTGCTTTGTGTGAATCTATTAGAAGGCAACATGACAACGAAAACATGCAGCAATTTTGTGCTGGAACGCGTGGCAGAGTATGGAATAATTTATTATCGTGTACCGTTAGTTAAGCTAAATAGATCCAGTGGAGGGCAAAAGATGTCATTCGGATCCAGTTGTTGTTAGCATTACTTCATCGTGCATATCGGGTTTTGCGGAAAGCAGAAATCTTCTCTTAGAGAGAGCGTAACACACAAGCGCGTGTTTAGCAGCATTATTCGTTGGCCACCGAAACTAAATTGGCTCCACGTGAGTCGGTACACAATCAATAGCGATGTAAGTGTTGGAGGAAGGGTTGAAAACTAAAACGAAACAAACCGTGATTTGGTAGGAAGGACACTGGGCTGGGCACCTACATATGGGCCAAGGGACGAGACGTGTACGTGTCCCACACGGAGCCGGTTTGTCTTCTCATTTTGTTTGTTGAGTAGATTTAGAGGCGAAAAGAAATAAAAAACTCACATTTTAATGGAATTGATAGAATAGTAGGGAAATGAAGAAAAGGCAGAAAAACATTCGCTCAATACCGGAGAGGATGTTATACGACGATGCGCCGTGGAGTCGAATAAAATAGAATAAAAAGAAGCTTATTGTTCGTTTTTGCCTTAGATTTCCGTTTATTTTACAGAAAAACGTAAACGCTAAAGTGCACCGGAGGGGGTCACAGAACGTGGCGTCTTATTTCCTTGGTTTTCTACCCTTCCCCTTTCCTTTTCCTTGGCCTGGTTTTAGCCGCTTGCGAACTCCATTGAACTGCTCCGTATCGTCATCGTCCGAGTCGCCGCCACGCTTTTTGCCCTTCGGCCCCTTGCTTGCTTTTCGCTCCTCGATATCGCGCTGTTCCATTCGGCCCGTCCGCTGGGCTTCGGCAACGCGCTCCTGCAGTGCCATCACCTCGTCCTCTTCGCACTTGAACAGGGGCAACTTTTTGCCGAGCAGATGTTCGATGCGCTGGTACAGCTCCACGTCGTACTGTGTGACAAAGGTGATCGCCTGACCAGCACGACCCGCACGTGCGGTACGACCGACCCGATGGATGTAGTCCTTGCTGTGCATCGGAATGTCCAGATTGAGCACGACGTCTACGTGCGGGATGTCGAGACCACGCGAAGCCACATCGGTCGAGATGAGAATCTGGCGCGATTGCGACTTGAACTTGTTCAGTGCGGCCAACCGTTTGTTCTGCGACATCTGACCGTGCAGTGGGACGGCGGCAAGCCCGAGCGCTCGAAGCACCAGCGCCGTCCGGACGGTGTTGCTGCAGGTGCTGCAGAAGATCATGAAACTGTTGCCAGCGAGCTCGTTCAGGATATGCACCAGATAGACATCTTTGTACTTGGCTGGGATGAAAATGTAGTACTGCAGAAGCTTTTCCACCGTCTGGTACTTGCTCGATACTTCCACCTTGGCCGGATCGCGCAGACAAGCTCGCTCGAGCTTCTTCACCTTCTTCGTCATCGTGGCACTGAACAAAAACGTGCGCCTTTCCCGTGGGATCACTTTGAGGATTTTGTTCACTTCCACCTCAAAGTCCATGTTGAGGATTCGGTCCGCTTCGTCCATCACCAGGTACCTGATCGCCTTCAGGTTGAAACCCTTAGTGTTTTCCAGATGGTCAACCAACCGACCGGGCGTTGCAATGATAATGTGCGGTTTGCGTGCCAACTGTATCGCTTGTGTCACCAGATCCATCCCACCGACGACCACGCAACATTTGATCCCGATGGTGGCACCGAGGGCCTCGAACTGTTCCGAAATTTGGAACGCCAGCTCACGGGTCGGCGTGAGCACGATCGCAAAGTAACGCTGCGGATTGTCCAGTAGCGCTTGCAGGATGGGTATCGCAAAGGCACCCGTTTTTCCCGATCCAGTCTCGGCCAGCCCGATAATGTCCTTACCCTCCAGCGCGAGTGGGATGGCTTCACGCTGAATTTTCGACGGAGCCTTCCATTTTAAAGCTCGACACGCTTGGCAGATTGTGTCGATTAGTCCCTGCGAGAGAATAGGATACAAATAAGTATTCCAATTGTTTTCAATGAAAAATTCTCCTCACTTACCAAGTCTTCCCAGCTGGTCGTCTCGTCGGTACCATTAGCCTCCTCTGGGTTTTCGTTGTCGCTCCCGGTACCATTTCCCTCCGCACTGGAACCGTCGCCGTTGGCCGCGGCTTTGGCCAGTTTCTCTCGCTCCACATCGGAAAAATCGTCCACATCACTTTCTGAGCTGGACATTCTTCACAAAAATCAACTAGACACGATAAAACAAATCGAATCGCTCTGGCGCCGGACGAAACTCCGCGGCAACGTGTTTTAACTGGTTTGATGGTAAACAACGAACATAAGAGAAACGTCAAAATATTCATCGAGCAATGACAGCAATACCAAAGGGCAAGGAAAAGCCGCGTGGATGACCAATAATTTCCTGGTGAATTGAAAATATGTAATGTGGTATTAAAATATAAATAGAAAATGCAATTGGTATAAATTGATCCTGTAATCCTAAATTAACCTGTTATTGATATAAATTTTAATAATTCTTCGCCGTCGGGTCAATCCGAAACGTCACCGAGTGCTGACAGGTCAACAGTGCTCCTTTCATCGCAAGCTGCGCGCTTGACGGCGGAATTTTTCGTAGCACTTTGGCGGGTCAAAAACACAGTGTGACAGTGTGTACCGTTGTTCATCATTTATTCGTCCAAAAATATATGTTTCTGCTCCAAAGGGGGTCTCATTTCCGGCCAGTTCCGGTGGTACAGCTGTTTGGTGAACACTTGCTGGTAAATTGTTCGCCTCATAGTTTGCAATTGTTGTGTAGCCACCGAACTGCAGCCGAGCTGCAGCATCCATTGCATTATTCGAGCGCTGCACTTCCGTGCGATTTGCTTTCCCGCGGCGCCAGCGATGTTCGATGATCTTTTATCGGAGAGAAAGAAGGCTCGCAGATTGCTGGTGTAATCGGTATTCGGATTCTGGAAACCCGCCTGAACACTGAAAGAAACAATTAAGATTATGGACACTGGCCGATTATGTCGGTGAGCCACGCAGTGGAAGAAAAAAAAACAACAAACGTGCATGAATGAAAATCTTTCGACGGTAGTTTACCCTGAACCTAAAATAAGTGTGTGTGGCCGTGCATTTGAATCACAAAGAATGGGAAAAACTGCAGACGGTTGCCGGAAAACTGCTCCGAAAAATGGATTTCAAACGTTTCACGCTGCCTTCGCGAAGTTTGAAGGACCCAGCGCGGGTAAGCGCCGGGTCGACAAATCGCTCACCATGCTGACGAACTGTATTGTGAAAATGCTCCGCAGTGCTCCAGATGGGTTGCTGTATCTTGGTGATGTATGATTAATCTGTGTTATCGAATATTTGGCAATATCGTAAGCAACTTTTTTTAATACATCCATTGTATTTCCCCCCCTTGACTTGCAGCTATCCAAAACCGTGTCTGCTCGACAAAAGCGTCGAATCTACGATGTAACGAACGTCCTGGAAGGCATCGGGCTGGTCGTGAAGCAAGGCAAAAATCACATCAAATGGATGTAAGTTTTACGGTAGCGCCACGGATTGTTTTTGTTATGTTTTAGCTAGGCCTACTGTCAGAGAATTTATTGCCTGCTGTCAAACGGGGCAACCCGCCAATTGTGAACGCGCGCACGAATGCACCATGTGTGTGGCCGTTGTGAAGCAGTCCAGACTTATTTTATTCTAATATTGTACTATCTTGCAGAGGTTCAGAGCAGACGTCGGAATCGTGCCGCGACACTGCCAAAGTGATAGGGATTCAGTACAAGGAGCGCCGCAATCTGGAGCTGCGTGACACTTGGTTGGACGCGAAAATTAAGTGCATGCAGAAAAGCATCAAGATCATGCTAAACGACGAAGCAAGCCGTTCATACCTGTACGTGACCAGCGACGATCTCTCGACGACGATGGACTGCAACCGAAGGCTTTTGGTGCTCTGCGAGTCACCCGATGCCGACCCATGCACCCAACGTTCCGTACCGACCGACGATCACTGGGACGCCGCCCGGCGGTTAAAGTACACGATGGAACCGATTTCGTACGCACGCATGAACCGTCGGCTGGAGGTACGTGCGAACCGTGGTGGACCACCGATCGATCTGATGGTGCTGAAGAATCCGGCCGGCGCTTGCTTCACCCGGCCGAGCCGTCGGCCCGCGGTATTGGGCAGGTCGCCTAACACGTACACAAAGCTACCGGAGCAAACCATTGACTGTGGGAAATGTGCAATAGAGGGAAAGGGGCAACCGTCGCTCGATCCTTCCAATGTAGGGGAATCAGGAAATAGCAATACCGCAGCAGACTCGAAAGCGAACGACTCTACGAACAGTGATAAAGCTGTGGATAATGACGATATTGATGATGGAGGAGTGCGTAAGAATCGTGATCAGCTTGCTAGGATTCTGCTCGATGATGGAGACGACAACGACCACAACCACCATCGGTACAGCCTCTATCGGCCGAAGGGATGGATCGATAAGAAGAATGAAACGCGCGGTCTGCGGATGCCGTTCCTACTCGTCGAACCCCCGTACTATGGAAGCTATCATTTTACCCTTGGTCCAAACGAAGGCATCTTCGATCTGTTCGATTGTGATGACGTAACCCACGGTGATTGCCACTCGAAGGCCGTGCGGCTCGAAGGCTGCGGCTTACCAAAAATCGTCGACTATTGCGAATAATGGAGACAGTAGACGAATGCTATCGTATCGTATCGGACTGCCAACATTTCAAGGTTTTCATATTAAATTATATTATTCTTTTTTGCGCGTGCTCGACTTCCAACTCGACAACAAAGAGAATAACTCATACTAAACTAAGCTTAAAAGACGAACAAAGAATAGAGCGCAGGGAAAATGATAAACAACAGTAGGCTATTCTAAAAAGAATTTATTTTTACTCACTTCTTTACTTGACCGTCTCGGCCGTCTATCGTATCGGTAATTTAGTTCGTCATTCGGCGTACGTTTTCTGGTACGAGTTTCTTCTCGTTTCTTCATCTATAGATTTTTAAATGAAAATATTTAACAAATTTTTTTAACTATAATCCTTGTTCGAAAAATATAACAATAACGAGTACCAGATCACGCGTCTAGGTTTAAAAAGATCGCTAACGATCAAGCGAGTAATTGAACATAGCCGGAAGGTAGTAATAATTTTTTAGTAAATGAAGATCCTTAACTTAAACGATAGATAGTCACAAAACGGAGCGAGTGAGCGAGATTGTAAGTCAATAAAATCCAATTCTGGCCCTTTGAAGCGCTTCATGTCGATATCGCATGTTCAGCACATGCAAAGTGCTGTTAGTATGAGAAAGAATCACAAAACCTTCCTGTTACGTTTCAGATAAATTTTTAAACGTCAGCCTTATCGCGTTCGCTTGGAAAGTGAAGTGGAAGTTTGAATTAATTAACCATGCGACCATATGGCAAGCGGGTTCTACAGGTTAGGACTCCATTCGCGAATCCATTGCCGTCCGAAATGGGACTGTACCGAGAGCAGCGTGTGCTATTGACGGTTCTGAGGTGGTGCTCCTTCATGGTGACCCCAATCTCTGGGAATGCGCGGCCCAAGCTAGCCTTCCCTCTCTACTGCTTACGAGTGGGTGTGATTCTGTCCGTGCTGCTCACGATACTGTACCTACGGGTTTGGGACATAACGCAAGATTTTAATCTGCCAAGCGTATCGTACATAATGTGGACAATGGCCGTCATAGTGGAGACTATCGTGATCGCTGTAGTGCTGTTGGCGAACGCCTACAACGTGGCCTCTTTTCGAGCCCTTTCCGATCTGTTCGAGCATTTGGAACAGTCCATCGAGGGAAGGAACCCAGCGGGACATGTCTATCCAGCGTACGGCGTGGCAATCAACGCCCTCATCATGCTCTGTATCGTATATCATTCCATCCTTATTTGCTTTAGCTATCGGATGGACATTTCGTTCGTGCTACAGCTACGCTGGGAAGTTGTAATTTCCGATTTCTACTCTATTCATCTGGTGTTCCTTTTGCTAGCCATCGGACGTTCCGCGAGGCAACTGAGACGCATGCTGCAGGAAAGTATCGTGTCCAACCGTGTCGCCGACGTCTGTGCCGTGCTACGTTTGCGGGACGATTTACTGCGATCCGTTGCGCTGGTAAATCGCTGCTACGGAGTGTTCTTTCTAGGGGGCGGTGTAACGTGGGCCGTATACATTACCGGCATACTTTACTTTGATTTCGTGCTCCAAGGTGTGTTCATCCTTGACGCTCGGAGCCTTGGGTTACACACGGTCATGTTTGTGTGGAAAAGTGTAATCATCGGCGGGCTACTAACAGTTGCCGGAACTGTGATGGACAGGGTAAAATCAAAGGAGCACATAATCCATCTTACAGGAATTTACGGTAATAATTCTTCTATTTATCTTCCCCGGGCTTCCCTTCCACCAGGTGAATGAAATCATGCAGGCAACCTATTGTTGTGAGACACACCCATCAATGAATCGCGGCCTGACAAAGATGCTCGATAAGGCGCTACTGAAGTGTCAGTTCCAGGACATTCGCTTTACGGTTTACGGACTGCTCACCATCGATAACAGCTTGAGCTATGCGGTAAACGGGCCAATTTACCATTCACATGAACAATCACTTTATTCCTAAAGACCTCCCCATTGCCTTGCAGGTGACATGCTCGATCGTGACCTACCTAGTGATTCTGGTGCAATTTCGGCAAATGGAGGAGCAAAGTGAAAACAACGAGAATTAACACAATCGATACGAAACGGCCAGTTGGGTGCAAGATAAGATAACCTTAATCATCAGCGTCGGATTATGAGCGTGGCATATGAAAGGCATCCCGGAGCCGATTTATGTTATTTAATTTAATATTACCAAATAATTTTCATGATTGACCTGACCGTCCACTTTAAATAGGTTCGTCGTCGACTGATTAGATCATGTATGTCTAAATGAATAGATCATGTATGCTTCATTTCGTGATGAGGTTGAGTTCTACAATAATTGTTTCGGATTGTAATTAATTTACTACCTATTTGTGCGTTGTAAGCCCAAACACGGGGGCTCTCTTTTCTCTTCTATTCGGTATCATTTTTTCTCCACCAGCGTTCTAAGTCATATCGATTTTACCCAAAAAATAAACTCGCCCTGCTTTCATCACAATGCCTCTCCACTCTCCATAAGCAGGGCTTTAGAATGCGCGCGCCTTACTAAGCCGTGCTGATGCGTATCCCGTGCCCTCCGGTGGTTGGCTAGACTAAACCCCTTCTCCTACCATAAACGGTTGTACTTCAACTATACCACGCCTTTTCATACTCCATTCGCGCCTGCCTTTGGCGGTTTTCTCTTCCGGCGTGGCAGGCAGACATCCGCTGTATGCCCAACAACACATGTTTCATCAGTTTTTTTTTTATGTTTAAAAGTAGTTACAAAAATATTAACATTATCATAGTTTAACATGATGCTTCGTGGAGGTTTGTCCCTTCCTGAACTAGTTACGTAGTGTTCGTTAGAGGATGTAAACGTTACGAGGCCGTAACAACAGCATAGGAAGGAACTGCACTCAAACAAACAAACCAAAAAATCTACCATACCTAGTAACGAAATAACGACATGATAGCTTAAAACGTAAACTTGATGATGCTGATATATCCGAAATGGAAAAGGGAAATATGGTAGGCCCAAATGGGCGATCCTGGCTTGTTGTTTGAATGATAAATGTACACTATCCTAGTACAAGTACAGAGTAACGATTTGCGATTAACGAATAGTACAATTAGACTTCTCGCCCTGTTACACCGTAATGCGTCTATCCTCTACTCTCTTAAGGCTGGCGATCAGCTACGGGACGAGCGGCAAGCAACAAGCAGCAGCCCATCCAATAGGATAAGGCTCTATTATTCAACCTATTCACCCTCGGGTTTTTTTGTTCATTTTCGTTTGACGATGCACGAGATCCAAGCAATCTCTGAGATTATGGTAACGTCATTTTATTGTGCATTTTTTCCGTTTTGCATTGTTCCTCCACCTTACCTCCGATAGTTTGTTACCCTTCACTCTAACAGGCTTCCGGGGAACGGCATTTCGCGCTGAAGGCACTTCGTTTACGGTTACGTTGTGTTGAATCATTACATTTGAGCATATCAACATTCGTTTGTTTTTTTTCCATATGGAGACTTACGTAGGACTTACGATTTTAAGAAATGACCTGCTCGGCCCGAACTGAGTGACCAGAGTTGCCATGAAAACGGTCAACGGATGAATTAAAAGCAGAAAACACAAAAAAGTACATACATTGTATAAAGATTACGGAAAAAAGCTTATGGTAATTCTACCATCGTATCGTTCGGTAGATAAAAAAAGAAAATGAAGAAACATAGTGCACAATATAAAAATAAACGGTACAGCGTCTGGCGGCACCTAGTGGCGTTACGAGCGATGGGGGCTGGTTTCAGCGCTACTGCCACGGCTACCACTCTTGCTGCTGCCAGCCCTCGGCACCAGGCAGTTGCTGTTTGTGGATATCGCTTTAAGTACCTCTTCCTGCAGTGAGCTGGGCGGATCCGACAGCACATCGGTAGTCGTCGACAGTTGGCGCAACTGGTTGGAGACGGCTGGTAATATTTGGAAAAGGAAAGGTATGAACAATTTTATTGAGCTAACATCAACGTCTACTCTGATTGGATCCCTACTACGTTTAGTTACAACTTCGTTGTTGCGGTGCAATCTCCAACACACAGTCTTTGACTTACCTGGCCTTAACTCTACCAGCGAGCAGTGCTGATCAACCCACAGCTGACTAGTGCGGTACATCTCGTCCATGCTGGCGACGGAAACCGTTTGATTGTAAGACGTCATCAGCGGTTCGAAGATGAGCCCGAACTGTGGGTAAGGAGGATACAATGTCGTTCGTTAATGTGCCGTTGTTGTTGGGCTTGAGATAGGTTAAGTGAATGAGACCCGCGACTTACAATCCAAAACTTCCAGTTGTCCATCGTCCGCTGGCGCACGTACTGGTGGTAGAGTTCCTTTACGCGACCGGTTCGTTGGCGGGAAACGGGAGCACCACTGGCCGGCAGAGCGGTGTGGAGATTGCTGTGAGGACAGAAGATAACGTAGTTTCGTAACAAATTTTAAGTTTCAATTAAGGCTGTTTCGAAATATTGAACCGACCGCATACGGTTCGCATTGTAGTTGAAATACTTACTTCAACGAATTATTCAGTTGATCAATTTCCCGACGCAGCGAATCCATCTGATCGTTTGCGGACGTTCGCTCCGAGCGCAGCTGCTTAATGTAGTCCGCGCCCTTCTGAAGCATGGCCGCCTTGCTCAGCTGAGGTGGAAAAAAATGCGAAAAAGGATGTTAGCTTTGAATACCGCTTTCCACAACGTCGTGTTCCAGCCACTTACCTTCGCATTCGGATTCTGCTGCAGCTGCGGTATCAACGAGTGAAGCGTGTCGAACCCATTCTTAATGTTGTACCGACGCTTCTGTTCGGCGTGTATGTGCCCCGATCGACGCTGGCTGTCGCTGCGGGGAAATTTGCTACCAGCGCCCCCGCCGGAACTACTTCCACCGCCACCACCACCACCACTACCTACGCCTATCGGAGACATGGGACCATCGGTATCATGAGCCGATTCGGGCGAAAGGCTTTGCTGTGACAGCGACATCCCGGTGGAGGATGCGAAACTGAGTACCGAGCTGGGGCTGGGCTGAGTTCGCATCGTACCGGATGAGGACGCAGCAGTCGAGGACGTTGGCATCTGGTGAAGATTATGTTGCTGTTGTTGCTGTTGTTGCTGCTGCTGTTGCTGCTGTTGCTGCTGTTGATGAAGTTGCTGAAGGTGCAACTGCGAAGACGATGGGGATAATGTGTTGCCTCCCATCGGTCTCATTGCGTACCGATTTACCTGCTGCTGCTGTTGTTGTTGCTGCTGTTGCTGTTGCTGTTGTTGCTGCTGTTGTTGCTGGTGTTGTTGCTGCTGCTGCTGATGCTGAGACTGCGTTAAGGTACTTATGGCACTTGATGATGTACTGTGTGACTGTTTACTCAGTAAGGTACTTGCGTCTGTAAATAATTGGTAAGAAAAATGGAAAAGTGATAGCAATCACGGGAAAGTAAAAGAATCCTTTCACTTCCTGCGACACTTACTGTTAGTTGTTAGAAGTTGCGCAAGCAGCGCACTGCTGGTAACGTTGAGCATCGGTTCGCTGGAGCTGGTGTGTAGCGTCGGGGTCATATGCTGTGTACCCGCTCCTCCCATGCTACCGGTAGGGCATCCTCCCCCCATCATTGCATGATTGGTAGCGCTTCCCGCCTGCTGCTTCATGATCATCGAGTTGCTGCGCGTGCGTAGCTTAGCGTTTGCCTTCTGCGACTGATGGTAGCGCGGCATGGCAAAACTTTCGCCCTCCTTCGGTGGTAGCGGGAAGGAAGCATTGATCGGCAGGCTGTTCGAGCGGAACATTTCTTTGGTTGGATGCGGTGGATGTCGTTTCGATTGTCCTTGCTGTTGCTGCTGCAAGTTGGAGGATGAGGAAGCGAGCGATTGTTGCTGCAACTGAAGATCCTGCAGCTGCTGCTGCGATTGTTCCAGTGAGTGCGATATACCACCACCACCACCACCACCGGAAGCAGCCATCCCTCCCATGGTCGATGGTCCCACCGCGACGGAACCAGCAGTCGGTTGCAGAAGCGTACCGTGCGGCGGGGAAGAATGGCGCATCGCCCGTACACCGCTTGCGTACGATCCACCGACGCCGACCGTCTGCGAGGGAATTTTGTACGGTTGCGGTTGGTGTGCGTGGTACGATTTGTAGCTACTGCCGGACTGGGACGCATGAAGGCTACCCGGAGGGGAGTGCTGTGATGCTGCCAGCATCTGGTTGTAGTTCGGTGCCGTCGGCATCGAGGTCGATCTTGGCTGGGGGATCGTTTTCGGTTGCGGCAAGGTAGGCACCGGCAGCGATTGACTGTGCGTGAGCAGCTTCGATGTAAGGCTTTGCATCAGGGGATTGGATGCGGGAAGCTGTTGTCCACCATCACCACTTCTTATGTTGCTGTTTGAGCCACCACCGTTTCCATTGTTCCCAGTGTTGGTGGTGTTTGAAAGATTGACCGGGTTGGTCGATGTTGGAACACCCTGCTGCAGACCGGAATGATTGTAGTGTACTAGCATACCTCCCTGGTTCGATGAGGACTGGACGACACTTGTCACATTGCCCTGCATCTGGAGCATCGCTGCATTGGCAGGAACATTTTGAAAACCACCGGCAATGGTAGCACCGTACGGATGATTACCAGAGGCACTTCCGCCACCGTTGCCACCGATCATGGCATTGCTGGTGCGTGCCGCCGTTTGCCCCATGAGTGGTTGCGAGACCATGTTGTACGCCATCGTTTGATGTGGCGTCGGTGGGTATTTTGGATCGTAGTTGTGCTTTGAGCACTTTCTAAACTTTATACTACGATTTAACTCGTCACTACTTATTCCGGCCGAACCGGACTGCTGCTGCTGCTGCTGCTGTGATTGTACTTGTACAGGCGTAGATTGTATGTTAATGGCCGCCAGAGACGATCCTTGGCTGTTTCCACCACCACCACCACCACCACCGACGAGCTGATCGGTAATGTACGAATCGAACGCGTTGCTTAGTTGCTGTGCGATCGACGATTGGGTTGCCGCTCCGGAGGCACCGGCCGGACCCAGCGTTTGGGTGAAAATTTTGGCCGAGTATTGAATCGCTGGGACCGATGTGCTGCCACTAGCAATTACTTGGTTCGATTGCTGGTTGCCACCGGATGATGTTATTCCTGCTGCCACCTCCTGTATGCTGCTGCCGGTGTTAGCCAGTTGATTGGTAGAACCTTCAATGAAATGTAAGAATAATGTTTTAAACGTATGTTTAAACGTATGTGTTTTAAACAAGTATGTCTTTTTGAATGGCTATGATTCGTACTTACCTAGTGTGTAGTTGTAGTCGATCGCTTTCAGCAGATCGTCCGACGCCTCTTCCGGTACGGGGGCCAGTCGCGGGAAATTGAGAAAGTCCAGATCCAGATCCATTAAATCATCTAGATTAGGCTGGAGGGGGCCCAAGCTGGGCTGGATGAAATCAGCGCGACCGGCGCCACGTGCTACAGGGGGAGAAGAGAGAGAAAGTGTGCGAGAAAGAGAGAGGAAAGAATCAATCAAAGTCAATCAACAGACAGGTCGCAGCATACCATGTAACGAGCCGAAAACCGTGGGAAAATTTTTGACAGTTGGTTAAAATTTTGTTTACTTCTCACGAACAGCGAAGAAAGTGGGGTAAAACTGCAAATTTGGTATGTTTCATCAAAAGAAAAAAGAGTTGAGGCGTTCGAAATATGTTCTGCAGGAAGGCTGCGTATAAGGCAGACCAACACACTTAATTTCGGCAATCACAGCGAGCAAAAGGATCTATATCCCATGATTTCACACAGAAGAGCAGTTTCTATCCGCAAGACCATGGATACTGTGATCTAGAATTAACCAACCACCTATTTCGCGAAGATTTTGGCGGAGATCTCCTACAAGTATGCTGGAAATTTTTGTAAACACTTTTTTAACCAACTGTCACAACAATGGCGGAGCAAAAAACAGCTTTGACCCGACCTGTCTGTTAATTGTCTTTGGAATCAATATATCCTTTCGTTGCTATGGTTTCGAGCAGCATTAATCGATCCGATTAACATTAAATCCGTGTACCTTAGTAACGTGTTTTCGTCGCTATGGTTATGGGATGGAAAACGTGCTGTCATCGATTAATACTGCTCGGGAAGCTTCGGTTTGCGCGGTGGTCTTACCTATCTCTCTGGAATCGGGGAACGGATATTGGGCTAATGTTGAAAATAGCGTATCAGTGGGCATATTATCGGTGATCATAAATATATCATTACTGATCGGGGACCATTCTAAGAAGTCTAATTCGCTATTCTGTAATGAGAGAGCGGAAATATTTGAATTAATTAACTGTGGCAGCAAGTGGTAAGAAATTAATGATTATTAATAATAACCCCATGATGTTTCTTCGGTCGAAAAAATAACGTCCTGGGTAGCAGAATCAATGAGTGTTGAAAATGGGAATCTGAACTAATCCATATCCTTCACCGTCAACATCTGGGCCCATGATTGGAATTGCGATCTCTTGAGATTTGTCGTCGGTTAACCATAAGCCTCTTATAAGTTTGTTTGAATCTCTAAGAAGACCTCCTGAATGAATGCATACCTATTAGCTGCTGATCGTACACAGCTTGAACTGTATCTATGAGCGTTCTTCACGAACGACCTAGATGCATAAGGGCATCCTGAACAACTGGTGATAGTTCTACGATTCCCTACGAATGACTTTCATCGGGAAAGGGAGATACATAATTTATTATCGATAATTAATAATCATCCAACTGCCCACAAATTTGTTGGGTGATGCCAGTGTATGACGTGCACAGTACATTAGCTTGCACCAACCATGAACGTGTTCGATAACGTGCGACCCTTGCTCCGTGCTATTCAGATACTTGGATTACTGTCTATACGAGAACAGTGCCGCCCCAGCGTCCAGGACGAACCGTTTCATATTAGCCACTATTTGGCAGTGATAAAATTCCTCATTTTCGGTGCCACTTTTCCGTTCGTCTGCTATGCGATTGTTTTCGGTTTAATCGATATGAACATAACGGACTCACTAAATGATTCTATGTGGGTTATGGTGAGTTCCGTACACAGCGTCACGTTGTGCTTCGTAATCGGTATGCTATTTTGGCAAACGTTCTGGCAGCGCCATCGATTAGCGAAGCTGATGAACATTGTCCAGCAGAATGAAGTGGCACTGCAGAGAGCGACTCGCGGTGCAAGTGACTACCGGAAGGTTGCCCTGCTAGCAACCGTGATCCTCTGGAGTGGTATTATTTTCCACGCCATTTCCCACGCTTACTACGTCAGTCAGATATACAAGACGAACACGTTCTTCAAGAGATATACCGTCTGCTGTTTGTTTATGTATGAAGATCTGGCGATGGAATGCCTGCTCGGGTTGTGTAGCTGCCTGCTACTGATCGTACAGATCCAGATGGAACGTTTAGTTCGCCTAGCGAAGGAACTCGACGATCTGTACGATCAGTCCGAGCATCTTCTATCGTTCTACGTGTCCATGTACGATCGTATTGTTTCCATGATGGAGCATTACTTTAGTCCCTACTTTGGCCCACTCATCCTTACGTTCTGTCCGTACGTGTGCTTCGAGGGAGCGATGTCTATGCTGCGAGCGTATGGCATCTTTAGCTATCAGGCTCAACCGATGGAAAGCAAAATTATGAACACCTTGTGGCCGTTGGTCGACATCAAAAAGTTGTCTGCAGTGTTTTTACTGAGCACCCGGTTTAACGCAACGGTAAGTTCTCGACGGCTGTCAAAATAAGTATACATATTTTCTTTACCATTTCACTTCAATTGTGTATTTGCACAGATGTTTCAATGCAATTAATGATGCTAATTGCTTTCGTTTTTTTGGGAACCGTTAGAATAGGATGCAGGAGATTCATCAAACATTAATGGTACGTCGTGTGTACCGTGCTGTGCTGAAATCTGCTACCACCGGGTGGCAGTTTAGAACAGTTGCTAGCCACGATGGACGTTTGCGATAACTTGCGATACGTGCTTCGTCCTTTGGAGATATTGGGTGTGCTTCATCTGCAAAAACGTCGTACCCTTGCTGGGGGTATCGCTTTCGAAGCCACTGCCACCTGTTATGTGATCCTCAAATTTACTATCGGCGTCATGTGCACTTTACTTGGAAGTGTTCACATGATCGTGCACTCTTTTCACAGCTACCATGCTACGTTGGCCGCACCGGGTCGAAGTTTGTGGTCGTTGGTGTACATCGTGCAAAGTGTGACATTTTGCATTGTTTGTTGCATCCTACCATGGCAAACGTTCCGCCAGCGTGCTCGACTAGCTACGCTCATGAATATCCTGCAGCGTAACGAGATGGAACTGCAGAGAGTCACTGGCGGGGCAAAGGAAGAGTACCGCACCGTGGCCCTGCTCGCGACGGTGATCCTTTGGAATGGAATTATATTTCACATTATTTTCCACGTTTACTTCATATACATTTACTACGGACAGGATACGTTCCTTCAGTCGTATATCGTAGTTTGTTTATCGCTATATGTTGATCTCACAACGGAGTTCCTCCTGGGGTTGTGCAATTCTCTGCTGCTGATCGCACGGATTCAACTAGCTCGTGTAGTGCGTCTCGCCAAGAAACTGGATAGGTACGAGCACCCGGAACGTCTGATGGAGCTCTACGTTCGCCTGTACCATCGTATCGTTAGTGCATTGGGTGAATATTTGACCCCCTACTTTGGACCAATCATTTTGCCGTACTGTACATACGTATGCTTTGAGTGTGCTGCCACCTTAATGGAAATGACGGAAACTTTAAAGCCAATGTCAGCAGTTTTGGTAACAGCATGTTGGGTCTTGTGGTCCCTGAATGACATAAAAAAGTTGGGAGCAGTGCTGTTGCTTAGTGACTGCTTGAACGCTGCGGTGAGTAATAATATTAATTCGTATTATACTTTATCTTTCTCAACATACTATCTTGTTCAAAAACATACTATGCGCACAAGTCAAAGTGGTGATGGAAACATGTATCCCTTTCACAGCGATAGAATCAACAAGAAATCAACGGAAGTTCTGAAGTTCAATGTTTTAATATCTTGCAGCTATATAGCTTAGTTAATGCGTAGCTGCGATCCTACGGGACTGCTAACCGAGAACATGGATGGTACAAATTATGGTGTACAGTTTACGTTGGCGTGTCTATCGGTATCCATTCTGTAGCATCGATAAGAGTTGACACCGTAAACGGTTACTATTTCATGTGGTGCCAAAGAACCTGCCAGACTGTCAGACATTAATGCTGTTTTGAGTCGTGTATTGGAAACGTTTCAAAATAGATAGTGCATTTTAAATCGATGGCACAACCGATTAATCCACTTTAGCAAATGAAACCGTAATTTACAAACTGGATGACTTTACATCATTTGCGGTGCCATTTATTTTTTTAATTGAAGCACTTCGTTCGGGTGGTGTATTTTCCTTAAATTATTAATGAACCTTTCCAGCAGGGAGGAAAAAACCAGCAGGGAGGAAAAAAAACCAGCAGGGAGGAAATATTTTAGTACAGATAAAAACGGTAACGTCGAAAGGACAGTGTTCTTCATTTGGTAGACATTTGAACAGAGAAATAGAATCACAAGTGAACCACTTTCCCCTCCCCGTGTCAATGAAGTTCCTTCAAAAACAACTTAAATATATGTCCACCCTTGGGATGGTCTTGATAAAGTACGATGCTCGAACTGGATCGTTTGAAAGTGTTCCTTTGGCATGGTTGAAGTTTCTAGTGTACTTTACTGGTACGCTTCTCGCGATTACTTATTCAATTCTCCAAAGCCCCGATGATCGCGCATTATACGACGTTGAGCTTGGTCCGGTCGATGTGGGCCTGTTCATCCTCATACAGGGGAGTTGCTTCGTAATTTGGATGGTTATTGCTTGTCTGATCTTCTTTCGCCGTGCCCAGCTGGCCATGGCACTTAACGAGCTCCGAAACAACGAAGTCGTTCTAAGGCTCACGAATGTTTCCTACAGCCAAGCGACGATCTTCACAACGATCTTTCGCTGGGAAGGTATTGCACGGTTTTTACTTATGAACCTAGGCTATTTCATGTCGTCATGGTGTAGTCAGAGACCGTTTCATATACATTTCACATTGTGCATCTACTTGTACTACGACTTGTGCCTCGATTGGATACTAGAATTTTGTGGCTCGGTCATGCTTGTCGCTGTGGCCCAGCTGTCCGTTGTCCAGGAGACGCTGACATGGGCAAAGAACTCTCGGGGCGAGCTGCTGCAACAACGGCTGCGCAAGTGCTGCGTGGTTTTCGATCGCATCATCAACAACGTGCAACCATCCTTGAGTGCTTACTGTGGCCCACTGTTGGTGGTGCTTTGTCCTTTGGTGGTGTGCGGTTTTTCAATAAAAATGCTCGACTTTTGGGTTGGCATGAAAGATCTGAAGAACTTTAACGAATTGTTTTACGCTGTCGAATGGATGTGGTCGCTTTTCGATCTGAAGAAATTGTTAGTGCTTGTGGTCATTAGCGTCAAATTCAACAGAAAGGTAAGACATTCTCAACAAACGAATAAATAAACAAAGCCATATGTTGCCGATAGAGTGGATCTCCCTTCTCAGGACGAAGACTAATGGTTCAATTATCCTAAGTGGCTGATGAATAAGTTCAATATTTGTGTTCACCATTTGTTTCATAACTATGACTGATTGTTAATGAAGGAAACCACAATTAGCATAATTGGGTTTCGTTGCGGAAATATTGATCCCTTGTGGATCTTCCCTTACCCTCAGTTATTGGGATGTCATCCATGGGAAAGCATTACCGGGTACTGTTCCTCATAGCTGCTGTATGGCACTTAATACCATGTAGTTACAATCACGCTACAGGAACCTTTTTGCGCTGTCGTTGGAACATGTTTGCGTGCGCGCAAACATTCCTAATATTTGGTTTATGCGTGTGGTTTGATGTATACGCCATCGGCACAATGGTTGGCAATCTTTCGCCAGTATTGCTGGGAATCGTGTCCATCGCCTGCTCAGCCTACTCACTGCTTATGCTGTGTTTGGGAACGAATAGTCTTTACCATCGAAAACGGTTTATGAACCTGCTGAACACACTGTTTTCACCCGACGAATTGATCCTCGAGTGCCTCACGGTGGCCCGAGGAAATACCAACGCGCTGAACGCGACACATAACGGAAATCTGTGGTTTCTCACAGTGCTAGTGATATCGTACTGTTTCTACGATTTAGTGTTTGTCACCAAAACGGAAGTGCTACTGCTGGACCTCCTTATTCTGGTCCGGTTTGTCGGTATATTCATCACGATAGAGCTGTTCCTGGCTTGCGTACAAACGATAAATGTACGCATGAAACAACTACCATTGCTACTTTTACCTGCCGGAGAAGGTTCAAACGATCATCCAACCGATCGGGGAGTAGAGATATTTTTGGAAAAGTATCAATTGTACTACGACCAAATCGAGAACGTCAACCGATGTTTCTCGGTACCACTCGTGTACATCCTGCTGATCATTCTTCTCGATCGAGTAGTGGCCGCGTACGATCTGTACGTTCACCTGATAGACTACGCAAGCATACCGAGCTGGGATTTCTGCCGCATGGTCGTGCGTCAAATATGGGAACTGTCGTATGTCATCCTGGCAATGCAGATTGCAATCACTGGCGAATCTACGGCTTTGCAGGTATGTTCATAATTTACAGATGCGGCCAAGTAAATATGCTTGAATATTCTTAACACACCATCCATACGTCAATACGAATAGGCACCACGACAATGGGTTGTCTGACAACTTTTGTAGCTCCGTTGTCCAGGACATGCTGACAATGACAAAGAATTCTTAGGGCGAACTGCTTGCTGTGGCCCACTGTTGGTGGTGTTCGAATTTTCATTAAATTTGTTCGTCTTTTGGGATGGCATGAGAGACTAGAAGATCTTTAACGAATTGTTTTACGCTGTCGAATGGATGTGGTCGCTTTTCGATCTGAAATTGTTAGTATTTGTGATAAGCAACAAATTCAATAGAAAGGAAAGACATTCTCAACAAACGGATAAATAAACGAAATCATATGTTGCCGATCGAGTGGATCAACGATACCCTTCTCAGGACGAAGATTAATGGTTTAATTATCCTAATGTGTATTCACCATTTGCTTCATAGCTACGATTGATTGGCAGTTGCGATTGAAGAAAAACCTAATTAGCATAATTGGGTTCCCGAAATATTGATCCCTAGTGGTGATATTCTCTTACCACACAGTTATTGAAATGTCATCCATAGGAAAGCATTACCGGGTACTGTTCCTCATAGCTGCTGTATGGCACTTGATACCATGTAGTTACAATCACGCTACAGGAACCTTTTTGCGCTCTCGTTGGAACATATTTGCGTGCGTGCAAACATTCCTCATATTTGGTTTATGCGTGTGGTTTGATGTATACGCCATCGGCACAATGGTTGGCAATCTTTCGCCAGTATTGCTGGGAATCGTGTCCATTGCCTGCTCAGCCTACTCACTGCTTATGCTGTGTTTGGGAACGAATAGTCTTTACCATCGAAAACGGTTTATGAACCTGCTTAACACACTGTTTTCCCCCGACGAATTGATCCTCGAGTGGCTCACGGTGGCCCGAGGAAATAACAACGCGCTGAAGAAAACACACATCGGAAATATGTGGTTTCTCACAGCGCTAGTGATATGGGACTGCTTCTACGGGCTTGTGTTTTTCACCAAAACGGAAATGCTACTCCTGGATATCCTTATTTTGTTCCGGTTAGTTGGTATGTTCGTCATGATAGAGCTGTTCCGGGCTTGCGTACAAACGATAAATGTACACATGAAACGACTGCCATTGCTACTTTTACCTGCCGGAGAAGGTTCCAACGATCATCCAACCGATCGGGAAGTAGAGATATTTTTGGAAAAGTATCAATTGTACTACGACCAAATCGAGAACGTCAACCGATGCTTCTCGGTACCACTCGTGTACATCCTGCTGGTCATTCTTCTCGATCGAGTTGTGGCCGCGTACGATCTGTACGTTCACCTGATAGACTACGCAAGCATACCGAGCTGGGATTTCTTTGGCTTAGTCGTGCGCCAGATATGGGAGCTGGCGTATCTCATCCTGGCAATGCAGATTGCAATCACTGGCGAATCTACGGCTTTGCAGGTATGTTCAAAATGTATACATGCGACCAAGTAAATATGCTTGAGTATTCTTATGACACCATCCATACGTCAACATGAATAGGCACCATTCACTTCATTAGTGCAACACAATGGGTTATGTGACCGCTACAGGATCATAATGTATTCATAATCTCCATCAACTCAGGTATAGCGTAATCATCGACTGCGTTCAGATTATTCGTGCACATAACTTCCAATGTGAGAGTTGAGAGTCCGTGCTTCTAGCGGTACTTCGGGGACATGTGTCGGTTTAACAAACAACGTCAGCTTGTGTTGCGGATCCTGTCGACGATCTACTTTCTACCTTGTAGCTACAACCCGAGGGTGAATCGTTTCGTCGAGAATCGGTCAAATGTTCTGTCAGCCGTCTTCGGTTTGCTCGTCTCGTTCGGCTACATCTATCACGACTGTTTCATGCAGCGATTTGTAGACGATCTAGCTCCATTTTCGTTCACGATCGCTATTGTCGAGCTGGGACTGCTGCAAACGATACCACTGTTCACGGTGCTGAATAATCTCGTCCATCGCCGAAGGTTTAAGGAACTCTTAAACGTACTCTTTGCTGAGGATCAATTGTTGGATCGGTGCGGTGTTCCCGCCGCCGAGGAGCGAACTCGTGCAGCCAATGGTGTTTACAGAAAGGTGTTCCTTGGGCTTGTTTTACTTCTAACCGCAATAAGATTTTATGTATACGAAAATTTTGACGGAAAAATGTTTGTTGTGACAATAACGGCACGTTTTCTGAGCGTTACGATGTTCCTGTATCTGTTCCATCTCTGCGTCACCATGATCAGGTTGCGCATGGGTCAGCTGAGGGTTTTTTTCCACCAGCACCAACGTGAGCTGGACTTTGGAAGTCATCTCGAGCAATTCATGAACCGCTTCCAACACTACACGGCCCAAATCGAGCAGATCAATCGGTGCTTTTCGCATCCGATGCTGCTGATGTATTTGCTGGCCATGCTCGAGATGGCTTTGTGCACATTTGAGTTTTTCAGCATACTGTACAACAGAGGGCAACTCGATGATAGAGACTACTATAACCTCACCGACTGGGTAACCAATCAAATTTGGCAAGTACTCCATGGCTACATCCTGCTGCTGACTGCTCCTAGTTGCGCGAGCGCGTGGGAAGAGGTAAGAAACAATGCTAGGGATTTAAATATCGGACATTTCTTAGGACAAGCTGTCATTGTTGCCTAATTATCTGGTATGTTGTAGAGCGGATAGACTTGTAATGGCTAAACCTCAAACGGTGGTCGCAGTGGTGAGCGTGAGCCAGCCGTTAATCGGCTGTATTGTAATTGTTATACCTGCTTCAAAAGTGCACTGTTTGGGGTTATAGGCTTTGCTATAAGTTTTAGAAGCTTGTGATTAGTAAAGGCTCAATAGAGTAATCTACTCTCTCTTTACTGGTAGAGCCACCACAAACTCCAGAATAATCCGTCGTATCTACATATTGATAGTGAACTGAATATTTTTTGTTTCATTAATTACATCATCACTCTAATGTGTACGCACGTCAAAAATGGAATAGTGTTCCAGTGTTATGTGCAATTAATATTCACGATTACAGTCGTAGCTGGTGATTGATTTCAATTACAGTAATTACTTTCTGATAAAGTGTACCACACACGCAGACACAACTCCCCTGGTATCATTTAGTTCACCGGCATGTCTCCGATGGTAACGCGTTACCGGTTGCTGCTCCTCATGGCGGCCGGATTGTTCCTGATACCGTGTCGGTACAATCAGCATAACGAGTCGTTCGAAATCGGTTGCTGGAATCTGGCGGCTTTCTCGCTAACGATCCTTGTCTTTGGCGTGACCATTTGGCTCAATGTTACTGCCGTCGGTACATCGGTGAATCTGTTGCCCCCCGTGTATCTGGTGGCACTGGTTATCGTCCTGGCTGTTGCCTCACTGCTTATGATTTCCGCGAGTCTGAACACTTTTTATCATCGCGCCATGTTCGTGCGACTATTAAACACTCTTCTCGCACAGGAAGAAACGATGCTCGAGTGCCTAGCGATGCGTCGAAATGGTGGAAAACAGATCCTCGTAACGCACCACGGGAATCTGTGGATTCTGATAGTGACAGCGATACTGCACATCTTCTACACGCTGACATTCATCGTGCCTGACATGATTATGTATTTATTGAACGGATCGATTTGGTTGAGGTATTGCGGAATGTTTCTTCTGGTCGAAGTTTTCCGAGCCTGCGTGCTGACGATCGATGTGCGCATGAAGCAACTTAAATCGCTAGTTATGCCCACCGAGCAAAGTACCACCGTTTCAGAGCAACAGGTCGAGACGAACATTTTGATATTTTTGGAAAAATATCAACTGTACTACGAACAAATTGATCTCATCAATCGGTGTTTCTCCGTGCCGTTGCTGCTCATAATACTTCTCATTCTGTTGGATCGTACGGTTGCGATATACGATCTGTACGTTAATCTAGAACGCCTGACACACATGACGTCGACGGAGGTCTGTGCCATCTCATGGCGACAAATGACGGAAATGATATATCTCGGCCTTTTGATACAGATTGCCATAACGTGCGGGACTACAACGGCGCAGGTAAATGTTATAACGCCATTGTCGATGATACCAAAAGAGGGTGAAATTCTAGGAAACTATTCAAATTTATTTTGATAGCTCTCATTATCAATCAACTTATTGGGCTCAGCAAATGGTAAATTGTGTCACAAGCGGGTTTGTTTACAAAATACCAAAACGTGGTGGCATCAATGTATGGCCCCTTCTGAGAAGAATATCGATAGATTAACTCTTTCCACCCTCCGACTCCTGACGATCATCATATATTAATAACACCTACTAGCCTCAAACAAACAAAACTTTGCCGTAGAAAGTTGGGCAGTTTTTTCGACATTCTGTGTCCACATTGCTGTATGTAAGGTTGAGGATACTCGAAACCATGTCGGTGTACATCCACCGCCATCGACGCGTGCTACAAGCCCTCTCAGGCATCCATTATCTACCCTGCAGCTACGACACCATAAGCGGTCGGTTCGTGCTAACCCGCTCAAACGCGGTACAAGGAATCGTCGGGTTAGCGATAGCCTGTGGTTATTTCTATCACGATTTTTTCCTCCAAAATCATTTTCTTTCGGGACTCGGTTCGTTTATGCTGGCGGTTGTGATTATCGAGATCCTAACGATGGCTTTCATTCCGCTGTGTACGGTGTTGAACAGCTTCGTCCATAGTAGAGAAGTTCAAAAGCTGCTGAATGCCCTGTTTGCCGACGATTGGATATTGGATTCTTGTGGGATTTCCACCGAACTAACACGCAGTGCCAGCGTATACAAATGGTACATGCGTTTCCTCTGGGTGGTGGTGATTATAAACGGATGTTACAAGTGTACACTACTAGAAGGTATCGTGTTTAAGCTGTTTCCCGTCTTCATGACAGTGCGTTACTTGTACATGGTGTCGTATTTGTACCTGTACCACCTATGCGTCACCATGATCGTAGTGCGGATGACTCAGCTGAGAGCAATGTACTACCAGCATCGCCGACAACAAGACCCCTCGATGAGCGCTCGCTATATTGGCCACTTCGTGGAACGATTCGAACGCTACACGGCACAGATCGAGCAGATCAACAGATGCCTTTCAGCCCCGCTTTTGGTGATGTTTTTGATGAGTTTGTCCGAGCTGACGTACTTCATATTCGAGTGTTTCCTAATGCTGACCGTTGGACGCCCGGACACTATGTACTACGCCAACATCGGTGAGTGGTTGTATAGTCAATTCTGGCAGGCGATTTATGGGAGCAACTTGCTGCTAACCGTTCCCTGTTGCGAGCGTGCAAAAAACGAGGTAAGCCCAAACCGGAAGTCTATAACTAGACACTAGATATTTAAGTATCCTCGGGATGTGCGGTATGTGATGACGTCAATCGGTCAACACAACACTAGCCAACACTCAAAGAGGTCATTATTTAGCTGGAACCTTTCAAATGTGCCATCTGTTCACATTGATGTTTATGCAACGTGAAAATACTAATGACACCGCATAGTTCCAGGACTCGTAGTGGACCGCAACAGCTTTTACCTTAAATTCAATTAGCCTAATCGAAGCACCTAGCTGCCTGCGACTACTCTGCGATGCATGTCAGGTTCCACAAGCATTACTTTAGGCACACAATGTCCACCTATTACAGAAGCCACAGATGGATAATAAAGCTCGCATCGTTGTTCTACTTCATCCCGTGCAGCTTCAACGAAAAAACGGGTGCTTTCGAGGAAACGCGCTGGAATCTGGCAATGTTCGTTGTTAATATCAGTCTGGCCGTTCCATTTTGGTACTTGAACATACATCTAACGACTACGAAGGTCCTGCGTACGCATTCCTCTCCCGTGCTGGCTGCCGTTGGTGGCATCGAACTCGTAATCTACGCGTCCGTGGTAACATCCGCCATATTGAACGTGTTCATCAATCGGAAACGAATCACGGTGCTGATGAATGTGCTCTTCCGTGCCGATTGGCTGTTGGATAGCTTTGGGGGATCGACTGGCGCCCGCTTCAGTGACAGTCGCATTTTTCTAGCGATTTGTTCCTACATGGTGTTTGGTTTCAGCTTCAAAATCGCTCATCTAAAGGATATTCCTATGAAAATTCTAGGCGTACTCATTCTTGGAAGACTTTTTGCCGTGTTTCTAGTGGCGTTTGTGTATAGGCTGTGTGTGAATGTGATCGCGCTACGAATGAAACAACTCCGGATGCTCTACGATAGTGTGCTGTTGAAGTGCGATGCACATTTTTTCGTGGAACGATTTGATCGATACCAGAGGCAGATCGGACAGGTCGATCGTTGCCTTTCGTTCCCCATCCTCCAGCTGTTCCTACTGTCCACGGTTCAGCTGCTATATCTCATGGATGAATGGTATACCATAGTCGAGTATACCTTCTTCAGGACGGGTCCCGCATTAAATCCTTACTGGCTAACCCGTCAGACGTGGCAATGTCTATACGGTGTTCTTAGCTATGTTACTATTTCGGCATGTGATAAAGCGTCGAAACAGGTACTCAACAAAAACCTAACAAAGGGGCCTCCGAAAGGGACTAGGAACATCGGCCATCCTTTCGTATATTGACTTTACTAACTAATTCTAAGAGTGCGTCATTTCATTACAACTTCCATCCACAGGTTGAAGAGACGGCCCTCTGCACCCGCCATTTCGACGACTATCGGCTACAGAATACACGCGCCGCTAAGCAGATAAACAAGTTCCTGCTCAAAAATCTGCATCAGAAGAAAAAGTTTTCGGCCTGCGGATTTTTCGACATTGACAACACCGTCATCTATATGGTTTTCAGTTCTATCGTGACGTATCTGGTGATACTAATTCAATTCAAGCAACTGGAAACCGATCTGACGGGCACTTTGGGAGCGTCGTTTAATGGTACAACAACGAACAACGGCACGACCGGCCAAACATAAGGTGTAACAAAAACATACGATCCTAGTGTTGCCACCGCACAATTAATGAATGTTGTATAAACCACCCAGCCATGAATAGAACATTGCCGACGTTTATTTTATTCTCTATTGATGATGACAGACATCATTTGTTGTAGATGTGATACTACACCACAATGTGTAACGCATTGCCCTCCCTCTTCATATTGATCGACGTGGGCGTATGTACGTCAACAAAGCTCCAAAGCTAATTAATTTCACTGCTCTCAGACATGATCGATGAATCTACTCAGACATTCTTTTCAGAGCAATAGTAACGATTGCCGAGGACATGCTGGACGCATCCTTGCCGTCGTCAAACGAGCTATATCCTTCGAAGCTGAAACGTTTGCCTTTCGTTGGCGATGTCCTCGTACTATCGGCGGCATGGTCGCTTGTTCCAGGGCGCATCCATGGTGTACCTGCTGCCGTGTAGCTACAACGAACAAACGGACCAGTTCGAGGAGACCGTTCGCAATCGGTTGACGTTCCTGGTGAACCTGCTGATGGCCATCCCGTTCTGGTTCATCGACGTGAAGCTGATGACCGTGCAGTATTTACACCACCTGTCGATCATAATGGCGATCGTCGGCGCATTCGAGATCATCGTGTACGTGTCGATCGTGACGTGCACGCTGCTTAACTCCTTCTTCCGGCGGCGACGCTTTACACAGATGATGAACGTCTTGTTCCGGAGCGACTGGCTGCTCGATCGGTACGGTGAGAAGGAACGGCGGTACGATAATGGACGACAGTTCGGTATCACCATGCTGGCCATACTAACGATGCTTTGCTGCAATGTCAGCTACCACGAGGATGTGGAAACACGTCTGCTCAGCTTGACGGTGGCGACAAAAATTTTAGGCTGCTGCTACCTCTGCTTCATTCACCGGATCTGCTCCGGAGCGATCGGGGTACGCATGGAGCAGCTGAGCGAGCTGTTCCGGGAGAGCCAGAAGTGTCGTGCCGGTCGGGAGCAAATGCTGTCCGCCTTTGTCGACCGGTACGAGTTGTACGCGGCCCAGGTTCGCCAGATGAATCGATGCTTTTCCTTTCCGCTCACACTTATCGTGCTGCTCGTGGTGATCGAAATGGTCTATCTAATGTTTGACTGCTTCACGATGATACACTTGCAGCGACCGATGCTGGAAGGACTCGACAGTGGCTACACACGGTGGGCATTGCGGCAGCTGTGGCAATCCATCTACCTGCTGCTTGTGTTGCTTATTGTCAGCGGTACTGTGCGAACAACCGAACAGGTGAGTTTGAAGTAACAAATATACTAATAAGTAGGTATAAAAAAATAGGCTAATCAACGCCAGCTGTGTATCATATATAAATGAAAACGCTAGCTTGCAACAGTGAAGTTTAGGATTGAAAAGAGGCGAAAGAACCCACATGGCCCAAAGCCTGTATAGGCCATATCTACTACTACTACTTTAGTCTTGACTTCCAACGTGGAAGTCACCCGGAATGACGCTCTAGCTAAGATTAATGTTGCATCTCTTCTGCAGCTTAAAGAAACGGCCGTGTGTGTACAACATTTCGATGACTACCGGTATCGCAACACAAGGATAGCGAAGCAGCTTCAAAGGTTTCTCCTGTACAACTTACAACGGGATACGCAGTTTTCTGTGAGCGGATTTTTCAACATCGATTACACTATGATCCAAATGGTATGGCACAACTCTTGGCAAACGGTAAAGGGAAATGGCTTACAGAATACGTTTCTATTCATCCCATTACAGGTGGTAAGCGCGATCATAACTCATACTTTAATACTGATACAGTTTGATCAGATGCAGTTGGAGGATGTCTCATATGAGAACACAATAAACTCACTGACTAACCCCAAGCAAAGTGACCCTCGCCGAAGCAATGTAAACGTCACCGGTGGTTTTTAAAACAAAGGATAGCACTGACCGTAATCTATATTGCTCACTTTAAAGTATTAGCTCTCAGAGAGTGCTATTAGGCGATGAATAAACAAGTATTTTTACCGTAGTTTGCACGGATGTCATAAATAACTTTCTGCTGTATGATAAGAATCGACCACCAGAATACTAGATAGTCAAATATAGAAGGAAGGAAGCAAATGAGGTCCTTCCGGACATTGTTTCAACGGCCATCCAAACGATGGCCGTGCTTAATCAACCGTTGCGGGTGTTCTTTTTCGTAGGATATGTGTTCCATACCATCCCGTGCCATTACAGCACCAAAACAAATCGCTTCGAGACCGATACACCCCAAAATCGGCTAGCGTTTGCCGTCAATCTCACGCTAGTCGGTGCGCTAATGTGCTACAATTGGATTTGTCTGTCCGAAGGCAAGCGAGCTCTTCAGTCACCCACTTCGAACACCGTCATGATCATGTACCTTGTGTCCTTTCCATCGACGATCGTGTATATGCAGCTTCAGATTTACGCACGCCGGAAACGCATCACGGCACTGCTTAACACCCTGTTCCTAGATGAGTGCTGGTGGGGCATCGTTGGTTCGTACGACCGGTTTGGGCTGGTAGTGTGTGCAGTTCTGTTTGGTGACGCCGTGTACCTCATTGTGTTGGATGCCCAGCTAATCAGTGAGGTCGATCAGTTTGATGTTTTCCTGGAGATGGTTCGGTCTTACATGGCTGTCGGTATGATCATCACGTACACCGTGTGCGTTCAGATGCTGCGAATTCGGCTCGAGCAGTTGCAGAATGCAGTGCAGCACGAAGCCACACGAACGCCGTCCATCCGTGGCCAATGGGTCGTCCTGGTCGATCAGTGTCGGTGCGGTTTGCAGCTGGTCGACGAAATCAACCAATGCTTTGCGGGCATCGTGCTCCTTATGATATTGCAGGCGGAACTGCAGCTCTCCAATCAATATTTTGCTTTATACTGTTTTGTTGAACTTGGGATCACTTTGAACGACAATCTCTGGGTGACGCAGCTTTGGGCAACACAATTCCTCGCGATGTTGCTTGCCATTGGGTTCTCGTGTGAGCAATGCCACAACCAGGTGAGACGGTGGAGTTATTTTATTCTAAGCATAACTTAACATTAAACGTTATTCTTTCTGTCGCATGCCTCGGAAGATCGATAAAACGATTGCGTCTATAAGAAAGGGCTACGAATGCGAAGAAGGTGACAACGAAGAGGCACAATTGGAACCAACAATAGTGTCGAACCAAATGGATAAGTTTTTACTGGAAAATCTGTTACAGAAGAAACTATTTACCGCATGCGGATTCTTTGACATCGACAGCAAGCTCATTTGCATGGTGAGATACTTGTGTATTTTTTAATACAACCATCACCTGTAAATGTTGTCACAAACACATGTGTTATTGTCTCTAAGGTATCTATTTTCACCATCACGATTGTTATCTTTTAAGCAACCATGCTTGCATTAAACGCATCAATTTTTGTCTCTAATCGAAAACAAGTGAATAGATAAGGTAATTTTGTACCTATTGTACTCTTATTTCATAGCCTACTACGTTAATATCTTAATGCATAGAATGCTCGGCATATTTCAATCAAAATAATAAATTTTCAGATAGGAAAAAAATATATATTTTAGAGATAAACATTTATTACTACAAGGCAAACATTGTTGTATTAAAGGCGAAACTAGGTGGCTTAACGGTAAAAATGAACGTGCTGTTTGCGCTTTTCTTGCGTTAAAACCAAAAACTAGCGGCAACGACTGTTTCTTGGGCTTGTGTATTTTGACACCGTCGACACAGTCGTTGTCACCGAACTTTATCTCACAAGTAGGCGATGTTGTCTGTTATGCACCATGTTTTAAATTAGCTCATCTACTTCTACGTTTCTACGGCATCTGGTTTTGAGATAGTTCATCAATTTCTGTCTCTAAATCATTTGGTTTTGCCTCGTAGTCATCTACTTTTGTCTCTAGCTGAAAACACACACCAGATTGATGTGGGTTTCCTAGATAATAACACTCTACCAACAATAAATATCAATAAATTCATGCTTTAAAACTCACTTATGCCAATTACCAAAACTTTTTAGCAAATTTTCAGAGCACATTTTTGTTTAGGCATTTCGAAATACACTTCTTCTTTCTTGGCGTAACGACCTTCTTCGGTCATGCCTGACCCATTGTCGGCTTAATAGACTTGTTCCCTTTGGGTACAAGGCTAGTAAATTTTTAATATTTTAATCATTTTGCATTATTTCTTTTTTGTAGACTGATATATTGTATAACTCTTAGTACAAACAATAATATACGTCTTTACATTCTTGTCTAAATAGTCAAATTTAAGGATAAAGACAAAATTGAAATCGGGAGATAAAAAAGGTGAACAAGACAAAATCTGTTAAGTTATGGGCAATACCAGATGTGTTAGGGACAAAAGTTGATGCGCTATTTCAATCCTGGGTGGGGTAGAAGATAAAGATATTTTCAACGACTGTAACGGAATTCTCTTCTCTTCCGTTAAAAAGGTTCTCAGTTCGATTGTAACATTTTTGCTGATACTGATACAATTTCATCAGCACGAAATGAAGTAGCGTAAGTAGTACGGAATTGGTCCGAGTTTGTTGTCATTAAAGTTTCATATAATTTTTATTTCTTTGTCTCTGGACATACTTCCTAGGGGCCTTACTAATTTTAGATTTTTACACCTGTCACGCAATCGTCGTAAATGGAGAAACTAAAAAAAGAACGCCCCACACAACACGCAAACAAGATACTATCATCGAAAAATCGACGATTCACTAAAATTCAAGGCCAAGGCAAACAATCCCTTTGGTCCAAACCTGCCGCCACCTCACCTCCAACATCTTTAACGCAAGCATAACTGTTGCCGACCCACATGGCGCAAGAGAGTCTTATCGGGGTGGACGGAACAAGATTTGCGCGGACCGACGCGCGCAACAACGTGCGGAAGCGATTGTCTTTCGCAGCTAGCTCAAGGTCTCACCACTATTGGTGGAGAGTAGGGCCCCCTTACGCATCATCGCACAGTTGTCAGCTTCAGGGGTAGCATTTTGGAAGGCGCCCCCCAAAAAGTGCCCGCAACTCCCGAGGAGCAAGCAATGAAATAAAATAAAAATAAAAAAAATCTATATGGATGCTATGATTGATGAGATAAAGCCCTGCAAGATAAGGATATCGCACAGTTTTGGCAACGTGCGTACACCAGATAGTGAAAGAAATCGTACCATGCGAAAGTGAACCGATGCTGACGAAGGCAATAAACCATCGGGCCCCAACCCTTACCTGGGTGATATATGGTAACAAAACATGGTATACAACATATTATGGCTGTCACAATTCGGCAACAAACGAACAGTGTAATATCAGTGGTTCATAATAAAGCATCATTTGATGATGGAGAATTGCAGAAATTCAAACATTATTGCTCGCCCCATCCCAGCTGCGGATGGATGGTCCAACTTACCGTATCGACAATGTTCGTTGCACCTAATGGTTGCTTTAGGTTAAACCGTCGCCATTTCTTGTACTCTGCCTTGATAACGTTGCACTTTCTCTTCCAGTACTTTCCCTCGAGTAGAATAGCCTGAGCGGTTGGGAGGGACAAAAGGGCAAGAGGTATGGTAGATGGTTAAATAAAACAAACAACACATCACCCGGTTGTGGTGCTATAAATTCAATAGTATCCCTCTCTTACCTGCGGTGTATTGTGTACGTCTACGTCTAGAGGAGATGCAAACTGACAGACTAGAGTTTTCCGTTTCATGATAACTGAAATGAAAGATAAAATATGTAAGTGCGATCCGATTGGTGAGCAACAATATAATTCATTTAACAAAACACCTGTAAGTAAAAGGGAACCCAAAGAAACAGGATTAAGATATTTACCAAGCGGAAACGCCTCTTTTGGCTTTTCTTGTACCGGGTGCGTCGAAGGACGCAAAATTCAGGAATTCTTTTACCCATCTTCTGCACCATGTGTGAAGCTCGACTAAAGTGCGCCAGCAGGGCGGCTGCCGGGATACGGTGCTGCGGTAAAATCGACACCGATTTTCACCACCCCTAGGCGACTACAAAGTCCTTACCGACTGCAAACTTCTAAGTTCTTAAATTAATAGAAGGTAACGCAATAAAGCAGTGTTTTTGCTGTCTATTTTTGGTTCTTCACTTCACACACACACACGCCGCTGATTAAATGTCTTCAACAGCATCCACAACAGAGGCCACCAACCAAACACACCCCCCGACCCGATCCGCGCCACCACAATCGCCCTGACCCCTGACAGCCTCCTCCTGCCTGCACGCGCGACCGGAGCAAATGGGTTTCACGGGTTCCGCTGGCAAGAATTTTTGGAAGGTGATAACTACTAGCGACGACCAAAACAACTCTCCCGAACGTAACCATCGACCGAAACGTGACTACCGAATGGCCGCCCGTCCTCTATCGCTGTACTAGAGGGGTTTTTTTTTTCTCCCTTTCTAATGTCTATCTCTTCAGAAGACAACAAAAAAAGTCTAAATATATATTTATATTTCAAAATTCAAAAGTAACGCTAGACGATCCCGACTCTTCGGTTGAACACCAACTGAAGCCAAACCGTGCCTACGAGCGGTAGAGTAGCCTGAAAAGTCTGGATGAAGGCACAACCCTCCCCGCGTAACAGACACATACACACATACACACACACACACACACACACACACGCCACGTCCTCTTCCGTATCATTCCTGGTCCGCGGTTCCAGGTCCGGCCGCGGAGGGACGTACGGTTGTTGGGCGTACTTTTGATAATAAAGATTGCTTTGCTATTGCCGCCACCACCACCACCACCTCCATTACCAACGCCATGGGTTGGTTGGTTGGTGGACTTCAACCTCACCGCCTCATGTGCCACTACCTCTCTTGGTGTTGGGCTTGATGTCCATCCATCATGGCAAGGGGACCCATCACCCTTCTCCATTTGCTGATGCACCACCCCCGGTGAGGCCTTGGTAACATAGAGGTTGTACAGTACCGCCGTTTCCTATCTTTGCTTGGCCATTTTGGTTTGACCGAAGAAGGGGGCCGCCGGACCGGAAGGGCGATGTGGAACTTACAACAAAGTGTTGTGGCATTTGGCTCCACCCCTCTCGCTCCAACGGATGACGCGACGGTCAGTGTGTGCACTGTGCCGGTGCGGGAAGGCACAAACCAATGTGGAGCTCGTAGGGGCAGGAGACGAGCGATTACAGTTCCCTCCTTTTGCTGGGTCTTGGAAGAACCAATCTCACCTTACCAACTACTGATATTTGACCAGCAGGCTTATCAATGGGCCTAACGGATTTGGCACCGAACAGAGGACGAGGGGATGTTTTTTTCGAAAAAGAACTTTTCCATTGCACTAAGTGATGGTAAGCGAGGGTTGGGATAATGTTTTTCAAAATTTTAGATCTGCCATAAAAGTTTTCTTCCATGCTGTCAAATATTGGACCAACGAGGGGTATATCTTCAAACCAATCCGGTTCTATCCGCTTCCCACAAACTTACAGTTGAAATGTAGTCGAGGAAAATCATCATTCCTGCTCGCACTCCAGATAAGGCGAATATGATAGCGGGCGCCAAAAATTAGGTGTAACATTGTGTGTTGGATCACCGAAACGATTGATCGAATTGCTACAGTGTTTAACATTCCGGGTCAGTCACGAGGAGGCTACGGCCACCTGCACCAAAACCGGGGGGAAACGATGCAGTGGGCCTGGGAGGGATTAGACCTCCAGTGCGAGCCATACACTGCCACGCGATGTTTGATTGTTTACTGCCAGTTGTCTGGACGGATGGCGCGGAAGGTGGGTGTGTCGAGGATGCACTTCATTTCCAGTGCAAAAATAGAGTCGCACTAGAAGCAAACGGCCCTGCGAGGGGGAACCCGGGCCAGTGCTGCACTGAATGCATAGGCAAACATCCCCTTCCTGCAACAAAGCAAACGGCCGACTATCTTTCTTCCACAGAGTGTCGGCTTCATTACGGTGCTTCCTCGTGTCTTAAGACATTCTTGCTCGGCGAGGGAAATGAAGCTGGGAGGTAGGTTTTAGTCGCGTGTAGCAGAAGGCCAAGGCATGGCACGGTGGCAGTTGGCGGAAGACTTACATTGCATGTGCCAGCAGCGCCAGATAACGTTGTTCAAGCGGATCTTCTCCTTCCAGCGCAGACGGATGCCTTTGAAGGGGTTCCATTTCGGGGACGTCAGCTTTTGCCTGCAATGGAGAGTTGGAAGAGATCAAAGAAAAAAAAAAGAGTGAGAGCCATTTCATAGTAAAATATTTCAGTAAAGACGTTGATTATGTTATCCATCCGAAGCCCTAGCGATTGGATCGATAAGATAATCAGAAGTACTACAAGAACCCGAACAGTTCGAACCCACACAAAAGGCAAACAGAACGGGTTTCCCCGGGAGGCTTGGTGCCGAAAGTTTCGAGCTGCGGCAAAGCGCCACAGAGATGACAAACAAAAGTACGACAAATAATGACGGGACAAAAAACCGCCGCGTAAACTGACAGGCGAACACGGATCGTGGATCATTGCAATACGTTTTGTGCAAATATTATCCCAGCCCCGGGGGCTATTTCACCACGTTGTGATAATAAAAAGCAAAAGGGGAAAAAACATTCCTTGGCTGGCGGAAAAAAGGGGAAACAAAAGATAAAATCCCACGGAAAAAGATAAAAAAATTTTTGGAAGGCCCGAATTGGTGTTGCCGCTCGATATACAGTGACGTATGCCGCGGGGAACTGTAGCGTAAGCCACGCACGTCACGAATCAGATGAAAAAATAAAGACAGCAATTAGCGGCCAACCTGCGTGACGTGACGTTCTTTGCTATGACATTGACAACTTTATCATCTTCGCCAGTAAAGCGAAGCGGTGATACCACTTTTGGTCGTTTGTTAACTAAACACATTCCGCTCTCATAAGAATGGGGTTTACAGTAAGATGTTCAAAGCGGTGCCTTTTGCTTAGACCAGGGGTCGGCACGCGTTTCTCGAAAAGGGGCAGGATGCGAAATCTAAATTCAAACCGCGGGCCATTTACGGAATGTTTTGTTTTATGGCTGAAATGTTTTAACTTTTTGGAGTGATATAAAATTGAATATTTTTCTTGACTTTCATTATTAAATTTTCACTTGATTTTTACTATTATTTTCATATAATATTTATGTAATACATTATCCTTATTAATTGTGTTAATAATACAAACAACATAAATATGTGCATTGCAGTTTTAATTTTAAATAGCTTTCATGTGTGTACACTAAATTTCCGTTCATGCAGTTTCAGATTGCTGTACACTTTGAAAATTGTTCGCTGCAACTCGTGTTTTTAATAGTGATGTACGTAATGAGTAAGAATGAATGATTGAGTTAAATCTTAGTAAAGAATGGTTTAAATCCTAAAGGATAACAAATTATTTATTTATCCCAATTGGGATTCGACTCTCTATGGCGACTAGCAACTCTTTTACTCACTCATTCGCTCTTTTGGGATTCGAATCCCTGTTAAGAATTCAAATATCCTCGAAGATTAACAAATCATTTTACACGTTTTATATCACAAAAGAGTGACTTAAAGATTCGAATCATCGTGATGATTATTCACTCTGATTCAAATCTTTAAAAATAGTTGTTATTATCATCACTAGCTTTGAACTACGTAAATTTTCACATACTTTCGACAGTTGAATATTGCACTCTTTCAATTTACTACATTAAAATAAACTTTGAAATAGATATCCTAGAGATGTGACGAAAGTTTTTTTTCATTCCAATAGTTTTCTTTAAGTTATACAAAAATGTTCCAGCAGGCCGGTTAAAATTTGCTGGCGGGCCGGACTTTACCGACCCCTGGCTTGGAAGATATCGAGCTCGAAAGCTATTGAGACGAATGTTCACTCATTGTTTGCGATCGAGTATTGCCTTGTTCAATATAAAATTTCATTGCAAGTGGGAACCTCTTAAGTTTTCTTTATATCATTAAAAAAATGATCAGAACTTTGTGATCACAGCTACATAATAAAACGTTTTCGGGTTTGAATGCTTTCCCAGCTAAGTTAGGTGGAACTATTTAACAATGGAACCTTAGGAAATGGTTACCATTTCTGATTGTAAATTTTCGTCCTTTGAGTTCATTCATCAATCCTATATCGCAGGGGTTATTTCTGAAAAAAATTGCCTGAAGGCTATCCAAAAACAATCGGTAAGACCCCCAGAGTCCCAAATTTAAACTAAGAAGAAAAATAAAAGCCCACGATGTTTTCGTAAATTATTGTAGTACACTACTTTCTAGCCATAATTGTTAAGCAATTATTGAAGATAATCTAATTAAAAAAACCGGTGGGGTACTGGCCTCACAGTTTCAAGGCTTTTTTCACAATACGATCCATCCAAAATTAACTTTGTTTAGATAGTTTTAGTGTGTAATTTTATAACAATTGCAAATTGTCAGCTTTTTTTTCTACATAATTTCGACTACTTCAGGATGCTTTGTACGAACCAAAACATTAGATGATGTTACTTTGCCGTTAAAAAAATAGAGGATGTGACCCTTCACTAACCGATAGATAAGATCTGTGGAATTTCCTAGAACATTAAACAGATTAATCCATATCAGGGATGTGATTTGTTATGTCTCTCGATATACAGAGATATTTATGATACGATACTAGGAAGAGCGTTGAATGCATTGCGGTTGTATGTAGGACACCTTCGAAACGCCTAGAAGTAGACTACCGTTGCTTGAAGTAGTTGCTGACTTCCCTATAATTTAGTAGCGATTGCTAATTGGTAACAAATTGCTCGGAATGTTTCTACCAAAAACACAGTCCTACACAGATACAGTGCTGACAGATTGAAGGAAATATTATTTTGCCGATGTAAATGTATTGATCGTCAATCACTTTATCACACCTTATTATCGATTACAGTCGATGGAAGTTGATCTAACCAATAATCGTCAAGTGAATCTACAAACATTCGTAAAGATGATAAAAGTATTGTGATGAAACTGGTAACGACAAAAGGTAGCAGAGGCGACTTGAAAGCCCGCTCGCGGCCGAAAAGAAGAAGGTGCACTTCAACGTGCTCGATTGCGCTCGAAACGCGCACACACCCGCCATTCTAACGGATGTCGACGAATGGCGTTCGTTCGCTCGGACCAGACGCAGCAAACCCAACCCACGTGCGCCAGTCGTGCCCCCAGCGTGCCGGTGGCAAACCGCGGGTCACGTTTCGCGATGCGGACGTTTTATTTTTTATCACCCGCGCGGACCATTGATGGTCAAACCAAACGAGCCCCCTCGCGCGTTCGTCGTACGCCGCCTTCTTTTCTGCCCTCTCTCTATCACTCTCCCTCTCTCCACCGGTTCCCTCCGAACCGGGGTGTCCAGAGTGGGGTGTGTGTGTGTGCATTTGGCAACTGTTTGCCCGGCAGTGCAGCTGCATTCGAATATTACGGGTGGTGCAGCAAGGCGTGCCCGTATCTTGCTTTGTGGTGGTGTGCGGTGGTGGATGTGTTGGTAGCACCAGAGGATTGCGCAGCACTATAGATTGCGCAAATTGTCTAGCAGGTTTTTTTTCTCTCCCTTCTTTAATTAAAGGGGCAAAACAACCGCGCTTCTCAAGTGCATCAAACAAACAACACAACAAACGGTCCCGGTTTGGCGAGCGCTAACAAAGATTGCACGGTGAAGTGGAGCACCATTCCACCCCCGCCGTCGCGTGGTGCACTTCGGGTACTTTTTACGTTCAGTATGGTCGGTAGAGACCGTCGCCCGTCAGCGCAAGATAGAAATAAAAACGGCCATCTACACGACCGGAATCTAATCCGAGAGTACTCTTTCCCTTGGCGCCGTGCGCCTTTGCAAACGGACGATGGACCTCGTGTGGCGCGATTAATAGATCATACCTACGGCGGTCATAGCTAGGAATGTCAACGGTGTACAACCCGAGGGCTTACTTTCGATCCGTAGTCACGGTGTCACCCTTGAGATGTATTAATTTATTGTAATTTTTATCATAACTCTATCGGTTTTCACACCGGCTTGGGGAATGTGAACGAAAGGACAAACGGGATAATTAAATTCGTGCCATATCGGTCGACCCATCTTAACCCACTGGACTATATTTAACCCACACATTCTGCTGGTCAGAGGATTTCCTGGTGAGATAACGTTAAGTCTTATCACGATGCCCAACGAAGGTGTGGCAAAGAAGGAATAGGTTTGCACTTTGCCGATTTGAAACATTTTTCTGCAGGTAATTTATGGCAAATTATACCACATAAGTAGACTTAAAGGAAACTTCAAATATATTCAAAATTCAATCAAAACCAGAGAAGAGCAGGGTCTAAAAACCAAAACATTTACTATTTTCATTTACTTACACATATTACATATTTTTTCATAATATCCTAGTATTTGAAAAGTATGTTTAAATAGCCTTTTTTTCTCTTTTGTTTAGTACATTTATTCGTCAATGTATTTGGGCTGGTTATGAGTTAAAATGATGTCTTTTTCCAATTTTATTTCAATATCGTAAGGGACTTACGATATTGCGTTTGTATTCAACCGATCTTTACATGTGGATATATAAGCCAGTCATGCACGAAGGACACTAAATTCCCCGCAACAGTTCATGCAACAACTTACTTCGCATACTCACAATGTTTTCAAGTTCGTAGAACACTTGGAACAAAACTTGAGTTAGATTTAAATATTTAATCGATCGACTTTATAGCCGCCTTTGGCCATATACGATGAAACGAAACACCTCGTGGAATCCCGAAGGCGATTAATAAAAGTTGGTGTAACGCCGTTTTGCGAGTTGTTTTGGACAGCTTCCAAGTACAGTCTGCTGCAAGTAAAATCGGACGCTCGAAAAATGAGACGGTCTGCTGTCTTTCCGCAAGCCTACAGCATTCCCGGAACCGAATATTGACCTTCAACGTATACATTTCTATTCATTAACTCTTTCACTATGTAAGTAAATTGAAAACGAAATCAAAATCGATTGTTTTACTGAGATACGGCTCAAAATGTGCGCGAAGACCCGAAAAGCGGACACGCAAGTAAAATCGGACAGGTAGGTTTCTTTGCCGTTTGGCGCACTTCAAGTGGCCGCATGTCATTGTACCTTCACATTTATTAGTTGGCCACTATTGTTCTTTGTACTGGATATATAGGTACCCAAATTATCATACCAAAAACCCTAAAAAATAACGATAAGCTGACGAGAATGCAAACAAAGATTGTTACTATTTCACTGAGGATTATTTGTAATGTTTTGGTTAAAATTTAGCTGAAAATGATTTTTTATCATAAGTTTCTAACACAATTCACTTTATGCAATGCAAACAATCAAAACAAGTGTTTGAAATTCAGTATTTTCTCAAGTTTTCACTTGTAGCTAAAATAACTTGTAGCCGTTTTGGCGTGCTTCCAACTTATTTTTTGTAATTTTCTTTACATAAACTCTTTAGTTTACGTCTTTCAATTATCACAAGAAGTTTTAAATTGGTTTGTAGTCGTACAACCACCACCATAAGTTCCTACAAGTGCTTTGTTTCCCACAAGTGTATTGTTATTGGATGGCGGTAGTGAGCAGTTTGGGCAGTTGAATAATACCCATAATCTAGTATCCAGCAATGTGTGTTTTGGATTATAATCTTGATAGAATACAAAATATTACTTCAAATGTTAGTTATTAGGTGCTAGGTTATGACTTAATTTTGAAAATATTGATGTAATACACCTTGTTCATGATGCCGTGTATGACATGCAGCTTCCCAGGAACTTCGACGGAATTACGATACCATATGATTGATCAATCATGTCCAAACTTCAAGATTTTTTTAACTGATATGAAAGCTAATGGTTAATACCTTTGACTGTGTTAATATATATGATGAATTTTCTTCATTTAATCATTGTTTTCTTACTTTAAGAACTCTTCTTCCCACGTTTCCAAGTGGGTTACTGGGTTATGCTTCATTGATCTAGTTAAACTCAGGGCTTAAGTAATGAAATTAACAAACTTTCATTTCACAAGATTATCCAATCCTATTCTGCTTTCCTCGTAAGTAGTTTCCCTTCATGTTTGGATCATCTTACTGATCATAATCTGTGCATAAGCCCATCTGATAGTAACAAGTTTAAGTTTGTTGCTTCTGTGTAAAATTTGAGTATTTTTGTTTCTTCATTTTGTTGTCTACCTTGCAACTACAAAGAACAATAGTGGCCAACTCATATTTGTGGTACTAGAACGACCTAAAGCCACTTGCAGTGTGCCAAACGGCAAAGAAGCCTAGCTGTCCGATTTTACTTGCGTGTCCGCTTTTCGGGTCTTCGCGCACATTTTGTGCCGAATCTCAGTAAAACAATCGATTTTGATTTCGTTTTCATTTTTCTTACGTAGTGAAAGAGTTAACGAAAAGAATTGTATACGTTGAAGGTCAATATTCGGTTCCGGGAATGCTGTAGGCTTGCGGAAAGACAGCAGACCTTCTCATTTTTCGAGTGTCCGATTTTACTTGCAGCAGACTGTATATCAAATCAATTAGTAAATCAAATCTCTCCCGTAGCGTGCCAAGACACGCCCGACGGTAGCTAAAAACATCTAACTGATAAAAAAAACAACCATGCATGCACATACCTCTTCTCGACACCCCAACAACAACAAGAACAACACGGGACGGGGCCTCAAACTCAGCTGATGATCTCAGCTGTCTTGCGTGCCGCGTTGACGGCGCGCAAGCTTTTTTTATTCCTTTCTCTCGAGAGGATCATCTTCATCATCGATCCGATTTGAACTGGTTTTTTGCTTTGGGTAAACACCGGCGGAGTGTAAGGCAAAACCAATTTTCACCCCCGGGGGTGGGTACCGAAACGGTATCGGGTACATAAGTTCCGCGCGCGCACCGGAAACCGGTGGAGCAGTGTACTAAAAATAAAATCCATCCCATTTCGCGTAAGTCCAGCGTGTTGGGTTGTTTGAATCTTGTGATGTCGATGTCCACCGGTATATTGCCAATGTTTCCCATTGACGTATCCCTCCAAAGCGCTTGTGCGCAGATCGCAAACTCCATCTACCTTCTCCACCGTCGGGCGAAAACAACTCAAACAACTTAAACAACTTCTCCCTCGTGTAGTAGTAGGAATTTAAAATGCGCGCATAACTTGCACTTCCACGAAGGCGCGAGTCGGAAAGGCCGTTCGCAACAAAACCCCTCGAGACGACGGCTTGGCAAAACGCGATCGAGGGAAGGAAGGAAAAAAATAAATAAATCGGACTTTAAAAATACATACACTCAACCTGTTTTGACGATGAAAACCGAGTCTCCGAGAACGGCCGTAGCACACCACGTTGCGCGCCAAATGTTGCGCTGGAGGTGTGGCGCGAACCATTTAGGTGGATGGTTGTGTTAGTAGTGGGGTGTGATGGCGTTGGTTCTGTGCTTTCTTAAAAGTATGCGCGAGGAGGGATGCCGCCTCGCTGGAGGAAACAACAGAGATTGTTTATTATTGCGCAATAGCGGGGGGGACTACCGGGAAGAAAGGAAGAAGGGAAACAAAATTGGACGAAAGAGAACCGATCGTTTAATAAAAGTACATGAGAGCGAATGGTGGACTGAGATTTAATCATTCAAGAAAACAAAACGTTCTTAAAGCCATGGTTTGCATAAATATTTTTTGTCCGTTTCTGTTTTCTTTAATCTAATCGTTGGGCCTTGTTCTCAGCGGTAACCGATCTATCAACGAATGGTAAAAAATCGGAGCCTATGGTCGACGGTTGCTGATGGTTTCGACAAACCAAAGGTTGAAGTCCGTGATAAGCGGTGGTTCATTTTTATATAAGCGGATCCCGATGGATGCTCGCGTGTGGCCACAATGATGCAATGGCACGCACCAGCTGTGTGATATGCCAGTATGATCCCCGGACCCCTCGGGATCGTCCCATCAGCTGTAGTCCTTGAACGTGTACTTACACACCATCGATCCGCCGATCCTGGTGCGTTAAAAATACGTTACCCCAATTGTTGTCTGTTGTTTTTGCCTTCCCCGTTTCTTTTTGTTCTTCGATTTCAGTCATAAGTTAAGTTCATTGTCCGAGGGATGGGATGGCAAGTGTGGGGTGTGGAAGTACATAATCTACGAAAAATACTACCACCCCTTCCCAGTGGTTCCGCGGCGAAACGGCAGCTTCTGCGATTCGCATGGCAATAGTACCCCAAACCGCAGACATAGCAGCAGCAGCGATGGCGGACAGGACGCCGAATAAGCTTGAGGCGCGCGCTTCGTATGCACCTTCATGCCGCGAAAGGTTATCAGCATGAAACCCGGCTGAAACGGACTCAACCCGAGTGCCCGACATAACGCTGGGAAGAGATGAGCCAATAATTTGGCTCTTGGTGGTTATCTGTGAGAGAGTGTGGGCTCTAAAACTGGACTATACCAAGAGGCAGCCCTTGGGTTTTGCTGGAGCGAACCAAGGGTGTTCTTATCACTTGGCGACTGTTTGGTTGGGACTTGGGACACGGAAATGTAGTCTCTAAAGACTTACCGCCGATGGTTGAATGTATTTCGCTGTAGAACACACATTATCGGTGTATCAACAATCGCTTGTGCTTTGGTATTAGGAAGCGGTGGGTTGGTTTCTAAAATGGCAGGCGAATTGGCTGTTTTGTAAATGTCTGGTTCGTTACAGTTGTTCATATTGTTTTGTTCTCGCCTGACGACTATCTTACGTCATAAGCATGTACCATACTTTTTCACAGACAGACAGAATACCCACTACGAGGATTCAGTTAGCCATACTTAAAAAACAAGAATTTTTGCGATCAAAGCCTACTAACCGGATCATCGAAATCATAGGTTTAAAAGTTGTATGACAAAGAAGCCTTCGAAGGCAGAATAGCCAAGAATTCGAGTGTAGTTCTAAAATGGTTTTTGTAGCGTCCTACGTGCCGTCGGTAGCGGATCCATCTAGTTCAGTTGTATTATAAAACTATACAAACTATCCTATTACGGGAATTGGTAACCTTTTTGATGGGTTAAAATAAGAATGATACCGATTTTCACTTTAGCCTAGTTAAAGTGCTCCAACGGACGAGGGACATGTAACTGAAACAGTGTATCTAGATTATCCGAATGGTATGGAAGAATACTAATCAAACAACCCGAGCACATGGCGCTGCGGCACGTTTTACAGCGAAATTACGCATCATCGTAAAAACCGACGGTGCCCTTAACTGTACGACCTCTAATAGAGGTGCAGGCCGGAACCGTGTTATGCGACGGGTGTAATCCGTTTGGACAAACAATAATCGAAGGATCGATCGAGAACCGATTAGGCGCATTAATAGTAATCGATCGCGTTCGGTGCGCGGGAAATTGAAACCGAGCATCGGACGGGGTTTACCATCCTGGTTGGAATAAAACGGCCCTTATCGGTACAATTCAATCGGTCTTTGTTTTGGGCGGGAGGGAGAGATGTTCCGATAGGCCGGCGAATGGCTTCGAAGTGTGGATTACTGTTGCGCTCGAGGGCAGGTCACCACGCGTTCGTGGCGCTGATAAGAAATCAACTTCGCGTTTTCCAGAAACTGGGATTGGTTTTATGGGCGCCTTATCCCGGGAATGATCTTACGCTACAATCTGAGAATGTTTAGAATCGAAAATTAGCTTCATCCGCCGGGGTGGGAATGGATAATACTTACGTGTAGGTCACGTTGAGTGTGTTGAACACCGTCGAAAGGTCCGTATCGATTTCGACCTGCGAAATCGCGGAACGGCTGCTCAGATGAAGCGGTCGCGGCACGTACCGGGCGAGCTGGTTCTGCTCGGATGAGGTTGACGCCGCAAGCGGTACCAGTGCACCGGCACCAGCGGCACAAACATCGGCCGGGGCCAACGGTAGGCCCACCGCATTGTCGGACGCGATCAGATCGGACGGCTTGACGTCTTCCATCTGCATTCCGAGATCGTCATCGTCGTCCTCGGCACCCTCGGTTTCGAAGTGTGAAACCATGAACTGTCCCGAGTGGATTGTCTCGGCGCACCGTTTGCGCTCCTCCGTGCCCGATGAACCATCGCCACCTCCGCCTCCTCTGGTCATCGTGCGTTCGATTTTAGTCGTTGGTCCCGGTGTCATTTCGCAGCGTTCCGCTCGCAACCGACAGGATAGGATTACCCGCAAATACCAACGTCACCACGGAACTATCACACAATTTCACCGTAGAATCGGAATCGTTGCCACGCTGCTACGTCGGTCGAGAACCGTCCCGCGACACAGAACTGACCACCGAGCGAAACGGACGGTTCTTCAAAATCAAAACAATTCACCAACACACAATACAACTGCGTCACACATACCTTTAGCACCGTAACCGGATAGTGGAAAACCGGGGCAAGAAATCACAACAAGAAGAAAAACACGGCATACCGTCTCCAGGGCAAAATGTGCGGCTGCTGGCGAGGAAACGATACAAACTACAGTGGCAGGACAGAACACACTTCCTGTCTAGGGGTTTGCACTTTATCACAGATTGATTGTGGTTACCACCATTCGATATGGATTTTTCCCTTTCGCGGGGGCACTTCCGTAGCCTGCTACGATGCTGCTGCGAGATGGAATCGATCTACTGGCACCATTTGCTACTCATAACACGCGGCTTTTAATGCCTGGTTGTCCAAGCTGTCAATTTTGCACTAGCGAGTGCACATGCACGCCAAAATGCACGTAATGTAACCGAAGGACTTTCTCCATTCGGCCATCGTGTGTGTATGCGTCGTTCGTGGAAAGCTATCTCAACTAACGCACCGTTTCCGATTCGCCCGGATGAGTGACCTGCACCGTCTCTTAGCTGGCAACCGGACAGCACTGGCCACTGTTGGAAGTAACCCGTGTATTCGAATCGCTATCTAAACGGTCACAAGCTGCTGCTGCTGGTGAACCACGTTCGCGTCACTATCTTTTTTCACCCAAAAATACGTGTAACAACGCCTGTCCTTTACGCACGCTGTCGTTCCGAGTAAAGAAGAGCGCACACTTGTCGTGACGTCCGGCGGAGTTGTTTGCCTACCAGAAGAGGAGCGAAGGAAGTTGTTATCGATGGCCTCAAGTTGGCTTCCCGACGATGGCGAATGGTTCAATTTCGAGCCAACAATAATCGCTGGTTTATTTCGATACCAATGCTTAGGTTGGCAAGCACCAAGAGGCGATGACGTTTGGAGGGGCGAGAAAGATAGCGCGGTACCACAGCAAGTGTGTGGAAGGTTCGATCAAAATATGTCCGCTTTTCACCTGGAAGATTCCACCGTCGTCATGGCACGGGTTGCCTTGTTATTCCTGCTGGTCAACGCTGCCGTACGTTTTTCTGCGCTCGAGCACTGACAACGACGACATTGATAACCTTTCTTTTCTTCACGAGGGGTGCACTTATGGTGATCGTATTCCGAGATCACAGCAAAACAAAACAACTTGAAACAAACGCAAACCGTATCCGAGGCACCAGCAGAATTATTCCAAGCGATCGCCGCTGAATCTATCAACGAAATAGTCCCGCTATGTTTATTGCCACTACTGATGCTGTTCGGAGGATTTGGAAAATCGTCTGCACTGCATCGTAATCTCCCGTTGCTGTTGAATCGGTGTCTATCGAAATGAAAATAACCAATTTTACATCGGTTCTGTGTACGGCCTAAGGCGTTTGAATATTACAGAGGTGCAACGCTAGTTCATGTTGTGGGCCAATGGTGGAGTGGTTTCTCTAGTTTTTTATAGGCATTCCATTAACAAATTGGTGTTTTGGATACTATAATTTTATGATCCTCAATGGAATGTACTGGCTTATAAAATATGATTGAGAAAAAATCCAATTCTATGACTACAACACTGATTGGCTAACCCTCATGAATGACAACGTCAAAGTAACTATAGAAACTTCACAATGTCATCTTCTACGGAACCATCAAAGCTTGCCTTATCGTGGTATTTTGTTGTTTGACACAAAAAGTAAATAAATCTAGCGATTTGGATTGCAGCACCAGAGAAGTTTCCAATAATCGAAACAATGAATGACTGCAGACAAAATAAGGAAATTTATGATAATAGTATGATTGTATTGAATTTTTTTAAAAGCTTACAATTTAATTAGCCTCCGCGAGAAGCTTCGTAAATGTACAACACGATTCCCAACGCAACAAACCACTGGGCAACATAGATAAAAAGAAACATGAGCATTACAGAAAGGACAATATAACAAAAATGCTTCTGGAAATTGCTGGCTGCTCTAATCAGTCAATTCTTGGTAGAAATCACAGCACAGACAGAATGCATTCAGTTGGACGTGTTCAACATCTGCGAGGGGTTCCGTGAAAAACTGTAGATTGCTCGAGCAGCGCGAAGCATGCGAAGTGATGGTTTTCGAAATCAGCTCACTGAATGTTTCGATTGTTTGGTCGTAGCGAAGTCTTATTCCGCAGGAACACTTGAGCGTTTTGGCAGTAAAGTCGAGTTCCAGGACGTTGTGCTCGCATATGGGACAGAATACTGACTCGGTGTCGTACGAACTGATAAGATAGTTTTCCGACTGTTCATAGAACAACCACTGCTCCGTGTCCTGCATGAGCTCCTTGTAGATCAGATCCTGTAGCGCTATGTCATGTTCCAGTTCAGATAGCTCCTCCCGTACTATCGATTCCAGGAAAGCACGCTCTTCCTGTGCAATGTTTCGTTTCCGTAAGAACTCGTCCTTGCGTGCTTCTTTGATTCGAATTCGGCATTTCTGCAATAAACAAATCATGCATTGTACTGTAAATTGGGATTATTTTTGCACTTGAGGAAACTGTACCTCTCGCATAAGATCGACAAGTTTCGGTGATCCAAATTTAAAGCGCCGAGCTGCATCTCTCGAGCGAATCTTCTGTGCAACACTAGTTTGGTGGGCCGAAGGACCGGGATTTATGATTTCCATGCCGGCTTTGTAGATAGTTTATAGAAAACACGACAAAAAGATACCAAAGATTTCAGTTTACAAACGAAAACTAGTGAACCCGCCTTTTTTATTGAAGTCTGTCAAGATTAGTGTTGGCAGAATCGGGACTCGGAAGATTCGAAGATTCGATCCCTAGACGGATTCTAAAGATTCGAATCAGATCAAGATTCATTTGATTGGTTTGGGACTCGATTTGTTGCGATTCTGACTTGATCCTAAACTGTTTGAATCGACTCACAATTATTTGAGTCGAATTAGTCACATAACGAGTCGATCTAGAGACAATGTAATTTTGGTAGGCGCGCATGATATGATGGATTGGGACTCGGATTCGAAGATCCGGATCTCAGAATGGATTTGAATCGAAAGATTCGAATCTCTGTAGGGATTCAGTTTCCCCATCACTATAGTGAACCCGCCTTTTTTAACCCAGCGGTTCCGGTTCCACTGGAACGGTTAATGCATAGAACGTGCCGCTGTAAACTAAATTTAAAAACAAAAATCAAACGATTCCAGAAACGGATTTACGATTGATCTAAAGTTGTAGCAGAAAATAAGCGGGTTAGGATATAGTGATCTATTATTTAGTCCTAGGCACAGACCATAATTTTCAGTTTCAAAGGGGACTCGCAACTAAAATCTTCGCTCTTTTTATGTGTACACTGCGGCCTGCACTTGCGAGCATCGGAAGCGTTAAACAAGCTAATTTAATTAAAACCGATCGGGGTTCGGGATGCCACTAGTACCACGGTACATTACATTCTGCGTTCAAATACCTATGGATTTCCGCCTGTTTACGGGTGATACCCATCAGTCAACCTGTTGACCGCGGATCCGAACGGTTTAGTAGTAGCGTGTTTTGTACCGATAGTGATTACGTGCCAGACTGACCACAAATTAGTTCATTTTGCGGTTACCCAGCCATTCCCTGATGATCCTTTCTTGCAGTGCTTTAAGTGACGTGAATATGATATACCAGTAGTTATACGTTGCCACTAGAATACATAGGCTTTGGAATATTGCCAGCACTTTTAAAACCCTCTTTTTGCATTCACTGAAGTAGTGGAATGATGAAGAGATGCATAAGAACCAAAATCGCCAAAAGATAGTCAAAAAATGTACTAAAAAGAAGACGTTTAGAGACTTACAGAAAATCTTTAAAAGTAACTAAGTTATAACGTACGTGATCGCACAGAAAAATCTGTTTGAAACACGAAAACATATTCAACCGTAATCGAGCTATAAAATGTGAAAATTGGCGTTATACGACCAGTGACCATTTACATTAATTTGATATGATTTCAAATACCAGTGATATATTTTGATTATATTTATAGTGAATATGAATTTCTGTTATATTTCGATGTTGAGATATTTAAGTGTTTCCAACTGGATTTGAGTTTGGCGTTGGGTGAAACTGCATGCTTCTACGGTATTTTGGGAGCTTACATCAGCTGTAACAGTTCAGTATGCCAAAGAAACCAAACAATTCCATCGAAGCTACGCACACGCTAAAACTCGAATACACACAATTGGCCAACCGATGCAGTTCCGGTATTTTGGCTTGAAGAGGGAAATCTGGACCAACCTTTACGCCCTATGGCTTCCATTCCCGACGAGAATAGTCTGCTTAGCGTCTGGCTGTGAAAAGGAGGTGGAAAAAATGAAACTGCCCGATGTGTGGATCATGGTCAGGCGTGTACAGACAAAAGAACAAATTTTCTTTCCTGGCTGGGTCTGGGTGTATACATATATTTTCAACCTGCTCTTGGAAAAACAACAGTAGGAACATTTAAACTTCACACAATGACATGTCGTTGCAACCGATTGCTATCGATTCCGTTACGTGCTGTGGATGGTTTAGAAAAAAACCTACATACAACAACAACCACCACGACTCGCACGTCGAAAGCCACGTGAGTTTATGGTGCTGTCTGAACTCTATTGTTAGGCTCCAACGGAACAAGAAGAGGAAAAAATGGCAATCTTCCTCGATGGGTGCTAAAATACTGCCCAGTATAACACGATCACCACGCTTGTTCTGTTGGTTTCCAGTGAAATGCAATCCATCTATAAATAGCTCACCATGTTGCGCAGACTATGCAGCAATAGACAAGCAAATTTAACACAGGGCTGAAACGTCGTCTATTGCCAGATTGTATTATCCTTTAAATGTTCACACTACATGTTTTAAAAAGAAAATGCAAATGATGTCGCCAAGTAGATGAACCAATATTTGTCATTGTATGTCTTTTAATCACAGCAAAAAATTGCTCAACCAATAAGTTAGACGGAAATAATGTTTGGTATCATTATACTTCTAATTTAACGTTTTCATAATTGAGTTTCGTATTCAGAGATGATGCTTTTTGTTTACTGGTTCCAATTAACTTATTTTATCTATATCCTTATAAGTGAAATGTCACTGAAAACAATCACTGTGCATCGACGGGTTAAGCCAAGTGTTTCTTTTATTTGCTTAACACGTTTGTTTGTTGAAAGTTGAGATTGAAAACGTTCGACTGGCTTTGTTTTTCCCTGGATGCCCATGTCCCTTCGAGTGTTTCGGCCCGTAATCCGCCGTAACCAGTTGCACATGCAACGGTGGATGGCACCGAGAGCAGCGTTCCGACACCGAATTGAATCGATTGCTTCCGGACGGGTCGATCAATTCGTTCTTCACACACGCCAGTACCGAGCGGCTTGCGGCCATGTACCGAACTCGCCGCTCGCTAAATACTTAATCAACACGGTAAACATGCCGCCGACGTCCGGTTTTCCGGGTGTCGTCCGGGAAACTCTCGTACTCACAAAAGCAGCGATTTACGAGCGGTTCTTTCCATCGGGTGCACGACTTTTTTTTTTTTTTGTTTAGCGGCAGGGGAAAAGGCTGGCAAAATTCCCCGTGGATGCTCCAAAATGGACCCGGACCCGGTTCGGGTGTCTACGGCCGGAAATCGGCGCACATGTCATCCATTACGGGGGAAAAGCTTTATTGCTTTTAAATGTGATCGCGAACGCGAATGGAGCAAAATTTATGCTAATCTAATTCCCTTTTCCGCACTTCCTTTGTCGCTGGTACCGACAGTTCCCCAAACAATGGCCACGTCGTGGCGGTGGTAGTGTTTGAATTGTTACGCCAAAATAGAACTACACGTGGTATGGCGCCCGATAGAGGATGGTCCCTTTGCACTGACACCGATTTACGCAGCTTGTTTGGACAAGAGACACCACGAAAACGGAGGTTAACTCGAGGCAGCTGATTGCCAGGGAAAGCTTATCACGCTCGTGTTCAACAGTGCTGTGAACCAGTGTGGGTTTGGAAAAGCTGAGGAAGGTACCGGTATTAGAGAAAATAAATCGTTGTTCAGGGAATTTTCATAGAGTCAGAAGAACTACGACGCACATTCGGTGTTCGAAGGACGGGTTTTATAGTCATCCGGATAGCTTTTCCGTCCTTGGGATGTAATTTTATCTCGTGTTAGTTTGTATGTCAGGGAGTGTAATTTAACATTCCTGCGGACGATTCAAATAGAATATCTTATCTAGAATATCTTATAAACAGAATATCTAATATTTTACAGCATAACAAGTTCATGACAATCTGACATACAGAAAGAACGACGCGTTATAGTTCTTAAAGTTAAAAATCATACTATTTTAAAGGGGTGTTTCAAAGAGTGGTCGGCCTTCCGCATGGTGATGACGACATCACACCGTAATGACGTACCGGAAACGCTAAATTTACTCATCAAAAGCGCGCCCGTTAGTAAAGCACATAAAATGTGTCTAACACTTCAAAGTGATTATTGCTATTTAACGGTGCACCACTCGAAGAGATGATAAAAAGAGAAAAGCAAAACCTACGAGGTTTCGTATACCGGGTTGAGCATTTTGTCCCACCCGTTCATTAGTTGGGAGATCCTGGGGATGGGTGTTGGGATGGGTGCAAATAGAACACATATTTGGTTTTGTTTCATGTTAATGCGTAAACAACCCGTAGCCCGTGTAGTTTGTGACCGTGAATCGAAATGAACCGAATAAACGACCAACTCACAGTGGTCCGAGGTGGGAACATTCTACTTTTATCACATAAAAATTGCCAATGAGCAATTATTTGCTTATAAGTGTTTGAATAGTTTGATTTTGAACTTAACTAAATTAATTTATGTTCGTAAAAGATAAGTTGTTGTGAAATATTGATTTCTAAACAAATGATTTCGAAATTATAATTTCTACATAGCAAATAAAAATGTGAAAAAGCAAGTGGTAAGACGAGTTAAACTGAGCATAACAATCCATGGAATACAAAACTATGAAGCTTTGAAACTATTTTCTTGCTATTTTGTTGGCTTGTGTTTAATTATCTCAATTTGGTAAAATTTTGAAAAGAAAAAGAGTGATAACATCATTTGGTTTGTGATATAGTAAGAAATTTAATCAGCTGCAGAGGTTGATATCAAATCTACGTACATTACATAGCTATTTCTACTGACTAGCGATTTATTGTCCTTGAATGCTGAATTTGGTAATTGTAAGGTAATTGTAACTTGGCGATGTAAGATTCACATGTATAGTTCGAATCGAAACAAAACGATTAAAATACTTTTTATAGTATCACGGTTGCGATTATGAAATGTGCGCTAAAGGCACATTGCTTTACCATTGTGCAAGCGGTCACTAGATGGATTTCATGAATGCATCTTCCATCCGCCATTAACCAACGTGGTTCCCCATTGGACCACATGTAGATTCCGAGAGCTCCCAAACCGTCAAACATCCATTTGGATACCTTCTGAATGTATTTTGTGTGTGCTTCAAGTGTTGACCCTCTGACTGTCTTCTTTTGCACGCCTTGTTGCCTCCCTACCGAGGCAGATGCGTCTGTAAATAATTCAAAATCAATACCAAATTTTGACAGCTAGCTTAGCGGCGTCATGATTAATGCGTCTCCAATCGCGCTCGGAGTGGAACGAAACGGTTTGCATTTCTGCTCTATGTCTCTGCCGGGATCCTCGCGACGTGAAGGGACATTCCCTCAGAGGTAGTGGGGAGGATCACCGACGACCGATCAAGACGAGCTACCGAACAAATGCCAGATTGCGTGGACCTCATCGCATTAGCGGGCGGTATAAACAAACATGTCGCACACCTTTGTAGGCCGATCCACGAACCACGTGCACGGGGGGTGTGTGTGTGCGTGTGTATGTCGAAGGGGTGTCCAAGGGTGTTGTTTAGCTTGAGATTTTCTCATCTTCGCGCCATAACGCGCGTTTGCGTGGCCACGTCCAGTCAACACGCAGAAATAGCTTCGATAAACAGAAATCGTTGAAATTTGATGAGTGTTTTTCAAATGCCACAGACTTGGCCAGGGCATGCATTTCCGTTGGCGTTCAGCCACGGAGAGGTTCCGATGATTAAGCGTTACAGGAAACACTCAATAATCTCGTTACCGATAAATATTTACTAAAATAGTCTCAGAAACCATCCGTCTCCTACGTGTTTGGTCCAAATTTCCAGGAATCTAACAGACTTTTGTGATACCGTTAAAAATTCAATTTTCGAAATTTGATACTCTCCAATCCTTTCACCGTATCAATTTTACTGTTTGCGTGAAACATGAATCTCTCTTCGAAACACGCATATTGAAGCGCGTGCCGCACGGCCTGTCGAAAAATTGTGCAGACACGACTCGGGATACTCATTTTCCATTTTCCACTTTCCCGCGGATCGGGCGTCCAATTTTGCCAGATTAATTTCCACATCAGAGACGATCGCGATCATCGGTTGTGTGGGGAGCATGCGTGAAGAGCGTGATTTTCGACGCGTGTTGGTGCCGTAATGTGTGTGTAAAAGGCGCGTTCGTGTTCGAAACATACATAAAAAAAGACATTCGGCGTGACTGTCCAGCTGGTCACACGGACGAACGCCTCAGTCACGATCGCGCCGTACGCTGCGAAGGATCGCACCGAAGTGTGTAAAAGGAGTGAACCAGTGCTCTGTGATTGATCGTCTCAGTGGGCTCTGGAAAAATACATCAATATTGAAGTTGTTCTCAAGTTTTCATCTAAAATTGAAAACTAAGAAAGTGTTGTTTTATCCAACAGAAAATCGTCTTTGTAGTGCAAGATTAAATACATCTCCATGTTTCGAAATGCTGACGACCAGTTGCTCTGCGAGGAGATCATAAATCTGTTCCGTGTTTACAACCGCAGTACGTTACTGGTGCGGTAAATTTTCCATCAAGTACAATGTGGTACAGTCAATCAGGAGTTTGTCCAGCGACGCTGATTGCCTGCAAGTGTTGTGCCGTTGATAGAGCAAGTTGTTAAACAGGCCGAAGCAGTAAGCAGTGCGGGTGCGTGAGAAAATTCGCCCACATCTACGCCCCTTCCCGCATCCTCCGTCCCCGCCCTCTTCTTGCTGTGCCTACTCGTCGTACGCGTCATGGCCAGGAGGACCCACTTGTGGCCTCCATCCGTCGCTTCAATGAGCGTTTTGAGTGGTTTGACTTTTCCTCCCTTTCATCTCTCAGATCCCATTTGCGTTCCTCCCCGTCCTAACCACTCTCTCCCCTTCATTTTCCCTTCTCTTCCTTGATACCTCTATTTTTAAGATGTTAGTTAGTAAGATAAACCATTGTTAAACCTTCATGGTGGACAATCTTAATTGAATAAATAACAAATAACAAATAACAAATAACAAATAACAAAATTCCATTTTCCCCCGTAAAGTGTGTGTGTTTTTGTGCCGAAGCACGGAAGAGGAAAAATGGTTGCCGAATGGGGGGAAGATGGTGCCGAAGGTGGAAACCCGTTCTCGACCGTGATCGGCCCGGCTGAGCGATTGCAGCCGTCGCCGGCAGCTGTTCGGACGCTGTACCACCTAAACCTGTGGAGTCTGCTGGTGAATGCGCTCGTGCTGGCCGGTTCACTTCTGACCCTCGGCTACGTGGCGTGGAAATGTGGAAAAAGGTGATTATTCAGGTGCAACGGTGGTATTCGACGTGTGTGAGTGTGTGTGTGTTTTACTGTGGGAAGGAAAATTCGTCGCGGCAAAAAAAAACGGAAAAGAAATCTCCATCCCCGCAGCTGTAAACAATCGACGATCGTCCGGGTTGATCGGTTGTTTTGCTAGTGAAGCATGGTGCGGTCAAGTCATATGCGACCATGACCACGGTGGTGTCCGTGGCTGGGAGGTGCTACTTTGCCTTATTTACTCAAGAGTGTCGGAGATTTGTTGTGTACGATTTTTTTGCCTCATTTGCTCGCAATTTCATGAAATACGTGGACCGGAGTTTTTCGTGAATAGGTTTGCCGTATGCTGTCAATTTTTCAATTGCCCGTGGCATATGTCGAGAAGATGAGCTCATGTTAGTCACTTAATAGTCGCTTTTCAATAAACACGCTTCAAGTATAATGAAAAAATATGATAGTTAATTGATAGCAAATGAAAATAGGTCATAACAAAAAAAGTGATATATGTTTATTGCAAAAATATGAAAAACTAAATAGGAAAAACACTGTTGGAAAGTAAACATGGAACATGTATTTTAATGCGGATGAGTTCATAAGTTTCTTGGAAAGAGGAAAACACCGTCAACTTTATGTCTTTGAGTCATTCGTTGAAAGTACCAGGAAATGCTTGAATTTTCGCTTGCGCGTTACCAATGATGGAAATAGTCATTAGCAGTTCAGTTCTTGGTAACTGCAGATCTATAACGAATTTAAAACATCCTTTGCTAGGTAAAATGTTCAGTTAACGAATAAAATTTATGAACATATTTGACAAATTGCTAATATTTCTAATCTCATTGCAAAAAGAGTCTAGTAAATGGGTTCTGGTGGTATGTTGATACTAAACAAGTTATAAGGGATAACCTAAGCAATCTTTAACATTTCAACAAATCTCTCAACTGCAGGAAAGCAAGTTCAAAGTAAATTTAAAGCAAAAGGTTGTTCAACAAACAACAACCGTGTAGTTAAAAAGAACTAATTCAGGGTATAAAATAATGGGCTAATAAGATGTAGATTTCTATTTTCTTTTTTAGTTCCCTAGTAGGAAAATTAGTTAGTTAAGTATGAAAATAGCTTAGCAAGGGTTTGAGGAATTACAAGTAAGCAACATTTTTTGTTGAATTGATAACATACAATATTATCGAGGAGCGTCATGTTTCTCGGGAAGTCAGTACAACCAACAAGCAACATATTCCTGGTACGGAAATCGGTGATAGTGATTGTGGCGAAAACCGATCCTTCTTTACGGTGCATCGATGTCAAGTGGCTCGATCGATGCACATCGTCTTCCTGCCCGAGCGCCCTGTTTGTTTAGCATTGCGATATCCAACCGTACGGATTGGGGCTCCCGATGACTGGATGTGTCCTCCAAGTAGTCTAATGCAGTGGGCAAATATGGTTGACTAACTCGTCCCACCCGGGACGTTCCTTCGTTTCGCTTCCATTTTGCAGGCGTCATAATCTGCTGGCTTTGCATAATTTGCGGTCAATCGTGTTGCTGGCGGCGTTGCTCGTCGCTCTCGGCGAAATTGGGCACCAGTGGCTGACCGTCGGTCGGTTGGAGCTGGTTCGAACCGGCAGCACCGACCCGGCCCGGCCGGATCCGGAAGCGCACTCTGCTCAATCGGAAGCATTTGGGACGACAATGGCTACGACTTCGAACCGGTCGATCGGTGGTGCTGTTGATGCTGATGCAGATGCAGTCGGGTGGAAAATGGCTACGTTCGGATTGGGGGCCGCCTGGTTCGGCCTCCTTGCACCGGTCGGATTGGCCATGCTCGTCCGAGCCATCGAGCGTCGAGATAAATGTGGTGAGTGGTTGCGTTTGCGTTGACGAGGAACACGATTAAGGGTGGTGGGTGATGAAAAGGATGGCGCTGGAATTGATTGTTACTGTCACGGCTCGGTGTTGCTGGCTGTGCAGTGTTGGTTCATGTTGTCGGTTGACCTACGGGTGTGTTTATTTGTCGATTAGCTGTCGATTGTTGTGGCGGGTCTATTTGACCAAGTAGAGTTAATTAATAATCTCTGTGACATCGGTTGTTGTATGTAATTCTAATTACAGGCAGTTACTTTTACTGTAGTATTACATACTTGTCTAAGTTTCCTTAAACTCCGTTCTGTCCTCTTTTCATTCTATATTTAAAATGGTTAAAAGTTAAAGGACTATTCGGTATTAGTTTTAGCTTTTGAGTCTTGTTAAATTTTGAACGAGCTTTGTTAAATTTTAAACAAGATAAATCCTAAACGAAGACGAGTAATATGGACTAAAGTATTCAGCTTAGTTATTAGTACTTCTGATGAAAATTCTGAACGCCGTAGAACATACTACATTTTATGAATCGTAAAAAACTTTACTTGTTAAATCAGTTTCTTGTTGACAGCAATTTGCTTTTTGTGTAGCCGACACAAATCATTAAATCAATCACAACATATTTTGAAGTTATTTTAACATAATGTTGTTACGTATCATGATTTAGTTTCACGGAGTCGTTAACACTATTTATTTCTGTTCTATACTCATTATTGCTTCCTAACAGATACTTGCTATTTTGTCTTTGCTGAGACATTTGTTTGTATCTTTTCTAGAATGTTTAATCATTTTGCATGTTCCTAGTCGTAAAACATTCAAAAATTGCAGTAAAAGTCCCTACTGTAAGCTTCTGAATTTTTTATTTTTCAACAATTTAACATATATATATATCCTCAATACAAGCTTAATATAAGTAATGTAATGTAGGTTTCCTTGATACCGACATGGATAAAAAGCCTCGTCCATCTGCTCTTAACTTTCGCACGATCAGTCGGATGAGGATCTCCAGCATGCAACCTTTCCTCGACCTCGGTCAACAAAGCATCGACGTCATCGACGGTGCGCCTTTTCCGATACCGAATCCCGTCCGCACCGGGGCACAATAGCGGAAAAACCATAAATTGACGCGTCTCCAAACACACCCGGACCAGATCTTGAAACCGGACGAATTTCAACACGGGACACGGTTCTGATAGCTTTATTGCGCCCCGGCCATCGGCTTCGGTATCGCTCGGGTTCGGTGTTATCGAACGGCGGAATGCGCACCTTCACCCCGGCCCGGACCACAATCCGTTTCGAACGCACGAATGTGGGAAAATCCCGCAAGTGACACCACCGATAACTTCCCTGTGGGATCTTAACCTCACTTCTGGAGTGACATTGGTGATGGTGAGGGAGGGGCAAGGAAGTGTCGGCCGAGAGCGGTCGGCCCGTTTCTCCCACACCGAAAGGCAAGGCTCACCGGTAGAGACCCTGGACGCCGTTTGACTACAGTAATAAGTTATTTACATCGCCAAATAAATTTTCAATCTGAAGCATGTCCATAAATTATGCACCCCAAAGGACTTCGTGCCCACCCGACCGTCGTGTCCCTAACCCCTCGGTTCAACGTTATGCTGAACTCTTTATCTGTTACGCACTACTTTGCTCGCTCTCTCTCTCTATCTCTCTCTTTTTCTCTCTCCTTCTCTCTCTGTCTGTCTATGATTTTTCTCCACTTCACTGCATGATACATACGCTTTCGTTTTGGGTCAAAATTCGGACTCGCCAGGGCCGGTGTTCGCAATTCGTCATGTCGCATGATATTACACCCTGGTGTGCTTCTTCCCATCAGCCTGTACACTTCCCTAACTACCCTGCTCCAGACTTTCGACATTGTCCTTGTGACTATTTATGTGTTACACACGGTGTGTGCGTGTAGTTTCGCATTATCCAATAGAGTACGCAATATTGGCCGCACAAACGGTGGACATGAGCGCACCGTGCTCCCGGGCTTTTGTACCACTTTGTCCTTAAGGGGCTGCCCCTTTTTGTCCCGTGCAACATTTCTTTTTGGCACCAACTCTTTGACGCTTCGGCCGCTGGGTGTGTAAGCGGAGTGGTTCGGCTTTCCGTTGAAAGTTAGGAACTCGATGCGCTCGCGGCGAGGAAGTTTGAACCACCAGGACGGATGACTATTCTGAACCGTGCTGACATTCACACTGCACTGCCAACCCGTTGGTAGCGAGAGAGAGAAAGAGCAAGGAAACGGTGCTTTTTACCCGCAAAACAGGATCGGTACTGGTATCACTCCGGGGTTTTTTTTATTTATTATCCCTGCAGGACTATTATACATCGCCCTGGCATCCGAAGGCGCCCAGTCGATAGTGCGGTGGTGCAAATTTAAATATATCAACGATGTCACGGACACTGTCACCGGGCCCACCGCGGGCTCCAGCATCCTTGGCTCGCCGGAAGTCTTCCTGACGCTGGCCGGCGCCCTGACCGCGACGACGCTGGCCACCATCGACGGGTTTACGCTCTACCTCGAGGTAAGTAATGGGGCGAATGGGTCGGCTTCGCTCACGCTTCACCTCGCGAAAACTGTCCCAATTTGTCGGCCCGATTGTTGTGTAAGGGCGTCATAAAATCGACGGTTGTTGTTCGTTCCGAGAACGTACGATCCTGAGCTGGCGGCAATGGCAATCGGGTGGGAGGCTAGCTTTATGTGTTTTCGGCCGGGATTGCGTAGGGCAAGCTGTTCATCCACATCCGTAAGGTCGACGATCAACAGGGTCAGCGTACCGAGGCCTACAGCGGGCAGTATCCGGAAAATTGGCAAATGTTTGGGACAAACCCGACGGGTGGCTTTCGCCGTAAAATCGTAAAGCTTTCCCCGTGGACTTGGTACTTTTGTTATCTTCGTACGTGGGGAATGGCTGATTTTGGAAGCTTTTCTGAATGAAATCGTTTTTACAACACATCCAATTTGTCTTTTTATCCCAAGTGTGTTGATGTTGCTAACGAAATATTTTTTGTTCTATTTTGTTCAGCTACTTTTGCACAAGTTAATTTTTAAACCGATAAATCGTTTTAAATTAGGCGTACAAATATTATGGCGGGCAATAACATAATTGCAGTAGTTAAATTTATAACAAGGAACATAGATTTGAGAAAGAAAGCAGAGGAAAATTTGTTCAAAAGAATTACATGGGGAGCAGTTGATATAAATAGCTTTGGGTTTTCGGTTACAAGAACCCTTATTTTCATAAAACTTTATTTAAAAATTATAATAAATCGTTATGATCGTTACACTGGAGCACAATTGTTTATCATTCTATCCAATTTTGCACAATCAAATACTTATTAACAGTGTTGTATGTGTATATATAGAAACATTTTTAGTAATCTTATCTTTATACACAAATCACAAATAGGTTCTGTGGATCAAGATTATAACATTTAGATAAAAAGAAAATAAAACAATTTTTGGTGATCAAGATTTCAAGAAAGTAAAATTTTGTAGACAATACTGTTTTAAATAAGCTAATTCGTATTGTCAAAATGCAAGAAAAATAGTTGATCTCTAGTTGAGTGCTGTAAAAAATATTATTTTACTATTACCGTTTAGTGCTATAATAACTGTTGCTGGGTGTCGCAATGTTTCAAGTATTTTAAAAACATGGTTGAGACTAAATTCAACGATTCGTCTTTGAACAGACCAGATTCAAACACGATTTCCTTTTCACCGAACACTGTATTGACAGATGGACAGTTTTGCACGTTTACGCATGGATCATAATTTCACAACACATCAACACATCGTTGAGTAAAGTCACTAGCATGCACTTAATTATCTGACACCACCAGCAATTTGTCACAGCCTTATGTAGCTCAATCCCTACAAAAAAAAAAGGTAAGCACACAATTAGACTTTTCGATAAATATAAAAATAAAATAAAAACATTTTTTAAATCCATTGAAAGTGCATCGCCAGCTATGACGTCGGTATTATCCCATCCGATAACATTGTTCATTGTGTGTGTACAGTTCAATAACAAAGCTCGCTTGTTATTCATTCGATAGTGAAGTCCTACAGAGGGATTACCCGGCTGTAAGCTGCTTACATTTTTATGGCACTTACTGACCATTTAAACAATCACCTAAAGTGTCGGTCCATTTGACACGCTAAAAACGAAGTGAAGAAAAGTGAATAAAACTGACCTCACCAGTTTACTCCCGCCTCGCCCGGTCCCATTAGAGATTATCCGTAGCGCAGGGTTGTCGTTTGGGCTAATCTGAAATTAAACGCCACGCGACTTTGTTTATTTCCGTGTACGATCGTTGACAATCGTATGCAATTGATGGCAACAATTAGCAGGTGCAATTATGGCATAATTTAATTGACTGCAAACCTAACATCAAGTCCACAAATCAAAAGCTCGATATGGCTGGTAGGAAGAGGAGCGAGGCTTTTTTGCTCGGTTCGCAGGATAGATGCAAGTGCGGCCGCCGCCCATACGTGCCATGCAAGCGCGTGTTTATCGCACTTTATCGCATCATATCGTTGTCCATCCGGGGTCGGTTTTGGTGCACGGTAGCGCAATTAGCATACATTTAGCATAATTTGTTTTTACAACAAGTGCCCACGCCACACTTACCACGTTCCACGTTCGGTGTTCGCACCATGAAGCTCGGAACATCGTTGGTGTGTCAAACCAGCGGGAGACTTACAAAAACCCCCCCACACACACACAGGAACACACTGATTGATGAGCGAACGGTCATGCTAGTTGGAGCGCTGGTCTGAGGTTTTTTGTAGGATATCATAAATTTCATGGAATTTATATCGTTCTGACAGCCCTCCATCGACTCCGGGCCCCCGATGTAAACCCCGGGTGGATGGATTTACGGTGGAAATGGTGGAAAAGGGACACGATTCTCCTTTTTTGTTGTTGCTGCAGGTAGCACACTGAAGTTTTCTGGTCAGGAAAAAGGGGAGAAGTCTGGTGGCAAAAGGTAAACATAAAAGTGCATAACATTTTGTTCCACCTTATCCTCCCCCCCCCCCCCCCCACCATCCTGGGTTACAAGGACACTCGGTCGGTGGCGATCTGGTGGTGGATTGGATTTCGTATTTAAATATTATTTTGACATGCCTTGACGCCACGTGTGTGCAAGCGCATTCCCGTGTGTATGCGAAGTTTGCGTTTGCCTGCTGTGAAAAGTTCGTGACAGCCCGTGTGACGCTGCTGGAGGGGCAGAGGAAGGAGTAATCCAGCATAGGCCAGGGCCTTATTGCTCGCCGTTGATTGTTGGCTCCGACATTCCGGGCACGAATTCCCGTGGTTCTAGGGTTCGATAAAGTCCTTTCACTACACGCGTTGGGGTGTGTGTGTGTGTGTGTGTGTTTTTGTATGTGCACAATTTTCTTCCTTAGACCCGTGTTCCGAAAGTCCGGTCAGTGTATCGTTTTGGAGGGTTGGACAAACGGTTCCAACTTAAACGTAGCTTAGGTTTTCCATGCCACTTGACAGTGGTTTGTCCTTGTCCCACCGTCTACCTGGTGGGGTAATTTGAATGTGAGTTTTAGCGTTGGCCCCCTTTTCCCGCTTCAAACTTGTTGTTCTCGCACATTCCCCGAACTTCGTTCCCAGGCAATTGAGACCCGGTTGCTTACTTCTGCTCGCTCGCTTTTCAGCCTCACGAGGGGACACTTTCGGGCGAGAATTCTGGATTCGATCCCATAATTCCTCCCCCTCTCCTACCCTCGTCGGTGGATCTCCCTGGGCACCCGTTGGCAGTTGGTGTTGGTTCAAATGTAGTTCATAATTATAATTAGATTGGCGTACATAAAAAGTTGCACCATTCGAAGGGCGAATGTTTCGGAAAGGCAAACCGGAACATGGTCCCACACGACTCCAGCTGCATCGCGTGAGGTTCTTGTGCCCTCCATCCCCTTTCCTCCCCCTGTTTCGAGAAATGTGGGCAAGTGCGGAAAAGTTTTCCGGCAACCTCCGACCGGCCGGACGCCTCGGATTGTTTGCATTTCCCTATTCCGTCCCCGGGGGAAGGGGATGGCAATAGTTTTACATAATGGAGCACAATTAGTTGGTGTAGTAATTTTGGCAAGGATTAACTGAATTACTGAATGCTCGTGGTCGTTTTGTTTTCCGTTGGAGGGTTTTTGTTTCTCGCGTCGGTACATAGCAGCATACACGAGAAAATGTGTATGGTGGTGGGGCAAGCAGAACCCTTAGGGTTAGGATTAGAAACTGAAATGCACTAATGTGTTCCACCACCTTTTCCCGAAGAATCTCCGTGGTTCCGAAGTTGGGAATTTCTTTCCCCCCCACCCATTCGGTGGCAATGGTAGGCGGGACTTCCATTAAGATCTCGGTGGTTTTCGTCCGAATGGGCCGTTGTTTTCGTACCCGGTAGGTATTTCGGGCATAATAAGGGTCTTCTAAATGCTCAATAATTGCTAGAATTAATCAAATTAGAAGGTAAACTGTGGAAACGCCCCAAGATGCTATTTCGAAAAGCAAAAAGGGCAAATAGATGATCAGGTAAATTTTATTAATGAACGGTTTTAGAAACGGTATTTTTCCGGATGTTTATCGAGACAGGATCTTCTAACAAGAAATCTTTTTGGGCAAAATAAACCTCACGGTCGGTTCCGAAGCGTATATTCGATAAACATTAGCTGGGAAAACGAGCGAAATATTCGTAGAAAATGTGCGATTCCCACACATACATACACACACATGATTGCCCTTGGCCCTTCCCGCCTTGGTGCGGAGAGATGTTTTCCACCCGCGCCCGCGTAAACAAACATAAACAGTCGCGTTCGCGCACGAAATGGTTTTCCTTTTGTCCGGTGCTCGGTCGCGGTGATGCGGTTTTGATTTTGTAACGAAATCGATACGCCACGACCACAAACAGGCCTGTCGACAATTCATGGTCATGTAAAGCGGGCCCTACGAACGCCGGCGGCGCTAAGGGCCGTCATTTCTGACCGAGCGAGGAAAAACAGGACAAAGGGGGAGGGTTACAGGATAGAAAGTATGGCAAAAACAACGCGGACAAACTTGTCGTGCAGGTTGGAAAAACAATCATTTGCGCGCCGCGTGGAAAACCGAGTGGCTGAAGCGGTGGAAATATTAACAGCATAAATCATTGGGCTCACCGAAGAGGAGAGGGAGAGGGAAACGGGCAATGAAAAGCTAGTGGACACGTTGACAAATGTGTTGGCAATGCGTGATGAAATTTTTCACCGAAAGGCTTTACACCGCACCGGTTGATGTAATTGTACGGAAAACGCGAAAAACGTGCCGAACCGGTGAGCGCGAACGCGAGCTCGCGAGGAAGGACATATTTTATGGCATCGATAATCTGGTTAGCACGGTTTCTTCTTTGGCGTATGTGTGTGTGTGTGTGTGTGTGGCCAACCAAGCCCTGGGGCGGCTTTACGAGCAAGTGCACGCAACGTGCTTTGACGTGGCGTTAAAATAATCTCCCATCGTTTGACTTATTTTCCCCCGTCGCTCCTGTTGGACCATTTTGTAGCATATAAATATGCACGCCATGCATATGATGCGTTTGTTGTGGTTTTCGGTCCGTTTCGGTGCAACCTACGGCATTCCATCATCGCTCGGGCCGGCCTTATTTTTTCTTGTTTGTGTTGTATGCAACAACGCGTGAGGTTTGAAACAATGTTGACGGGCCATTGATCACATCGGGATGGTTTTATGGGCGGGGAATGTTATAATCATAAAGTATTGGGGAAAGCACGGGTTTTAGGTTCCAGTTTCGATTGCAGTGTGTGTGTGGGTTAAATTGTATCCTTGGAGCAATTGGTATCATGGCCAATAATTTGTACTACTCTGAGTTTACATAATGTTATCAAAATTTACTCTATGGTTTGGTTATGCTTAGTTTATTTTAATGTGAAAAATAGATTGTATAAGTTTGCTGAAGACTTCAGTTTTATATAGTTATTGATTTATACCATGAAGTGACACACCAAAAGAGGCTGGGTTATGGCAAAAAGCTGTAAAAGTCACCGAAACATATTTTAATGATTTCAAATAATGTGAAGTGGAAGTATTATTAAATTATGTTTTAATTTACTTGATGTGTAAACGTAGTATTATACGAAAATATTTTATAAATTTTATTCCTATTTTATTACATGTGATACATTGATTTTAACTTTTACCTTACATTGTCATGTCAACATAAATCAGAAGATACGCCGGACTTGAACAATCCCAGAATTATGCTATTTAGGATGAGAGATTGTTCTTTTGCAGTTCGATATAAAACTCGTACTCCTGGTTGAACAATACGTAAAATCTAGACTATTTTAATTTTAACACCCGAAAAGTATATTAAAGTGATGGAAAGGGGTAGAACTGAAAAAGAAACTGGCTTTTCCAATATCCCTAAAATGAAAAATAGCTCCAAAAAACTATGAAGCTGACCAGCCGGGTTTTTAATAAATTGTTGATGCAAAGCAATATTAACCGAATTGCTTAAAGTGTTTTTTTCTTTTAAAGCTTCCTCCAATTCTCAATCAAACTAAAGACACCTGGAAAATACTTGGCTAAGGCAAAACGGTTCTAAAACCACGTTTGGGAGATTGCACATTGAACCAGCATCGCGTCGCAGGACAATTCCCGGCTGGCACAGTTTTCTCACGTTCGCTAAAATTAATGCCGTATTTATTAATCATTGAAATCAGTTATTTCCTTTCCACCGTGTCCGGGGCGGCACGAAACAACCCTGCCTTTCCGAGCCCTCGGAACTCGGCCAAGATCCATCGTGTCAGCGGGGCTGACGAGTGTCATGAATAAATTATCGATGCTGATTTGATCGAGAGCATCGGGAGGGAGCCACCACAAGGCATCTTCACACTCCATTCGCCTGCCACTTTTTTTTCGTTTTGTTTTCCTCACGCTAGCAATGGAATCGTATTTTCTAGCCAAACCTTCCACGTGACCTTTGACAGCGACCCGAGGTCAAGGTGTTGGGGCTTGGATTTCTTCGGAATCCTTTCCCGTTTCGCTGCTGTTAGTACCTCGTTATGGGAGCTATGTTTTCGTTTAGGTTTCAGGATCGGTGGAAAAGGTGAATTTAAATGAGGTATTAAAATGACACTTGACAAGCGTGAGCTCTTGTCGTCGGTTCGGGCGGGGACTGAAAATCGAACCCATCGGTTGCGTTTGTATCCCCTTTTTTTTAGATCGTTTATATTCTTTCGTTCCGGGAAAACGCTCGGGGATTGTGATTGATCGTGTAGCGTAAACGAAAAATTATGGTTCAAATTAAGTTTTCATATCCCCATATCGTATCGATGCCGACGTTCGTTAACACTCTCTCTCACCCTATCCCCCACTCGTAAAAATATTCGACCCAGTCGGCGTTTGACTGATGTTGAGGATGGCAGATCATTGGAATCATATTGGCACATAAATGAAGCCACAGGCCCCGAAAACCCGGGGACAAAAAGCTGACATGTTGGGCAGGCTCAAACGCAGATAACCCTTCACTTCATTCCCGTTTTGCTTATTGGAATCATCGAACGATGTAACGAAAATACAAGCAAACAAACACATGCAAAAAGTGGATCCTATTAATCATGGTATCGATTTTGACTTTAATAACTTTATTTTTCCCTTTTACAACGACGTGTCCTTTCCGCAGGATTGGATAACGACCGTGCTCGGTTCACACATTCCCCACCGTCGCCCATCGTGTCGGGTTATCTCAATATCGGTATTTTTTTTTTGTTGCCTTCACATTTTACTCTCCAGCAAAACTCCGGACGCCGGCACGTTTCATCGATAATGTCGGGCGAGAAGCGGCCCGGCTTCAAGACGCCCCATTCGCCGTTCCTGTCGAAAATCACTTTCCACTGGATCGTGCCGCTGCTGTGGCGCGGCTACCGGGAGCCGCTGGAGCTGGAGAGCCTCGGGAGCCTGCACGAGAAGGACACCAGCCGCTATCACTACGATCAGTTTCTGTTCATTTATCAAAGCTACAAGGTAAGTTGCCGGTCTCGGAGATAGTTTTCGGTGATTTTTTCTTCTCCTTTCTACCAGGGGGGTTTTTCAAGAGATGACCGTTTTTCCGCACGTTAGCTCTCTTAACGCATAGTATAAGAAGCGCACTGGCGATGAAAAAGGGGTCGGCATTCCATCGGCGAGTTTCAAGAGTTGACAGCGTCCCTTAAAAGCTTTCACGTCCCTCTCACCGCTGCTGCTTAGTTTTCCCACCCCAGAAATGGAGTTAATTTTACGCAAGAATTTACGCCACGGCCATAAATCAAACCTTGGGTGCGTACCGTTTAGTCGCATGTGTTTACGGGCGCAAACGGTCGCAACGAACGTTCGATGCTTTCCGGAAATAGTGAACTTTTTTGAGGTTCTTTTCCGAACCGCTTTTTCGGGAAGTTGGACAAACTCGTTTCCCTTCGATAAAGGCAACGCCACGAAGATAGTGGAAGTCCCCGGGATTCCCACGTCGTCCACGTAGAACTTTCTGCTACTGCACATCAATGTAATTATAATCCGGTTACTCACGTACCTTTCGTGTGCCCGCGGTGTGGAAAGGTACAGCAATAACTTTCCACCAGCACTGAGTCGAGAGAATGGGGCTTAAGTATGGAATAATGACATGATTAATTATGCTGCACGGAACGGGACGGCAGAAAATGTTTAACTATTTTGTTGAGCACTTGTTTCCCGATCGTCACCGAGTTTACTTGCCTTCCTTTGGTTCGGTGTTTGCTGTTCCTTTGAATTGTATTCTTCGTTGTTTCTTGGACAAAATAGTTTTTTCTTATAAATGTTGTCTTCTCCTTCCGGCAGCACCGTTCTGTCACCAAAGTAGCATTTTTGCATAGATCAATGTGTCTTGTTTATTGTAATAAGAATTCTCGCTCATGTACTTATTTGTCACATCCATTGTCCGTGTTTTGCAAGTCTAATTGATGCAAGTTAGTAGAACAAGTTTCACCGTGTAGAAACATCAACTTAAAGGCTTTTCGGTTGGTCAACGAGTATCTTTTATGTACTGTGATTGTAGCTCATTTTAGGTTTTTTGTACAAAACATATCTAGGTTATTTATACGAAATATATCTCAAATCAACATATCTAGCATAGCCCTAGAGGCAAGCAATCAGATAAACAATAAACAATATTAATTATGATTTATATTCAGATTTATTCACTCTGCGGTACATTTACCATGCAGCATTAATTACCTTTTATATAATAATGATATCAAGCCGAAGAACGATTTTTGTTTTACAGCTTCTAAGTTGATTGTGCCATGTTAGTAAAAGTTATGAAACACATATACACTAATTGTAAATTGCTAATCTATTCGTAAATATGCTATAAGCTGTACTTTTATTCTAATGGAAAAACTTTGACATGAGGTGGTATTAACTTACGCTGTTAAACATAATAAAATTAAATGTATTGAAATAAATTTCCACAGTAACATGTAATTTTGCTGTCATTTGTATCGTCTTGCTATTAAAATAATCTCTATGGTTTTCTTTTTCAACATTTAGTTTAGTTCCATTATGAATCAATTTGGTTTGGGGTTTAAATAGTTGGATTTTAGCTGCGCAAGTATGTGAATTAAACCATTAATCAGAAATTAAAAAATATATATTACACTTCGCATTACTCAGGTAGGCTTTTTCGTACACGGACTTCCACGAGATTGTGCAGATTTCATATCGTCCATCGACACGAAACAGACCTTATCCGTGCCATTAAGGTTCGCTTTGCTACTAATTGTGCGTGAATGTTGAACACGGTTTGACCCTTTTCACTCTCGGTGACAATTCACAGTGTGGTGCTTTCTGTGGGTAGTTTTCGCTAGCTTTGTTTTTTTTTACTTGTTCCTTGAGCCCCGACCATTCGCGGCTTTGTCATTCTGGCACTAATTTACGGCTGAAAAAAAGATAGAGGGAGGGAGTGAGTGATAGGCTGCAAGAGCCGGCCAGGGAAAAACACAATCCTTTAATAAGGAGATGAAAAAAAGGGATTACACGAGCTGATAATTAATTCACTTCACCACTTCCCCAAACCCCCATTGCGGACGGAGTGGAAAATTTAGCGATCGCTTGAGCGCTTAGAAGACGAACACGCCCGGTACTTAGCGATTTGAGCCGGTGGATTTGTAGTGTTCCCCGTCAACAATGGGTTGACCCCGCACGGGGGTTGTTTTCTGGCCTTCGCACGGACACGAGTCGGACACCCGGGCCGTACCGCTAGGCGCGCTTTACAAAGGGCGCATCTGTGCGATGGTCGGTGAAGCGGCGAAAAACCTCACTGGCTTCAACCGCTTTTCATCGGGTGAAAAACTAGAGCCCCCACGGTCGAGCGCGATAAGCTTTCCCTCGGTCATGCAAATCAACGTTTTGCCCCTTTTGCGCTTCACACCCAACCCAAGTCGCTTTTTCGGTGGTTTTCTTATCTTACCGCCAGCACGAGCGGAGGTGGCATTTGTCGACCGGGTCGAGCCTGCAAAGACCCGCCCCTCATTTGGGCCGGAAACGGACCCGGCCACGTTTTATCTGCCTTGAGGTTCAATTATTTTTTCCCATTTGCTCTTTTGGTGGATTTGTGCCTCGCGACAGCCCGATGGTGAGAGAATATACGGCCGGAGAAAGAAAGGAAGAAAAAATACAGAGTATTTCACCATCATCCAACAATGGGTCCTTGGATAGGCCTCGCTCCTGCTGGGGATTGAAAAGCGAAAAAGGTTTGACCATTTTTTTTTGTTCGGTATGTCCCTTCTTTCAATGATTTCCATGGTTTTGATCCTTTTTTCCGTGACATAAATCATATTTGCTGGTGTTTGTGGCTGCAAAACCGAGCCCGACCAGTTGAGATTTCTCTGTTCCTTTATCGTTGTTTTTTTTTGTGATTTCTTCAGACACGCATATGATGCTGATTTAATGTGCATTTTCATTTCACTCCTGCCTTTGCATGTGATTTTTGATAGTATGCCTTTTTCTAGCTTTTATATTTCGTGTCATATGTTTAATATTATCCTCATGTGCCATGTTTCTAATGTTGATCATACTCTGATTACTCACGGTTGTGTCTCTGTTTTATTACAGTTGTTGCCACATTTATATAAACCTCCAACCACTCATACAGTGCATAAATTATGTCTCTAAAGTATCTAGTTTTAAATAGCTGATACAATTCTATTTACAACGCATATGAGTTTTTCACTAACTCATCATCTTTTGTCTCGTTGTCGTTTGATTTTGTCCCTGTCTAAATTTTTATTATTTAGAATGAATATAAGAACAAGATCATTGTTTGTATTGCGTTATAGAGCTGCTCACGAAAAAGAAATTTTTATTGTAAAGTTATTAACAAATAAAAAGTTTGGTACTGACGGAAAGTTGAAAATAATACAGCAACGATTGTAAACAAACAAAGCCAGTTTAGAAGCTATGAAAATAGGTTTATGTCCCCAAATTCACCGCCTCTATGCAGGTTTCGAAATGCGCAAACATAGATACAGTCGGCACACAATACATGCCGTTAGCTGGAAGATACTTTTAAAGCATGAATTTATAAATGTTTTTGTTGTTAGCGCGCTATATTCTAAGAAAACCACAATTACCTGTTTGATTTTCTAGACAAAAGTTGATGACTACGAAGAAAAGTAGATGCGTTTGAGACAGAAATTGTTGACTTTTTTTTTTAAAACTTGGTGACAACACTTTTGCTTTCGAGATGAAGTTTAGTTTAACAACGACTGTATATTCTTTTCCACATCGATGGAGGCGCCTGGTGTTTGGTGGATAAACCACCATGCGCCTCCATCGAAGAGGAACGTGAACTTGAATATTAAAAAAAATCCATTTCCATCCTTGATTGAACAAGGGGACATAGGTGTCCCACTTCAAGGCTTAAAGGTGCTTTCCATCCATCAAAAGATTCAGGTGTTGTCGTTTGGGAGCACAAAAAACATATATCCCACCGTTCAAGGGGACGAACATTCCGAACCGATATGTTTCACTCCTGCAGAGAATGTGAGCAATTAATCTTACGGTTTACGCTTGTTTTTCTTTTCTGGCTTCCCTCAAGAGCGTCCGAGCGTCCCTGTGGCGTTGCTACGTGCGCAACGGCTGGCGGATGTTTCTCGTCGGCGGATTCCTCAAGCTGACCGGGGACCTGTGCGCCCTGGTGGGACCACTTTGCATTTCCAATATCGTCGATTACATCGCGGCTACGCAGGGCCGCTTTCCGTCGGTTGCGTCCTTAATTTTGGGCAACGAAACGGCGTCCCGGGAGGGGCGGCAGACGACCACGCTCGGTGACGGCTTGGGTAAATCAAATCAATCACCTGGGACGCAAACGGTCGGGCTGGAATCGAACGTCGGTCCCATTACCTGGTCCACGCTGCTCGCTAATGGCTGGATCGTGGCCGTACTGGTGCTGGTGGCGTCGCTTGCGCAGGGAACGCTTTCGCAGGCCAGCACGCATCTGATGGACGCGGAGGGCATTCGGCTGAAAAATGCCCTCCAAGGGCTGGTGTACCGGAAAACGTTGCTGCTCAGCTCGAGCTGCTTTCACTCGGTGCAGGAGAGGCGCGGCACGCTGGTGGTCGGCGGTAGGCCGCATCAAAGCAACAAACCACGCACCAAAAGTCTCGACGAGGGCGGATGGCACGGTGGCGGGGAGGAGCAGGCAGGGAAGGAATCCCGGAGGACTGTCAACAATCGGGCGGCAACGGTAGCAGATGCCGAACGCATCCAGGCCGATGCGGAAGTGATGCACCATAAAACACTGCCCTCCGACAAGATGGCTGCCCAGGCGGAGGGAGGGGGCAGTGGGAATGGAGGCAGCAGGAGCGACGCATCCATCGATGTCAATCGGGTTCAACAGTTTGCCGACGGGTCGGAGGCGCACACAAGCGCCGGCCACAAAACATCCCCCGAGAGCGAAACCGAGGAAAATTCGGTGCGTGATGTTCCGGAAAGTGCAACGCCAGCAAGCGAGCAGCGGCCCGGAAATGCACCATCGAGGGATGCAACCGAACCATCGGGTGGGACATCGACGGGTGGACAGGAGCCCGCCAGGACCTTCGCACATGATGCCGGCACCATCACCAACCTCATGTCGGACGACGCGTTCAACGTGATGTCGTTCGTGAAGATGGTGCACTACGTTTGGGCCATTCCGCTGAAGGTGAGTTCCCCCCCCCCCCCCCCCCTGCCCTTCCGCTTTTCCACCATTCTGTCCAGCAGCACGCAACTCTGCGGTGCCATTCGGCGATGAAATGCTACACGCGAACCTTTTACGTTTGCGTTGCAGATTTTCACGCATACGCGATTTGACGGCCTTGTCCCGAGGTTCCCTCGTGGACATGCGGGAGTGAGGTCTAGTGTTGTGGAAAATTACAAGGAAAACAAACGCAAAAAAAAAGGCACCCATCAAGGCGGAGTGTTTATTCTGGCAAACGCACAATCGGTGCGAGCGCCGAGCTTTCATCGTGACGTGGGCAACTTTTCGCGCAAAATGGCGCATGTTTGCGGGTTTTCTTTGTGTTCGCTATGATGATGGTATATTTGGAGAGTTGTGGGGACCTCAGGGGGGTTACATCGTTGACATTTTCCCTGTAAGGTCTACTAGTTCTAAATATAACGCTCATTTTAAATGAAAGCAACCTCAACTTGACGCTAACTGTGAAATGCTCTTTGAACTTCAAACCAGCCCTTGTAAACGCAAGTGACATAGTAAAATGTTCAATACGTCAACTTTTGGTTCATTTTGTAACTTTAGATTTTTAATGTAGGACAAAACATTTCGTTCGATGGCCATTCTTTTAAATCAAAGTGTTTTACTATTTTGTGTATTACATTTTGTTGTACAATATTTATAATACACCTAATTACACTTATCTAGTGTGCTTTTTTGAAAGAATTCAAGTTGATAATATTTCCTTGCTTTAAAAAGTACCTCGTCGTATATGAAGACAGAGTGTTAAGAAACTTTTAGTTTTACCCTTTCGAATCGATAAAAGTTGCTATCATTTATTATAGGCTTGATTTCACACTAGACTTGTTCATGGAAGTTGTTTTCATGTCTCTTAAAATATATTTTTGACGTCCTTTTGCGAATCGATTGCATCGAAGAATTATTTTTAAATGTTTTAAACATTCTTTGAAGTTTCTGGAGAGGAATAAATGCTTCAAAATACCTCTTTGCGTAGCGTAACCGTAGGAAAAGTATGGACGAAAAATAACTCTCCGAAATGCAAGTTATTTTGATGTTTGGAATTATCTCTTTTGATAAATGGTAATTTTATATGAGATAGCGCGTCCCATAAACGAGTCTTTTTTCCTGCGAAGAAAATCGGAAACTATTGGCAGAGTGTGCTCAATAAACTTTGCAAGATAATTACCATAAATATCTCGACTGGCGATAGCTGCTCCTGGCGCCGCCGCACCATACTTGCATGCTTATGCACCTCATCCATTCCGATTTTTGCTGGCGTAAAAGCTTGGTTTGGATTCCCTGTTCCACGTAATTCATCGTTCCGCTGAGTTGGGGGAAAAAATTTCATTAAAACCGGTACAGCACCCTGACAACGTGTCAGGGGCCGCAAGTCGTCGATGCGCGCGCCCGTCGTCAGCTGGAGCAGCTGAGATAACAGAGCGCCATCGTCGAATAAAAAGGATGCGCTTTCCCGGAGCGAACTGGTGATTATATTCAATTATTCCGATTGCGTGAATGCAGTTTTTCGTGCATTCGTGGTGCCACTTTTGTGTCTCCTCCCAAATTATCCGCGTTTCACCTTGCCGCAACCGCGTGAAAGGAAAGTTAGCTTTTTTTTGCATTTTCGTACGATTCAGGGATAAACACTGGATCGGTGAAAACAACCGCCGTTTTTATAACTGGACTGGCTTCATAATTGGCTTAATTGGAAACAATAACGAAGCGTCAGGTGGCACATTGGTGGACAATGCGTTGTTGAGGGATTTTATTTTGCCTCCTAGCTGGCGCGGTGATTGTTAAACCCGATGTCGATGGTGGGCAACTTATGTATTCAATTAACAAGTGTTATTGCAACAACTCATGCTAATTTGAAAGGACCGTTGGACAATGGTACATTAAAATTGAATTAATTATAAAGAGTTAATTAACTATAAAGAGTTCTTAAGCAAACTTTTCTGATAAGAGGAATGAAATTTCAAATACAAATTCCAGACTTGTTTTCCTATATTAATACATCGTACAATGCTACCGACATCAGTGTCTTTTAACGCAACACAGAGAAACGACAAAGTATTTGTGGTTCTGTACAGAGAAGGATACATTTTCAAAGAAATCCGTGCCATTCGAAAACATTTTCATGCGGGATGTTTCTTTCGGGAAACTTTCGGAAACAAACCCTCAGCATCGTTCGCCGGTATGTTAATGTGTCGTGTCAAGCTTTCGTTGCTTATCGTTACAGACAGTTCGATGAAGTTGAACTTTTCTTTTCGCACGAAAGAATCTGCTGGTGCTGGTTGATTGGGCTGTTCGGGAGAAAATGTAATCCTTCCGTTTATTTTCGTCTCAAAGGGCACACGATTGGTGGCGTAAGGCATAGGTTGATAGTTTGTTGTGAACAAAACAATTTCTCTCTTTCTCTCTCTTCCACTGTACCCTTTTCTAGGGAGTGGGGAAAAAAGTTTTGCATCCTGAAGGCATCTTGAAGGTCATTTCTGGAACAATCCAAACTTTTTCGCCCGTGTCTTGGTGCTGGTGAAACTTTTTCCAATGAATGTTTTACTACCGCTGATGAACGCCCCGATCTTTCGAACGGGCGGGCAGTTTTGGGGTCGTAATGGCGTTTATGTGCCCATTAGCATTAGGCCGGGGGCATTAGGCTACGGGTGCCTCGTCAGGTGGGGCCACACCGGTGATTGTCGGCGTTGGTAATAATAATTCCAAAAGCGGGCGCCAGGAAATGTGTCTGCTGGTCGTTTCGCAAGGTGATGATGTCGCTTGAATGTGCAGAAGGTGGTTAGTGGACTGTTTTATTTTTAAGTTCGAACGCAAGGGCTCTTTCAACTGCGCATTTAAATGGTGTCGAATGGAAATGTGAGTTTGAATTTCCTCCGAAACCAAGGTAACCCCGGACCAGGTGGTGGAAGTTCTCGCATGAAACTACTAAAGTAGGTCGTTTGATTGGGAATTTATCAACGTCGTTTTGATAGCGGGAGTAATTAGCATTCGATTCAAATTTCATTCCTTTCGACGAATGGTTGGAAAAAAAAGCTCGTGTGAAAAGTCTTTCGAAAGAAGCACCTAATATCATGATCCTTTGCGGGAGTAATTTTTCCTACTATATTCCTAGTAATTAGGAGTTTTTTATGCTTTCTTCACTAGCGCTTCTGTCCGTCGTTTTGCTTCCAGAATAAATGGAACGGGGAACTGTAGCCCTTCCCACCACGATCGTATTCATGGCCACCCGCAAAGAAGGTGAAAACTGGGTCAGCAACAGTGCGATAATTTGAAATTACAAATTACTTGGCGACATTAAAGCAACTCCCTCCCTCTGTCACTCCTCTTTGCCACCGGTAGAGGTAGCTTGGCGAGTGCGGATCCGCATAGAAAGTTCGGACAAAACCTTGGCTGCCATTTTGCCATCGCTGCAGTGAAGGTAAAAATGGAAAAATGGGAAAGAGAAATCTTTCCTAAAGAAGAGTAAGTAGCGGAGGGAATGGGCTCGTTCTGTCCGCAGTATCCCGTTTTTCCGGGTGGTTTTGGCCATCGCTGTCATCCACATCGTCGTCAGATGTCCTCCGTCCCGTTCCGTGCGGAAAAGCGTCAAACACTTAATCCTAGTTATGGTTGCGGGCTATATTACTGCTGTATAGTTAAAGTAGCCCTGGATGGGAGGTGTTTTTGTGGCCACTCGCCCCGAAGAGAATGATTTCCCCGGGCAACTCTGGGCAGTGGCCACCGTTTCCCCGTGGAGTGAAAATTGGCAAACGTCTTAACAATGTACATTTCGCCCACGTTTTAAGGGTTGTTTCTTGGTTCTCTTTTTTTTTTACTTTTGGTACATAATTTGCTTGTCCATGATGATGCCGTTCGCGATGATGATGACAATGGCGCAAATAGGAAATTGTTCCGTCCACTTTGTTTGGGCACGAGAAAGCTACTTACTGCGAGAGGAACATTACTTAAACAGGACTCACTCAGCGAGTGCACTTCATTTCAATGCAACACCGGTAAAATGGGGCCACAATTCAACCCCGAGTGCACTAATGAGTGGAAACAATTTTCAATTCATTATTCTCCGGGGAACGATAACACCAGGAGCATGGACTTTTCTTTACGCTGCCTCGAGACGATGTCTTCTTTCTTCCAGGTCGATCGATAGATACTTAGTTTACTTTATTCCGTCCTATTTAATGCGACAACAACAGTAGTTCGACGTGGTACTGTTCGTTTCTATACCCGATTTTTGCGCTCGATTCGTTCCGATAAACAATTACAATTTCAGATCGCCGTCGTGATGTACCTGCTCTATCGGCAGCTGGGGATAAGCACCGTAATTGGGTCGGTCGTGTGCATCGTCACGATGACTCCGCTGCAAATACTCATCGGCAAGCTGATGGCGGCGAACTCGAAGAAAGCATCGGTATGTACCTTTTATCCTTGGTTTCTCCAAGGTTTCTGTGTTTGTATTTTCTTGAGGGAGATATACATATATTTAGTTAAAGACATGCGGACAGCATTTGATGATAGGAAAGATAATTTTCTACTCAAATCCAATAAAATCTCGTTGAATTACAAGCCAATCAAGGGTCGTAAAATGATTTTCATTGAAATATTGTTCCCCTTCGTTGTTGGATTCTAATGAACTCTTATCATATTAAAGACAACCTTGTACTTCAAACCGCTCCACGGTGAAATTAATGCAGGCGTATGTCTAGCGTATCCAAGGGTCCTTTGAGTTGCTAACACACTTGAAATACCCTCATCTACACACACATATCCACACAACGTCCGACGTTATCCCGAAAGAGAATCAGCAAAAATCAGCATTAACGACATGGTGGCGTTGGAAAATGCCATTGCAGCAGAGCGGTGCAAATGTGCCCGGTCCCTTTTATTCGTCCCGGGTCGGCTCGAGGGCCGTCGGAATCGTTTTGCATTTTCATTTGTGACTTTGTCCCTTCTCTCTTTTGCCCTCCCTCTTCACACAGGAGTGCACCGACGAGCGGTTGCGGCGCATCAACGAGGTGCTGCTGGGGATAAAATTAATTAAACTGAACGCATGGGAGGGTGTATTCAAAGATAAAATTTCCCAGGCCCGCCACCAGGAGCTTCGCCATCTCGACCTGGACTCGATCTACTGGACGCTAATGAGTAAGTAGTGCTGTTGTCCGTCGTTCCGTTCCGAAAGGGGTCGTTCCGTTGGGATCGAGCTGTGGCCTATCACTGCAATCGTTGATATGAGGACGATGCTTTCTAGAGTATTGAGGATTCAAAAATGCACCTTTGTCTAGCAAGTTGACCAAGCTTGTTTTGCTTTAAAATTGAACTTAAAGTAATTATATAACTGAATATACGTCCGTCTATGTGCGCACGTATTCTTTTCAGCGTTGCACTTCATCATTTATGTATCGTCGTATTTCCGTGCGATGTTCGGCACGATGGAGTAAAATCAAGAGCCCGCACATCATTTCATTCCATTCGTTTTCTTTTGCATTCTTTTGTCTGGCGGGCGAAAACGACACTACACTGCAAGAATGTATTCCGGTCGTGATTGACATTGTTATCGGAGACGGGAGCATATTTTTCCACCCGTGCGCGCGAATCGTGGCGGGTAAGTCGACCGTCGGTGGTTGAGGAATTAAAAAAAAAAAAATTAAAAGAGATAGAAAAAGTTCCCTCACGAACATTCCTCGCTTCCATTGACGCTATGATGGGGTCACGGAATGGCGTAGCGCCCCAGTTATGGAACATTTTAGATCATACTCTTTCCATTTGCGATCGTTACGATGGGAGAAAAAAGATTGGCGTCTTATGAAACATTGTACTTAGCGCTTTTCAACTGGAACTCACCGAACTTGAAAAGTTGATGGATGATTTAGCAACAAAGTAGATGCGATGCGGTGCGTCCTTTTTGATGGACGGACTTTGATTGCACTTTAGCTTGTTGACTCGGAAGGTTTCTGTTGCAAACAAAACTACATACAAATGCTCAAGGGCATCTAATCGTATCGAATAAGCAGTATAAATGCTTGAATACATTGTAAAGTGGTCAACAGACACTTTACACAGTGTGAAGAGGAGCTAACGTAAGTAAAATAAATTTATGTCATGAAGCGCTTTAGTGTCGTTAATATAAAATAGCTAAAAGAGCATTTGAATAGAACCAATTTATGATTTAAAATGGTATTCTACATCGTAGTTGAATCTCCACTGGTAGAATTTTCATTAATGAAACAACAAAATTTTCTAGAACTTTTCGAGCAGGAATATCACAATTTTATTTTTCATTTCAATCATTTGTGAAATACACAATTGATCTAGCAGGGTGTTCTTATTGTCTCGCTAATTGATACTGCCAATACTGTTTTCAGTGGAAGCATGAATGATTTAATAAATAGGGTGAGTTGATAATGAGTCTGAAATTTGAGATGCAAAAATAATTATATTCTGTAATAAAACAATACGATGAGTGTATATTTATTTTAATGACCATCAATACCATTGGAGGAGTTTACTTTTTTGAACTTAATACTTATTTGATCAATGACTTTGACATGCTGGGTCGCTTTATTATTATTAGAGCTTTTAAAATTGGTAAAAACCGGTAAATTACTGAAGATAATCTATTTTTCCCTTGCAAAATTAATTATGCAGGGCGTAATAGAATTATGCAGGGCGTGCGGTTTTTTTTGCAGTTATGATCGACGACATATTTTTAAATTGACACAATTTATGTTTTTACCCTGTTTGACAGTTTATACCACAACTACTTATCTCGTTCAGAACTAATATCGGTTCGATTTAGTAATTGCAATTCTTTATCACATTCCATCCTGCCACAGTGCTCCTGACGCACATCTCCTCCGTGCTGATCACGATCGTGACGATCGCCGTCTTCCTGGCGCTGGAGAACAACCCGATCGAGCTGACCGCAGGCCGTCTGTTTGCGTCGCTGGCCCTCTTCAACCAGCTGACCGTGCCGCTGTTCATCTTCCCCATCACCATCCCGGTGACGCTGTCGGCCATCGTGAGCACGGGCCGGCTGGAGGCATTCCTTGGCCAGCCGGAGGTGGAACGCGGTTCGCTCGAAGGCATCCGCACGATGGCACGCATCCTGAGCAAGAGCGACGCCTCGCTGGACATGTACGAGGCGGGCGACTCGACGGATGGCGGCAGCGAAGCGGATCCATTGCACAAACCCGTCGACCGATTGACCAATGGACAGGAAAGTGCTAAAACGAACGATAATGTCACCGTCACCGGGGCGCCGGTGTGTGAAGCGGACCGAGAACCTGCTGACACTGCTCCTCTGAGCGGTGAACGAAGGTGCACCGCCAGCCAGCAGTCGTCCGTCAGCTCGGGCCGGTCGGAAAAGGGCACCCAACCGGAACGCGACCGGGCGGGGGGAGGGGGACGTCCGAAGAAGTTCCAGAAGTCGACCGGACCAAACCCTCGGGTGAAGCTGAAGAAGAACAGCCAGCTGTCGGTCAGTGCGCGGTTGGAAAAGTGTCGCCAGAAGCAGAAGCATCTGGCGCGCGAGATGCGCTTCGGGCTGCCGGACGATGTGGCCGTGCTCCTTAAGGACGCCCGCTTCCGGTGGGTGGGGGGTGGTGGGCGTATGGCTGAACCAACGGGTGGAACAACTGATCCAGCCATCTACACGCTGTACATCGAGCAGCTAACGATTCCGAAAGGTAGGTGCACGGGTTAATGGTGGATGGAAAATCGACACCTTTCACGCTTTCCTCGTTTTCCATGTCATTTTCCCTTTTTCTTATCACAGCCAAGCTAACCGTCATCGTCGGGCGCAGTGGGAGTGGAAAGTCGTCCCTGTTGGCAGCGTTGCTCAAGGAAATAAATCATCTTTCCGGCGAACTGCTCTGGAATAAGTAAGTTGCCATTTTTTCCCAACCCCGGTTTTGTGCTTTTTGCCATATTGTTACACGGTTTTCCGCATGGAAAGTGTTATCTTTTCCGGTTTACACAAAATTCCCGTCCCGCTTTCCTGGAAAGTAAAGTTTTTTGGCTCATCATTGGGCAATAAATCTATGAAAAACAATACTTTTCAAGCGCATCCAACCATGCAGGATAACGGGCTGATTAGCAACGGAGTCGGAGCTCTTTCGGAGCTTTTTACTCCACTAAACCGCCCACTGTCTAACCGCGACAAACACTACCCTTTCTGGAATTCCGTTCACCCGGAAGCAGAAAACTGGATTATCCGGCTTGGAGAACAAACGGACTAGCCCTTCCGGGGAACCGTTTGTGCTTCCATGGTTTTCCGACCCCAAAATTAGATCAATGTTGCCCCAATGTGGTCCGACCTTTGCTTCGGGTGTACAATTTATCCCCAAACTGATCGATGTTTTGAGAAGGTGTCGGTTTCCTATCGAGAATGGAATGACATCGCACCTAAATTTAGTTGTTAACGCTTTCCGATGAATTAGGCAAACCTTATCATTTTTCGGAAGGATTTAGGAGCTCCGAGTAGTGTTTTTCAACCGAATGGAAAATGAATTGAACATATAAAAGCACTTACTTTGCGATGGGCTTTCCCTATAACCACCTTACCATGAATCCCGCCCGATGGGATATGTTTTGGGCAATCAAATTAACTTTTTCGATAAAGATGAAAATTATTCCCTTTTTCCCGAAGGTTGGCGGTGGCTAATTGCGATCCAGTCTATTCCGTCAGCACTCTCAATCCGCAGTTGTTGCGTAACAGAAAAGGGAAGGCGAAGGGGCTTCGGAAAAAGACAGCTCGAATGAAAACTTGTCCCTCGGAAGCTTAACCGATTCGTTTGGATGATTAATGGGCTTTTCCTTTCGAGCAATGTCGCGCGGTTTATTGAGATGATAGGGTAGATTTATATTAATCCAGCAAATGTTACCACATGAAGAACCTAAATGTAACGGTCTTTTTTTGCGTTCCTTTCATGTTTCAAAATTGCCGAAGCCGAAAGTATAAAAATTGTTTTTCAAAACGTCCAAAAAATTTCGATACGCTTAAAGACATATTTTTTGGTATTTTTTAAATCCAACAATAAATTCGGCTGCCATAAACACTATTCACATCAGTACTCTTTATTGTTGAATTACATGTTTCATAAATTCTAGGGCCCACTGTCACTACGGAAATCCAATTTATGGCATTTGAATTTCATACACTATTTAAACACACACAAAAAAGGCTAGTTTATTTGGACGGAATTCGGCCGGAATCGGTTTAAGGTTTTTGTTTCCTTTTTCCAGCAATACTTGTTTCACATCGATCCGCGTCCGCTCAACCGAATTGAGACAAGCGTCGACTTTGGGATCTGTATAAATAAAAGTTAAACCAATAAATTCGTCGGAAAAATCAATTCCCATTCGGCAAAGACAACACGGGAAGGGAATGGGTGGTTCGGGCGAGCATAAATTACGGTGCTGAGGATTCGAGGAGGGTGGGAGGAATCCGGTCCGGCACGCGAAGTCCTCATGCACCGGTCGTTTATGGTATTTATTGCAGCACGGTGCACTGATAGCGCGCGCTTTTCCCTTTTTTTACCGCATCGATTCCTACTGAACGAGGAAGCGATTTTTCCGGTCTGCCCAGCGCTCGGTACAAGTTCCCCGATTTTATTTGGCTCCACAGGACAGGTACCCGGACCCACCGACATTAATGCCATTTTATCGCAATAGTTGTTGATGGTGTGGGAGGTATGCCGGTTGTGATAGCGAATGAAGCAGCCTCGAATTGGATTATGGGTGGTTGGAGAGAAGTTGAAAATGAAATGCCATCGATGTATTCAAGGTTGAAATAGGAAAATCAGAACGACGATCTACTATTTCGCTATTGCTAATAGCTGGATATCCAAGCTATCCATGATGGTTTCTTTTGGGACAAAAGGACTTTTCATATAACGTTCAATTGTTTAAATCTGAATTAGCCGTTGAATAGTGTCTTACTATTGTTTGATAGTAATTATGATGATGAATATGTGACTTTTTGCAAGAATCACTGAACACTTTAGACTCCAATGGAGCTGTCAGCTAAACATCATCACCGTATAAACAGAGGAAGATGTATTCAGACATAAAAATGACGTTTTTTCCTTGTTAAAGTTACGGAATTCCAGCTTAGCTTTTCAACGACGATTCAAATACGTTTTGCGTAGAATTTTGTTCATTTAATTATACAGTTTTAGAAGAAATACACACTAAACGGAGAAGAGGCTTTCATATTTTGTAGCAAAAGAGTAAAGTTACTGGCGAACCGTATCTAACACCTCATTTTAGACCTTTTAATAGCTTTGAAATTTCCATCATTTTCCAATGAATGAATGTTCAATATGTATTTCCAAGGAGAATGAATAATCTTTCAAATTATGCAATAATTTGATGTATGGCGTGATGTTTGAGAAACATTTTAAATAATTAAAAACCAAAATATTGGTCTACACCAAAAAGTGCATTGCATAACTGTTTAAAAAACAAATATTTTCATAATGCACATTGACACAGAGTATTGATTTAAAAAAGGGAAAATAATAGAAACAACTCAAAATGATATTAAGAACACAAAATAGAGGGGCATCAGCACGTCAAAATTACGTCTACCATGCATGGTCCTGAGAAAGGGTGTTTTTAATAATGTGAAGAATACGCCCACTGTACAAATTGATAACCAGAGCAAAGCCGTTTCAACTTTTTCAAATCGTTATAGAGCTTTTACAAAAAATGCTAAAGGTATGTCAAATTGATCCACGAATATAATAGGTATTAAATAACTCACAGTCACGCTTTTGAACTAGTTTGAACTTTTAGTTTTTAGTTTAAGTAATATTTTACTTGGTTTACTTGCAAGAGGACTTTAGCTCCATCGATACGGTTGAAACCTCGACATATCAGAACGAGTGGACTATCGTTTGCACGAGAAAGAATCCCGTGTCGGTGATCCTACAATGTGCAAACAATCGGTGTTTTTAGTTGAGAAATGCATACAGTCGTACGACCAGTCACGCCAAGTGCATGCAATACACTCCACACACCGCCCCGTGGTGAAAACGGTCGTTAATCGAATCCCACCCCGACGAAGTGGAGCTTCACTTTCGCCTTCCTCCACAGCGAGCGTAAGCGAAGCGAAAAAACAGGAAAGGACAAATCGTACCACCAGCGGGTGGGTGGCAACCCACAATAGATTGTGAAACACCGGTCAGTTGAAAATCACTGCCGTGTACCGTGGTTTGGCGGAAGGAACCCTTCCGGGGCTCAGTGGAGATGTTGTTTGTGAACTTAATTCGAGTTCTTTTTCCCACTTTCGACGCGGCACGTGGCGTGACGGTTCCACGGAACGAGTTTCGACGAGGCTGTGGGTTGCCGCAGGGTTTTAACCTACTTCCGGCCTGCATGGTGGTGCTTTGCCGATGCTCCGTGCGATGATCGTTTCCCCAGCGGAACATAACCGCGAGGTTAATAGATTTTCAAGTGCAGCACCGTGTTGCATCGACAATCAACTTAAACGATTTGTCCGACGAATGGTACGGGTATGAAGCGTTTACCGTCTCGTCGTAGCGTGAAAAAGGGGTTTTATCACTTCAAACGTTTTAATTTATGTTTTTATTTTCCAACAGGGAAGCTAGAAATTAGTATTATTTTACGTGTGGAGCTCGAGTATGGCCACTGTGTGTTCGAGTTCGAACGGTTGGCTTAGAAGTATCGCGTTAAATGCATTATCGAAATGAAACAGGGTGTACTTTCGTGTTTTTTCTGCCCCTCCGGAAAAGAAGCATGACAGTTTTGTTCCGACAGACTGGCTTGGCCATCCGCTAGCACGACTACAATTCACGTTCTTTGTTCCCCCCCGGCTTTCCGACTTTGACAGATATTCGTCGATTGCGTACGTGCCGCAAAAACCGTGGCTCCAGAACGCCACCATCCGGGAGAACGTCCTGTTCGGCGAGAGCTTCCGGCCGAAGCGGTACGACCGTGTGCTGCGCGCCTGTGCGCTGAAGCCCGACCTGGACCTGATGCCTGCCGGCGATGGGACGGAAATTGGCGAACGTGGCCTCAAACTGTCCGGCGGTCAGCGGCAGCGCATCGCCATCGCCCGGGCCCTCTACTCGTCGGCCAACGTGGTCATTCTGGTAAGCGTCCCGGGTTGCAGTTGTCTTGTGCCACGGTTTTATTTGTACACTAGTACAGCTAAAGGGGTCAAGTTTTCTAAAGTTTTACATTCAACCATTCGGATTTGTTGCTTGCTTTTTCGTTTAAAATGTATTGTTTAATTTTTACTTTTTGTTTATTTCATAACGTACTTGGCATCTTTCATTTTTGGGAATCCTGTTTTTGCCAAAGTAATTTGAATCAGCCCCATGAACTAACACAGCGTAACGCTTTCCGTAAAATTGTCTATAGTTCGGCGCCCTAAAATTACCTATTATTTCATTTCACAAGTATTCTTCAATTTTTCCTTTTTATTAATTTCATAACTTGTTTTGCATCTTTAATTTTTGGGCATCCTTTTTAAGCAAAAGTAATTTAAAACAGTTCCAAGAACTAATGTATTGTAACGCTTTCCGTAAAATTATCTATAGTTCGTCGCCCTAAAATTACCTACCTTATATAATCATTTCAAATGTATTCTTTAATTTTTCCTTTTTGTTAATTTCATAATTTGCTTGGTATCTTTAATTTTTGGGAATTCTGGTTTTGCCAAAGTAATTTAAAATAGCTCCCATGATCTAACGCATGGTAACGCTTTCCCTAAAATTGCCTATATTACGGCGCATGGAAATGTAACACAAGTTTGCACTTCGTTCCCATTTTGTACACTAGCAACTTTCGGTTGCTTTAGTGTAGCGCACAAATAAATGCCCTCTCCCCCCCGGGAAGTTTCCGCCGGCAGCACCGACCGTATTGTGACTTTTGCTATCACTGACTCCCGCAGGATGATCCACTGTCGGCCCTGGACAACGAGGTTGCGACGTACGTTTTCGAGCACGGCATCGACCGGATGCTGTCACGCCAGAAACGGACCATCATCCTGGTGACCCAGCGCGTCCAGCTGGTGCACCGAGCGGACAATGTAAGTCACACCGTAACGATCGAATCGAAAAGAAGACGGATGACCGATGAGGCCGACCGGGATTCCCTACCCTTTTCCGGATTTTTTTTTTCTTTGCTTTTGTTTGTTTGTTCCACGTGGCAGGACATTTAATGGCTTTCCGGGTTTTTGGGGTTTCTCTCTTCGTTCACGTGCCTCTTTCCTCTCTTTTCCTCCCACCGTTTTGCTTTTCCACGAATCACAACGTTTCTTCTGCACTGATTGGATGGATGGATGGATGTGATGTGGAAAACATGCCCGACGTCATCGTCTCCTCGCGAAAAACCCCTCCACCCACCCCTGAATACCGCAGATTGTCGCAATGGAGCAGGGCGCGGTCAGTGCAACAGGTTCGCTGACGGAAATCGAGAACAATTATCCGCACATCCTGCGGGAGTGGAACGCAATTATCGCCAAGGAGCAGCAGCGGCAGTCGAGCGAGGCACAATCGAGGTAATTACGAGCCGGAAAATCGTCCCGTCCATTTGCCACCGTGTCGCGGTTCGGGCTGCGTTTTGGCAACGTCGGACATCTGTCTTCGGTGGGAAATTCACCCGGCGACCCCGGGAAGTTTTACCCTCCGAGCAGAAACGGAAGTGCAACAGCTTCGACGATGTGGGAGTGCGCTGTGAAACGGGACCTTGCGCTTGTCGAGTTTGAAAGCTGGCTGGAAAATCCTACCGAACAGCAAAACGTACAAACGGATCACGAGTTGTCGAGCTTGCCGTTAGATAGAAGCTTGGTTGGGGTTTATTTATTTTTTGCTTCCTTACCTTTCTTTTCCCTACGCACATCGGCTAATGCATTTCCTTCACCCGGGGGAAATTGGTACATCATGCCTCACATTTGGCCCACAGCAGTCCGGGACGTACGGCACGCGAGCGGTGGAAGCTGTTTAAGAACATTTCACGCATCGGTTTTCAACGAAGTCATGCCGCGGAGGAAAACGATTTTATGGAGGTGAGTGGAAAGGCAAACAGTTTCGCTTTTGACAATAATGTAGGATTTTGAGAAATGATGCAAATGGACTCAATAAACAATTCAAATACATTCTGGGAATGTTTCCAAACGGCGCACTGTTACTTTTGTTTTGTACAAGTTTTGATATAAAAATAATTTCAAATCACACTGAAACAAAAGCAAACTCAAACGAAAAGATGTTCCACGTTAAGCCGGGAAACTTTCCCGATTGCATTCATCTTCTGGTCGACCACACAATCGAACAACGACCACCAGCATCAGTATCGAAAACCATCATATACCAGTCGAGCAATGGAGTCGATTAGGCCGCAGTAAATTAATTCAGTCAGACAAAAATAAACCAGCTATAAGTTGGTACGGGTCCGGTTTTAGAGGAGGGGCAAAACTTTACTTCACGTGTAAACTTTTAACTCCCTCTCGGCCCAGACGGAGATGGTTCGAGTGACCTGCCACGATTTGGACTGCGGCTAACTTGCCCGTTCTAAATCGGTTCGGTTGTGCCCTACGAAAGCAGGGCGGCACTTTGGAAATGTGGATCAGATAGAAATGGAAAGTTTATTCATACACAACAGCGCGGCAAAACTTTGGGAGAAAGTTTCCGGTCCGATCGATTTGCTCGCTGGGATGTTGATGATTTGGAAATTGTGAAAGATATTCCCCCTATCGAACCCACCCGATGGAGCAGGTAGGATTTTATAATTGTTCCTCAAGCTTGACCAAACTGGCAAAGCGAACAGTTATCTGTTTCGAAAACTTTTGCACTCAGCTGGGAGATTCGAAAAGAGTGAAAGTTTCGATCGTGCCCTTGTTTACGGTCGGTACTGTTTGTTCGTGTTTTGGTATTATCTATGTTAAATCGTTGGGAAACACGATAACAAATGCTTCTATCATACATGTATTATACGAATGTATTATTGTCATAAATTATTCTGGCAGTTAGTTGTACCTACTAATTAAACTAAAATAAATATGGATGAAAATAAATGAGATGAAATTTTGCTGGTATATTTTCTAAACATCTTTTAGTTGATTTATGTAATAAGACAGAGGATATTAATTTTTTTTGAACATATAAAGATTATACGGTCAAGTTTTTGTCAAGATGTAAAGGATTTTGAAAATGTTTTTCTTCTTTTTGATATAACCGTATATTCTCTATCTGGTACGGTAGAGATTCTCAACTGTCCAATTATCATGCGGTCAAACGGATGGTTAAATATTGTAAGGGCACAAAAAAAAAGACAAGAAAATAAAGTTTTGCTTGTTTAAAGCTGAAAAAGATATTAGTAGATTTGATGAAAGTTCGATAGGCTTTTTGTTAAAAGGAAACAGGAAGTTATTTTAGACCTTCGAATTCAGACACAAAAGAACAGAATAATATATTTGCAACCAGAGATCCGTTTAGGACTGACTTTTCTCGTAGATAAAGAGAAAATTTTACTAAGTCCTTCAGTCCATGTTGTAGAAGATGAAGATACTTTGATATTTCTTAACCAAGTTTTAAATATTTGTTACAGAAATGAATATCAGCCGTTTCTATATATCGATGTTTATTGTTAACCATTGTGGTTGAGAATCACTGACGGAGGAGAAATGATGGCACATTACTCAATTCCAAACATGTCCTTCGATCGTCCAACATGCCATTACTTCGTAATTAAAAGTTCCTCCCTGATGCCTTCTTCCCCAGCGCACATTCTACCTTTCCCGAACGCTGGCGAACCGGGGAACCCTCTTCGGATCACGACTAGCCGCGCACGACTTTCCGCTGCCGATCGAAGACTGCCACGAGCCGAACGTCGCCCTTCGAAGGCACTTTTCCAGCCGGCTGCGAAAGGACTCACCCCCCGCCACGGCCCTCGCCATCCAGAGGGAACCGCTCGCGGTCATCGGTAATGCCGTCGCGCAAGGACATCAGAGCGTATTTCGAACGTTCTCTCTGCAGACAGGCGTTGGGACGGGCAGCGGAGGTACCCAGGAGGCGACCGGAAGCGAACCAAACGCTGCCCAGCGACAACCTGCGGTCGTGGTGCGTCACGTATCCTTTCCGACGGCGTTGACCGCCTTCAGCGCAGTTCGCCCGTTCCGCACCAGCAACACCGGCAACGATGGCAACCAATTCCGTGCGGGTCAGTTAGTTTCTTCCGTTTCCGGACTTCGAAGGTACACGGTCCCCTTTCCTGATTTTCCTTCCGTATGCCCCCGGTGACGGGGAAATTCTTTCATGTTCTCACGTGGAATTGCGGTGCGCTACCTTTTACGTTAACAGGATCGAAGACCGCGCAATACCGGACGAACAGCAGCCGGAAGGATCCGAAACGGCCGAGATGGACACAGGTGACCAGCGTCGCAGTGAGACGGGTGCAAATAGTAACGACGAGCTGAAGCGTAGCTCCATCGGATTCCGGATTCCAGAGTTTCTCCGAAGGATGTCGTTCCGGGGGCGACGATTCTCCAACCCGACCGAATTTGGCCGTCCGTACGCGGAACGGAACGCGACGCGGGGCTCCTGCACCCGGAAGACCAGTTCGCTAAAGTTTGTAACCTTTTCTCGGCTTTTCTTCCGCCCATTGACACTGGTGAAGGATTTTTCCATGTTGTGCTGATTTTTATCTTCTTTCCTTTGTTTGTGCGTGGGATACAAATTAATTTCCGCTGCAGGAGCATTCCGAAGGAACGACACCGTTCGATAAGACGCCTCCTGTCGACGATTTCACGGCACAGCCAGGACACCGAGGAATCATCCGTGGGTAAGTAGAGATGATATGAATTAATCTTATTACAAGATGATTTTTTGTCGTACGAAATATTAACTGTCAATTGAAACTGTAAACCGATGATCTTGAACAAGAAGTCCAGTCTAGTTGATATACTAAAATAGAAATATTTTCAACGTTCACATCCCTTTTTGAATACTTATTTTAAATAAACTACATCAGTCTATTTCTTTTTTTAGTGAAACTAATGAAAATAACCAAGGCATGGATTCATTCCATACTAAATCGACCGAGAGAGTCTGATTGCCTTAATTTTTTTGTTAACGCAGGTTTATGAAAGTGCCAATCAAAGAAAAACAAATACCGTTTATTCAGAATATTAATAGTCAAATCGAAATTAAACGGAAAAGTGTGCTTGTACAATATGTGTACATTAATAATATCAATATAATAATTTGAAATGAGATGTCGTACTTCAAGAAGGAACATTGAACATTTTTAAAAGCCCTTTTTTTGCGAAAGGATGTTTCTAGCCCGGAGAAAACCGACGATCGGTGAATAAGTCCACTTATCGATCGGAATCCGGAAGCAACGCACTCGTCGTAATTCCTTTCTCACAAAGCCACATTGTTGGCCGAAGCCAAAAGTTCCGGCGACGCGGGCTCTAATTTCTCAACCAATTTACCCTATTGACAGCTTTTCGCCCGCACGATGAACTGTACGGCGAACGAACATTTCCGCCGAGTGTGGGGTTGGGCTTTTTTTTCGACCCTCCGTTAACCTCACTCATGTTGGCATGCACTCGATTTTCCCCGGGTGCCGAGAAGCAAATCCACTTGAAGTGAAGGGCGTATCCACTGGGTCGAGCGCTCGAGGAAGCCGACTGCCGGATGGTGGCAACCACTTGGCAGCAAGGATTTTATCGATTATGCATTCCGGAAGCTGTTTAAACTGGCACGAGAGTGTGGATCCACGCGACCACGATGCACTTCCACCGGGTGTGGGTGTGTGTGTGTGTATGAGTGTAGTTTTTCATTCCTCTTCGATCTTGAAGTTGATTTCCGTTCCGTGCGGCGAAGGCGAGATTAGCTGCGTCTGCTCGCGCCGTTCGCTGGAACGTAAATCTGACGCTCAATAATCGGATTTTGACATACCACTAGCCAAGCTCTGGATTCCGTCTGGAAAAATTGTAGGATAGAAAAAAAATTACAAAAAAAAACACCCGATTCTCTCCGCACGGGAGGGGGGAATAAAAGTAAAACATTCCCATTTGCTGGAATGTCGGCCGCGATTTGGACCATCACGACTGCCAATGCCGACGACAGGGCGCTTTAGCATAATGGTACATTATGTTTTACGGTTCCGCGTTTGCTCTCGTTGCGCCACTTCCGGCAGCGAGGCTTTGAAGGAGTGGGAGCAGGAAGGGGAAACGGGCACATTTTGGGTCGCAGACGATGACGATCACGATGGCGGCTGGCGCATAGATGCGATTGCATCATAAATTGGAACGTCACCAAGTGTCGGGCTAGGATGCAGCTGCAATGGTGGACATTTTGAACGCAAAATGTCTGCTTCCGAAATTTTTAGCTGAGCCAACGGGAAAGGAAGTGTACTCATGCGGAGTATTTGTGAAGAAAAAAAAAAATCAGCTACCAGTAATTCCATTGTCAAAAAGTCTACAGTTTGAAGTAAGTGCATGAGTTTGGTTGCTTTTAAGCGACGCTGTTCTAGATCGAAAACCGGAAAAGGATTTCATCAAATTGAGTAATGCATAGTTTGCCTTTACGTAAGAACTACTTCTCTTACAGGATAAGTGTAATTGTTACATTTAGTTATTTGCGATCACCAGTACTAGCGCTGCTAGAAAAGAATATAAACATATTATCAAAGAAGGCTTAGTAAAATAACATGGAAAACGTTAGAAAGGAAATAGGGCAGTTGCAGGCAAGACTTTTAGAGAGGAGGTTATGAGTAGAGAGTAGGCTATTATTATCGATGTAGTTTGATTGAAATTTGGTGAAATTCGAACCATCTACTAAAAACAACTGTTCCGTTATTTTCCGAGATAACAACCACAGTACAAAGAAGAACTTTTTTGTTTACATAGTTCTTGTAGCTTACGTGAGCCGTTTAAAAACTAAAGGGATACTACAGTAACCTGCATTCAAGTTTAACATTTAAGTGAAGTAAAACGGCAGTTAGTCTTGTGGAACAAGTGCCGATGTATTAAAATAGCAATAATTATAAGGAAACCCCAAGAACTCAAAAATCACATTAGAACTGAGATTAACGTGTAAGTGATGGAGGCTATAAAAGGCTCTGTTTTACAATTACAAAAAATTACATAAGTTGTAAGTTTACCACAAATCCGTCGCCATTCCAGTGCTCTTCAGATCAATAACCTTAAATCTGTCACCTCTGTGTGTTTTTTTCGCTGACCTCTTCCGGCCAATTTCCATTCGCAGACGGCGAGGGCGAAGTGTCGAATCGGCTGCTGTACGACGACGAGCGCAAATATGGCCGCATTCCAACCCGCCTGTACTGGCTGTATCTGAAATCGTGCGGGCCCAAGATGGTGGCCATCTTCTTCCTCAGCGCCCTCGCCCAGCAGGCCCTCAAGGTGTACACCGACTTTTGGCTGCAGGAGTGGACGGATCAGACGTCGGCCACGGTGGCAACGGCCCGGCTCGTCCGAGCCCGCGCCAACGTCCAGGAACCGTTCGATGTAATAACCCGGTGAACGCTCGAGGCGAGAGGTTTTCTCTCCTCTCCGCGATGGATGGATCGGTCTTGGCGCACCCGGGACGTTTCCTTTCGATGGTGCCACAAATTTGGCCACTCATTTGCATACCGAAGCCATTACGGGGGGCGGGGTGACCATCGAACGGGGTGTCCTGCGTTGGTCCGGGGTCCGGAGCACCCGGATAATGAATAGTTCTTTTCCGTTGGGCCCGTTTTTTCCCGTTCCAGATCGAGCAGCACTTCCACATCTACGTCACACTGTCGGCCGTATGCATCGTGCTGGCCGCCATCTCCGTCCCGGCCGGGCAGCGGGCGGGCAGCAACGCCCGGAGGCGGCTGCATCGGGAGCTGATTGCATCGGTGCTGCAGAATTCCATCCATTTCTTCCAATCCGTGCCCCTGGGGCGGATCATGAATCGGCTCAGCGTCGACATCGCCGTCGTCGATAAGGTGAGACGCTTTGTGGGGAGGTACCATGTGAAAATCGGTTCCGTCTTCTGTGCTAGCTGCCAAATACCCGGACTGGCAATTTTCCGTACCAGGTTCAGGGAAATGCAAATTGATCCATAAATCAGCGTCCGGTTGGTAAAGGGGGGTGTCCTTCTCGATTCCTGTGATCCTCAAAACGGGATCCCATACCGATGCGGGATCACCCCTAACTCTCCTAATCGCCAGTACAAGCCCTCCTCCCTTACCCCCTCTCAAACTCTCTCTGCTCTTCTACTTTTCTCCCCCCTTTTCACAGAAAATCGCTGCAACAAGTCAAAAGCTGCTACAATTCATCCTGCTGTGCTTGTGCGCCGTACTCATAAACAGTGTCGTAACGCCGTATTTCATCCTGTTAACAATACCAATTTGTGGCATTTACTACGTGGTGCAAAAATTCTACCGTGCCTCGTCCAGGTAAGCCGAGTTCTTTGGGATTACGAGAATTTTAAGATGAAACCCGTTTGAGCGGGATTTAGTTGGGAATATGGAAAGCTCCAATTGATTGCATCATTTTAAGATCTTCTATAGAACTCTTGGACCACTAGTAGTTACACATTTTTGTATAAACAAACATCGATAACGTTGGATAGTGGATTTCCAGCAGCAGTTAGCGAAGATCTAAATTAATAAAGTAACTTATTATGAAGTTTAAAATATTGAGGAAAGATCATTTTAATGTCATTTATTTTGTTTTATTTATTCATCATTTTATTCGCATCGTCTAAAACGATTCGATTTGTTTTACTATTTATTCCTAAATTTTTTTGGCAATCTTTATAAGCCATATGTTCATTTTAATGTTGTTCCTTCCTTTTTTTTTATTTCAAAAGCGTTTTCAAAACATCCGCGTGTATTAGACTAATTGAAGTCAATGCGAAAATCTAGTGGTGTCTTATCTATTAAAATAGTTGTAGTAATATTTTAATTAATTAATTATTTCAACTTTGTCATTTCATTGGTGGAAAATCAACGAAAACAAAACCAATACAGGGTTTTAACGAAAAAACAGCAAAAAGTCCAAGTTTTATGATCCCCTTTGCTTGTTCGGGTTGTAGTTTTCCCTTTGTCAGCTGAATTAGACACAGACTGGCTCTGGTACAATGAAGTTTCTCATCCGTTGACAACCAATTTATCGTATGTGAAACATTTACTTACTGCACGTATGATACTACCCATGCACTTCTTGCACATGCACAAACGAGTGCACTTGCAAGGACGGTTGATTCCATTCTTGGGAGACTTCTTCACCCAGCGGAAAGTGGGACCTTCGGAGACGAATGTTTTATCGTCCTTTGTTGCCGATGCTAAGGAAGGAGAAGCGAGGAAGCGGGTGGAACAGACGAGCGTGTACAAACTTCAACCCACCTCGAGCAGCTTCCGGGTGTATCAAAACTTTGTGTCGAAACTTTCCTACCCGTCCCGTACGGACCAGAAGTTTGCGGACCACGTTGGCGAAATACGGCAGTAGCACCAAAGGTGCCGACTTCGTCTAATATCTAAGTCCGGGTGGCCCAGATCTAAACCTCGGAGGACGTTCTTTGATCCACAAGGGATGGGTGAAAGATTGCGATGCTGCATCGTGCTCCCATGGGGGATGACAACCGAGAGTAGTTGATTTATAATTTGCGTAGAGAGTGCTCTCGCACCCAAGAACGAACCTTGGAAGGGCGCGAAATACAAATGTGGTGCATCAAAAGTTATTTAACTTTCATTGCAATTGATTACAACTTCCGGGTTTGCGGGAAGTGGCTGAGCCTTTAATTGACAGCAGGGGAATCGGTTTGGGTTTGGTTTCCCGGGACCTTGGTGCGACAGGCCGTGCAAGTTTTCGAGTTCTTAGGCTTACCATTCTATGGCGATATGTTCATCGTATGCGTTACTTCCATTTTGATTGCGGCAAATTGTAAAAGATAACGTTAGTTATAGCCTTAGTCCTCGCTCCGGGGTCACAGTATTTTCCTTTCGGAGTTATTACAATTCTCGGCATGGGGTTTGGAATTGGTTCCATCAAAGAATGTCTGCCTTGGGCGAATTTCGGTGGTGTCGAGATCTTCTTGGCAGAAGTCAAGAGGCATAGGATACCGGGTGAAAGTTTTTCTCCCTCGACAGGAACTACTCTGGGGTAGAGTTCTTCCCGGAATGACGTGCGAACACTCGATACGCCCCGGTGACTGCCTTTGTAACGAAATGGAAAGCTAACGCCGAGTTGCCATGGTCCCGGTGGAGGAGGAAGAACAAAACACGGAGTCGGGAAAAAGTGCATGCGGCTTCTGTTTCCGATGAGATTATCTTTGTATGTGCACTTTCATCGCCCCGACAAAGGGGGCGAACACGGGGATGACACATAAGTGGTATCGTTAGGCCACCGGCCACACGGTACGGAGCCATGATCTATGGCAGGTTGGGTTTTTCGTCGGACCGCCCGGAACACGTGTTCATCGGTTGTCCAGCGTCAGCAGCACCCGATATATATATGTGTGTGTGTGGTTCGGACGGACTTCACACAGGACAGGAATTGACATGGGTCTCGTTAGCCTGAAAGCTTCCCGTAGGTCTGGGAAAGAGTCGAGTTGGTAAGTTTTGCCTGTCGGACGCCTTTCCCACTTCCGTTGCGAGAAACACGTGTCCGGTTTTGGGTTGGACTTGGCAATCGGATCAAGTTAGATTACTTTTGTTGGATTTTTCTAAAATATTAACCTTCGCACAGGCCTTTTGCGCAACGGATGTAAAACTTGTGCAGTTTGGAGCCACGTTGAAGTTGGCTGAACTGCCTTAGATTGAGGGAGGAAAAACAACACGAATACATTTTTCTAACAAGCTGGACATTAACTTTGAAGTAGCGGCTAATTGGGTTCGCCGAACATCACCGGGTGGTGATGAATGAAAAGTATCGGTTACCTTGCTGTACATTCGAAAAGAAACGAGTTCCTAAGTACACTGGACGTGGGGGGAAACTGAAAGCATCGGAAACAACCCCCTTACCTCCTCTATCCTTGTATTCGAACACCATTTCCGGTGAGTGCATTAAAGATGAGCACCGAATGGAAGAGAGCGAGGTCGAACAAACGGGGGGAAAGTTTGCAGCGGAGAAGATAATTGAAAGAATCTTTCACTTCCGGTGCACTCCGGGAATCCGGAGTGGTTGGACCGACCGGCTATCATCACGATCTTGGCGAACATCGGTCGGAGGGAGGTTTCTTTTCCATTTTTGATTTCCCTCCCTCTTCTTTTCCGCTCGACAGGGAGCTGCAGCGCATCGAGAGCATCACCTACTCGCCCATCCTGGCGCACTTCTCCGAGACCATCGAGGGCGTGACGACGATCCGGGCGTTCGGGCAGGAGGCACGCTTCATGGAGGTCCTGTTCCGCCGCATGGAGGCGAACAACGTGGCGCAGATAGCGCTCAACTGTAGCAACCGCTGGCTGGGCATCGCGCTGGACTACCTCGGGGCGGCCATCGTGTTCGTGGCGATCCTGACGGCGCTGATAACGGCCAGCCTGCGCCCACACTCGACCAGCTCGTCGCTGATCGGGCTGGCCATCAACTACGCCATGCTGGTGCCGATCTACCTGAACTGGGTGGTGAAGCTGTTCGCCGAGATGGAAATGTATGGCGGTGCGGTCGAGCGGATCCAGTCGTTCATTGAGACGGACGAGCGACGCGGGCCGGGACGGTTGCGAGCGGCTGATGACTTCCCGCGCAGGCACCGACCATTCTCCAGGGGCACCTCGGTGGGGCCGGGTGGAGCCCAGTCTTGTTCCTGTAAGTCTCGCGTTCGCCCTGCCCGGCGGAACTATCATTCCCGAACCGATCGATGTTTGTGCCCCGAACGGGGTTTCATCCGGGAGTCAGTAGCTTCCCGGCATCGGGTTTAGCAGCGAACGCAACTTCTTAATCTTTGATGAACCATTCCAACCCCGGCGGGGACAGTGTCAGTGCTACTGGTAGTGATATTTTCCCTTTTGTTTCCGCCATGAAGGGACTTCCTGAATTATCCATCGTCCTTTCGTCGGGAATATATTTCCTCTTCCGTCCGTTGGAGTATTATGAAGGAGGAATAGATGATGGAAAATCATATCGATTACATTCTGCATGCGTAATGCGCGCAGATGCCGGAGAGTTTGTCGTGCCAAGCGCCGAGCGAAAAGTGCACCAGAAGAATTAGTACCCTTTCCGATCGAAGCGCTCCGGGAGACCGGTTGCATTGGAAAAGGTTTCATTTCATGTCAAAGGTAGCAGGTAGCGTACCTCCACGGTGACAGAGTTGGAGGAAATGATCTAACTATTCAGCATTCGATTTTGTTCGGGAAAACTGAACCGTCTTCCGTCCATTAAACAATTCATCACTTTTTACTCTTTCTCTCTCTCTCTCTCTTTCTCTCTCCCTCGTCCGCCAGATAAAAGCGTCCCGATATCCTGGCCACTGAAAGGCGACATCGTGTTCGAGAACGTATCGTTACGGTACGAGAATCAAAAGGAGAACATAATCGCAAATTTGAATTTAACCATCCCGGCGGGCCAGCGGGTAAGTGAAAGTCGGGTTTGCACAGAACAACACCAAATGGCACAAAACAAAACACGCTCTCGTATCTCTTGTTGCACCCACACCCGTTTCTTACCGATGGTGGTTTCCATTGCTATTGGATGCTTCTGCAAATCGGGGAGGTTGTTTCCAAGAGGTTTCAGAAGCGTCCGATGGCCAAGGCTCTGTTCACCAGGTTTTCGCAGAGCAGACAGGGAATGCGTAAAGAGGATAGCCTGTGCTTGTTTTACCCGTGCACATCCACACCCTCGACAACGCCGTACAATTAATTATTTAAATGACTACTTTTACACTGCCCAGCCATGGGACAGTCGGTTCCGGCACCGGAATGGTTCCGATAACTTCCATGCTCTCGCGATAGTTTCCATGCCCGGGTGGCAACATCGCCAACTAATGGACTCTTCGGGTGGAACCCGGGAACGGAAACGGGGGATCTCCGCTTACATCGGTGGGCGAGTGGTCTAGGGGAATACCCGGGATGGAATATTTACTAAGAAGCTCCAGTTAGAGCACATCCGGGCAAAAGGTTGAAGAGTGATTCACCGATCGAACCCAGAACCCCTCGCCGATAGGGACGGAGTAGCTTCAAGGATGGTCCGAGGACCAACTGGGAAAGCGATGCTGAAACGAGAAATTGTAAATAAATGGCTTTCCTGCGATAGTTCACCTTACCAGGCTCTCGTTGGTGTTCGCTTTCGAAACATACCGTCGGGGTCGGGAAAAGGGTGGGTTGAATTGGTAACTGGAACGATGGGTACCGAGCGCGGGGTGGAAATGTTTCGTAGAATCGGGTGCGAAATTGATGACTAGGAATTAGTCCGTTCCGGTTAACAGCTTCTTTTTCAGACACCGTCGACCGTCGTTAGATGTTCCTGTGCACTTGTCAAAATAAATAAAATGTTCCGAATGACAAATTACGAAATTAAAAACTACTTTTCCACCAGTTCACACTAACGATTGAACGATTGGACTGAACGAGTGCTACCACCGTTTTTCCACGGCGTTGCCATGGTTTCCATCACCCAATCCTTGCACTTGTTCGCTGACGTGTGTCAGTTGTCAGTTGCGTCCCCGGAGTGGACTGTTTGCCAGCGGGTTGGATCGAGTGTTCTAATGTTTTTCATTTGTTCCGATTGTTTTCCCTTTGCAGCTCGGTATTTGTGGACGCACCGGCAGTGGAAAATCGTCCCTTGCGCTGGCGCTGTTCGGAGCGCTGGAGGTGACCGGGGGTCGCATTCTGATCGATGACGTTGACATTGCCGGACTGCACACGGACGAGTTGCGCTCGCGGCTCTCAATCATCCCGCAGGAGGTGATGCTGTTCGGGGGCAGCGTGCGGGAAAATCTGGACCCCCGGGGCCACTTTTCCGACCTGGAGCTGTGGAACTGTTTAGAGCTGGCGCAGCTGAAGAGCATTGTACACGCGTTGCCAAACGGTTTAGGTATGGCTGCGGTCCAACTGGAAATATCAATATTGAATCTGATTTCTCCAAGTTATCATTTATTTAGCTACAACCTTATTTTAATCGAATTAAATTGCTTGTGAAAATTATGAGCAAGTCGTCACAAGCGTTCAAGAAACACGTTGCCCGACCAGCGTTTGCCAACTTTAACCCTCAACAGAGCGCAATTAATCCAATCTGTTCAACATGAACCTAACCCCCCGATTGCTTCCTTTGTATCTTATTTTCCACCCACGACTCCACAGACACAAAAATATCCGACGACAAGCACTACTTCAGCAGCGGCCAGCGGCAACTGTTCTGCCTTGCACGGGCCATCCTCCGTGGCTCGGTGTGCCTGGTGCTGGACGAAGCCACCTCGTCGCTCGACACCGACACGGAAAAGCTGGTGCTCCAGGCGGCCAAGAAAGCGTTCAAGGGCCGGACGGTCATCACGATAGCGGTAAGGGAGTGAGGGAGGGAAAGTGTACCTGATCGTTGTCGGAAAGGGTGGGTGGGTGTATTTTGGATTTAATTGCAATTAATGTTTTGTGCCACGGTTCCCTCTTCCCGGCATAGCATCGGCTTCACTCGCTGTTCGACTACGATCGGGTGCTGGTGCTCGAGCAGGGCCGCATCGTGGAGGACGGATGTCCGCGGCAGCTGGCCGGGACGGCGGGCAGCAAGTTCGGTGCGATGCTGAAGGCAAACGATCACCAGCAGCACTCGATATTGGAGGATGATGGGTGAAAAATGGGATGGCGATAGCCGAACACAACCGGAAGAAGGATGCAGATGTCAACGAACCTCCTTGGTTCTAGAGCCAAAGGAATAATTAATGCTCTTATATCCGATGCTTCGACAAGGGCGAGCCTTGTTTAGGGAGGGAACATCGAAAAGATGTTGTGCGATGTTGTGTAAATGGATCGACAAATATAAATACTTCAACAACACTGTTGTAATAAAAACTCAACGACCTATTTTTTATTCAAACCGGAAATTTTCTCTTTTGTATGATAACAATTAGAATTTACCATTGAGAAACAACCGAGTGGCCAGTATCTACATAATTTAAATTATTTTAATTTTGTATTACACTGCCCAATAACCTGCACGATACCGTACGTATAACGTAAACCTTAAATCTGCCTTAATTCTCTGCAAAAAAGAGCTTGAAAATTTAAGCTTAAGTAAGAATATTAAAAAATAATTGTATAATTGAGCAAGTTTAAATTTACGAAGGATTCACGCCTCACATCTCTATTAATTTTGTATAAAGTTTTCGATACAAATTTATTATTATTATAATTATTACGAATGCAAAATTATTATTCATGAAAAATCGCATTAAACACAATATAAAATTACAGTAAAACGGCTTGAATGATTAATCAATGTTCTGTTTTTTGTCGAATTTTAGATAGTAGGAAGATGTTATATACATTGCAGCAGACATTCAGCAGAACAATCCCAAAAAAGATTCAACGTTGAAAATCGGCGCTTGTCGAATTTGATGGTTGGGTAAGGGTAAGATGGTTTGATCATATCTACCATTAATTTTGCTACTTAAATAATACATCATATGTCCATAAATATGTACTTCCCACGAAACAACGATGGCATCGATGGTAAAAGATATCTTCACCACATTTGAAATAAAGATAATCGTGAATGTAATTGCATATTGCATCGGTTAGTTCGAATCGATAAATCTACGTTGCAATTGCTTCTGCAACGAAGACCATACCTTTGCAAGAATTTTTATTCGATTTAGTAAAAGTCGATGGCTAACGAGCTAAAGGAAGCAAAGATGATTCGCTGCACTTCAAGTAAAATATATCAAGTAACCAGCAGCAGGGAAATCTCGCCGCAGCCGTTCTCGCGGAGCACGCACGGAAGATGCAAACGTTCCACTTTCGGAAAAACCACCATGTGCGCAGGTCGGGCCGGAAATGTTGATCGCCGTACGGATGCCGTTTTCCGTTTGCTGCACGATGCACTTAATAAAATATTCAATTCAAGTACCGTCAAACCATATGAGGACCGTTTCGCGAGGTGGAGATGCTTTTTTTTTGTTTTATCCCGCTTCCGTTGGAAGTTTTCCGGGTGCAACAAGGGGAGATGGCGTGCGGCGCAAGGTAGCAACTCGTCTGGTTGGTTAAGGGTTGAAGATGAGATTGTTGCACAGATTACAGATTACTTTCATGGGGCTTCGGCAGGTTCTATGCATTATGAAGCGCCCATGAACTGGCAGTGAATTGTAAGGATTGGAAGATGGCTGTTTTCGTTTGTTTTTTTCCTTGTCGAATTGTTAAACGGAACCAGCTGGTAGCTCGTTTTATTTGGTACAAGTTTTTTGCACCCAACATTCCTTTATTCTGGTTGTCTTTATGTGGTTTTTATCTCAGAGACGACTTTCTGTAAACTGCACACTTTAGTCCGCAAACTGTTTTCACAAATAAAACTTTTAATGACTTTGCTTTTTTCATTCTTAGTTTTGTGTAGCGTTTTTCAGTTCTATTTTCTTCAAAATCACATATTCATTTGAATTGATTTTTGTGGTAAATTATATTTTGTGTCAAATATACTATGAACTGAATTAAATAATTTAGCTAAAGGCAATTGCAACTGAAAATCAGGATTGGTTTTTGGCCCAATATGTTATGAACTGAATTAAAACCACAACTATTTAGATAACAAAACGTTCGTGGCAAGTCAACACAACAACTTTAAAAGTAACCCATGCCAAACTCATCTATTTGCATCGGACACCCTTCGCTGGTTTGATCCTCTCGCAAAAGAGCCGGTCGCAGTTTTGCAACATTCTTGCGAACAGATTTTCCGCAGAATTTTCATCCATTTGATCGGCGGCGGTCGTTTGGCGGGGCGAAGGCGCTTCTCCCGCTGCGGCGCTTTTGTCTTAGTGACGATTTGCGCCTCATCCGGCCCGTGGCTTTCGTAATCATATTTATGCATGGTAATGACACAATTTCCATGCTCCGCATGAACCTGTGCCTCCCCTGGTGCTTTTTGGTGTGGCTGGCCAACGGTACTGCTCGTCCGCGGGTGGGGAGCGAACCGTGTCGCATAGGAGAAGGGGAGGAGGGAAAGAAAAAAGAAACGAATACCCAAACAGTGCCGCTCGGCTGAAGGAGCCCAAGGAGGAATAGGACAAGCGGTCGCTTTACTAGGGAAATCGTGGCCCATTCGTGGCCTTGGCCGAATCGACAAAACCCGGCCGTGAATGGCAGGCAAATGGCACTACGGATTTCGTCCCGGAATCCAATGGCCTTCGCACGGGAGGCACACCACTTGGAGCTCGGAGAATATCCGGCGTTCGCCAGTTCCGGTTACTTTGGCGTGCCATGGGGCGCAAGGGCTCGGTCGGGGCAGCATAAAATATGCGCTCGATAATCATGCAGCAAAAGGGGGGCTCTGATAGTGTCGTTCATTCTGTGCAGCTTCTCGGTCACGGAGTTTATGCAGCGTGAAAATGGTTCAATACGCATTAAGCCGCAGACGTGTGTCAAAATCAAACTTCCTAGGGAGCGATTACGGCATTGAGTCCTTGACTAAACAGTTTAAATTCCAACAAGGTTCTCGATGGTTCTTTGTCGGTTATTTGGATTTATTCAAATTTTACTGTGGGTTGTCAACGAATTTTACTGTGCTGTAAAACACAAGAAATGTTTATACTTGACCAGAGATGCGAATAAATACACATTTTTTATTTATCACATTAAAATCTTGTTCAAAATTATCAGATTAACTGTCCTTTTATACTTTTTATACATTGAAATAAATTTTTCATTCACCTGTGTCGTAACTCGGCATTTTGTTCCCTACCTGATACAACAGCCCCTATTCAAAACCCGAGATTTTCCGTTGTTAATGTACCAACGCTGTTTTTGGAACGCTGCACAGAAATAATGATTCCCCCGGATGCCGCGTGTAAAACTGGCGTCCAACTTTCGCACACTTTCCCGAGCCAAGGGACAACCACAGGGTTGTTCATTTGACGGGCTGTTTTTGTTTTCGTGCAACGGAAACATTATGCGGGTGTTCATTAAGTATGCACTAATGACAAGTTGCGAGTTTTTGCCGCTCGGATGAGGATGCTCTTTAGAAATGCAGTCAAACATTGATGGCGGAAGGAAGAAGTTACGGAACATGTTAGTTTTACTGCGATTGTTCAAACCACATGACAATTATGTTTTGTTTGCTAACATCAAATTGTTTTCTGGTTTTCTGTATTTTTAATCAAGACATTCTGACGTTTATCTATTCGAGTTTAAACACAGTATTGATTCGGTTCTACTCTTAAAAAGATGCCTTTTCCATCTGTTTGAATTGCGTTTTATTTTATAAGTTCAGATTGTCTATATGGCATTCTCTGAGGAGTAGTAAAACACAAGCCTGCAATAAGTTCTGGAAGAATTACCGTTACCATTACTATCATTATTACGATTATGATTATGATAGCGACCGGCAAGTCGCAACGGTGAAAGAGTGAGCTATTTTTTGCACCCCATCGAAACTGGTTTATGATCTACTACAAGTGCCATAACATACACCACTAACCGAGGGATTTTTATGCACACCCAACGGACTGAGTTATCAAGAAAGGAACGGCAAAAGAGAGGAAAAAAGTCCGGAACCGTATCGTATTAGGTCATCTTTTATAAATTGCATTCTGATTTACGACCCGCAGACTTGAGCGACGGAATAGTGCAGCGTGCAGCAGAAACGACGATTGGAACGACCAAAGCAGATCGTTATGTTTCACTGCTGCGAGATGCGGAAAGAGTTATGGAAAGAGGGGAAAACTGTGTGGAAAAAGCATCCCGGTCAGTTTTGGTAGCCGTGAGAGATCTGTGAGTCGATCGGGACCAGTTGGCTGGAGTTGGGTTTTTATTTTTATGTTCGACCACAGATTACAGGTTTTGCGCTTTTGCCTGGCCAAATAACGACATTGATTTGATGAAAACAACTCGTAGTTGATGCAACTTTTTCCGCCAGTCGAGTGCTTTGAGTTCAGAAGTTAGTACGATGGAGTAAAAACATCCGGAAGGATGGAAGACAGTGCAAGATAACGATGAATACTTGTTTTAAAAGAAGTAATTTTTATGTGACTATCTTTATTGTGGATTTCGTTGATGTGTTGGAAGTTTTTACGCATTCCTATCATATTTGAGGATGAAAACCATGAGTCATATGCTTAAACAATTTCCGCAAACTATTTATAATTATGGTTATGGGTTTACTTCAAATGGCTTGATAAAATAAGAAAAGTGAAAGTATTGTATCGCCCTTTTATATTAATTCACTTTCTTTACATAATCTAATCATTTATAAGAAAAGTATAAAACAATATGATACAATGAGGATACAATTATTCCAATGCAATAATAGGCTCGGTCCTAAAGCCTGCGGAAAATCTAATCAAATCAACCACTAGGATGTTGACGCCCCACTTCTCGCCGGACTCATTAGGCTCATTAAGTCATTCGTTACACACGAGCACGCGATGCTCATCATAATTAAGCCTTCACCCTCCCCCCTGTTTTGCCCGCATTCCGAAACACGATAACGCCAGCAATGCAAACCATATCTCTGCCCAACGGCTGAGGCGTGACAGATCCATCCGCAGTGGATTTGATGTGATTGCTAGATGATTTCCCGATAACACCGTTGGTGTAGCTACAGGAAGGGGGGCTGATTGGGAGTTTGCGAGTTAGATAAGGGACGCTGCTTTACGATCGAAACCGCGGTGACTCCGATGGTCGATAAGCGATGCGAGCGGCACGTGCAAAAGTTGCAACAAGTTGAACCTGTGTATCGCGAAATGTTGCCCCTTAGGGCGGCCGTTATCACAACATTCGGGTGACGGATTTAACGAGTTTAAAGGGAACGATGAAAAGGAACTGCAAAACCAATAAACGAACTACGGTAACGGTACCAACAGTTGTGCAGTTAGTCGTGTAACTAACAATATGATGTAATTTATGAGTGTTTAGAACACAATATTTTACTTATTTATACCAATTACGATCGAAACACGGCTTTTCTTCGGAAAGATATATATTTTCCTTTTTTTTCCTTCCTAGTTGCTTATTCCTGTAATGGTGGTATGGTTCCTATTGTTGTGGTATCGCGTTCTTATAGTGGAGATAGTACTTGGAAATGACTGAATATATTTTGACTGTGACTTATTTTTGTAGCGTTTTTCAAAAAGAATGGCAAAATTACTCATAAACCAATGCATTTTCTTGGTCATAGACAACTGCATTGGCCTCATAAACCTCTCACAAACCAATTTATTTTGCATTAATTTATAGCCTTAAGGAAATCATGGCATACCTTATAAATTCTTAAGAAATCCGGCCGCCTGTTGCACAAAATATTAATTTTGGAGCCTTAATTTATTACGGAATGAGAAGGTTTATCTTCTAAACACTCTGCGAAAAATCGAAGAACATTTCATAGAACAACAAATACTTCCATTGTATTTATTTTGTGCTAGAGTAAGTACATTACAACCACTATTGGTACTAGCACCACTCTAAGTGCTCTTACACTACCACAAAGTTGAGAATGTATGATGATGATAATGGGAAGGCTATCTACAATTCGTGAATAATCAATATTTTTGTAAAACAAGACATAGTTTCTACTTTCTATACTATTGAATACTAAATTTTATAATACATAATCCTGTTTTGAAATAATTTTTAGGTTTTCTTTAGTTGTTGTTTCCCAACGATTTGATTTCCAGTTCTGCTGTCCATGAACATTAAAGCTAAAATTACATCACTTTACATAGGAAATTCGTTGGCACAAAGCTGTTTTTCGGTCGCATTGGCTTATAGAATCTTCAGGTGAATGCCAACACAGTCGTTGCCAATAGCAACTTTGAGTTGTCAAAAGGAGTAATTTTCACGGCTTGCCAATGTTGCTGGTAATGTAACATCATTAATCAAGCCATTAACATCGAAAATCACAAGTTAGCGTGGGCTGTGTACTTGTTTATGACTGTGTATAAATTGAATCTTATTTTGAAACCCGTTTAATACTATCAGAACTAACCCCAACGACTTATATATCGCGAGCTATTCGAGTACTTTCCTAAGAAACAATGTTACGCGCGAGCCGTCCACGGTGGAACAAAGGAAAGGCTTGTCGAACGATCGCGTGCTGGAATGGGATAATCCCTGCAACCCACCTCCATCCTAACCCTACTTGCTCCACTCCACTGTGCAACGGACCAATCACTTAATCTATCTCAAGTAGGTATTCGTTGGAGTGGTTTTCCGCGCCATTGTTTCCCTGTCCGCGGGGTGCATATAACGGAATCGATAAACCGTCCCGTTGAGCTCTAGCTCTGCTTATCCCGGCCAGTTTCCTCCGGGCACTTTTATCCGATGCACCCGATGCAGTCGGGCAGCGTGCTTCTGGGCCAAAGGCCATCACCGTGTGGGGAGGCCTTGATTTCCTTTGCCCATCGTGCTTCGTGAGTGGTTTCTGTTGCTAGAAACGGCCACCGTCCATTGGTGCCACCGTGCGTTGACCATCCAGAATGACGTCACCGAAGGAATGTTATCGAAAGGGATCTTATCGCATAAGATCTCCGTTTCGGTGTGGTTGTTTTGTTCCGCCGAGCTGCGCTCCGAAAAGAAGTGTCTCACAACCTATCGCCAGTTTACTACTGGTGTTGGTGGTGACCGCGGTGGGCCAGTGTGTCGGTGTTTGGAAACCGTGTGGGCCAACAAACCCGGGGGACAGGGACCACCACCAACAGCCCGGGCAAACGGCGGCGGCGCAACGATACGAATTTAATTTCTTTAAAACCAAACGATTGTTTACAAGCAGTCCAGGCCGCGGTCGTTGTTGTTGTCGGCGTGTCGCATCGTCGTCGCGTTCGATAAGCGCTGGTTCGATTCATGGCGTTATCGTTTGTGCCGTTGTGGGCACTTGATAAGAGGCGGTGGCCGCGGCTTCACGTCTTCTCGTCGATGTATGTAGGTTAGATGTCGCGGTTCCGAAGGGGGAACTCCCGGAAGATTGCACCACCCTGCGGGCGCTCGATGTAAGACAAAGATACAAGGGCAACAGACGACACGCGAGGGTGCGAGGGATGGTATCGACAACACCTGTAAACTACTGTCCCACACATTATGGCTGCCGTTGCTCAACCGCCAGGCGAGTGTTGGGCTTCTTGGGATATGCTGTTATGGCATTCCAATTGTCACCCAATTTTCAAGACACACATTTTTGGGGCAGAACTGAACATGTGTCGAATTGTCTTGGTCTTGTTTTTGAGGAGCACATTGTTTTTAGTTAGACCACCTTACTGATTCTTGTGATGATAGTTAGTGAGTTACAAAAGTAATTGATTCTATTTACCATTTGTGTTTAAGTTAGATTTGTTGTTTTTGGAGCAAACAAAAATTAGAATTAAAATGTATGTGATACTCTGTATAGTTTCTACTGTAGATCACTATTTTGGCTGTTTTACTTTTTTCTTAAATAATTTGAATCTCAAAATTGCCTTAACTGATCCTATACTTGATAACAGAGCCCACAAACTAAGAAAAGTAGAATGTTTGGAAAATTTTGAGCTAGCAATTACATGGTAGATTATTTTGTGTGAACATTATACGACGTTGACGATCCTTAACACATGTTCACACACTTCATAGTTGCAGCTCGTTCAATAATGAATGGTTTTAAAAATTTAAACCACCTGTTTTACATGCTCGAAACAGCTCGAACTTCTCGCTTGATCGCCTTCTCAGTTTCAGTCTGACATACCTGAACGATTACACCTTCCCTACGCAGCAGGAAAGCTGAAGGGTGGCGTGAGCAAAGGGGGAGGAACGAAAGGCGATAGATAGTGTGACATCTTTGCACCGAAGGCATGGCGGTGGCACTGCGGACACCGTCGGTGTTGGGTTGCACACAACCGTTCCGGACCATCACCCACCCCACAGTACCGTTTATCGCCAGAGTGCGAGGGAAAAGAGTTTGGGGCGGGGGGGATAAAATTTAGAAGAAAGAAGACACTTGTTGCGGTGCCCTTGGGTGCACCGGGAGGGAAGAAGGCGTCCGGCTTGAAGACGATGCCTATCAACGTATCGCACAACCCGAAGCGCTGGTGTCGCCCGTCCGTTTGTGTGGGTAAGTAATTGGTTTTTAATAATTAGCTAGTGTGTTTCCTCGCCGGCAGCTCGGCCGGTCAGTACGGTTCGAACGGCGGCGAGCTTCGGTTGGCAGTTATCGCGAGACGACGGGTTCCCTGTGTGTTATCGGGTAGAATCGATAAGACGTTCCAGCAGTTGAAGCGAAGGTGAAGAAGGTGTACCGCATGAAGAAGCTTGTGTTCCGAACGGAGGGATAAAAGAGTTTTATTATCCTTCCTCGGGGGTGATTGGACGGCGTGAGGTTAGTCCATCGGGAATTTGGTTCCAAGGATAGTGTCAGAGTGGAAAACTGAAGTGAAAGAGTTGAAAGAAAACAATCAATCTGATTGAGACGTGCCCGGAGGGTGCTTTTATGATGACGTAGCCGGTGCGTGGCTAGAAGATAGAAGTGCTGAATTCATCCAATGGTGACACGAAAGTTGAAGGATAATCCAAGTAAAGCGTCGGTTGCGGTTACAGTTTGATGCTCTCGAAGTATCGAGCCGAAAAGTACAGTGAATTGGTTGCGGACGTGTGCTTTGGCCATAGTTGTTCTTTACTTTACACCTTACGAAACTCCTCCATCTCGACTCGGAGCTCAGGGAGTTCCCCGTCCATCCTAGAAATCTCCCCGACCCGATGACAGACCAATCACGATGGCATGCTTTGCGAAGATATTCGGAAGGAAGCATGGTTCGTTCAACCTTCCCATGGCCGGCGCAGGGGACGGTGGAATCGTGGTGAGTATCTTTTCACAAGTGCAAGTATTTTATCATCCCCCAGCACCTGTGTGTACTTTCCCATTCGTGCGTGCGTCCAAACTTGACGGGAACCATATTCCGTGAAAGGCGCATCGGATGTTGGGACTTACTTTTTGGGGGAATCGAGATAAAACGCTGGTTACTCCGTTATCGACCCGGTTATGTTCTACGACAACTACCGGTTACAAGCAGCAATCAGTGTCGCAGGAGAAAGGAACACCAACTCGCTCAAAGCGGTAAAAACCGCTATCAAAATGTTCCAAATCGTTGAAACTGCAAAGGTAACCCGGATCTTGTTTAGTAGACTGTTTACTACGGGAAGTGTTCATTACGGCATGGAATGTAAAATTTGTGTCCGGTGGTTTCGTGCTGCCCAGGAAGATGGACATCCTTTGATGGTGAAGGAAGGTGTGATAAAAGAGCATTCTTGAAAAGCTAATCCAGAGTTTAAGTTCATACACATTCATCAGTTATTCATAGTTTGATTATTTATCCGAGAGTTTAAGATCATCAATAATTAACTTTTTTTTGAAGACGGTGTAATGCTAGTTGTCTTTGGAGAATAATGTTGTCTAGAAACTAGCTACCGAAGGTGGACCGGTTTTACTTCCGTTCTTCAGCAAAGTTAAATTTCCATTGATTGAGATCTTTTAAATAATGCAACAATCGTCTGAATACGGTGTTCCAGCATGTAAATTTAATTTTAACAAATAAATCATTCAATATGCTCAAATAGGACACAAAATCTTATGGCCAGTATGGTGGTATTTCATTTTAATTTTTAAAGCAGTTTAAGAGAATCAACAAGTGATGGGATATTACAAAAATCAAGTTGATTGTTATTATTTTTTCGTTCTTGATAATTTCACGCTCTAATATATGTTGTTTTCTGTTAAATTCTCAAATGTAATCATCATCGCTTAAAAAAACTTCAAATTGGTTGGTTTAAACCGTATAAAGTCACTGCCAACTCATCGTACTCATCGCCAACCCTTCGAATGAGTTGTGATTTCTTATCGGTTCAAAGCGTCCCCAACAGCATAACTGATGCTAAAACAGCAAATGTCACAATCATCATCAACCTATTAAAACGTTTCAAGGCACGTTTTCTAATCTCTCGCGTTGTCTTTACCCCAAAATTCATATCTTCAGTTGCGCCGTACAACAGTGATTGGGCAAATCTATTTTTAGGCTGGCAGAAAACGATTTCGCTACAAATTGTTTGTAATTTCAGCTATTTGGATGTTTGATGAAATGAGGTTAGGGGGTGGAGGGACAAAATTAAATATTTTCAAAATGATTCGCTGGATTTATTTTTGGATCTGTAACCATCACGATTCCATACGATGTTGATAAGAGTTGGTGTTCTATTTTCGTATTATCTATTCATCTTCCGAGTGTTATGTAGCTGCGCTGTGATCAATTATCGTTGCGATAGTTTGTTTGATGAGCACTTCAATAAATCTTTACGATCCTGTGCTGAACTGTATAAGATTGTATATATGCACTTATAAGACAACCCGTGAAGAGGGCTATCCGGTGGATCTAACAAAAACCATATAGGAACACGATAAGAAGTGGACATGTTACAGCCATCGGGGTGTGTGCTATCAATAAAACGGTTTTATTCCACAGGGAAGTGTTTCTCAAGTTTCACTTTTATGGGTGGGAAGTGATGCAGGTGAAGCGGACGTTCAGTTTGGGGCGTATGTCATTATTGTACCCTCTTTATGTATCCCTTCTTTACCGCCCATACAGGCCACACGTGTGACGCGACGGATTATAGACGAGGAGCTCAATCAGACCGCCGCACCGCCAACAAGTCGGGCCAACGGCTATGGGGTGACCGCGGGCGAGAAGGCACCGGCACCACCTCCACCGGCAGTCCTCACCACGGTGCCCTCGGTGGCCAAGTCTAACGAACGTGAGTCCGGGCTGGGATCGTTGGACGAACGACTAAACTTTACATCCACCGCTGCCACAGGCGACACTAGCTCCAACCGAGAGGATACGACGGACGACGCACCACCTTTGCCATCGACCGGCTCGACCGGGCCCACGATCGAGCGGAAGGCGTCGAAACCGCGCGACTCCAGCGAGGCGGTGAAGATCAGCAGTAGTTCACGCGAAACGTCAACGGCTGAACCTGTGGATCAAGGCCTACAGGGTATGACACCGAAGGACCTGCTGCAGCACAAAATCCTACACATGCTGGCACTGCAATCGAAGGGATACAAACAGCTGTCGAAGGGTGAGCGAGCCACGCTGATCCGCCTGGAGCGGGACATACAGGAGCTGCAGGGAGAGATTGCAGCGAAAAGGAAACAAGATGCCACGGCAACAGTAATGGCCGAGCCACCGCAAGAGCTACCGACACGGGACGTTCGCGACAGTGTTAGCTCGTACGAAACGAATCTCCAAGCACCGAAGCGTCCGACTCCATCGTCACTTAGCGTTCCGATGACGAGCCGATCGGAGGAGCAACTGCTTGAGGGCGAGCTGTCCGATTACGATGTCATTCCGCTGAGGAAAGATGTCGTCCCGGAGGCACCCAGCTCGGAGGATGACCGATCGTCGGTGTTGCCACCCGATCTACCGCCACGTGATGCGCGGTTGGAGCAGGCAGAGGCAGACGCTGACGATACGTCGCAAGACGAGGAACCGACTCCACCGAAGCTGCCACCACCGAGGAGCCAGCTGGAGCAGAACATTATGGACGAGGTGATGGCTCGCACGTTCCAGGAAACGATGGTACGGCAGGCGGTCAACATGCGGGAAGAGGAAAAGGTAATTTTGAATGAGTTCATACTAGAAATACCTTTAGTTATGGAGCTCTGTGTTGTAACCAGAGGCGGATCTACCTATAACGTTTGACAGAATATGTTTTTCATTTGACTTGTTTCGGGCTGATCTTTACGTGTGACTCAAAGTTTGCAAATCCAAATTATTTTCCTTTGTCGATAAATCAGTAAAAATTAGTCATTTTTAAGTGGAGGAGTTGTAAAAAATAACATAACGGTTCGTATTTGGAAAATAATTAGATTGATCTACCTCTGATTGTTACCAAGGTAACATTTGCCTACTACTTAGTGGTGCTTGATTTAAAATTTTTTGACTAACTGTCGAATGGAATAATCTACTTTTAAACTCATCTCACCGAATAAGATACCAATCGCTCACTGTTAAGATGTCAATCCGTTTGCAGGACATTCCTTTACCAACGGCGCCACCACCATCGAGAGAACCACCTCCAACTCCTGCTCCCCAAGATGAACTACCGGACGATGAACCCCTGGCGATTGCGACACCACTGCGGAAGGAGGTGCTCCTGCGCAAGAAGTCCTCGCAGCGATCGTTGATCGAGGAGCTGGACAACACGACGGGTACGCTGAAGAAAGCGCGCAAACAGGGCGTCGTGTCGGACAAGACGGACCTGAAGGAATCGAAGGACATCGTCATTCCGTCGCACCCGAAGAGCGCCGACACGGAGCTGCTTATCAAGACGGCGATCGTGGCGAACGATTTCCTCAACAACATGATGGACGAGGAGCGGCTGCTAGCGGTGACGGCCGCGATGAGCTCGATGTCCTTCCCACCGAACAGCTACATCATCAAGGAGGGTGACATCGGGGCGCACTTCTTCGTGTCGGAGGAGGGCACGTACGAGGTGGTGGTCGACAATAAGGTGATCAAGTCGTTCGGCCGGGGCGTGGTGTTCGGCGAGCTGGCCATCCTGTACAAGGCGAAGCGGTTCGCTTCGATCCGCGTCACGACCGGCGCGAAGGTGTGGCTGCTCGAGCGGAAGGTGTTCCAGAAGATTATGATGAAGAGTGGCCGCAGGGAGCGGGAGGAGAACGTGAAGTTCCTCAGCACCGTGTCCGTGCTGAAGGATCTGGAGATTGAGAAGTTGCACAAAATCTCCGACCTGCTGAAGCGGGTAGGTTTCGCGTTCGGTAGTCGCTGGTAGACGCGAAGCTGACTAAGTAGCCTATGTTTTGTTTCCGTCTGCAGGAGTTCTACGCAACCGGCTCCACCATCATTCAGCAGGGCGATCCTGGTGACAAGTTCTACATCATCCGCGGTGGAAGTGTGAACGTGATCAAGACGGACAAGAAGGGTAACGAACGGTTGGTTGGAACGCTGCAACGCGGTGCCTACTTCGGCGAGCAGGCACTCCTCCATGAGGACCGCCGGCTGGCCAGCATTATCGCGAACCCGCCAGGAACCGAATGTCTCACGCTGAATCGCATGTAGGTGAAGTAGTACCTCCTTCTGTGTCCCCTTTCCTCAGCCATCCTCTCCCAACTTCCCCACCTTCCGCTCCGGTACCCGAGATTCGTGCGTGACCAACAGCCGGGTTGCTTGTTTTCATACCATTTGCTTCCATTCTCGCCGCCCGTTTCGTTTGCAGTGCGTTCAACGAGTTCCTGGGTGGATTAGATCAACTGCGCGAGGTGAAGCTCTCCGACACCATCCCACGCAACTCGACGATGACAAATATTGTCTCAGGTGATTGCAAAAGCGTTCCCCAATCGGGGGTGGAAAAAAACGAACTGGCCACGTGAACTTGTTCCGCTGCACGACCCTGTTGCATGTATCGGTTTTCGCTTGTGCAGTGGACTGTAGCCGTCTGTTAGTTTGTCCGATTTACATCAACCCTTTCTCTTCTTTCTCTCTCTGTCCCTTCGACCATCAGAATACGACCACATCCAGTTGCACGATCTTACCTACATCGGCACGCTCGGGATCGGCGGGTTCGGGCGGGTCGAGCTGGTGCAGTACCGCAATCGCCAAACGTTCGCGCTGAAGTATTTGAAAAAAATCGAAATGGTACGCCAGCAGCAGCAGGAGCACGCCTACAGCGAAAAGGACATCATGCTGAGCTGCAACAGCCCGTTCATCGTCAGGTAAAATGACTAACCTCGCCCTAACTCCTGCCGTTCGTTCCTCGAGAAACGAAGCATTTGGTTTAGGTATCGGTTTTTTGGCGGAATCAGCGATTTGGCATACCGACGATGATGCCGACGATTGTTGCGTTTGTTGGCCGCGGTGTCGGGTCGGTCTCCGATTTTTCGCCCCCGGCGTCGCACCGGATTCCACGAGAAACGATTGGTTTGTAGCGAACTCGCTTCATGTCTCTTGTCCTTTTGTTGCCGGGTGTGTGTGTGTGTGTGTGGTTGTGTCCCGGTCCTTTCCGATTGAAGGCTGGGATGGGAACGCTAGACCCGCGCTTTGTGCGCTTTTGATCACGAGCGACAAAAACGGGACACTTTGGCGGAGCGATTGAATTACGGTTCCACGGCACGGATTGCGGGACTCAATTTTAAAGGCGCCGTCGGCGGGAAGCATTCGAGGCTTGGTCGATTGAAATCGATACCAATATGGCAACGGTGTTGGTGGCGGCGAGGCTGGTGGTGATGGTTGGGAAATAGAATGGAATTTTTATTTCGGACCAGATCGCTTTCCACCCACCGCTGGAGGGGCTGGTGTGGGACTTTGGGACGATTTCAAATGCTCCCAAGCGCCGATTGACGTTAGAAGTTGTTAAGGATTTTTTTTTTGATGGTCCAGGGATGACAATTGTTAGGGCATAATTGGATGATATTTTGTCATAGCGACAAAGTAATAGTTTCCATGTATGCTTGGACAAGTGCTATTGAAGCTTTTGACTGTTAACATGGGTTTATTTCATGTAGTCCAAGGAAACGCACAATCATTTGTTTCAATTGATACAAAGCACAATCATTTATCCAGAAATTTTTTGAAACACCCAACATTGCACAAGATTTGCATTCGAGCCCCTCGGTAGTTTTACTTTTGTTATTCATTCGTTTTAGTTTAATTTTCATAATACTTTTTTATAGAATACCTTTTCCACACAGTACAATAATAAACCTTTAATAATAATAAACTTTTTTTGGTCTGGGGCTCTCCAACTCGACGTCGTGGGTTCAAATCCCGTACCGAGATCGGACCCTCCCCTGTACTAGAGGACTGCCTATCCATGTAATTATTGAGGGGACAAGTTTGAAAGAAGGATTTTTTAAAACTTCGATATGTTCTCAAAGTACATATTTCAATACATTATTGATAAACTTCTTTTTGCCACATTGTCTAAAGAAAATGTGAAGTTAACCTTAGTTACTTTTCACAAATTTCAAAAATAAGGTGTGTGGTTTATTAATCGTGATAATAGGCATCCTGAATCCCGTTGTATTTTAGTAGATATGCAAATATTGAAGAAACATCGTAAATTAGCAGGGTTTCTCTCGTTAACGCTATCATTTTACAACACATAGATACACCTGAGATTCCACCAAACTAAACATTGATGTAACATCTCACCAATTAAGGGGAATAGATGTATTAGAAACTAATAACAAACAGAGATTTATTATTAAATATTATAGCTGATGATTATTAATGATTATAGGTGATTATTAAAGATTCGGTCTACTTAAACGATAGCAAGTTATAACAAGCATTCCGAATCTATAGATCTTTCAATATCAAAATCAATCCTTAGAAAGGGTTTTAAATTCAAGCATCGGTAATATTTATCTCTAACTTAGCTTTATTAAGAAGCTTTTTAAAAATAAGTTACCTTTTAGTTTTTGTTTGACGAAAAATAAACGAATGTTTTATCTTTCCTTCTTGTCTCATTTCCATACGCAGATTGTACAAAACATACCGGGATAAGAAGTATCTCTACTTCCTAATGGAGGCCTGCCTTGGCGGTGACGTCTGGACGGTGCTACAGAAGAGTAAATTCTTCGACGAGCGAACGGCACGCTTCATCACGGGCTGCGTAGTGGAGGCGTTCGAGTATCTGCACAGCCGGAACATGATCTACCGCGACTTGAAGCCGGAGAACCTTATGCTGGACGAGCAGGGCTACATTAAGCTGGTAGGTGAACGGGCAAAGGGAAGTTCAGGTGTGGCGCGCATTACCCTAACTCTTTTCCTCCCCTTCCAACGACGTTCAGGTTGACTTTGGGTTCGCGAAGCGCATCGGACCGAACCAGAAGACGTGGACGTTCGCCGGTACGCCCGAGTACGTGTCGCCGGAGATCATCCTCAACAAGGGTCACGACCGGGCCGTCGACTACTGGGCGCTCGGGGTGCTGATCCACGAGCTGCTGGTGGGGAAGCCGCCGTTCCGCGGCAAGAACCACATGAAGACGTACAACGCCATCCTGCGCGGTATCGACATCGTGGAGCTGCCGTCGCGCGTCCCGAAGAAGGCACAGGTTCTGATCAAGCGGCTGTGCCGGCAGACGGCTGCGGAGAGGCTGGGCTACGGCAAGAATGGTATCGCGGATATCAAGACCCACCCGTAAGCACGACTGTCAGCATCGTCCGGAACCGATACGTCACTCAATCTGTCTCCCCTTCCTTTCCAGCTGGTTCGGTAACTTCGAGTGGCAAAGGCTGAAGGAACGTACGATGCCAGCCCCGCTCGTGCGACCCATCGTCAACGACATCGATCTGTCCAACTTCGACGAGTACCCGAAGGATCAGGACGAACCGCCGGACGAGATCTCCGGCTGGGACATCAATTTTTAATTTAATCGCATTTAAGCGACAGCCAACCGAATGAAATGCAACACCGGGCACAGTTTAGCCGAAAGCCCTTCTACCGTTTAAATCGAATACACTTGCAGCCAGAAAAAAAAAGAAACCGGAAATGAAGTACGCATGCTTCGATCCGAAAGGTGTTCGAACCGGTGGACCGTCCCCGTCGGGTCATTTTACGGCCGCGAAACGTGATATTCGATGTGGAATTACGAGTAACAATCGGATATTAAACATAGTTAATTATTCATCACGGGAACGGTTTCCTTTTTATTTCGCCTCTTTCTCTCAGCCGGTGGTATGATGTTATGATTGATTTTTCCACTCACGTTTCCGGTCCACGATGACGATTGACAGGCATTTTGCCGGTGACACCTGTACGATTGCCACGGGGGCCGATTTCGATTGCGAAACGGAAGGCTGCTGGAATGCGGGTGGGTTTTAATTTGCTTCCCTCGACGAATGTTTGGGCCTGGGATAATGTGCGCCAGTAATGGGAAATTAATCCGAAAAGAACCAGAGAGTAGAGGAGTATAATTTAATTGGCAATTGCGTGTTGCGTACAGAGAGGGTCGTTTATCCCGTTATGAGAAACAGCAAAAGCTCCGGAAAAGCCACTGGGAGAGGATAAATTAACCCTTGAAGTGGCTTTGGGAATGGGTATACTTATCATTCCCCGCCTTAGTACCTCTTCTTAGCTGGTTTCGGGTGGAATGGTAATGACACATGGCGCATGGGATTGGTTTTGGCTACTAATCACGGCAAAACCACGCCAGCGGTTCTCCTATTCCACCCACGAACCGTCGGAGTTCATTTGCTATTCCAACGAAGTTTCACTTATGTGCTTTTGTCGCTGAATTTTTAATTATCTTTTAGCGCCATCGAGCGGGGGAGTGCGGGGTTTTTGGGGGTACCTCGACGAAATGTCGTTAGTCGTTAAAAATAATCTCGCCGCTCACCTTTCGACCTTCCCCCCGGCAGGGATCCGCAATCAGATTAGCAACCGCAATTAATCATTATCATGTTAGTCACGAGCTAGCCACCGACTCCGGTGCGGTGCTATCGTTTTACTGCGTGCTACTACTGATGCCCTCGGAGGTACAAAAAAACAAAAACAAAATGAGTGGGAAAATAGACAAAAAAAGTAGTTGTTCCCGGCCCAGTTACACCGAACCCATCACGGTGGGGTGGCAACACTCGGCGTAATGCAATTGCATTTCATTATGTATGAAAGAATCAAGGGTCCTTTAGCACCATCCAACATCCTCCGCGATGATAAAGTTGGCCGGTGTGAAAAGTGATTTTGTTATCACTTACGTGGGTGGAAGCACGGGAAACTATATTTCACTTTCGTTATCCTTGCAGCCTTTCTATGTGTGTATTTTTTACTCTTGGTTGCACCTCGTACGATATTTGGGAGAAATGGGTGAAGGGAATACAGATTTAATTTAGCGACATGTATCAACCCAACAACACACATACATTCCGGGCGATGTTATCTAGGGATCTTTACATCACACGGTAAAATCGAGTGTGTTTTCGTAAGAAATTGTGTATTACCGTTGAATAACTCAACGAGATATTTTAAACCTGGCGTGAGTATGCTTTTTGCGTTTCTGTTCCGTTTTATATTGTACTTGGTTTACTTTGACTCAAATAAATGTGTACCGATTTATTCCAGCTGGGCAGTTTTGTTTATCCAGTTGCAGAAGTTGGTAAATAGTTGAGTAAGCTACGTTGAATATTGCATTCAGCCAAGAACGAATTCTTCAGGCTTGGCGAAATAATGCAGAATCCAAAGATAAATAAAACTGTTGCATTGAAACTGGTAAACCCAGGATATTTTTAATCTGGAAAAGTAAACTGGCAAACGAGATGAAAAACTTTGACAACTGATGATGACATTGCATGAAGCTTCTTGGGAATGGGTTGGTTAATAAGCAAATTTCATTGGATTTATGATAGTCTTAGAAAATATATAAAACTACTTGCAATCTTTTCAAAGAATTAAATTAATAGCACTGCAATATTAATCGTCTATTAGGAATTAATAAAAATAATTCTAAGAGTCCGGATGAGAATAAAATCTCCAACGAATGAGATAATTAATATCCCATTCAAATAAAGATCTATGTAAAACTTGTTAACAGTTATAATTTATTTTTTCGGTATTTATAAGTAGTTATAAGTAGTTATAAAAAAAAGTAGTAGTTGGTTCAGTTAAGGCTTTCGCTTACGTACTTGAAATTATTTTTGCATGTTATTTTTTCGCTCAAAATCGTTTGAGTAGGTTTAGTTGTTATATAGAACGTTTTTAATTTAAGCGGTGCATTAAAAAAAATTCACATCACAATCCACCACTCATGTGTCACGGTCATGCACACCATTGCAGCCCCCTCCCTCCATCCCACACACACACACCCCCACAGTGTGTGCCCATCGTCCAGCCCTCAAGGGCAAAATTCACGGGCGAATGCATCCCTCCATCGGTGCCAACCGGAAACGGCGTGTCCGGGGTCAGGTGTAGCATTTCTTTTCCTGTCACTGCGACACACACGCACATACGCATCGGCTCATCGTCACCCCCGAAACGGGGATTGATGCTTGTGGTAGTGGCCGTATGTTTGTTGGTGGATGAATCCTTCCACCCTAACCACGGCTTCATCGCATTCCGTTCACTAGGTCCGTTGGTCTGACGGCTGGCACCGGTTTCTGGTGCACTAGGGCATCGTCTCGATCGCACTGAGATGGCTGAGATGCGGGTAACCGGGGACCTTCCGGGAATCCGCTTGTAACATCGCGAACTCGGACTGCGCCGTCGCAGCCGAGCGATAAGTTTTCCCCATCACGAGGCAAATGCTGCCACGCGAAAGGCCGAGCGTTTCATTGAGAAGCAACAGCAGCATCCGGGTTACGAACACGCCTGGATGCGGTTGAATCGTAGCTGGTGCTAGTTGGGCCGTGGGAAAATGTAAGCTACCGACCATTACGCTTGAGAATGCGGGTTCTTTATGTTGGGTATATTGAGGTTATTTTTAGGTGTGAAACGAAACGGTATGGAAACGTATTGTAATCGATTTTTAAAAGGGAGAAAGCTGCTGGTAAATAAATAAAATTGGTTTCTACAAGTTGTATCCACAGTTATTTTCCAGTTTTCCATTGCATGAACTAAAACAGTCTTCTAGAAAACATGCACGAAAGCATGAAAAACAAAGTATCTTTCTTATCATCACATTCCACCGCACACCATTTCCCACGACCGGCATTCCCACTTTCACGGAGCTGCAGCATCCGAATGATAACAAGTTCACCCGCCCCAAACCGAGCCAGGCGATGGCAGCGTGTTCACTTGTGGAATGAACGCACCCGCTCCGATCGGTTGGTCGGTCGGCTGGCGTCGATTCATTCGGGTCCTTCGGAAGACCGGGAAGATAATCATCCTAAACAGCGGCGAACACTGCGGGCTCAGTTTCATCTCGCTGGCCATCGGTAACGGGTCGACGTGTGCGGTTTCGACGCGTGTGAAAACCAATCGGAAAAACCGAACCCGGACCCCGTGGTGGTGCGTGATAACGTGAACGGAATAACGACACCGCAGTACGACTTCATCGCCGTTCAACCGTTGTCGGGAGGGCGTTTTCCGTTTTGTCCTGCTTGATTCCGCTGGCAACGAAACTGAAACTAGATACACGAATCGGTATGAAGTGATTAAATGCCCATTTCCACACTCGTCCCCCTACAATCAGACCGTGTTTGTCGATGGTTGTTGTGGAAAAGTGTAAGTGTGCTGTTCCAACGGAGGTGGAGGACGGAATAAAGGACGTCGTGGCAATTACCGTAGGATATACCGCATTGCCGCCATCGTGCGAGTTCCTGCCATGGCGAAAGCTAGACGGTTTGGCCTGTTTTGGCAGCTTTCACGGTTGGATTAACAGCTGATTCATTTTAACTTTCGGGGCAAAGGGTTTCCAGAAGGTAACTTTTCGGAAGCCCGAACCGAAACAACTCCACGGTGGTGGGGCTTAAAACAACCCCAACGGTGGAGGCACTTTTTGTTTATCGCCAAACGCCAGTTGGCAGCAGCTTTAAGGCACGTTTTGCGCTCGAACGAAAATGAAAGAAAACCCTCACCCGACAGACACTCGCACACATCGACTCGTTCGACTTGCTTTCCGATGCTGATTGGAAGGCTTGTCGTGGCGGACGAAAGAAAAATAAAGTAAAAGCCTTTCCGGTTCGGTTTTCCACGTGGTCCGTAGCGGCATGTTTTGCTTACGGAAAACATTTTTGCCCTTCCGGCAGCATCCGGGGGGTTTTTGTCACTGCCGACGCGTGAGCGACGGGTTGGACGTGCGTGTCGGACTGGAGGAAAAACCATGGCAGCGCCCTTTTCTTTAGCTTAAAAGTTACAACTTACTCATCCTTCCATTGATGGAGTTTCCCTTCCGGCCGAAACCGTACCATCCGGTTTCCGGTTCTAGCATTAGGGTGGAAAAATTGAAATTTAAATTTACTGGAACACATCCAAGGACGCCAGTGAAAGTGTGTGTGCGTGTGAGTTTACGTGTGTTTCTGATTGGTTTCTTTACTCCTGTGTTTGACGGCGTAACATAGCAACCAAACGTACAAGAACCTGTCGCAACGTTTGACGTGTGCAGGTGGTGGGTTTTATGAAGTGTATTTAATTAATTTCAAACCAACTTCTATTGATACTGGTAGTGTAATGGAAATCCTATCAACAGGCGAAGAAAACCGTACGCTGTATTCACAAACCAACGGTGTCGATGTACAAAAGGTGTAAAATTCTCGAAATAAATTACAGCGAGCATATTAAAAAAAGTTGGCGTTGAAAAAGTGTTTCCCGGTGTTCGAAGGTCGTTTCACACGACAGCATGCCTTTGTGAGTGTGTGTGTGTGTGCGTGCGAGTGTGAACCGAAGTTGGCAACGTTCTGATGTCGAATAAAATGGCCGTAAAACTGACGGCTTGAAAAGGTACCGCCAGCGGGCGGAAGTGATAGTGTTGAGCAGCTTTTCATTAAGCGCTGAGAATGATTGCAATTTACTAAGTGTTATTTTACTGCATACGCGCGCGTGTGTGTGTGTGTGTGTATGGGTGTGTTGTTCGTGTCAACGAGTGGGCTGTCCTTCGCTCAGCAGTAAGCAGTTTGTGTCCTGCGGCGGAACCAATTTTATGGTTGACTTTCCCCCGTGCAGCAGCACAACACAGTGGAAAGTTAATGAACCGGGAGGTGCACATCATCAACATCCCCATCACAGCATCGCATCACGTCACGTCAGCGGAAAAGAAACGGCCTCACCGAAGGGAGAGTAATGTAAATACTAGATTCTTATGCTAATGAGACGCAGCTTATGCTACTTTTTAACACCCCAAGCGACACGCAGCTCCCTCCCTTTCCCACCGGGAAAGCGCACTTCGGTGGACAAAATAGTGGCAAAGTGTGAAGTTGTATCGCCTCAGTGGTTGGCATTCGGAGCACAAAGTCGAGTGCTGTCGAGATGCGGCACTCGCGCCGCTGTGGCGACTAATTGCTGGAATCTGCAGCCTTCCTTTATGGAAGTTGTTGGGGCGGTGTTAATTGGATTTAAAGTTGAATGGCTGGGTGGGAAATGTCTGACCAAAGCCTCCCCACGGGTGCCGCTTAATGGTCGAACAGAGCGGCCACAATCAAACCGGGGAGACCGGTAATGAGATGCAATTTGTAATGAGCGGCGTCTTGCGGCCGATGGCAATCTAATTTACTTCGGATGACAGTGGCCTTTCAGTCACCGGGGAACGATCGAGAGCGTCCCAATTGATGCAATGTGTAATTCATTGGAGTGATTCTCTAATTGAGGAGAAGAAATTCAGAGATGGCATAAAATATTATTTTTACTTAAGAAGTAGCAAAAATAAGGAAATGTGTAGAATGGTTTGATTAAAATTACTTTGGTTACTCCTGTCGTTGGGCTTAGTTATTTTCTTATTTTTGATGAAATATACTTAAAGCGAACTAAAAGGCAAAATGCCATTCCAATGCTTTTCTGTATGTTGTTATGATTTTCAATCTATTTTCTCTATACGAAAAAAACATTTATGGCTTTCACTTGAACAATGTTTTCTTACTGAGCGTTTTGACATTTTCATCAAATAAATCGCTCGAGCACGTTCAGCGACCGGGGTTCTCATACAAAGCATACAGAATGCAAACCTTTCTGGTTCAGAGAAGGTCGTGAAGCATGGCATGACATGAAAATTGCCCTGGGTCGTGTTTTTTATTTGCCAATTTTGTGACCGAACAAACCCCATTGAAATGCTTCTTTTCGAACCGTTGGCGATGAAATGAGAGGACGAAAAAGCTAAAATTGATTGCCACCGGGCCGGCGAGGGGACCAGTAATGGCTTTAATGGCTGGAAGTTTAATTCCAGACGCGTTTCGAATGCTTTTCGAATAAATAATAATTTATTTTATGGACTATATAACGGTTTAAACGGTTTGTTTTTATTATTATTATTCAAACGATTATGCGACAGGAAGCCCACTTAAGCCGATTTGTCACCGATGTGTGTGGAGGGGAGGGCAAATAAATTTGCTAATCCTTTCAAATTGGAAACATCCGGCACAATCTGGCTCCGGAACGATTATTGAATTGTACCGTATTCGCGATTGGCAAAAATGGGGGCGTAATGAATGGTTGCTGGGGTGACTTTTCCTTTCCCGTTGCGTAGCAAAAAAATAAATTTAGAAAAACGTGATGTCTGTGGAAAATTAAAGTAAAATAAAACCAAACACCATCCAGCAGGCGAAAAAGGTGAACGCATTTTTTCTCGCACGCAACAGCGCGGAATTTAATTCCCATCATTACACCCGACCGTTACGCGCGAATGACATCGAAGCCATTGAAAACCATCGATGGCATGTCGAATATGTGTGCGTCACGGTACGGGAAACTCCTCTTCCATCCGTACTCGCAGTTTTATTCGCGTTCCTTTTTGGGAAATGGATGTTGGTGGCGTTCCTTTTACGCTCCCCCGTTACGCCATTCGATCGTTCATGCAAATAAGGATTGTGGCTCGTGGGGCAAAAATATGCCAGCGGCGCGTGACGGAAAAAATCATCATTGCCGTAATTTTTATTGCCATAATATTTATGATGGGCATAATGATGGACGGTTTTGCCGCGGAAGGAAAAATCCCTGGAATAAAAGTAGTGAAAAAAATATGTGTGTGCGGTAGAATCAAACTCAAGAAAGTTGGAATATTCCCATCCCTTCGCCGGATGGTTTATAACAATCTTGTGCCGATTGGAACGATCGTGCTGTGTTTGTCGGGAGCTTTCACAGCTGCTACTGGTGCTATTTTTCTTCGGCATCTTTTGCACGAGTGCACATACTTTTCACAGGAAAAGGGCATTATGCATGCACTGCTTTCAATCTAATTTTCTCCAAAATTTTAGCACAGCGCAAAGGAGGCAAAACCATTGTGGCGGTAGCATAAAATCTCATTTATGAATCCCATTAAAACACCCAATCGCACCGCCTGCTTCCGAAGGAGCGCCTTTTCTTTTCCCCGGGGAATGCGCGGTTTTTCCTTCGAGGGGTTTTGTTTTTTGTGTTTGCGTAGAACGCATTTCAACTTTTGGGCCCGAAATGGGTGTAAAACTCCCCGGAAACGCTGATGAAGCGTGGCTGGTTGGCCCGAAAAGGGAATGGGCGAAAGAATGCTATCGAAAATTTTCCACCACCGAATTCGGTGGGGAAAAGTTTCATAACGAGTCAATTAAAACGGCTAACGATCGAATCCCGCGCCCTCAGATGTGAAACGCCCTCTCGCCGCTCGAGGAACTCGGCCAAACCATGGTGATCCTTTTCCAGGGGGTTCCTATTTTTCTTTTTTGTTTTTTGTTGTCCATTGGATTGTTTCGGTAAGGGAGGCAAGCCCCAAAAGGAAGAAGCCTTTTTTCGAGGCCTTTTTCTCCGGTTGCGAGAAAGTTCTTCTCCCCGGGTGATGATCGTGGTCCAAATGTTGGCAATCATTCAATCGATTGAGAAACCGCTTCAACCGAAAAGCAGCCCCGAGTCCTGGACGGGAAAAAACTTTGCTCAACAGGAAACCGTTTGAAAAATGTTTCGACAGGAGGCGTTTTTGCTTTGTTTGGCGGGGCAAGTGACCGGGGAGAGGGGGCCGGTGCGGAGAAAAATGGTATGCTTGACAAATCTACTTCCTGCTGCTCACTGTGCCAATCAGTGAACATCATCAGCGGTCTTCCGTTTCGTTTGGGACGGACGAGTTTATGTCTTTCCTTTTTCCCGGAACTTTCCGGTGAAAGTGTTATCACTCACCGTCCGGCATAAACACGGCACGGGCCGGGCTTAAAGGCGCGGTAGAGAAGGATGGGGCAAGGCGGCTAGCAGTTCACCTTGTGCAGCTTTGGAAGGCCGCCACTTTACTGGCTCATTTCGGTTCCGTTTATTGCTTCGTTCACGACGACGTGAAAATTATCCGGGGAGTCGTAGAAAACAACCCCGGAGGAAGTGGTTCCGATCAGATGCCATCGGAGATGATCGCTGTCGACATGACCATCGTTATCGTGCTGGCTGTTAGTTTATCTGCCAGTCCTTTGCAGTCTTCATTCCTATACGCGTGCTGTAGTGCTTGGAGCAAAGGAAGAAACACCAAATCGACGCTCCATTGAACCGTGTCGAGGAAGCAAGAGGACACAAATTGCCTATTATCGCTGTTGGAAAGTTTACTTAACCATTTATCTTAAGCTATGTTCCGTGACCGTTAGGAAAAAATGTGAAGAAACGAATGAGAGCTTTAATATTCTTTAAGGATTTACCGTTGGCGAAAGACATTAGAGAAGAATAGTTCCTCCAGGATGTACATACTTAGTGGCTTCATTTGTTCAAAAACTTTTGATTGCAAGAATCAAACAAAGCTCACAGGGAAAAGGCAAGCGCTACATATATTTCTTTTGTTGTTACACCTTTTTGCTTTAAGCGAACGAAAAACTCAAAATTAACAAGTACCACTCCAATCGACTCGCTTCCACAAGAAAGGCGAACACCATGTTCACCCGTCGCTTTTACAAATGATGAAAAGCTGATCCCTTTAGGAACCTCTGACAACGCAATCGTTCATTGCAGCACTTTGTTCGTGTTGGTTGCTATTTTGTTGATCCCAAACGGTAGACATTCCGTTTCGGAAAATGGCAGACACAACTAGAAAAGGGCAACATGTGGAAAAATCCTCATTTCCGTGCGTGAAGTTCATCAATTCGATGCCCGCAAGAGTGGTGGAAAACCACGGTGCAAGTTGCCATTGGCAACGATGAATGGACGATTTCCAGCAGCGAGGAAAACCAGTTTGCCGACAGCACGGTTTGCGCAAAGGGGTTTCCGAAGGAGGGGCAGTATTTTAGACATTTTTTTTTTCGCCAAACTTTTCCATTGCGAGGGAAAGGGACAAAAACCGGTGTGGTAATCTTTTCGCGGAAAAATCTATTTAGTGCGATATCGGGCGCTGCTCATTGCAAGCACGAGCAACGTGAAGGTGGTGTAAGCACCAAAAACTCGCTGGTGTACACATAATTCACCAAAGTGTTGCCAACAATCGAACCAAACCCCCACGGCCTGGCCGTGGAGGGTGTGTGTGTGTGTGTGAGCCAAAAGGTCGAGAGCACTTTGCCACCGCCGACATTTGGGCCGACTTTTGCGTGGCGTGGGCTTTTCTTGCAAGCCATTCTGTTCCGTTTTCTGGGAGCCGTGGCATTGACGGGTTTCCCGTTGCCGGGGCACTAATCAGACTTTCTAGCACTGATTACAACACAGATTACATCACGTCGGTGCCTTGCTGGAAGGTTCGTTGTTGGTGGAAAGATGTTGTAAAATAGGTTGATCCTTTCTTCACTCTGCCCTGACACGAGCTCTTTCCCATAAAACTGTTGTTGCAGGGGTGGCGCAATTCGGTGGTTTCCGAAAAGTTTCCCGCTGTCGAAGGTGTCTAATTAATGATTTCTTGGTAGTCTCGAGATCTCTTTGAGCGCGTGCAAAGAAGCCCGCAAGTGGTCTAACCAAGTCTATATTTATTTGATTTTATTTTTGAACTTCATTGGAACCATTTCATTTAGAACCTAAAGCATCGAATAAAATGAAATAGATTTTATTGATCAGTTGAGTTCAATTTGAGCTGTTAAGAATAATTTTATTCTTTTGTTATCGATTTCTCCAAAATTTGTCCAACCGTTGTGGCTGTTTAACAAAAGCATCGATAAAGTATACCGCATAATTCACCATCATTGGATTTTAATAGAAATAAACGTAGATTACAGAGGATCCTTTGTTCGTTCATGCGTATTTGTGTGTGTGTGTTGTTTTTTCTTTCTCGAAGCTACTTCCGTCTTACGCGTGACCAATTGAAATAAAAAGTTAAGGCCTCTTTTATATAAGCTGTACATAAATTGCAGCAATAATGCTTCAAAAGCATAACCGAGATGAAGCAAGAGCAACAATATGCTTTGATCCTTCGAAGGGCCACACACACACACACACAAACACAACCGCAGACCGATCGGGGCCGACTTGGATGGCAGATGTCTTGGGCAAAAATACGCCAAAGAAAAAAGACATGAGTCAGGAGGAGAAATAGAATGAAAAAAACTGCCTGATTGCAAGATGAAACAACTTTCCCAGAGAATATGGGATGTTTTTGTTGTACGTTTTTTGGGTTTCCTCGATGTGTGTGTGTGGGATTGTGTTTTTTTTTTGTATCTAAAATCATGTTAAACCTTCGCCCGTTTCTTCCCGATAAACGGGGAAAAAGTTTGCCCATTTGCTTGGCGTTTCCTTGCGCGCCACGATTCGTCCGTTTGGTGTGAAACTTTTTCCTGTGGTATTTACTTTCAAATTCGTTCCGGCGAGAAGAAGAATTGGAAACGGGAGAAATGGAAGCAGATAACAAAGCAGAAAAAAAATGGAAAAGAGAAAAGAACAGCGTGAAAGAATCGCTCGTGTTGGAGTCGCCGAATCTTCCAGCGAGCGTTTCCCACTCCCGCGGACTTCCCTGGGTTAATCCCAGTTCTAGGGGCCCTCCCAATCTGGCCCGTCGTCTAAAGTGTGCGAATCACGATGCGGACCAGCTGGCCGGGAGCCTGGGATAGTTCGTACGGGCCCCCGTATGGGAGGTTGAGGGTTTAGCCGACGGTAATGGATGCAGGGGCTCGGAATCCCGCACCCGGCGGCGCGGATACGACGAGTTTGCGAACTGAATTAGGTGGATTATTCTTCTGAATTGGAGTTGACTGATCCTCGCCGGGGTTTCACGTTTTTGCCGCTTCTGCTTTTGTTGTTGAAGGCTGGCGGCGAAGGAAAACGGGGGCGACGTTCTAGTTTTTTCCCGGCAGTTTGAAGCCATTTTCCTCAACCCAAAGCCGGCCGGTCGATGGTGGTTGGCAATTATCGATTAGTTAAATCCACTTAAGGCCGAGCGCTCTGAAAGCTTGCTTTTCTTTTTGGCCGCCGTGCAGTTGGAAAATACATTCGTGCGGGGAAGGGAGATGCATTAGGAAAATCCACACAAGAAAGACGCCAGGTTTGTCCGGTTCGATTGAAATAATAGTGTGGGAGGGAAAAGGGAACGAACGTACGTGAAATGGGGAGTTTTCCAAGGAGCGGTAATGGCTGAAACACGACGACTCGAAATTCACTCGAGCCCGTTCCGTTTTAACGAACACCTCAATCACGCAAGGGAACGGAGGTTCTATCGTTCCCGGGGAAAACCCTCGCCCAAACGACCGGGCCACAGCTTGGTGGAATAAAATATGAATTTTAAATACACTCACCGCTTGCGGGTCATCTTCTTACTTGGCGTCTTGTGGCGGGTCGATAGCTTCCCCGGAAAGTCGATGGCCTTCCCCCCGGGCATCAACATCAACCTTACGCCTCGCGCCAGCTGTGCACGCGTTGTTGGTGGAAAATCTTATTAAAAAGTTTATTAAATATGTCCCAGAGCAGTCGACCGTGGCCGGCCCGTCCCTGGCTTTTGGGTGGGTTCAATGGAACACGCGGGTCCGATTAGTAGACGACGGGACTACGCGCTCTATATGGCGTCGGCTCATGTAGGATCACTTCTGTCTGTCTGTGTTTCACTTCTCGCTCTTCGCCTCAGCGGCAAGCCGACATGGGAACTGAAGCCGAAAAGTAATCGAATTGACATGACGCTGCGAAAACGGTCCGTGGGATGACGCCACATCGGTAAGTGGATCCGTCGACCCGTGAACCGTCCTCGGCTGAAGGGGATGCTTTTAAAAACGGTTTCAGTCGAATCATCCAACGGGGAGCTCGTTTGCGAAACAGATTGATTGCCTCTAGTGAGGGTACGGTTGTGTAAAATACATAACTTGTCGGCCGTGCTGCTGCCTGGTTGTATAAATTGATACACTTTTATGATCAATTTAATCGACGCATGTAAATGATATTCACCGGAAATATGAATCTTTCATTTAAGAAAACGTTTAACATCTTTCAATTTTAACAAAAGGATAAACAAAACCCGAGCAACATTTTCCAATTTATTTTTGCGCTCACAGCAAACCCACACCACGTGACCATTGAGATGAAGACAGCATTCATAATATACTTACTGAAAAGGGATTTAGATCTTGCTTTTGGGTGCAAAACGAACACGCCGGAGGGTACTGAAAGCGAGAAAGATCCACCTTAAGCTGTGCCAAAATATTAACTGATGGATGCGAAGGGACAGCTTCCAGACGTCTCGAATTTGAAACGCGAATGATTAATGATGGCTCGGTAAAAACTTCAAGAAAACACAGAAAAGCCTTTTCGTTTATTCTTACTGATGTTTTCGCTAGACATTAACAAGCATCGTTCTGGTGCGGAATGGTTTAGCGAAGTGCACTTATCTTGTTAGTATCCACCGGCAAGGTTTTTAATAAAACGCAACCAAGCACGGCGATAAATCGCGACACAAATCTATTCCCATTGCTCATCCACGTTATGACCACGCGGAATGATGTTTACGGCGTTCATAAAAAGACGCTGGCGGTATGGAAATTAGCGACCGGTGGAGGACTTTCTTTTCACGACATAAAATCGGCCGAACGGAACCGAATTTAAATCGTACGTCTCCCATACACCGGGCCGGGTTTCTTAGGGGTTGAGATGGATTTATTCATCGCGCATACGGTCACACGACTCAAACGTCACAAGCGTTCCAGCGATCGGATAATGGTACGAAAGTTTTATTACTCGTGCATACGCTTCAAAATCTCGCCCTCTCCCGTTGGCGTCGTCGTCGGTCAACGGAAAAATATATACGTTTTCGCCTGTTTTCCTCTCCCTGCGTGGGGGACACTTGAGAGACACTTGCCCGGCTGTGGCTTATAAAAGCCGGCACCCTGGGAACCGAAACCGTGGTTGGTCGTTTTAATATTCCACACATCCATCGGGCGCTTAACAATGAAAATGTTGATGAAATGCTGCTTCAAGATGCTCGTAGGTGTTCCTTCCGTATGAAGTTTACACCCGACGGGTTTGCTCGAGTTGAGGTTTCGAGTTTGTGTTCCGAAAAAAAAAAATGATGACGGTGGTTCAAGCTTGAGGAAGGTTGTTTCTGGGAAATACGTGTGAACATGGAGGTGGATTTAAAATTTCGATCCTTTCCGGCGATGATCCAACGGAAACTATTTTCCACAAACTACGTGAGATGGAAGGCAATCGAAACCCTTTTTCCAAGGATGCATAAGTGTGCGTGTGTGTGTGTGTGTGATCCACACTCCTAAGAGGATAAGAGACGTTTCGCCTTTAAGCGGTCGGTTAGTAGCAGTGTGCTAATTTTCACCCGTGTGGTTGCTGCTCTTGGAAAACTTGCCCGATTTTCGTTCGCATTTTCGGGTTGCGTAAAGGAAAGAAACCCTCTTCTTTTCCAAAGATCTCCGCCCCACCCCCCTCCCCCCCACACTACGTCGTTATATCCCTTCTCCTTGGTACGATCATAGGCAACGAGGAGTTGGATTTTTCTTGCTTTACGGAAAAAAAGGACTAACTTCGGTTTCTTTGGCAGCCGAAAAGTTTATCTTCAACTTCGGATGAATGATGTGGGAAACGGCCGCGTTTCCACGGGAGCCGGTTTGTGTGCGGTTTGGGAAAGGAATCCTGTTTCCTCCGGCGATCGAGCCGGAGTTTCCACCGAACCCGGTCAGTCCGGACGTTCAATAGATGGAGGATTTAAGCAGCATCAAACCGGGGTGGTGGGGGGGGGGGTGAGGGGAGGATTGTGTTCCACACTTGTTCGCCGCTTGCGCTATTGTTTCAGTGCCTTCCACCGACCGGTGTTGTTTCGGTAATGCACACCCTAAGGTGCGTTGCCCGGAACACCGTGGAAGGAGTTTTGCTCTTCTTTTCAACTTGTTGTTTTCGTGTTGGCAAGATGAGACCGGATTCGGCAGGGTTCGCCACAATGGGCTTTGATCGATAATGGTAAAGTTTCGGCAATGAATCAGAGCGAATCAGAGCGTACAGGGGTTTATTAATTGTTTTCCAATGAATTTCTGCCCCCGTATTGAGTCGTCCGGGAAGGTTGTGTTAATCTTCTATGAAGAGGGGGTGCCGTAGGGGAGAGAGGTTGGACACAGGCGAATTAATATTCATGTAGGCGTAAATTGATAGGTCGAATATTTAACAGGATGGTGAGTAAATGTATTATAAGGGCCCAAAAAAACATGGAAAAAATATACTTTTTGCACTATAATCAAACCAGACAAGTATTTGTTATGTTTAAATGTCACGAAAAAGTTAAGCGCATACGAAGCGCTCTTCACGAGTACGAAAAAAAGGGAAAGATTGTCTGGCACCATTAGGATTATCCGGCGTTCGCTTCGTTGGTGTTCGTTTTCATTCGGATCCCGTACAACATTTTTTTTCGCAAATGCGTATCTGCGTGTTGACGATTTTATTGCTCAAGTCACGAGAACATTATCTGCGTCCAAGGACAACGCGATGGAACGAATTAAGGCACGAGCGAAACGAAAAAAAGAAATGAAAATAAAGCAGCCCCGTGGTAAAGAACGATAGCGAGCGACAAATTATGCTGATATCGAAAAACACCGCAACCACGACAATGATGACGCCGACGGTGGTGGCGCGCCCGAACGGGGCCGTCGTCGGCTGTCCAAATGGAAAGGACGAAACAATGAAGTCACTGTCGCAGTGAAGAATTGGTCCTGCGAGAGCCACCGGAGGTGACATAAAACCGGGCAGCAGCAGCTTCGCGCTGCGTGAGAAGGATAACGAAACCGGCTTCGAATGGACCGAAGGGAATGGAACGACAAAAAAAAGTCCTATGAGATAAATGGAGAGGGATGGCGCCCCCTTGGCGAGGCCCATCGGAGGAGGGAGGAAGAACCAAACCAAGGAAAAGAAACCAAGCTAACCCGCTGCGCCCCGGTTTTCCGCTGGGCTCTCGCTGGCACAGCTTGTGCCAGTGTTGATGGATGATAAAATTTATAGGCACTTCAAAAATTTATGCCCATTGTCGAGGGCTTGCGGAGAATCTAAGCAAAACAAAACAAAAAAAAACAGGAAAAGAACAAGAGAAGATGGTTCCTGGCATCCTCCGGAAAGGCGGCGCAAAGTCTCACAATGCTACCGGGCCTTGTGCTCATTTCAATTAGTTAGAAGTTTCCTCCGACCCTCGCCCAGGAGATCGGCTGCTCTTGTCATAATTCCGCGCTGCGGTGCTTTCCTGCCATCCGGAAGTACGGCCAGTTATCGGAAGTTGATGTAAAAATGAAAAAAAAAACATACCAAAAAAAAAACCAGTGACATTGTAAAGCTCGGTCACTTGTTTTCGCTTCCGGGAGACGGGAAACACGATAAAGGAAACCGAGGAAACAATTTGGTGGGTAGTGGGGGAAAAAAACTTGACGAGCTAAAGTGTGCGATAAAATGGAGTCAACAGCTTTGCGGAAGTTTTTTAAAGCTTCAAAAATGACGAGTGGTCACAGTACACACACACACACACACGTGCACAAGTGGTCGCCGGTGCCGAGGGAAAAATGGCTAATCGATCCGTGGGTTTCCGTGCGTTCGGTAATTGATCAGGAATGGGGAGATTGGTGCATAAATTGATTAGGGTAATAGCATGAGAGGATAAACGATAAAAGTACCCAACAGTAGAGGACGAAATGGCCCTGTCTTGGTAAGGGCGTTTTGACGTGAGATACGAGTTTACCAACAGATAACTTTATCATCGTTAACCTTCACCAAAAGTTTCTTACGCTTCCCAGGCGAATGGCGAAGTTTGCTTCAGAAAGGTTGAATAGCGTAGCTTTTAGACTTGATTTATTTGTATACGCAACAGCTGCAAAGAAATATATGTCCATTGAATGGCATTCTAATATTTTGGTTGTAAAAATAAGTGAAGGCTGCTTGTTCAGAAATATTTTTGGAAAAACAATTCATATGCTATTTAACACATTCGCTGCCAATGACCCACGTAGTGGGTGACAGGTAATCCGGAACTTGTCACGAAACTCACGAATTATTACACTAATATAGTGGTAAGCTATGGTAAATGTACAAATTTCTCTTTAGGAAAGATTGGTCTATTTGTTATTTGTATAGAAACAAGACTCAGTATTTGTTTTAATTTCATCATTTTATCAAAAACGATTGTACTAAAAGAATGTTCTAAAAACACACGGCGTTGAACGTGCAAAGTATAAGTTATGATAGTTTACAACATTTGATACAGTTTACATACAAGTTTATTGAAATCAAAATTGTTGAGCTGAAACATTATCATAAGAGCTGTCTCGTTGCGAAAGAAGTCACTAAAACTAAATGAATCTAGATCAATTTATTGATTGCATGGCATAACGTGGCTATGTATGTTTCCCAGCTACGATCTGCTGTCCTCGGTAAACAGTGTAGTAAAGATAAACGAACCGGTTGATGGGTTGATCGAAAACATCCTAAATAAACGATACATTGGAAGGAATTGCACGGAATTTCCGTTCCGAGAAGTTTTGTTTATATTTGCGTTCATTAGCTTTAAGCCTCTTTCCTTCCCCACTACGCGCGATGCAGAGGAACAGTTTTTGGGTCAATTAAAGTAAAGCCCCTCCCCGATGCGGAAACAGTGCCTTGGAAGTATTGCTGTTTTTTGTTTGTAATGTGTCGATTTGAAGGGTTGAAGGCTCTAGGACTCGAAACTCTAAGCAAACGCTCTCCTCCTGATAACCAGATGGGCATTAATTGCCAGCACATTTGAGCGCGCAACCGAGCGGGCTGCGATGAAAATGGAATTTTCAGCACAAAGCAAAGTGCTTCCCGGAACGCTTACTCAAACTTCCGCAATCGAGGGGAAAAGTTTTACTTTGCTGGGGAAATTTTTCTTTGGTAAATGAAAAGTATGCCGAACTGGTACAGCTTGGAGCGTTTTTATTTGATTGAAGAATTTTATTTAGGGCAGGAGAAGTGAAATGTAGTTCAAATGGGATAAAAAGGAGAAGTGCTGAGAACATAAATTTGCGATTATTTTAATGGAAGCTTTAAACGAAGCGGCAGAGAAACCAACTACTACTAAAGAGTTTATCAACATTTCAATGTGAAATGTCTCAAATTTATCATAAAACATTAATATTTCTCTACTGCGAGATTTATGATTTTTTTAGCAATTATTTTTTTGAAAGACCAATTAGAAATATTAAATTAATTGTTACCGCTGCTTTTAAGATGTAATTTGACGTGTAAACTAAGCGACAAAAACTAAAGTGAGTCATAAATTAGAAAAAAAAGCTACGCTTGATTTTGATTTAACGTCTCAGGCTGTGTGACAACTTTCAACTCAATACTTCCGTAGACCGGGCACAGGAGTACATTTAAAAATATCTTCCTTGAGGACGAAAGATGGAAACGACAAATTGATGTTTACTCCATGGCTGCCGATAGAACGAAGAACCTTCCAAATGAAAACTGACATTCGTTTAATGTTTCATGATATTACACAGACGAAAGGTAAAATGCTACCGGGACGCTTTGAACCGTACAGAGACGATTGTTTTCGGTTTATTTTTCTCGATCCTGTGATGGAATGTGTTACGTTGTAACAATTTGTAATCGGTGACAGTGACAACCGGATAAATCTGGGAATAAACTCCTCTTCCTGGTTGCTTGGAACGGGAATGAAGCTATGAGAAAAATGGAAAGGATTCGGAAAATCGTTCCATCTCGATTGTTGGAAAATTGTGACGATGTTTTGCCCACGTAGCCGTACCTGATCACTTGGTTGTCCAAATTTTAATCGGTGACAGTACACTTGTTTGTGTATGTGGTGAATTGCTCGGTTTTTCGTTCACTACCAAAATGAAATAGCAAAGAGAAATGAACATGTTTTCAACCTTACATTTTTCTCAGAACCGTAGACCGCTTTGCAAGCAGTTGTGTAAGAAACAAAGACTGAGTGTTTCCCTTATCTTGATACAGCTACGTTTTCGACAATCCTTCCCAAAAGATCCTTGTTAATTCAGAGCACTCCCCGCAGCACAGAGCACGGTTTTTACTTTGACCAAATGAAATCAGATCCCCTGGATTTTTCTCCAGTTTTATGGCGTGCTGCTGTCGTAAAGCTCTAAAGTTAAGGTTCTGTCTGCAGAAAAACTTATACTTCGAGACATAGTTTTCAACCCATTATCTTCCTCAGTCCACGGAGAGTAAATCGAGTCTGTGCCGTCTACTGCAGGGAAACAGTGAGAGATGTTTTGGAAAGTTAATCACACACTTGTAAAGCATCATAAGACATCGTCTGCCGGAACCAAGGCGGACGGACGAAGCTTGCAAATGCAACGGGCTAAGTTATGTCGGGACAAAGAAATACGGCTACTCGGTGTCGATGTTGAATTATTCCGAATTCACAATGCATAAATCCAGACGCGCACACGTACATGCTACGTCTCGGAGCGGCCGCTTTGTCTCGCCGAAAGCAACGGAGGTCGGTTTCGTGCAGCAGCCGGGAGTAAGCTGTATCAAAATTTATGTACCATCTTGGCCCAACCGTTTCAGCACTTTCGGGAGATCGATTTTTGCATCGACTCCTTGAAGTTTTACTTTTGTTTATTCATTTTCATCTTTTTGCAAACGGAAACGGCACCATTGTCCATTATGCGAAGCCCAGCCGAGTAAGACGTTGGCAGCGTCGAGAAAAGGCAACAATGGGAGTGTTGATGCAGTCTAGAATTTTGCTCGAGAAAAATAAAATCAACAACCAAACGAAACAGTACACTTCCCAGCGACAAGGATGATGAAGAACTGTGCAGAAGTTTTGCTCAAAAGAATGTTCCATAATTTTCCCGGAAGATTGGTTGGCTGAACTTTCGATTATGAAAATTTATTGCAAACGGAACGGAGCTCGTCTCGCACGCGACGGGATGTATTGTTATTTTTCATTGGAATTGTTTTTCTTCACTGCTCCTCAAGATTATTTTTTCCTTGCATTTTGAGAATGTTTTAAATAACAATGAAAAGGGCATAAATGGAAAGGATAGAGAAAAATCACATTGATTTTCTCGCTAACATAATTCCACCCCTTGTACAATGCGCTTCCGAAAAGGGCTTACCGCCGAAAGCCGGTGGAATGGAACTTTTCGACGTTATCTCTACTCCAATAAGTTCTGGCGCACAATGGAGCCTCACCCGAACACCCGGGGTCATATGTTATCCGACGCACACCGATACCGCCGCCAGCCGCATTTTCTCCATTTTCCCAACAGCCGATCCATCAACGGTGGCGTTGCTAATGGAATGGGATCAGAGTAGGCGTCGTGAGCGTTGCTAGATGGTGCAATCCATCTTTTACAACCATAGGTAAATTCTCGTTTGCTCATGCTGGCCGAACGGAAGGCAATACGAGCGGTTGCTTATTAACACTCCCACCCGCACAACAATGTGCGACGTGTGGGGAATTGCTTTGCCAATCCGGTTAGGCAACGAATAGATGCCCTCTCTCTCTCTCTCTCTCTGAATGGACAATCCCGGCTATCTCGGGATCCCCTTTGTTGGTTTCGATTTTTGGGCAACGGCAATTGATCGGAAACCAATTTTCTCGTCCGTCGCTCGGCCATTGTCGGTCTCTTCGAACGGGCCTTTGAGGGATTTTCCAAGCCCGGCTTGAGGGTGAACGATTCAACCCGAAAGCGCCGGGATCAGTCAAGGTTGTGGCCGAAACCACAAATCGGGATTGGGTTAGTCCGTTTTTATTAGTGCCCTTTGCCCCCCGCGTGGGGCACCGGTTTCTTCGCCGTGGCCAATTATTTATGGCACCAGCCGAACGATAATGACTTTATTGCCCCGTACCCTTTTCCAAACCATCCCACACGACGGCCGCTGGCCAGTTCGTTCCATAAATTACGGACCGCCAACGCCCATGTAGCAGCTTGTTTGTGCCTTTCCACAAACGGGGCTTTTACCTTGTTCGCAGGATTTGAACAAACAATTTCACCCTTTTTCAATTTCCACCGGCAGACGGCTGGGTCTGGGAACCGGATTGGGTGTACATGAGCGGATGAAATTATAAAATTTTAATGGCTCACTCCAAGCCAAATCTGTTCCCTTTCAATTACGACCCAAACGCTTGGTTTGGTTAGCTTTCAAAGGAGAGCAACGATTTAATTGAAATCTTGAGGTTTTCTCGGTTGCAACCCGACATGACCGAAACGTTCGGTGCAAGAGGTGCCCAGCAATTCCCAGCGGCATTAAACAGGGTGTGTTCGTACCGAAAAAGGCCGGACAAATTGAAGGTCAACGCGTATTCAATTAGACGCATCAATCTTAGACAAAAGGGGTGGGAAGGAAAAGCTTTCCCTACCGTTTCCGGTTTTCCCTGCAGAAACGGTATGTAAGCTGGAAACAAATAGCATCACCTTTGGCAACGCATTTTCGATCACATTAATCTCACCTCGGGAGATGGAATCTATCGCGTTCCGCTTCGTTCCATCTTTGCAGCGCTAACAAGAAAATAAAGGCTCACTTTTGGCGTGTAAGGGTTTGCCTCTGTGGACGAGAAAAATGATTGCTTTTAGTGTGAAATTTTTCAAGAGCTTTTCGCCACGTGCCAAGATGAAGGATAACATATAAAAGGTAGAGGGAGAAGCCAGGTCACGTACCGCACAGTGCACAGTGTTGCTTTCGTGAGGACATTTGGCCCCGCATCGTTTTCTCACACGGTTTACTTTCTTCCGCCGGTCGGGTGCATGGGGCCGGGTGCAAGGGGTGGAAGATTTTTCTTTACACCATTTTCTTTCAATGGACCAAGCTTTTTCGATTTTCGGTGAGATTGAACGATTTTTCTTCCCGGCAGGGGGGAAAATCGGCCAAGAAAACGAACACCCAAAAAAGATGAACAAAAGCATTTTCTTTAGCCCGGGCTGAGCCCAGCCGAGCTTTTTGGTGCCGCTGGTAGTTGATGATAAAGAAATCAATTTTAGCGTCACAATGTCAGCATTATCGGCGAAAGGGAGGATTTTTCCGATAAGACGTATCCGTTTCTTTTTCAGCGCTTACTGGAAGACGCAGAGAAGTCGGGAGCGGTGGTTGATGGGTTTAAGTAAGATTTCCATTTAACGAAGCCGGGAGATGATCCTGCTCCCGTTTGCATGCCTGCAATTTAATTAGCCGATGATGGGAAGCGGTTTTGATTGGAAATTTTCAAACATAATTTCTTTTTCAATGCAGGAAATTCCGCTGCTCATCGGAAGGAAATCGAATGGATTCATTCAAAGAATGAATAATAACTACGTTACCTATTCTTTTTGAAACAAATATGAAACAAAAGGAAAGGAAACAAATGAAGGTTGGTAATAAAAATATTTACCATCCAAAAATCATCCAAGCAGAAATGGTTCGAACATTGATAATATTTTCCAAAAATGTCAGCATAAAGTTGGTTTTCAATTACCGTCGGTGTATTTATTGTTTTTAAGTTCGAAAGAAAAGATAAAGGAAAATATTTTACAATGGTGCCGGATGATGTTGATCGAAGTGAAACATATTATTATTCCATGTGGAATGGGAAATTTAAGAAAAGTAGAGGTTGCAGAAAGCTCCAGTAAAATACTATTACAGTTGACATATTTTATGCCCACCATTATGTTCGCGATTTTCCGTTTCCTTTATCATATAAATTGGGCCGAAACACAAGCAGCTATATTTATCCTGGTCATCAACTTGTTGAAATACGCTGTCCGGAACAGCAGTGTCTGGTTCGTGGAAATCGGGGCGGCCCTAAGATCGTCAATTTTCCGCCACGGCACCGGAAACAAACCGCAAAGAAAAATAGAAAATGGTATTCCCCCTCGAAACAGCCTGCTCCACCTCGCTTGCTCTTCCCCAACACCACCTCCCCTCCCCGTCTACGGTTCGCTTGACAAACAATTTCCAAAATCATTTTCCATCGGCCGGCATCGGGACGATCAAAATCGGTGCCAGGGTGATTTGATTGGAGTAAGTCACTGTAATTGCAGAGTAAACAATTTCCCTGATAAATGACAGCACGCGCTGCCCCAACCGGCGGTGATTGGGGCGCGACCGTTCGGGCTGCCTCGCTCTGGATGGACGACGACGAGTTTTCTTCATCCGCTTCCATAGGCAGGGCGTGGAAAAACGCTCCTCGGAGCTTACGCTTGCCGAATGGCCGCCGGTGCGTTGCCGGGTCGAGACGCAATATTTTGCCCCCATCGGTCAATTATGGGAACTGACACAGCCGGAACCGTGACCAAAGGCTCAGCGGAAACGGGGTTGACGGTGGAACTTTATGTTTATTTATTTTTATTCTTTTTCCCATTACCGGGGTTGAGTTTATTATTATTTTATTTTTGGCAAAAGTTCGGTAAACGATGCTGTGGCTGTTTCGCATGTGGATCGTTTTCTCTAATGGGTGGGATTTAATGTAATTATGTTTTAAGTGCAGTTGGCAATATGAATTGTTCGATCGTCGAATTACTCAATTGGAAAGTTGAATTTAATAGCATGCTAGTTATTTCTTGCTCTATTCAACCTGCCATATTCACTTACCTTTTTGTGTTTATTTTAGTTTCACCTTTGATAGTGAAGGATCAAGTTTCAACATTGATAGTGAAGGACCTGAAACTTCACTAAGCTTCAGTTTGTTTCTTCACCTCAAAAGTAGTGTGATGCTTTCGATACTAGTTAAGATTCAAATTGACGAAACATGCTTCTCGTTTTCTAAATTCTTTGATGTTTTCGTTTTCTCAACACGAAATGTTTTTAAAATTAATGTTTATGAAATTTTCATATTTACTTTACTTAAAAAAAATCTTATTGATGAGCTATTCTGTGTGATGAAATTTTTATATCTACTTTACTTTTTTAATTGTTTTTTTTCATGGTCTTTCCATCCGGGACAGCGAAGGTTGAAAGTGTTCGTTAGCTAAGAAATAATCAGTGGTGCTATCTATCAATATATCCTCTAGCTTTTTAATTCCTGCGTTCGTTTTTACTCGGTTGTAAAATATTTTAATAATTTTTCTGATGAAACACGATTTCCAATTCAAATTACACTTAAATAATTAAAAGCAAAAACTGGTGGGCATCGCCATAAAGAATAACATGATGCTTTTGTGTACTGAAGGTATTTCAACCCTTAAGGAAAGTCTTCGTCCTTCACAATTGTTTTGTTCTTTAACATTCAGTTTTGAGTTGACACAATTCAATGCTTTACTCTGAAGTAGGTGAGGGGTACAATAGAGTTTATCTTTGTGTATCGTAACGTTAACAACTGAACAAAATAGCCCATCCAATTTGTCCACGAAAAGTCTTCCTGCTGGTTCTATTGTACTTAGCTGGTTGATCTTATTTTTATTTTCACTTTGTAACCTTCACCTTGTGGGCCGAATCCTTGTAACTTCACCCACCCTTCCCAGCGCATTGTTTGATCTGATTTTTAAAAGAGACTACAGCGCTCGTGCTGGGCGGCAAATCAGTGCTCGGTTTTCATTTCCGTTTGTTATTATTTTTTGCGCCAGTTTCGTTGCCAACGCCCGGCCAGAAATGATGCGGGTAATATCTTGACCTTTTATCAGCGGAAAACCTTTGCCACACTGTTTGCCAATGTGCAAGAAAAGGGATCGACCCGACCCAGAGCGTCTTCCGCGGTGGCGGAGCTTTGGTTTGACTCTCCAGCGACACAGGAAGTCCGAGCGGGCGAGTGAAGAACACTGTTTGATTTTCGGTCAGGTCGTCTTCGCTCGATTCTTTATGCTGTGTTTTCGTTTTTTTTTAAGGATGAAGAGTGGGCACGATGGGCTGGTGTAAAAGCAAAACACAAGAAGACCAAGAAAATGAGCGGGGGTTATAAAATAGACTCCCGGTTCCGGTTTGCATCACGCCACCAAACCGCAAGCGTAAGGTTCGAGGAGCATTCCTGCAAGGACATTCGCAGGCCGCAAAGAGTTCCAAGGATGGTACATAAAAATGAAAAAGGAAAACCTCAAGTCCGCCTCAAAATGGGCAGTTTGCTATCGCTACCCTCACGCTCCGTGACAATGGAGAAGTGTGCGAGAAATTATGCTTTACGTTTTGCTTGGTCTGTTTGTCTTCTTCGACCGCCACCGCACGCCGGCACTGTCCTTCGGCAGTGTTCTTCTGTTTACGCATCGGTTTGTTACGAAAGCCCACACCTATACACACATACACTTTTCCTAGCGTGGTGTGAAAGCGACGCATCCGAACTTTCGGAAAACCACCGGAAAGCAACCGATGATTGTTTGCCGAGCCAAATGGCAGTTTCTTGCGATGTTTAATTTTAAAGAAGCGACTCGAAGGCTTTTTTCCACTACCGATTTACCGGACGGCGTGACTTTGAACGAACGTTGAACGGCGGAACAAGGCGAAGAAACCGGGGCCAGCTTAGTCACGGGCCCGTGCGTACGGAAAAAAGCCGGTCGGATTTTCTTTGGCATGCCAGCGCACAGCGGCCACTCCTTTCCTTTTTTCGTTTGGTGTGCGTGTGAATTTGCTGAAAGTCCGAAAGGAGAAAAAAATTCCGGTACGGTGGAACCGGATGGTAAAGGGATATCGTTGAAAACCCTACCGTTCGTTGGCCGTTGCCACGTGCTTATAATGTTTCCTTTTTCATTCGTTACTCTCTTATTCTTTCCGAATTGATCGCAACAACTGGGCAGGAAGTATCAACCCCCTGGACGATGGACGACGAAAGTTTCACCGTGCAGTGGATGGGTTGAAAAAATCCCTTCAGCAACGATCCGCTACGTAAGCAAGGATATCAGCAGGATTATGATTCGTTTGAAGAGATAAAATGCGGACTGTAAAGAAAAAATCGCCTCCGTTGTTTCTTTCTTTCTACTTTATCCCACTCGGTGAAGCGATACTTTATCGATCGGTTGATTGTGCGGTGCGGATACCATGATTTGTGATCGAGAAAATCAGTGCGTTGGGTTTCTTTTGGCCGGTTCGATTTATGTCTCACAGTACGAAAACATAAAAACAACGAACTTGTTACGAAACGTCCTTGATGTCGATTCTGGTAAAGTTATCTACATTGTTGTTGAATAGTACAACCAAATGTAGATGAAACCAGACGTTCAAGGATCTCCCCGTCTCCAATGTGCAAAAAACCTTGGATCAGTTAAATGTTAAAATTATTCGCGAAGTTAAATTGAAAAATTGTCACCAGGAAAATGAACTCACTGACTAGAAAGTTTCGTTGCGAATGAAAGGGAAAATCGACGGTGACAGTAAAGCGTGAAAATGATGGTGTAGTCTGTTTCGAAACTTGAGTAGAAAAATAAAATAAAACAAAAAACCTGCAAATGATACACACACACACAATCGTGCAACTGTGTTCACTGGTAAATAAGAGTTGAAAAACAGATGCTTCCGGGTCGTGCTTTTAACAGTTTCCTTCATTGTCTGTTTTCCGCGATACGAGGATTGGTGTAAAGTACGTGATCATGATTTCACTTCCCAGTCAGCCATGTGCCGTCCTTTTCACTCGCTCGTCCTTTTTCTCTCCCTCGCACCAGCTCGTCAACGGAATGCGAAAGGCTAAATAAATTGTCTCCGCTAACTGTACCCTCTACCCTCCCGTCCACACGCCACAAAGTGTCGCCCGGGAGGGGTGGAAGGCCAGTGAAAGTTTTCTGATTACAAAACAATCAAATCCACCCGCTGGGGCGTTTGCTTTCCATCTCCGCTTTGCCGGTCGAGCAATCGACACTCACGCGAGCACTCTACGTTGTGGTGAAGTGCTAAGTTTGGGGTTGCTAGTGAAAACCGAAAAACAATCCGTGGGGAAATAAATAATTTATATGCCGACACAATCCCGAGCAGGCACTATTTTTGGGGGCCGCATGTTGCTGTCGTTCCTAATTTCACTCACTGTGCGTTGCATCCGAATTTCGGTGGGGAAGGCTTAGCGTGGGAAAAAGTTTCTACACATGAATGAAAGCAATGCTATAGCTTTCCCATGCCCATGCTTCGGTGGAGCGTTCTCCACGAGGGACTGGAGAACGAGCAGCGTCCAAATCTAACCACCATCGTCGGCGTCATCATCATCATCATCATCATCATCGTGCATCGTCTGGCAGCCGTAGCGGGTGGGTTCGTATGGGTTTCTGAAGGGATTTCCAACCAGGGCGAAAAAAATCTATTTAGGCTGATGTGAAGAAAGCAAAAACCTCCCAAAACTGAATGCAAACAAATTTGGGCTTCCAGCTACCATGCGCCTCCATCTAAACCCTGCCACTACATCAACCACCAGGCGTCTCCATGCACGGCGACTCCGAATCAAAGCGCACTGCACAGGTTGGGAACCCAAAATCAAAACACATATACAAACACGCACACACACACACATCAGCGTAATAAAGCACATTGAAGATTTCCCGAAGCCATGCTACGTCTTGTTTATACAGTTTTGTCATCGTTTTGACAGGCCAGGACGTTTTCCGAATCGTGCCTAAAGCTCCCCCGAGATCGTTTTCCGTCGACTCGCTTCGGAGGACGGATCGGATGTGCGTTCTCCTAAAGTGTACCGATTTCCTATCGTTCTATCGCAGGATGTATTGTGATTCGAAGTTTAGGCAAGAAAAAAGTTGAGCAAGCAAAGTGAAACGTCGGAAGAGCACGACGTAACAAACAATAAGCTGCTTTTCGGGCTAAATCTTAGGAAATGGAAATTTCAAATTGAACCCACACTTCTACTTTTGGCTGAGGGATTTTTGTTGGCAAAGATGAACGACAGGTACGGGTGCAGCTATGTTTTGTTTGACAAAAAAGTCATTCGAACAGCTGTAAAAATATTTCACCGGAAAAACACGACCGTAAGAAACGAGCGATCGAAAAAAAAAACAACCATCGTAATGAATAGATATTCCAAAAACATAAAGCATAAATAGAAGACATCAAATATAAAAAGAAAAAAAAAAGTTTTTGCGTTATGTTTTAATTCTCTTTTATCTTAGTCGTAGTATCATGGTCTGAAAATCATTTTAAAAACGTTTTAGTTCTTTCTGCAGTAGAGCTGAAAATTGAATAAATAGAAGATGCTCAAATTTAATGAAATTTAGTGAACTTGGAGAAAACTTAGGATTTTTTATATGTAGCACATGAAATCTCGTTGGTTCATAAATTCACACAGGTTGTTCATAAATTCTGCCTTTTAAAAACAATTCAAGCTGGAAGACAAATAAAGCAAAACCGAAAAATAAACTTCTAAAACATAACCTTGCTAGCTGCATTCTGGGAAACCAGGAAAATATTATTCTTCCCGCGTGTCAGACGAGAGCAAACAAACAAAACCCTTACTCCACCGAAAAGCTGCTTCAAAGCGGCCCGTTTTATGACAGCTTTTCGTTCTCGCTTATCGCTGGCCCGGGTTTCATCCGTGGGTTTTGAGAGACACGAGATGTTTCCATCTTTTTCAATATTTCATCATCAAGCAGAAAGCTGGCAAGTCTTGGGGCTTCACGGCGGTTTCATCCGTCGTTCGTACATTAGCGTGCCGTCGTTTATTGCCGGGGAAAGTGAATTTCCTTTCCGTTTGGCAAATTTCATTTCGGCGCGAATGTCGAACGCGACGGTTGGTACAATTTAATTTTCCCGGGCATCATCATTTGTGGCTTTGGAAGCTGATCGTGGAAAGTGGGGAGAGTATCACGTGTGTTGTGTTTTCCATCACCCCGTAACGATGTGTCACGCAAGCAACGAACCGTTAAGCGTTAATTAATGTGACACATGTTAATGCACATTTTGCACACATGTTAATGCACCATTTGAGGATTCGAATTGTGAAACGATCTTTTCTTGTCATGTTTCCGTTCGCCTTTTAAATTTTTTTCCTTAATAAAGGCAACAACTTCTCATCCGACGACCATAGGAATTGCCACAAATATTGTGAAAACGGAAACGCTCGCCCATAAAAAAGAAAATAAAATCCGGTACGAGCGATAATCTGAGATCATTTATCCTGCAATGGTTTGGCCCCAAACTCTTCGCCAACATTGTATTGAAGACCATCGAAATCGAAGCCTTTTCGAATGACAGCGATAAAAAATTAACAACCTTCATCACGTCACACGTTCACATTGGAAACCGGGTATAATCTTCCATGACCCGTTCCGGTCAGTACTGGGATACACACCAGCACACAGCCAACGTATCAATCGGTGTTTCCAGGCGGCATTTGCGAATTGATGACATCTTATTGAGAGCCTATCGCCGGTTTTATTCGGCCAGTCAGTATCTCGGCCGCTTTATGAGTGCACAGGTTTTTTTTTTTTTTGGTTAACGAACCACGACTAAGCCGGACTTTACTACACCACTTAAGGTCTACGGGTGCCGCGTTGTGCACGGGGAGGAGATAAAAATCCCCGGCGAACGCATCCGGCCGAGTGGACGAAACGGGAGAGCTAATAAATTTCAATTTCTGTCCAGAACGATGAAGAGACAAGTTCATTAGTGGGGGTTTCCTCATCCTCTATTAGCCGCATGGAGGAATTTTCCGGCTCAAAGTGCCCCCATCCTGGAATGGTGGAGGCTTATTAGTGGGAAAGCTTTTATTTCGGGAGCCACGGGATGGTTTATTAATTTACTGCAATTTTATTGGCCACTCGGAACGCCGTAGCAAAGCGTCTTAGAGAATGTGGTCGGCTAGGAATTTGTCAGGAGTGTATATTAAATGGTGTGTTCACGTTTCATGATCTTTATTTAATAAGGCGCACACAAAAGCTTTTAATACAGATTAAAGAATCGGAGGCTCAAGTAGGTTAAAAGTAGCAGAACTTAAGTAAAGACAAAAGTAACACGCCCAAACATGAGACGAATGGTAAAGCAGTAAATTGTTTTTCCTCGATTCATGTTTCTCAGAAAAGCGCAAGATTTCCCGCTGAGATTAAAAAATGGAACACTTACAGTACAGCTGTATGTATTTTTCTTTTCCATCTCACTGTATGGGTTTTCAACTAAGGGGAAAAAATGTCCTATCCATCACACGTAATCACCTCCACACATTGTCAAACCCAGGACCCTGCATGCGAATATTTGTCAGCGCCAAGCCGTGTGTGGCGTGAAGCATCGGAAGAAAATGGCAATAATAAACGCTGGCCGGAAATAAGTCTCTCAAAGACCCCCCCCATCCTTTCGATCCACTTCGGCGCTTTTCCCGGTAGCAGCACCCCACGGTTAATCTTCCTTTCCCCATTAATCATACCGTGCACAACGATCGCATTCTGTTCTGTCAAACGGGAAAATCAAGGACGTTTTTGTCACATTTAGGCGTGCCCGGGGATTTCGTGTTGATGTTGGATTTGCCCTTCCGAAAAAAAAGCCCAAGCACCAAGAACGAGCGTCGGGGTTGTTGTTGTTTTTTTTCTTTTTCCTCCCCGGCGAATCCATTTTCCTGCTCCAGCCCTCCCTGTTTGGGGTGATCGTGTTTTTTTTCCTTTCCCCCAGCGCTCTTCCTTCTCGTTAGCGACACGCAGTAATTACGTGGCTTGTCGTATGGAAATAGGCCGTATCCTGCAGCCAGTCTGGCACCGAAAGCCGTCGGCATTATGAAAAAGGGAAAGCGCAAGATAAGAAAAAAAAGAAACCTGAGCTGGTCGACGTTCGTGCGGACTTTTTTTTTTTATTCAAAATCGCAACCAACGACGCAGCGCGGAAGCCAAGAAGCTGGTAATAAATTGCTGTTGGCGTAAATAATGTGATAAGTCATCAACCATTATCGTTATCATCGCTCGCCTAGCGACGGCGCAACGTCGGCGGAAAGTGCGGCGCGAGGGGGTTCCATCGTTTTCCAATTCGTTTCCACCGGAAGCTTCATCGCGTTCCGGTTCGGCCGACCAGAGAATCAAAACCGGGGCTCGCTCATCGTGCGGTGGTTCGTCAACATCATCCACATGGCACTACGCAGCTTTTACATGTACGAAAACGCTTTTCTTCGCCTATTTCCGCGGTAGATCCTTGACTATACCGGGGATGTAGCTAAAAACGTAAGGCACGCGGCCCGAGAATGGACGAAGGAAGTGAAAAAATGTGAATCTCTGACGCTTGAAGAGTATAAGTTGTCTGTGAGGTGATAAATTGAATATTTCCGCTTATTATTTTCCCATACTGACATTAACAGCTGCGACCGACGCTACTTGGCTAGGGTATCGTGTTTACGCGCATGAGAAACATTTGTGATATATTGGATACGAGGGATGATCTTTTAAAAGATTTCATTCTCGTTGCATGGATGTTTTGTTCGTTTATGTCTTTCGCCATGAATGTTTGTGTTTTTAATGAATTAGTTGAAAGTTCACTTCAGGTTCAACTTTTTAATCACGCTATATTTACAAGGCATAATCAAGCAGGTCAAAAAGAGTATCAAATTACGTAGATTTGGTAAAAGAAAATCTATGCACAAAAATACACGTCTCCTTTGTGCAATGTAAACACGATTCAAAACAAAATGCACACACTAGCATGTAACCGAGCTGGCTCTCTGATGAATAATCAAACCGACCTTCTGCTCTCCGGCACCTCAAACGGTTCCCCCGAAGCGATGGCAGGAAAAGCTCACCTTCAACCTCGAGAAACGCTTCGCCTTTTAGAGGACGCACATGACAGCCCCGGTTGGGCTGGAACTACCCGGTTGGCCTGTTGGCGTAAGCCCTATCGCACTCCACATCTCGCACTCGGCATTCATACCCGGCTCGGGTATTTGCGTTGGCTTCCCCTTTTGCATATGCAAATAGACGACGCCACCTCGGAGGTGCCAAGAACAACAGCCTTCCGCAGCGTCTCGGTTTCAAAGAATTCAACCCCGACGACGCGGGGCTCGGGTGTTCGGATCGTCTGACAACTAACCGGGTGCGTGTGTGTGTGTGCGTGAAGGCCACGCCATGGTCGATGGATGTAATCTTCATATTCACCCTGCGTCGCCACTGTGATGCGGTCGCCTTGAACGCCCGGTTTGCCCGGTTTTGGCGGCCATGCGAAAGTGTGATGCTCTGCAGTGAACCAATTTGCTTACATTCCGACGAATTAGCATCGAGAAGCGGGCGCATGATTTGAATTTGATTTTGCAGAAGGTTTTGCGTGCTCGCCCAAGCCGAGTGGAGGGATTAAGCAGGGATGGAATGATGAAATCTTTACTTCTGCCTCGTCGAAGTGCAGCTATCCAGCTTTTACAGGTTACTAAAGTGATTTGAATGTCTGAAATACATTTGGGAAATTTAGATCAGATTTAGAAATATAAATATAATACAAAACCAACCACAACCAGTAAAGTGAGACTTTAGTACTGATGATTATTTCCCATTATCCAGAATGGTGCTTACTATTTTGTTTTAAGGAGACACAAAACATTTTAAGACCTTTTAAGCTTTTCATAATTCCACTCAGGTCAACGGAAGCAGCGTCCCGAGTCACGACATCACTTGAGCTGAAACGAAATCATTGAACTTCGAAGCCAAGCAGCATTCGTGTCACCTTCTCGAAGTCGTTCAGGCGTAAATCCATTAAAAGATCTTCGGCACCGCCGTTTGGAGGATAAGAAACAAGTGAGGATAAACGAATGGTTCGATGGCCTTTTGATTGATAGTGGGCACGTACGGCACCCGACCGTTTTGTGGAAACGGATGTTGCTTCCCAGCGAGCGACGAGAATTGAGAAGCCAACGGCAAAACCAATCAAACTGTCATCAGTGGCTTCGTGTTGCGTGTTTCGGTGTGCGAAATCATCCCGGCGCACACGTGCCAACAAACAGATCGACCGGTGCGCCAGTGGACCGAAAACAGGCTCCCGATGGTGATGGGTTGGTTTTACGTTACAGCAGTTTTTTTTCCCCAACACGCAGCTGCTGTGATTTACTGACCGCTTTGGGGACATCATTCGGAAAGGGACTAAAGTCCCGCCAGGTTTGACGTTCAAATGGACAGCGGGATCAATTCGGTCGCGGGTCTACTGTCACTGGGCCAATTTTCTTCAACTTTGACGTTAAAAAAGCCAGCAAAATACGGGCCGAGGCTAACGAACGGTCGAACGGTGGAAAATTTCCACCCCCAGCCAGCTCAAATCAAACATGATAATGCATAAATTTGAATTTTTGATTAATGGTCTACATTTTACACGATGTCCTGGTATCGAGTTTTTGCATGGCGCGGGCGATAGCCCACCAGTGATTGGAGGTAAAACGAGAAGAAAATTTCATTATCCCTGCGATCGAACGGCATCTTTTGCCTCCCGGGGTCGAAGAAAGTATGGTTTGGGCGAATAGAAGAGAAAATTTCCCAACGAACGAGGAAGCATCGGAAGCCGGGGGAGAGAAAAGAATCGATAGCAAACAAAAGTGCGAGAAAAACGGTAAAGCCTAAGGCTATTGGACCCGTTTGCAAGTTTCTTCCATACACACTATGCTAACGAACTCGGAAAAGCTGTTGCTTTTCGATCGAGTGTAATAACTTTTTTTGTTGTTTTTTGGTTGGTTCGCGTTTTTACATCGAACGCTTCAGCAACTATAATGTGCCACAGGCTGTTCCTTCTCACATTGACGCTGAGTAACTTTATCCATATGGTTGGTGTATGTAAGGAAGTAGTAAGCTAAAAAAAACTGCATTAAAAATGGCGGCAGATATTGTTTCCAAAACCAAACGGAAAACTGCTGGAGAAAATTAATTGAATACTGCTGCACGTATGGAAAACAGTCATACGTCGAAACTTTGGCTTTCTCTCGTGAGACTGAATCGAATCTACTCCATTTTTTTCCGTTGCCAGAAAATAAGTTTGACAATTGATTGCTTTTGCGGTTCCGAACCCGAACGATGGAGGCGCCCGGTTGCTGACTGAAATTAAAAGAAAATAATTGCCAAACTTTTCCTGTTGACAGTGGCGGCAAGCGGAGAGGTTTTGCATACTTGTAGCAAATGTTTGTTAATTAATGGTTGTGCCCTGGGATGAATAATTTGCATGTTTCCAATAAATCACATGTAGTTTTGGACGGATTCTATAAGCGAAAGTATTTATCACGGCGATTCGAGAATGTGCAAGAACGAAAGTCCCACTTTTCAAACACTTAGTGAACGTTGCCGATAAAATCTGCTAGTGAAGGTGGCTTATATAATTCCTTACCACATCTTTTTTGTCTGCCACAAGTATTGTTTACCATTTTTTTACTTAAACTCGATAGTTTTATTAGTTTTGACCAATTAGTCAGAACTTTATCAAAACCTCATATTCATCCTCTTTTCGCCCAAATGGGTTGCTTTATTTAAAATTATGGAGAACCAGTTGTTAAGTATTAAACCACATCATAGTTGAAAATATCACTTGAAATCTGAAAATCATAATATATGATTTTCGTTCCATCGGAGACAAAAGCTATGCTGCTGTTGATTTCCGTTTATTCGTCACGTGAAAAGTTTTACATTGCAACAACGAGCAAAAAAATAGTTAATATCTTTTCAATGCTTTATAAATACGCCATACTGGTGAATCATCGGTGTAAGGAATTATTCTTTTGTTTCGCATTTGGTCGCCTAAAAACTGTCATAATAGTATAGTTTCGACATAATATAAATTCAAAACTAATTGAAACCAATTCCCACATTTGAGCTGAAATAAACAAACTATGAACAACAGTTCCGATTACGGATACCAAGGACAGTTATTTGATAAAGTTATTTAAACTTGCGTAACTTTTCAATAACAGTCTGTTTCAATTGTGCTTTCACAAACACTAACCAGTAGGTTATGATGTTCAAATGATTTGATGGCATTTTAAATATTAAAACTGTCAAACTAAGGCTTTATATTGACAATTTTTTCAACTAACAGTAATTTTAAATAAGCACCCGAATAAACACTTTATATCCAGCTCTCCGGACGTTTCCGGTGTAATCTTTTGTGCAGGTAACCCACGAGAGACAATTCGCCATTAATTGTGTTTATCTACACCGTCGGACGGTTACCACTCGTCGGCGTTCCGAAAAGCCTACACGTTGACTTAGTCTTTCCATTTAATTTACTGTTTATTTTCAACCTCATCTACCTCGGCCCAGTTTTGAACCTTCTCCTCAGCCACCGTCATTAGTTACCGCACGTTCACGTCAATCTCTTGCGGACCACGGTCTGCCACGGCTTTGCGAATCGCGACCTTTTTCTGTTCCATTATCGCGGTCCCATCTTGTTTCTCGTAGAAGAGGCCGCGATGTTGGTGTCTATCCCGCGTTCGAGGAAGGAAAAAAGGAGAAAATCAGGAAGCACCAAAAATCCCAAAACAAACATTTAGCCGGGAAATGGTTTGCTTGCCGTTTTCCAGCGTTGCGTGCGGCTTACCCTACCCCCTCACCACAACCTTCCACCTTGGTGACATGTTTGCTTGATGCTACCTGTCATTAGATTTTGTGGACGGAATCACGGTCGCACTTTTTCTTCCCTTCTCGGTTGCAAGAAGTGTGACGAAAAATATCATTCTTCTTCGAGCTTTTCCACGCGTACAGTGACGCTGGCATCAGGGTTGCTTTTTGTGTGGCCACCATTTCTTCAGGCAAACGGCAACGCCAGTGGCCGGTCTCGAGAAAAGCGGAAACAAATTTTTGGCTGAACGCTTGAGTGTTTTGTAAATGTTCGCTCGTGTTACTTCAGGGCTTCAGCTACCCCACCCGGTCAACCCAAGCACAGAATGGCTCATTTTACGACGAAACCTGAAAGCTTCTACCTTCCGTGTCACCCCTCCAGGTCCACCCGTTTACTCTTGGTGCAGGTTCTTTTGAAGTGACGCGTTTATGGTTATTTTGGGACTCCTGTGTGACCACCTTAGTTTTTCTTGCCTTGTATTTTCTCAACCGCCTGTCATTCTCAAACCATCTCCCCAGGCTCGTCTTATCCGGGTAGCATTGTCTTGCTCGTTTTTCTGTTTCTTTTCTGGACCTGGGGCGTGTATACGGACGCCTCAGCAGTTGAAGCACGTTTTGTTCCTCCTCATCCTCGTCCAGGGCACCCTTGTGTTTCGACTTTCCACCGAAAGACTGTTGGGATTTGGTTTGCTGATGAAACGGCATGCCTGAGTCTTGCCCCGAACTGCTTGGGCTCGGTCGGATGAAGCCATGCGGATGGGCGTCCTAAGCAGTCCGTAAGTTGGGATGATAAATAATTCAACTTCATCAGCAGCCCGACCCCGGGTCACCATCGGCGTCATTGGCACCTAGCCTGCGTTCGGTAGCTATGCAAATAAAAAGGTAGCAAAGTTAAACATTTGTCAGTGTACATCTTTATTAAGTTAAAGCTTCAATGTTTTTGTGGACGTTCTTAGGTTTAATTAAATGTCCTTTTAAACGCCCACCAACCACGAAACGAATTCGATTCGTTGTGGCTTACAGGGCGGAGGATTTATGGAATTTTGGTGGAACGATTCCATTTTGTCCTCCTGTCAGCGTTGTTCGGCGTAGGACTGCCCACATTGTGGGCGATTATTGGGCAACTGAAACGCTGGTTCAATTGAAAATGATTTTTCTCCCGAGGCGTGTGTCGGAAGATTTGACAACGATTTCGGCTGCTTATCCGTGTATCAATCACCTGTCACCTTTCGAAAAAAATATAGTCAACTGATAACCGGATAGCAAGCCTTACCCGGAAGGCGAAGGAAGACACGTCAAATCGGGTTTCGATAAACCGAGGATAAGAAATATCAGATTTTCAAACACCATACGCCATACATCCAAATCGTACGTTTCGGGGAGTGAGGTGAAAATGTATTGAAACCAAATTGACTGTGACGCATTTTCACGATTTCACTTCCTACGGGTGTGTACGAACATTTGTGAAGCGTGATTTAACTGGCAGGCTCGTGGGGGCGAAAAAAAGACTGAGAGATAAACAAAAAATCAACCAGTATGTACTCCATACGGTACAATATTTCTCAAATCAAACCCAACCGTATGTGAGGGGTGGAAGAAAATAAACGGATTATACAGCTCGATACAGCTGCCACGAACACTGGCGAATGTTTTAACAGGGTAAAATATGGGAATGTCTAGATGTGGGAGAAGTTGGGAAATCGTAGGCCATATTTCGTTTTTCGACATTGTATGGAGCAACTTTAATCGGATTGAAATTGGGTCCGACGCTTTTATGATTCTATCGTTATTCGAAGCTCGAATAAATAGAAGTTGATTGGAGACAAAAAAAAACAACTAAGTGGAAAACATGCAGAGTGACTATTTCAGACGAAACTTGGCTAGACGAATGCCAAACAAACTGCATTGCTTCGTAATGGTATTAGTATCCAAGTCACAGTGGTACTTATTTGTCAGAAAAGAAGAAACATGAACGCTGTTGTAAATTTAGATGACAAATCTCGAGATGGAATCAACTGCTATCTTTTTAAAAAAATCTCTTTATTTACGAAACGATCATTAAACTTGTTTTTCCACAAACACTTGGTTGGAGTATCGATAACATAATCAAAGAAATCTGTTTACCTTGATGATATAAAGATGAATTTTAATTTTGGTGATGTAAAGATGATATTTTGTTTGTTTAACTATTTAAACATAAGAGATAGTATGCTAAAACATATAATTCAACTCAATTTCCGGAGGGATGCTTTACTTTCAGTATTATAACTTTTATCAAACAAAACTGATATTACTTTGCACAGATTTTCATTTCTTGCAAAGACGTGTTTTGATTTTAAAAGTATGTAAGGAAAAACCTTCATCTTCCACTTCTGTTGTCGTCATTCGCTAACCAGTTGACAAACGGAAGATATTTCGCCTTCTGATAAATCTTTTTACGACCACCGCCGCGACACGTTGACAGGCATCGTAAAGTTGTAAATAAAGTTTACGGTTTCAAAGAGGATGACAACGACAGCGACGACGTGTGTCAGAGGTTGGGAAGCGGGAAGAAAAAGTGGCATGGCAGTTAAATTGTTACTGCCGGTAATTTTGACCGCACCCCACCACGCCACTCGTATCAAGGGAAGGGCGCCTGCTTATGGGCAGTTGTGAAAATTAGTGACACTTTGGCTTATCGCTAGCGTCGTGCGATCGCCTTGCTTCTCCTGCTGGTTGACGATGGATTAGCGATGAGGTACGGTTGATTTTCATGTTGTACACTTTAAAGTTTTATGCTGATTAGCGGTTCACCCCTTACATTTGCCGGTCGAATTTATATAAACTGTTCATATACATGGCTATTTATCTTTAAGCTCCCGTTTCAGCATGAAGAGAATAAATAATAAACGGTCAATACGTACATTATGAAACAAGATGCACTGAAGTCGTAACTAAAAACAAATAAAAGGGGTAGAAATATTTCTCTATTCTCGTTCCCAAGCTGAATTGATATAACTGAAAAATATTCATTGAAAACAGCATGGTAACCTTCATAAGCCGTCAGCTCACTATTCAAAAATTTCACTCAACCAAGACAGTTCCAACCGTGTACAATTTTCCGGCCGTAAACCGGAATCGGAAATGGGCGTCGTCATGATAATCCTAAATCCTCGTTAATTATTAAGCTTTCATCGGCAAACCCCTCACCCTTTCCGTCCTGCGTGAGCCACGAATCCATGGGATTTATCGTCAATTTTCTTCTTCGTTTCTCGTTTCGCTTTCGTCTTATTAAAAGCACCAGATGGTCGCAGGGGTTTTACAACGCCCGGTTAATCCCATCAAAGATTAATTTGACCACGGGTCTTTAGCGAGTTCGTAAAACCGAACATTTTACTGCGTTTGATGTGTTCTGCCATTTCAATGGGGCTATTTACATTCATAATGTTGTGCTTTAGATATCACAAACAGGCCAGTCTTAAAGCATAAACTGTAGAAATTATAGGGAAAATGTAAAAAAAATTACACTAAAGAGCAGTTTTTCTCTTTTAATTTCAATATTTACTAACCTACGCCCTAATATTTACTTCTCTCTTCTATAGCTGAAATAGTTCTCTGAAGTTCTTGGTAAAAAAGAGTCAACATATTGGAACCCATTACTCATAAACGTCATCGATTTGCCATCGCCTAGAAATGTTCCTTTCAACATCCCCGCCCACCACCGAGCATCGGGAAGAATCCAATTAATACGCATCCGCATCAAACATACCATCGTTTATTGACGTTTTCTCGGAAATGCTCCAAAAAGGGAAGCTTCCCGTGACAGGACGAGATGATGAATCCGGGCTCGGAAGATAGAATCTCCCAGGGTCCCGGGTTTTCCTTGACATTTTCTTTCTAGCTAGTTGCTTTGTCGTCGCGCGTGGAAGGATTTGTACAAGATCGATTCGATGGATGATTTCCCTGCGTAAACGCCATACCCCGAGCCAGGCAAAAGACTTCCTTATTGCTTTTTTCTTCCGAATGGTTTCTTCGCCACCGAGGAAGGTAATTTTTCTTCCGAAGCGCGTGCGGTGGCATGAGTTTTCGCACCTTTGCCAGGGATTTGCCCCATCCATGTCCGCTGTTGCTCGGAATCGAAGCGCCTCGTCCATCCCGCTTGACAGATGATGGTTTACCTTTCACGTGCTTCGGTAAGCCATCTGCCAGGGTCGATAAGACATTCCGAGCACTTTGCGTGCGAGGAAAGGCAAGAGGAAAGGCACCTTCTGGTGAGTTTTCCTTGGCGATACAAACCAAGGTGGCTGACACACACATACACACACGTGCATTGGTGACAATTCCTCCCTCGCTGGGTCGCCCTCTAAGGGGAAAAACCACGGCCAAAGGAAACCAGGTATGCGTCTTTCGATTATCTTTGAGCGACAGATTTTCTCGGTACGCTTCACCGACAGGCCCCCGGTCCCTCATTGACATGGCTTCCCCTTTGGGGACACCGTTGGCTTCGGATTCCTAGCATCTTTTATCATGGCATGTAGGCTTTCCGTCTGCGGTAAATGCGCCTGGCAAAACCAGTTTTCCCTTCGGGCTGTGGTTGCTTTTTCTCACAAACCTCAAGCTCTCCCCCCTTGACGACAAACAATGGTAAGGACGATAATGATGGCACGATAGCACGATGGATGACGCCCGGCAAGCGAGTACGGGCACGGAATAAATTGGAACCACCGTGCCATCCGAGGCAGGTTAACATATTTTCCCATCAAGCCGAAGAGGAAAACACCGGCGAGGGGGGGCAGGACCGGCCACGCTGGCCGCACTCACTCAAAAAGCAATCGCGCGGGCAGGCTGGCAATTTTCCCCGGGTCCCGGCGATGATTGAATTTGGTGACGGTACTGTTCCCTCAGCCGTGGTTTCTGCGGCCAAGTCCAAACAAGTTAAAGACTTTGCCACGACGTCGGAAAGCCCGTCGAGATCACCGGGCCATATTCATCATTCTGATTTATTTCAATCTTGCCCTTGCACTCCCAACTCCGCCCCGTGGTTCGCTGCCAGTTTCCCGGAAAAGGTTGCCACCATAATTGAATCGCACACCAAACTGGCTGACGAGTGCCGCTGAGGGCCTCTTTCCGGAAGCACCGCTCGACTTAAGGCAGTGCTTTCAGGCGCGAAGAGACACAGGTAACGCCTTTAAGTGATGACAGATGAATCTTCCCATTTCCCACTCCGGAACAACTCGATTGAGGTGTGTGTATAAAAACGGGACGGCACAACAAACTCTCTTACCAAATGCCTTCAACAGTTCACGAGCGCTGATAAATTCATTGCTCGCCTTTCATGCTCACCCGGTTAATGCGATTCCGATTACCGGCAAAATGAAGTGGAAAGGATAAACCACTTGGATGAGATTTTTCTGCTGGCAGAATCCGCCTCCTCCCTCCCCCCCTTCCTCGTTATTTGAGCTGAAATGTTCGCCGTCAGCCGATGGCATTTAATTTTCTCTAATCAAATAAATGTCATAAAATCAACAAACAATCGTCACCCACCGGAAGGTGGAAAAGCATGTCATCAACGTGAGGGTAAGAGCAGAGGCCGGAGGGTGGGGAGCGGACGGGACCATGGAATTATTCATGACACGAGTGTCGTGAGGAGATGCGTAAAATTCGATTCAATTTACTTTAGGCCCTATTTGCGACTGTGCATGTAAATAGCATCGCTGATAGGATTTTCCCGGAGAAACAAAACACGTATACATACACACACCCATACGTGCAAATACCACCAATGGGTCGGTACATTTTTCCCTTGCCACAAAAGTGTATTGTTTTATTATCGGACGCACTGATGCACGCACACTCGCGGGACGTGTTTTGATTTGGTTGATTTTCCCATTAAACCCCGATCGGCCGATCGGGTTTACGGCGCGATTCATGGCGGGTGGCATTTTGTTAGTCCTCTCCCTTCCCCGCGAGGCGTGCTGCAACCCTTGGTGCATCGAAAAACCATCGAATTGCCATTCGAATTCCAGCAACCAACACCGATTCGACGACAACGAGCTGCTAATTTATGCTTCCGAAGAACTCGCGTTTGGACAAATATCATTTACATAATTACACGCCGACAACAACATTACCATGCCCGCCTCCATAATAGAATCCCAATGCCCAGTAGAATCGGGGGTCAATGTTTGGGAACGTGCTCGGTCGGATGCTGCTGCTTGCCCAATTGGTCAAGCCATTTGTTCGAGTACTCCAGAACCGTCCCATCGACACCACCGAGTGCACCGCGTCCGAGCGAAGAATGCTGATGAGGTTCGATTGTTTTGTGTTGGGTCAACATAACATGAAAGTCGACCCTGGGAGGGGTTTCGCCCGGGAGGCCATAAAGTAGGAATAATCAACGAGATTGTTCATTAGCGCGCACAAAGCTAACTGTTGCAAGTGTGATTAGGCATTAGCCGTATCGTCAAACGCATCAGACAAATGAAATCCAACCTCGAGCATCGTTGCCGGCTGCATAAGCGATTGAACCAATGGGACGGGAGCAGATTGTATCGCAACTTTCGGCTTCCATTTCCATTTGATTGGATTGAAAAGCAATAAACACGCATAGTGATGGCCGAAAGTAGCCGTTAGCTCTAGTGAACAGTATTAGTTTTCAAATAATGTCTACAGAAACCAACCACAAATGTGTAATCATCTTTTCTAAACAAAGCCTTAAACGTAATAAGTAAACAGAAACGAAGGCTCCAAAGTCATAGCAATACAGAATATTGTTTACAGCATTGCTAGAACTATTTTTATGTAAAGATGATTTGATGAATTTAAAAAATAATGCTCAAAATGCCCAAAAGTCGTATCAACTATTGTAAACCTTTTTAATATACTGCCAAACACTAGAAAACTGAAGCCTCCACTTTAATACTGATGTTGAGTAAACATACATTTTCAAATATTTAAAAATAAAAAGAGATCGTTAAATTAATTTAATCAACAACCATAACTCATGAAACTCAATTCAGTTATCATAAAGTTTTATTTCTGGTCAAATCTAAATTATTTTCGTGTTCAAGTCTTCTTCTTCTTCTTCTTGGCGTAACGACCTCTTGGTCATGCCTGCCCGTTAAGGGCTTACGAGACTTGTTTCCCTGTTGTACGTGGATAGTCAGCCCTGTCGTACAGGGGAGGGTCCGGTCTCAGTTGGGATTCGAACCCACGCCGTCGAGGTGGTGAGCCCCGGCGCTCATGGGTCGATTTTCTAACCGGCGCTACCGCTCGGCTGTCGCGGACCCCCGGCTGTCGCGGTGTTCAAGTATATAAATTATATCAGAATTAAATAATAGAACAGTTCAAGCATTGATTTTGATTTGCCAGTTCATTAAAGTGTGTTTAAGCACTAAAACAGGATTGATTTATCTTGCGATTTAAAGATTCCTCGAGACTGCTTATCATACAATCAATCATTTGATCAAGAGCAATTGATTGATATGAAAACCATTGTCATATTCGTATTTTAATTGGTTCAAGAAAATTGATTGAAATTGATCTAGATTAGCTACCGCTAAAGATGACCAAAGGAACAAGCCAGTAGAGCTTTAATTAGTATGAGTTCAATGGTTACAAATGAAGACATTTCCTGGATATTCAAACGAAGGATGATGTACCCTTTTCTAAGGAAGTCATTTCTTGATCTCCTTGCGTAAACAAGCTCTCGAAATAGCATCAATCTACACAGTTACAAGCCTCGAGCAGGGAACATTTAATTTAACCTTCGCCGCCCATTTCTCATCACAATAACTTGACTTGCACTCTCGCACAAGTGGGTGAATGCGGTCGTTGTGGGAAAGCGTTTCGTCTGCCGCGCTTAAACCGTGCTTTTCACAGCGCCGTAAATGCATTTGCTGGCGCAAAGTATGTTCGCCGGGCGTCAACGAAGGACGTCAGTGGCATTCGTAACCCACCGCCGGTGGAATGTTCGCCGGAAAGGGCCACATGTATGCTGATTTTATGACGCCGACATCCGCACAAACTGCTCGCTGGAGATACCTTGGCAAAATACGACGCAGCGAAAGGAAAGTGTTGATACGTTCCTCAACCGCACAACAAACTCATGGCGCACAAACACATTCGGGGGGAACATTGTCACCATTTGGCAGCTTTACGATGCTCACCTGTCGCGCATGGTGGAATGCAATTTCGAGCGCTTGTCCCGGTGTCCTTACGGGCGTACGGCCGGGGGGCGAAGCTCTAACAACGGAGTGTTGGTAGAACCGTCGAGATCATACGTCGGCTCAAGAAGATGCCCCGATGTCGTCGGTGAAGCAAAGAAATCTTTTCCCATAGTTGAGATGCGTCTTTCCCGGACCTCTCTCTGCCCCTAGCGAAGCGGATGGCTGGTGTCCTGGAAAACTAAATCTCTCCTCGCGACAACACGGACCTTCGCTGTAGCTTTCACATTTGTGCGTAAAAGTTCTCCACGATAAACATGACGATGACGGTTAGAATCGCTCCCCACCCTTCGCCCTCCTTCGCATCGACGATTGCTGGCAGCTGTTGTAACGTAATCCGTTAAGTTGTTACCATTTTGGCATTCTTCACCTCCCCGGGGCCTGTGTACAAAGGTTGCGGTTTTGGTGCACCAGTGACGAATTAGGATACTCCCTGACTCAGGTCCTCTCGCGGTGGGGCTCGGGATGCTTTTCCTTCGATACTACGACTACTCCAGTGGGTGAAGGTTGCCGCAAGATTAAATTTCCCCTGCCCGATGTAATATGTTCCTTCGCCGGTGGATTCGTTCAGATCTGATACCAAACGGCAACTCCAACCGAGCGGCTGACGAGCGTCTTCCGATCTGACTCTTCCAGCGGTGGTGGGAGTTTACTGCGGAAATCCTCTACCCGAACGATTAGTTGGAGCGGTCGTCTTTGAGGCAGCTCTCAATGTCAGGTTGATACAACTTCCAATCCGATTACCTCGAAGATGGCGGAAACCGATCGTTGGTTTGGACGATATTCCTGTTAGCCTTTTATTGATTCCAAAGTCAATAAACCTTTCAGCCCAATTTCTTTGATTTTGGTTAATGAAAACTGGAAACGAATTGGACCTGTTATGGAGCTTGGCTAAAACTATTTTAGATACCTAAGACACTTGGTACATTTAAGCCCTGTTAGTATCTTACTCAATAAAACAAGATATGAGAAGCTTGACACGATGTTGGTTTGTACATTAATTGTTCAGGATATTCAATTTTTCAAAATTCGACGCAATTTGCAGATGGTCACCAATTGGATCCGATTCAAAGATCAAACGAAATAACATCACATGACAATTCACCGTACCGTGAAGTTCAATACCTCTTTAATTGATATTATCTATTTAATTGCACCCAGAATGCAGTAAAAACGTCACCAGCACATTAAACTTTGCTGCCGACGACGGGGTAAAACAAACGGCAATTCATTTCTCATGCAACTGCACTATCGTTACCGTCGCATTCAGGTGCGGTTCGGCGTTTAATGAACACTTTATTTATGGCTGCTAAAACACCGTTCAAGCGGATCTAGTGTGTTCGAAACGCCGGAACCAAATGTGCCATTGGCAACGTTCGCTAGGCTTTAAGCATAGCCTTTTTTCCACACCTCCACAAACGCTGCCGCTGATAGCATATCTGGGCTCCTTTTCGATCGTTGATACATGACATGCCGCCCCTGCTGCCAACGAATGCAGCAACAAAGAACCTGACCACCGATGCCAAACGCTGACATTCCCCCCGCCGGTTGAGTCAACGGGTTAATGCATAATGTAAACAAATGCGCAAATGCAGCACGCCCACAAAATGTACACGCGCGTGCATAACGCGGAAGGATGCAGTTTTGGATGCAGAAATAATATAAACCGTTCCGTCCGGTCATGCTTACCGTTCCCGCTGATGCCTGCTGATGGATTCCGCCAGGTTCAAAAACGGTCTGTTTACGTGTTTTATGGACACGAACGAAGTGGTATCATTAATTTACGAGCTGGTTGTTATCGATAGCGATGAGGAAGCGAAGGCTGCGGTACGGAAGCACGCTGGAAGCTGTTTGTGGTGCCATTTACCACCGGGAAAGGGGAGTACCGGATACGGACGGAAGTTAACCAAGCTCATCCGCATCGCAAAAATGAAACACACAAACCATTAACCCGCCAGCAACCGCATCGGCCATCAATTTTCAATCAACGATGGTACAAAATAGAATTTTTAATTTACTTACTACTGTTTCCCAATCGTTGCGCCGAGCAGCTCCACTCTGCCGTTTTATCTACCATATCCTTCTCAAATGCCGTCATTGGGGTGCTTAATTGTTTTTCATTCGGTTTTTCCGTCTTCTTCAATTTCATTTTCAGATCGCGCTGGAAGTAGGAGACGTGAGACAGAGTGTTATCGGTGCAGTTATCTGGGGGAAAGTGGAAGCTTCATTTACTAACCGACACCACTAATGACTAACGAGCGGGTATATTGAATGTACCTGTCAGTGTGTGGCTCATAAATTTCCGGTTTGAGAAGGGTTTTTTCGGTTAATGTGGGCAGCGTTGGAAAAAGATCGAAACTAAACAACCCAAAACAGCACGCTACGTTCGACGACTACTCGGATCGATTGTTTTGGCAGGAAACGTCAGTGCAAGCCACGGCAGTGTTGCCAGCGTCGGAGCGCACAACGAACGAACGAGTAGAGCGGGGCGCTCGCGATGCACGGGACGGGCAAGTGAGGTTATGACGCCCGGATCGCCCCGACTGTACGGTTCGCGATCCAACCGGATGTTCCCGGTGCGGCCGAGTGTTGCGTCCGATCGTGTTCGGCCGCTGGCGGCGTTGTTGGTGCTGCTAGTGGCCCTTCTGCCGCTCGGTTGTGGCGAACTCGGTTCGGCCCGGGAACCGGCCCTGATCCGGATGGAGCATCGCGACGCGCACCAGGGCCCGTCATCGGCCGCCTCGTCGCAGCTGTGCGGTGGTGGGACGTTGACCGCCCCGCACGGGGTCATCGCGACGCCCAACTTTCCCGCCCGCTTCCCGGTGCCGATCAGCTGCAGCTGGATCATCGACGCGTCGGCCATCGTTGGGGCGAACATTTCGATCGTGGTGTACCTGACGCAGCAGTACGTCCTCGGTGGGTTGCGTTTCACCGAGTACATGTACTACAGCGACGACTACAAAGTGCCGAGCATGAACGTGTACGAGCTGAGCGAGGACGACGTGACCAGCGTGCCGTGGCTTCGCTTCAACAGCCCGTACCTGGAGGTGCGCTTCACCATGGACAGCCTGTACGGAACGCACCTTCGCGCGCTGGACCGGCTGCTGGATGTGTACGGCTTCAACATCACGTACGAGGTGGACGCGGTCAAGTCGCAAACTTGCAACGCGCTGCACTGCCGGTTCCTCGGCAACTGCTACGCCAAGCCGGACTTCTCGTAAGTATTCCTAACCTTAATCAAATTGTATTACGTAAGGCATTTATCATACCTTCATTTCTATTAGTATTTATTGCATCAACATGAGTAATAGTTTAAATTGAATTTAACAAATCATGGTGGTTGACATTTCCCCAATAGAGCACCAATGTCTGGTTTAGAACGACATGGTATTTTCTTTGAAACTTCCTAATTGCTGCAGTTAAAAAGCACCTGTTTCCGCCAAGTATTAGGCATTCAGTCGCAAAGTGTTTTGTAGCATGTTCGAGACAATTCTGGAGCGACATTTGCCCTATCGAGACCAACTTGACGTCCTATCTTTCACGTGATCTAGCGAAAAGTTATTTTATTTAGCTAGAATGCGGCAGAGACATCAAACAAGCGAAAATTTCATTCGTCCGAAGAGAAACCGGAAGGACCATTCATTGTCGCTTTACGCCAGGGCATGTGTTTTCCACCGGAATACGAAATGCCTACGCAATTACTCGGCAAATTGGCATTTAGACGCCTCGAAATATCCATCATTTCCAAGAACACAAGACAAACGGCCGTATGGCCCAGGTTTGAAAGAAGTCCGTTGATTGACGGCAATGCAGTAAACTCGGTGGCGATGGTCGCCTCAGAACTTCACCGTCGGCCCACGGCACGAAGGCTTTGTTATGAATCCATGCGTGTCGTCGTCGTCAACGTCGCTAAAACAGACCAAGACCAGTGAGGCACGTGCCTAACGGTGACGGTTCGAAAGCCTCTTAGACTTTTTCCCAATCCTCCATCCTGCTAAATCGGCATACAAGTAGCCTTCTCATTCGCCACCGGTAACGTTCGATCTGCTCTCGGGCGTAGTAATTAGAAGCGTTTAAGGGATATATCTCCTCGGGTGGCAATAACGAGGCGCCCGGGTCTTGAAATCTACCCGAGCTGTTACGCCTTCGAAAGAGTACACCGTTTGCACTTCGCAGGAACTTGTTTCGTTCTGGATTAAACCCGCCCGAGTCCTAGAGCCGGATCCGGGCAGTGTTCGGTGGTCACGCATTCGCACGCATTTCATCTGCAGGCCCGGTGTTATCCGATAACGTTCATCCGGTCAAAACGTGACCGACGCGTAGCAAGTGGTAAGTTAATCTCTAGGCATGAAACCAAGGTGTTACCCGGTGTTTTGTGGTTACGGGACTGCTAATTGGGGCCACCGAGAGAGTGCCCAGGATGAGATAATTGCACCGCATGCTACTTTCCTTCCCGGAGTTTAACCGGTCCAGCCCGCATAAGGGTTACTGATTAAAGTAATTTATACCACAATCAAATGTCCATGGAGTTCCGTTTGAAGTTCGTCTTTGGGAGAGAACGTTGGGAAGCATCAAAACATTAGCATTAACACCTCGCCGTAACGATAGCTTTGCTAACCCGTACTGTGGTAACCAGAAATTCCTGACTTACTGGTGTTGTCCAAGGAGTTGGAGTTGGGACTTTACGGCATGCTCGTTTTCTATCTGAGGCAGAAGATGGCCATCTGTACCGAGGCTGAAGGCATCCGTCTATCGCCGTGCTACATTCCAGCACTGCAGCGTTGCATCTGGCAAATTGTCATCGCTGCGAAAACGAATGACGCGGATTTATTCCTTCGCCCTCGCTTGAGCGTACGCCCTTTTGCACTGCTCGACATCTTCCCAGGGTGTCCAGGGAGGGCGCATTCTCACACCGCAAGAAATTCCACAGCTTTGTGGAGGAGTGGAAGGCCCTGGTTGGGATGGAACTTTCTCGAAACATACGACGCAATCCGTACCGGGAATCGGGGAGGTTTGAATCACAAGGATGGCTCCCTATCATCCCGTCTCCGTTTTTCCGCCATCGGGAACACGCCACCGGGTGAGCGGAAGATACCAAATATGTCACCGGGAAAAATATGTCCGCACCACCTCACCCACAGGGTCGCGCCATCGCGTGTCGCGCACTCGCAAAGGCTCTTCGACTCTTCGGGTGGCAAACAGCGTACGGCGCTGGGTAAATATTTTAGCACCGGGCAAGTGGAGGTGTCGGTGCCGCGGTTGCGGCGACGGGTTGACATACATGGGGACAGTGTCAACATTTGTGTTAGTACAATGTTAGCCGGGTGTTACCATTTTTCTGCGAATGTGTCGTGACGAGACGGGAAGCGGGCGGGAAAGAGTATTTCGGTAGCGGGATTGTCAACCCGGAAGTCAAAGTGGCAACGGAAAAATGGTATGAATAAATAAAGTTAACACCAGCATTGTGCAAGCAATACTCGATTGAAATTCATCTGGGGCTATCGGGTTTTATTCGGGGAGCACCGTGGCGTGTTACTCAGTGTGTTACTGAAAAATTAATGCCAACGCGAAGTGTGTTCGGCTTCAAAATCACTTGAAGTTGAGAAAAGAGGTTTTGTTGAACAGTTTTTCCATAGAAAACATAACATTTTGTAGGGTAAGTGCACCCATAGTGGAGCTAGTACCAATAGTGGTTGTAGTGGAATAAAATCTTAGCTCTACGCAGATATATATACAATGGAGTTATTTGTTCTTCTATGAAATGTTCTTTGATCTTCTGCGGAGTGTTAAAATGATGAACCATCTCATTCCGTAATATAGAAGCTCCAAAATTCATATTTTCAAAACAGGTTGTCCCAACATGCTACATTCCTTAAGAATCTATAACGAATATCATGATTTCCTTAAGGCTACAAATCACTGCAAAATTATTAAAACTATATGATTTCGCTACTGACATACTCCAATATAATTGATTTATACGAACTTAGTGCATTTTAGCATAATTTTATTATATTTTCATAGTTTTTACTATAGTGCCACTATAGGCACAAAAACCTGAGTTGTTCCTATAGTAGCCATAGAGTTTTTCACAAGCATATTTTAGTTTTATTCCGGTTTTGGCCAATGTAATCAGGTAAATTTAGTGATTTTATTCTCTTTCTACAAAATAAACAAAGCGGAACTGGAGAGAAGGCTCAGCAGAAGAAGCAGAGGAAAGAAAAAAGAAAGCGGGCGAAGGATACGCTATAAAGCTTGTACTATAGTTTTAGCTGCAATATTCAGAGCATTGTTTATGAATTAAAATTGGACATATTTCGGTAAAACAATACAGTCTTTTCAACGACATTGGTCAAGGAGTATTTTACCGTTCTGTTTGAAATATGCTTCAAAAATAAGTTATAGTCAAAATATATTCAAGTTTTTCGTACTACCACCACTATAGGAACACGATACCACAACTATAGGAACCATACCACCATAATAGGAGCAACCGACTAGGAACAAAAATACGCTTTTTACGTGTATTTTGTATGGTTTACGGTGAAAATAGATGTTTTTCGGAAGAAAAGTCATGTTTCGATCATAATTGATTCAAATATGTAGAATATTGTGTTCTTAACACTCATCAATTACACCTATTTGGTATTTACAGTACTAAGTGCACCACTATTGGTACAGTTACCCTATTCATTTTTATTTACGAAACCATGCAGAAAATCAAAAATACTTTAATCACCTTATTTCAGTTCTTCCAAAGTTCTTCCTAAGTGTTTGGCCAATTTAGTTATACCACCTTCACCATTCATACAACTGAAATTTAATAAAATATTTGTATTAAATACGTTATTGTAAAAATAGAAAAAAAAAAATTAAGCAGCTTTTCTTGCAGAACAAAAGATAAACGAGTTTTAAAGAAGAGTTTGCCCTGTGGCACAAAGAAACAAAGAACATGTTTTCTAATTTAAATCAATCTACGAAGAAAAGAAAACACATTTGCCGAAATATGTTCGGTCGTTCATAGCTGTGGGGCAGAATTTTCCTATTGAATTAATTAAAGCGAATACGAAAGAGAATCCGTTTCATGAAATTTTTCCTAGTAATTTGGACTAACAAAGAAAACGAGTCTTACTCAACCTAATCCGGGTAGGAGGAACATTTTTGAGAAAGAAGTTGAAGAAGCCCAGCACGATGGAGCTATATTCTCCAATTATCCCACTCTAAGCGCATCGCTCGGCATTCCGGATAGCAGCTGCTTGGAAAAATCTCTAGCCTGCACGCCGGACGTCGGCCTATCTGGCCGGAGATTCATGGAGCAGTTTAGCAGCCATCTCACCTTGAATTTTTGCAGCAACAGCTGCGAACGAAACCGACGGCGCAAACGACGGTTCAAGTGTATTTATTATGCTTCCACAAAGGGGCGTGCTGCGGTCGGCTTGTGGGTCAAGACCATCCATCGCAGGGCTTAGCGTTTGTCTGTTCGTACATTTTCATTTATTTTACCGGTGCTGTGGTCCTTCTTTACATTTCTTTCACGAACAGAAAAAAAGAAATCTCAGCTCACTTTCTCGCCGAACTTACGACTTCCATTGTGCGCCGGTTGTATATGCAGGCCATTTAGAAGAGGAAAGCCAACGGTCCGGATGTGCCCTCAGGATATCCTATTTTTTTCACTTTTTCCATCTCCTTCTCGGAGTGCGCACGATGGCTAGACTACCGCGGCGGTTTAGCTTCCGTGGGTTCCTGTTTGTTTGGGACCGGCTTGAGTGAGGGTAGAATCATCTTCATCCAGTGTTGCGTTCACTTCGGTACCGTGATGCACACGGGGTATCCCTTTGTCACTTGATGGAGATTTCTTTTTATTGCATACCACTAGATACCACCTGCACACGCTGCCGGTTTGTCTTTCGTTTTGCCCGAGGCTTCAGAGGTAGTACGCACCGTATCTTCGAGCACGAGCCAGAGCATCGCTTTCCACGCGCCAAAACGTATACAGTAGGGGGAAGTGAAAGGGAGGAGGGGCACGAATATCGTTCATTCTAGGAGTGAGATACTTTCAGTGTCAGTCCACACAACAAAGTCAGCGAGGAGAAAGCTTAAACGTAGGCATTTCGTTTGCTAAATACAACTAAATCCATCCGCAGCGTTACGAAATAGATTTGTTTGTAGATGCATGTAATTTTCTTTCTGGGATAGGGAAGAGGGGAAAAGGATTAACTCTATATAAATAAGTTTTTATCAGTTTTTTTTTTAAAGGAATTATCCTTATTTTGCTTTTCCTAAAATATGTTTTAGGTTCAGGTTGTTGAAATATTCATTGATGCTCTTTAACACTAGAACTTTTTCAATCACATTTATTTCTTATGGCTGAACAATTCTACCAAATTTTAATGCATAACTTTCACACATCCAGTGGAATGTTAATTTTTATTTATTCAAAAATAAAGAGTTTCTTTTTAATATTGAAAATAATTTGTGCTTAAGTTTCAAGCGTAAAAAAGCGGTAGTTCTAGTGTTAATGTACATTCTCGGTGAATATTGTCGCAACAAATTTGAAATCGACACAGTTTAATCTTTTTACGTTTTGTATCGTTAAATTTCTCAAAGAAATCGTTTACATTTTCGTTTTGCTAAAATATGTTTTAGCTTCAATATGAAGAGATATGGTTTAATGAACTTTCGTAATACAGCGTTTTACATCTCACCTAGCAACCGCGGCAGTGTATGTAGAACATCAAAAATGATAGCCTACTGCAGAGTATTTGATGTTGAATCGCAAAACCCACAAGTGGCAACAGAAACGGGTTAGTAGAAAAATCATCACTTTCTAGGATCTACCAGAATGAAAGTTGTCTCATGGATGTTTGAAGTAGAGACGACCAGTTGAAAGGTACAGGATAAGGTAGGCTATGATCGCTTTTTCGCATCAGAAAACGAGCGCGAATCACAACAATCCTCGCAAAAGTATGTTTTCGATCGAAAAGCGATTTTCCCCTACTTTTACCTGCACCCCTCGACTGGTCGTGCCTACTTCGAACATCCACGCGACAACTTTCATTCTGGTAGATCCTAGAAAGTGATGATTTTTCTACTAACCCGTTTCTGTTGCCACTTGTGGGTTTTGCGATTCAACATCAAATACTCTGCAGTAGGCTATCATTTTTGATGTTCTACATACACTGCCGCGGTTGCTAGGTGAGATGTAAAACGCTGTAACGTTCCTGGTAATTAATTCCGATGACACGAATAGTTTGCTACGTTTGCTGTAAATTACAACCCTAACTCCCAAAGAAGGTGGAAAACGAAGTCACGCGGCTTATGTTGGACGCTTCTACAAGTTAAATATTCAACGGAAGCACGGAACGGAATAGTTCAACACGGCTTTCTTGGCTTCTGAAGAAGTACCACCACGGGGCGTAATATACGTTTTGAATTAAATATGATAAATTTGGCCCAGATTGTGAAATGGCCTGGGAGAAGAATCCGATTCCGGGTGGAATGAATTTTCCCAGTCGAGCGAGCACTTTCTTCGCTTCCGGGGAGCGGGTTTTTGGGCAGCAAGGTTTGCTATCGAGGCGGAAGTGAATCGGTTCTTCCGCTTGCCTCCCGCTCCAGAATGAAGGCACGCATACTGGCCGGCTGGCCATCCAGGCCATACCGGAAGCGGCGTTTTCCCGGGCGAGCCCACAAGAGGATTATCTGCTCTCCGGCACACAGCATAAACGCACAACGACACCCGTTGGCTGGGAGCCGTTTTACATTTCACCTCGTCGTTTCATAAAAACCGAAAAGCCTCCGCAGATCATTTATTCATGATGCCTCAGGTTCTTGGCCGAGACTTCCGGGGGTCCGACGGTAAGCTGTAGTTGGACGGTGATCGGTGCAGAAGTCGTACCACCTTCTCAACCCGGGCGATACCACTAACGATGATTCCACCCCAGACCCTCCCGACTCATCGCAACCCGACACTTCCGGTGCTTCCGGTTTTGAGGCAGAAGGGCTTCCGGAAGCGCACATCAAAAACTCACGCAACACACCGACCGGGAGCGATGATGAGCATCCTGGGTTTGGAAGTACGAATTTTCCTCCCTTTTCTCTGCCCCCTCCCCCTTGCTTTCCTCCCTAAGCAAACCGAAACGATGTAACGGCTGCAAAGAAAATCAGAAACGGTACATTGAAACCGCCCCGAGGTGCTGCACCAAATGACTAGACGAGTTGTCGGACCTTTGAAGTTTCATTGCAGTTGCATTTTTGATGCCCCACACGCCGCAATCTCGGCCACGCAAATGAACTGCAGCGGGAAATCTCCGGTCCGGATTGCAATTTTCGATGTAACGAGCTGGGAGCTCACAATTTACATATCAAAGCAAACGTGGCGGAAGGTGCCGGCGAACGTTTTCCGGCCCTCACCGGGTTTCATAAGAAGGCGGATGGCAATTCAATCGCAAATCAAAATTCAAATCTTATCCGGTGACATCGTAATCGGTTCTTTTCTTTCCGCCAAGCTCACGGGGACCACCGGATTAAGTTTTAAGTACCCGATCGTGCTGTATGATCCCTTAACGAGGGGAAGAGTTTATCGTGCCGCTTCGGCGTTCAGTTTTTCCTTATCGTTATCGTTCATTGCCGGCACAAATGTGCTCAAGCAGCAGACACATCAACAGAAGCACACTCCACATCGATCCAATTTACGCTCGAAACTGCAATTGGTGAACGTGTCTAATTCAACCAATTCCACCAATTCCACCCGTTCATTAAAGCAAACTCAATCGGTTCGATTCAGCAAATATCGCTCAACCGTGCGACCGCTCGGCAAGTCTGCTTTACGGTAATTTAACTCACCCGCCAGACGGCTTCGGAAAGGGAATCGACCATTCTTTGCCACCCGCCTTCGAAATTCTATTTTCTTCACCACATCAAGCATGCGTTTTCCTTGGCACACACACACCGAACAGGCAGGGCGTGCTTCGAGCCCCTCCGGCACAAAGCATTTATCGACACTAAATGGCACACGTTTCGAGCACGAACTGTTGACGTAATGGTTTTTCATAAGCTTCCCGAGCTGGCCGAGCCGTTGAACTGTTGAACGTTGTTTGAAATCGGTCCGGCACATTTACGGTAAGCGTTTCGCAAACAAACCTTTACCTTTTACGTCCCGTCATTGCTAAAACGCACGGTCTACTTAAATCATTTATCTCATCAAGCAACGGTTTACATTCCCTGCCTAGGGGGAAACTATGGCTACCGTTCTACCGGGCAAAGGGATTTTGTTGTATGTAATTTATTTGCACAACCAAGCGTCTGGGGTAGAAATTGAAGTGCAGCTTTAGGGAAATGCGTTCAAAAATGGATTATTCAACCGTAAACATTCGTTTGTAAGCATGCACTCGTAAGAAAGCTTGTTTTGTTTTCTTTAACAATGGGAGGGAAAGCAGGTTTTGTTGAAAATAATCCGAAGCTAGAATTATTTGCGGGTGGCTGCATACTAATTTGAAATGCTTTTGAAAACGTACCAACGTCTTGTGAATTCAATAATTTCCGTGCTGAGACGTGCAGACGCAACGTATACTATAGAAACCCAATTGTGGAGGCATTAGATATTCACTTACTTAGGGAAACGAAATTGCTTTTGTACTACAAAGGAAACGCCAAGGATTGGAATATAAAAAAAAATGCATTTGAAGTCCAATTCGGTAACTCCTGTCAAACGAAGCAAATAGAAAAGCAAAAGGATCAAAGATGCCAATTCCGGGAAGGAAAATGTATCAGATTCCATGAAGCATTTCTCTGCCGTAACCGCCGATTAAAATAAGTTTCCGGAAGGAAACTTATCCAACTGGTCGCAAAAAGAGATGTTCCGCAAAGGAGAATGAAACACTTTCGACGAAATTTACCAGCATCCTCGCACATCAAAAGTCCTTGATTACTTTCCTTCCTGATGGCAATGAAAAGGACATTTTTCCATGAAATGCCCAGTAATCGAAATGAATTGTCATGAGCTTGACTAATGCTTCATTTACTCCGCAGTTACGCGTCAAGCGAGCCACAAAGTGCTGCATCTCCATTTTCAATGGACAGATTGACAAGCATCTTTCTTCCATTCGATCTACCCGATTAGTGGATGGAGATATTTTTTGCAACCAGAGAAGTGTTTACCCTATTGTAGGGATAAAGAAAAACTAGAGTGCAACCTATGTCCATCAATTTTCCAGTTTTTTTTCGAACCTCCCACGGATGACCCCGACAGCATCCGTGCGCACGTGCGTGACACTTACCCCGGAGGTGAGGTTGTTTAACGGTCAATTTACGGTACGGACAACCGAGAAAAGATTGCCCGAGCAAGCAAGAAGCCATTAAAATGGACAACAACCGACACCGACCCGACGTCCGACCTGTCGACCTGGGAAGGAGTGGCTCACGGACTCTCATCCATCCCGTGTCCTATTGGTCGCCGTCAAACTGGTTGGAAAGATCCTGGATGAAAGGGTTCGTGTTCATCACCGCACACGGGGGCGTGTGTATTGTTGTTGTTATTTTTTTCCTTTTTATTGTAGGATGACCATCATTTTCCCGTCACTGGACACCAGCGTTGAGCATAATGACGACGTTCGAGCTGACCGCAACGTGAAATGAAGTTCAGGTTAAAAGATAAATCACCTCCACCGTGCGTCGACTTGTTTTTCCTGGCAGCAGCCATTTTTCTACACCGACGAACCGATCCTTTCCGTGCACGGTCGTTGAAAGAGGATTGTGTTTGTGTTGATGTGCCTATACGGTGTCTGGCGTTGGTTGCGATGAAGCGGAGCCGATCGGTGCTCATCGGTCGTAAGACAGCGTCCCCGGCGGACAAAAGCCAACGGACGGGATGGAGATCTAGCACCGGGAAAGTTTCATACTGGCGAAACGTGCCCGTTGCGAGCGGAACCGGATAACGGGCCAGCGCAAAGTAATAATGGGCGCTTTTCCGTCACCGAGGCGCTAATGGAACACTTTGTGGCATCCTCCGTCGAGACGGTGCAGTACGTGACGATGTCGTTCACGTATGTTTTTCCGTGCCGCGGGAAAGCATGGAGGAGTTGAAGAAACGTTTGCGCTATGGTGGAGAAGAAATGGTAACATAATTTTAAAATACACGCACTCCATCTCCATCAGTGTGTTGAACACAATTTAATGGATTTTTTTCGAATTGTTTCCGTGTGGTAAAGTGAGTTACCAATGTACTTTAGGTTTTCTATTTCAATACCTAAATGAGAAACAAATAATTTGTGTTCGAATTGTTTTTGAACTGAAGCAATACACCATCTGGAAAACACGTGATGACTATCCATGGGTATTCTAAAACTTGTTACAGGATGAGTTTTTTTTCATAAAGGTGATTTAGAATATTTATAAAAATTCGAATATCCTTCGATATCTAAAATACTTTTTTTCAAATGGGTGCATTCAAAAATAATACAATCTTTTGCATCATTTTGAACTACTCTGGGGATAGTGGTTTTAGAGAATTAGTAAGTATAGTGCATTTTTAATAATGCAAATATCGAAACAATTGTGTTTGCGAACGTTTTTAGAATGTCGTTATTCTAATGTTTTCACTGCAGATGAACTTTAACATCAATAACAAAATTACTCGTAGAACGGTGCATTGAATCAACTTTTCTCCATTAGAGATCAAACTGTTCATAATATAAACACTCTAAATGCATTTGTTGAAGTTTTTAGTACAAAAGTTCGACAAATATATTTACTAAGCTTTTATGCGTTTAAGGCTTCATCTCATGAACAAACGAAATGTTCGCGTCCATAGATCACTCTTCCGTTCGCCTATGGCTTTACTGGTGATAAACGGTGTACCAAAAATGATTCTCCATTAGGGTAAATACCGTAAAACACCTCACGAAACTGTCATTTTACGTGACAGAAATAGAAATAACCTGTACGTTTGCCATCGTGACATAGCCCAAGCGGAGAACAAACAAACCAAGTCCTACGATCGACTTTCATACATGACGATAGAAAGTACAAGGAAAACATCTGTACGACATCACTGCGGAAAAGGAGGCAAAACAAAATGTATAGATAAATGAATGTGCAAACCTCGGCCAGCGGTTCCGGCCGTGCAAATGATACGGAAAATTATCCCACCGATTGGTCACCGCGATTGAGCGCATCCAATCTTGTACGCTGGCACGCGACGAACGAAGTGACATCGGGCGTTTAATGGCGCTTGGGGCCATTCTGCCCGAACCGGACGGGGCCGATCATGAATTAAAACACATCAGTATCCTGGCGGCGAGGCCGTTTTTTCCAAAGCAAAAAAGAGAGGCAGAAAAAAGGACATCGGTTCCGGGCGAGTGTGCCGAGAAGTTGAAGCCATTTGTTACTTCCTCTCGCGTGCCGCACGACAACCCGGGCCCGGTCTCGAGAAGCGGTCATTTCCAGCGGTGGATAGAGCGGAACGCCGGGTAGGTGGTAGGCGCGGGAAGAAAAATGGCCTCCGCGCGACGCGGCCCGATTATGAACATGTGCGATGTGCGTGGCGGCTATTTCTGGCAGTGACGTACGAGTGTCGGGCAATGATTCGTTAATAAATTATGTGCTTCCGCTACGTTATTTTTTGTTTTGTGCGGCCTCCAGACGAGACTAATGGCTCTCGTGGAGGAAACGGATGGCGAGCAGGGGATGGTTGGAACGAGCCGGTGGCCATCCGCTCGCTCACTCGAAGGGACAGTTTTGTGGCGAGCTGTTGATTATTATCATGATTCGTTTTTCTCCTTATCTTACTTTCCTTCTCCCTTTAGCACCCACTGCACCCATGTGTGTTTGCATACAGCTTCATCATCTCGATGGCACTTCAGTTGATTATGATTCTGGGTGATTGTTTTACTGGCTGGCACTTGGGCGTTTTGCCCGCAAAACCCCGGGCGTTAGGAAACGCTCGCCGGGGAGGGAGTGAAGAGGATGCAGGGCGAGTCATTAAATGCTCTGTCCAGAAAACCGCACTTTCCGGACAAGTGTAATGAAGTGTGGAAGCGGCTCTCGTTGTGGTCACCGATGTTGATCCGGGGTTACCAACGGGAGAGTGGCTGGTCTACGGTGGCGTCGGTCGGTAGCGATACGATGAGGATTTCCACTCAAAGCGTGCATACAATGATCGCACCCATTATGGAAATTATGGACATTAATTATTGATTGAAACGAAGCGTATGTAAATCGGAGTGCGAGTCACATGAAGCACCTTGAAATATGGTCGAAGGGCGCTAATTAATCTGGCAGCTTCCGTCCAGCGCAATGGAATGTGTAAACACATTATTATACTTCCTGTGGAGTGTGGTGAAAAAAGGTTGTTAAAGCTACTTTTGAAAAATTTGTAGGTTTTGTAAACCACGAAGAACACAAATAACTATAATAAGAAAACAGTCATAACAAAATTTTTAGAATGCTGATGATCTATGAAACATAAAATAAAATGTCTTCTAAAATTACATAAAAGATAAACAACGCATCTAGTAATAATAATTATTTTAAAATATTAGGATAATTGACATTTACTGTGTTTGGATGGAAAACGGCATTGATAGTATGTAAATCGTCACACATGTTTGGTTTTAAACCGTGAATAGACCGTTTTGCGTCGCGCTTCGATACTTATTAGTAGATATTAGGAACTTGGTAGGTCAGTTTTAAATGACTCTCCCTTACATTTGATTTGTTTATCTTAAAATATTTCTTTAATCAAGCTATTCAACACAAATCAAGCAGTAAAACTCATCTTCTTCATCCAGCTTTTCATATCGTGTTTGAAGATGCTTTTATTTCAAATTTAATTTCGCGAAGCTGTCGTAGCTTAAAAATGAAAACATAAATTCTTTTGGTATTCCAAAATAAACATTGTAGTTTGCATTTCAATTTTACCGTCAGGACAAGCAATGATTATGGTATGGTTCGAGTTTTAACCGACATTCACCGTTTTACGCCACGCTGTAAAATTTAAAAACTCAATTTAGAGAAAACGCGTTTCGAATCGTGCTCCCCGTAAAACCCGAACCGGGTGCCAAAAGAAAAAACCGGAAGTCATACTGTCGTGTAAGCAAATTATTTGCAAATACTTTCAGTTCCGTTCCACCCCCGTCGTCTTGCACCGCTCGTCGCTCGGTTGATAAATAAGTCCTCTTCAGCACAACTAACGAACCCTGCCACGGCGAGTGTGGGGTGCGTGTTTTTCAACTCCATTCTGGCTTCGTCCCCCGGTCACGGATTCCTTTCCGCCCACCAAAGTTGCTTCTTCTGCGAGAAGTCGCTTGAAAGAAAGAGAAAAAATGACTCCCGATGAGGGACGATGAACGTGAAAAAGTTTTTCCCTCCCTAATCCAAAGCTTCGCAAGCTCTTTCAGCTGACGCCTAGGGAAGCGGGATGTCTTTGGGCTTTCCGTTCCACGGCTTTTCCGTTTCACGACTTCAGTGCGTTCCATTCTACGAGGTTCATTTGAATGGTCGCTGTACACGCAAAAGGATTACACCTCGAATGGGAAATGCCACTGGTGGTACATTTTTTTTTCTTCTCCTCCGTTATACCATCTCCACTTTCGCGCACGCAAAAAGGCGTCACCTAACGAATCGTCACAAATTGAATTTCGTTGCCTTCCGAAGTGCGCCAGCTCCTCTTCCTCGGCGCCTCACAAGGGGATTCTCGCATTTTCTCACGAATGACGACCGCGTGAGATAGCAATGACGGGCGGGTGTCCTCGAGGATCTGTCCCGGAAGAATGTGAATTCATTTGTCTCCCTTCCACTCACACCTCCCACCTCCCCCCTCCCGCCTCCCGTGGAGGTCCCGAGTGTGGAAAGTGGAATCCAACTCACTTGCGGTAAGCATTTGTTTGCGAAAGTATCCTGCAAACAGATGGTAAACCATTTGAGGTCTGGCCAAGCTCTAGGCTGTGGGAAATAAAATAAAACACAAACCCGTGCGCGGGAAACGGGGAGAAAAACACCCATTTCACCTTAAAAAACTCCCCCCACTGAAATCCTTACGCGGCGCTGGTGGCCCATTTGCCCATCCTGCTGCTTGGGTGGGCTTTTTCACAATTTTCGGATTTCCCCTCCCGGCTAGAAAGCTAGTGCGGCGAGGGTCCTAAACGCGCGCGCCTAATGCGGACACGCGCAACACGGATGAATATTCATGAAAGGACAATAAATTTTACCACAAAGTTAATAAAAATAGATTTACTGACGCGCAAACGGTGCGGTCGTTTCGCATCGCTGGGGTTTGTACTGCTGTGGGGAGAAAGTCGCCATACATTGTTGTTCTTGCTTGCCTTGCGGAGTTCATTTTTTACGGCCAAACTTGCATCTTACGGTCGGCTATTAGTGGCATGGTAGGCTGGATTGACATGATGGCGTTTTTCTGTTGTCACTGTAAGATATGTTAATCGATACAAAGGGTGGAAAGCTTAAGCTTTTCAGCGTGCACAATTCAAAGGTTACTACAGGTTGACCCTGATATAAGTTCCATTCGTTTAAAGCAGGGAAACTTCCGACGATATATTGAATTGTATCAAAAAATGTGATACTGCCATTAAAAACTAACGTGGACCAGCAGTCATCCAATAAAAACTTATTTTCTACAAAACAGAAATCATACAACCAACAAGTATTAGGATGGTTTCTTTTAAGAATAGGCATTGTAAACATTATGTCACATGTGACTTGTTTTGCTTTACTATTTTATATACACACGTAGTATATAAACCTATGAACATTTAGTACAAATATATAAGCGACAAAAGAAGATTCGTAAGACCTACATCTATCACAATTCTAAAATAGAAGACATAGATGAAGCGATCAAAACTTGAAATTATGCACAAATAACGACGAGTGAAGAATTTGATTGATATGAACAACATTTTCAGGGAAAGAAGAATCATTTTCAAACTATTTTCCATGTTAAAAAAATGAAAAGCTTTAGCAAAAACAAATCACATTCATGCAGGTGCATATAGTTTGTACATTCATTATCTTTTTAGTCCTTTTAACCTAATTTTTACTAGTTTTTACTCATTAAAATTTCATTCGTTTTAACTCAAAAAACGATTCTATCAAAGGATTAATTTCAAAAAATGAAATATTGCCACGTCCATTTATCTCGTTTGGTTTATAAAGATTGTGCCTTTTTCTACTTGTAAACTATGTTTTTCAACACATTGGGTCGTATCGAATTACAAATTAAATTAAATTTTTCTGACCGAAAACATCCCTTTTCCTCTAATTTCAGGTCATACTATTGTGATTGTTATCCCGGATTCAGTGGCTCCGACTGCGGAGATGGACCACTTTGCAAGGATGCAAATATCTGCGAAAATGGAGGAACGTGCAAGTAAGTTTCAGAGCATAGATTTAATTACCAATCCAAATTCGTATCAAAGTCTCGCAGGATTATTTCGAACTACTACAATATTAAACCATGGCGTGGCTTTTAATCTCTTTCGTTGCTCGACAATGTGTCTTGAAATTTAGCATGTGTACGTCCCTCCCTGTTCATGAGAATATCCTTTATCCCCGAGCTACCGTCTTCCCGGGGGAAGTGTGTTATCTTCATAACTTTCAGTTAATCACCGACTAACAGGCATCATCAATTATTTTTACACAGATTTAAGCCACCGCTAAGCTGTAGCACTCCGCAACGTCACACATTATGAGGTTGTCCGCTTCACCCGAACCGTATCCACCCTCGGCTCTGCTAAAATATTAATGTTCACCCTCAATCCCCCCCCCCCCCTCCCCCCCCGACCCAACCAACCGCACCGTTATTCACGGTTTTCCATTCATTAACAAAACATCCGCTCTAAGCGTCTTGTCTTCTGTCATTGCACCGTCTTTTCCAGGCACGTCGGTGACAACGCCATCGCCTGTATCTGTCCGGCCGGGTTCAAAGGCAGCCGGTGCGAGATCAGCGAGTACGACGAGATCACAGGTGAGTGTGGTAAACATTTCAGCCCACTCCAATGGCTCCCTCAACCCTCAAACCTCGCTCTACCCTACTAGCGCTCCTGCCTTCAGCAATATTGCCCGGATTTGCAACATAAGGCATTGATGGAGGTCGTCGATGAAGTGTCTCCCGCCAACCTACCTGCCACCTTCCAGCCAGATTAAAATGTTTGACAATTTCTAAGGGGTAGGAGAGGAACGCTTTTAATTAATTAGCCACTTTAACGATCCCCGGCTGTAAGCGTTTATGCTCAAGATCCCTTCGGCAGCACATCAAACGGGCGATGCTTCCGGAAGCGACGGTCCTGCCTGGCGCAAGGCTGGTAAATCTTTGATGCGTGCCACTCGGTGATATTTAATGTCGCGACCTTTGTGGGTGTGGAGTTTACCCAAGTGGGCTTGTGCATGGGTTTGTGCGTTTAAAAGTGTATTATTCTGTACCGATACTCTTCGGTTTTATTGAAAATTATATTGAGAGACTTAGCTTATTGGTAATTGATGGCAGAAAGTTTGACCTGGTGCTAGCAATACAACGCAAAAGGAGTTCCTCACAAACGTTTCGAGTGCCAACGTGTGCGTAACAGATAATGTGAAGATACCTTGTTAACTCTGACCCCAACGTACGGCCGAGTCTCCATTCACAGCATCGCTATGCCGTGGAAGTGCAGGTCGTAAGGGATGCAGGGCTTGCCCTACTCGGAAAATCTGTTCTCTAGTACGCTTCGAGTGTGTATTTGCCCACACCTGGGTGCATTTCGCATAACTCACACCAACCTCAACTGTACCATCGACGCATACCACACGGTATATTGATTTTATGTTCAAGAAACACGCACTCGGTTGAAGTTCAATATCGAAATGGAGGCGCCTGGTGTTTTACGTTGGATTGGTCGGATCGGATTGGTTCGCTCTGTCGTTGTTTTGGTTAAATTCGTGCTTAGGGTGGGATCGTTCCGAAAAGAGGCCCCAAGTGGTGGCGCAGGTACACCTCAAACACCCGAATCAAGCGACGGAAGGAACACGGTACGTACTTTGAACTACGAGCTGGTAGAAAGGAAATTTCGATCAAACGGGCGTGATTTTCCCCGGTAGAAGCAGAGGGTAGCGCTGTTGTGGTGCATGTCAGGAAATAATTTTCAAAACGAAATTGATTCTTATCTTTAATTAAATCAGCCTCCCCCGCTCGTTGGCCAGAGGGGGGGCAAGTTCGGACCCCGAAGCGGACCGAAAAAGCCGAATTCGTCCGCTTGGCATCGTTGTGGATGAACGTACACTACCACCTGTCGGGCTGCCGGGCAAAGGGCCGATGCCCACGGACGTGGATTTGCTCTGGTCGACTGCGCGTTTAGTCTTTCTTTCGGATTTATCCGTACTTCGGTCCGGATGTTCTCCCTCAAAAACCTATCCACCGGGAAAGGCCAACCTACGCGAAACCGCACAGGCAAGCAAAGGGAAAATCGCAGGAGCGGAGATGCTTGTAAGAAAAATTCATTTTGAAATATTTTCACAAAACGCAGCGAGGGTTCACACGAGTGATGGTTCAACTTATGGAAACGAGCACTTTTCGGTCGGGAAGGTTTTTATTGTACTGCTCTATTACTGGTTGGTTAGTGGGTAGGAAAAGTGAAAAAATAAAATAAAAATATCTCCAGGAATATCGTCTGTGAATGTTAGATGATGGATGGACTAGGATGTATGTGTGTGTGTGTGTTTTTTTTCCAGACATCCTAACAAGACTTCGAGGAAGAGCGCTGAGAGAATAAAAGCCAGTGCTTTTCCAAGAGGGATAAAGTCTGACCGCCTTTCATTTACTGCAATTAGTTTTATAGCTTTTCCCGGAAGGTTGCATTTTCATTGACTCCAGCAATAACTTATGAAGGCTCTCGGTAGATATGGATCAAATATCCACATGCAGTACGACGAGTGCTGGGGCCATCGAACTCCAGCCGAACTCGACGTGAAGTGCTCGTAATGAAGCATTAATTTTAAATTTGATTCAAAGATATCATTCGTCACAAAACCCAAGCTTCCATCCCATTTCAAATATGCTACGGAATGGGCAATTATCTTGATTTGCTGCATTACACTCACTCAATTTACTGTTCGATTCGGGAGAAAAAAAACTGAATTGCTGCTGAAATTACTCTAATCCTCCGAATCGTCGACCATCGCTCTTTTGCTCCCAATTTAATGAACTGTCATTTGGTTGATTGATTGCGCGCGTTCGAGCCATCAAAAGGCAATCAAATCTGGCGCCACTCGGTGTGGGTGCACTTTCTCCGTAAAGCTACATTTTCAGCAACTTTCGGGCAGATTTTCAAGGGTGCGTTCACTCGTTTGCCGTGCTCACAGTTGTTGAAGTTGCTACTGCACACTAATTAAATGGATGGTTTTTAGATTGATAACGGTGCATGTTCTGCTGAATTTAATGTAATGCGTTTCGTTTGATCCACAACATTTATAACGGCCCAAGATTATCTCGAATAAATTCAACAACTTCACAAGTGTATCGATTTCAATACAATCCATACGAAAAATGGAAAATTGCCAGTTACTATTACTTGCTTGTAAATTTGTAAATTTTGGTCCTTACTCTACGTAGCGAAAACCCAATTTTAAATTCTTTCCTTTCGCCGCGGGAGAAAATCAATTCTTCGTGGGAAAAAACGAGGCTATGAATAATTCAACAAACATTGTTTGGCTCCCACTAACGAACGTCGCTTGTGCTGTTGCCTGTTGCGCCGTCCCGAGATTGATCGAGTGCCTCATTGGTTTCATCGACATTTTTACTCGATTAGAATCACAATGCAAACGTCAGAGATGGTGCCGACAAGAGGGTTTGCGAGCCGAAGAAACCGAGCGTAAGGAGCTAGCAAATATTCTCCACGGCACTTCAACCCCCCCTGGAAAGGGCCAATAAGGGCCCGTGATGTACGTAGCACGGGAAAAATAATATTTTCATTCCACATGCCGCAGTTTCCACCAGGAGTGAGCCAAAGAATCATGTTTTGCAACGTAAACTGCTACTTTGTGGTGGAAGTAAATTTTGCACAAAGCAACAGCAAAATGTGAACAACCGAAGGGGGGTCTTGATTGGGGTGGGGGAGGGCGAAAAGTTTTCGCCTTTCTCAGACCCATTTGATCGCTTCTTTGCAGGGAAGGCAGGGGAAAACGAACCGCAGGCAACAATGATAAAAGTCATAAAAGTGAATTTTTGCTCAAAGTTAATAAGATAAAATTCAATAATTTTTATTGAGTTTTTGGCGTGCTTTTCTTTTTGTCTTCTCCCGCGCACCAAGAGAGATCGGATCGGCTCTTATGTGTTGGTTCGTGTCCAACAACTGGTTGTTTGGTCGGGTGTAACAGAAAAAAAATGGAAACCTCGTGGAAAACAGTATCGTTCCTCATCAATCCACACCCAACCATCCAATCGCCAAAACTGTGGTGCATCTGTCGGTCGAGTGAAACCAGAATTGTAAAGAAACGCAACCATAGAGCAAAAAGACGGAATACACACAGAACGAGTTAAATTTGAAATAAACTAACGGCAGCTGAAGAGGGGAAAACTTTTTCACCACTTCAGCGTGAAACATTTGAATTTTTTCGAAGGAAACGGTATGTTCTCTATACGTGCATACCTTTGCATAGGGGAAAGCAACAACCAAAAAATATACAACGGTTCGGAAAAACCGCATCCAACCAACCACTTTACCTTTGTGGCAGCCTTTGAAGCAGATGAATGGGAACAGTTGGGTCGTCGGGCAGGTGAACTTTACATTTTTTTTTCATTTTCCGCATTCCTTTTTTCTTCTTGTTGTTGTATTATTTATTTACCCATTGCATCATTCATGGAGATCTCATCGAAACACACACATATTTCACCGACACCAATATGTAACTAGTTTAGAACAACATTCTAACTTTGCAAGTTTCAAGTAATACATCATACCATTGCAACGATAAGGGTTTTTCGTTGTATGCCGTCGAAAAAGTTTTTCCACCAAAAAAGAAGCATTTCAACACACTGAAATTTGAAGAAAAGAAATCGATATTCCATTGGCAATTTTTGTTCCATTACGATGAGGTTCGAAGTGAAATATACGTGTGAAAATTATGACTTTTAAAAATAGAATGCTTCTATTCTTGTTCATTTGATTCTAATTCTTCCTACTTTATGTGTTGAAACGACATGTATTAAATAAAATGCACAACCAAAAGCATTCAAAAGTATCCTGTTTTGAAAGTATTTTTGTATAAAATATACAATCGGTAATTAAGGTCATAAAGTGACCTGAAAAGGCAATAACAAGTAGCAAAGATTTGCAGTTTGGTGCCAAAACCGGACAAAAATTAGGTTCCGACTTGTTGCATGCTATGCGTACCGGTTTAATGCAATTAGTTCCTTTCGCTTCAAGTCCGCTCTTTTACGCTGCGGTAAGAAAGAAAACTTAGCAATTTACTACTTAAGGAGCTCGCGCAGAATAATTCCCACTTTAATGGTTCACAGTTTCTCTCGCCTTCACTACCGCGCAACAGTCGGCAGTACTTTAGAGTTTGCAAATGTTATCAAATTTTAATTGGATTTTCTAAAGCTTGTCATGAACCGTCGGGTTCGGCAAAAGAAAAAGCCGCACTAGCTTCGTTCGCACTTTTGGCTCAGTTTAAATATTCTTGCTTTGCAATAGACACTTGAAGGGATGAGGAACCACTGTTGCAGTGGGAAGAACTGCTGCGCTTCCATCTTCAGGCACTCCCTCGCGGGCAGGTGAAAGCTGTCGATTCCACCCCGCCCTAATGTCACGGACACGCGCACGATTCTTCAACTCTAACTTCATCAGAACCGCCAGCAAGATTTCCCACCTGGGAGTTGTTCGTCGGTTCCTTTTCTTTCTTCCCATCATCACTCAGCTACGCCCGCTGAACAGGGGAACTTTTGTGCACCGCGTGGAAGCTTTTCGGAAGAGTTCCGGATTGTGTGTTTTTCTTAGTCCCACGGGGCCCCGAAGTCCCCCAGTTCGAGCGAGCGTAACGTTGAGGCGGAGTGAAGAAAAATCATCCACCGCGCTGCGTACGTTTCCGGGGCTGTTGCAGGGCGGCACCTACTTTGCACTTCCTCATCAGCAAATTAACAAGATTTATTGCTGTTTTATTTGGGAAACTTTCATAATTTATTACGACCGCGCAAAGCGAGCGTTTCAACGCTGGAACTCCCCGGAGGGTGCGAAGGGAGAATGAACCGACCGGTGGAAATCTAACCGACAAACTCGGCCCCCAAAAACGCGGTTGCATTGTTCCGGGGTTGGACCGGCAGCTGGGGCAGCCCGAAGGTGGGGGTGACCGGGCTGTCATTTTAATCCACGGAGAAATTGGATAAACCGGTAGCATTTTCCGGCTTTCGGTCGCAGCTGTCAGCGTGGGTCAGTCCGAGCGTACGAAGAAGTGACATCTTCTGAGAGGCTTGTTTTCACTTATATCCTCCCCTCCCTAGGCATCACCCACCCGGGGGCACAAAACACCAAGAAAAGGAAGGAAAAACACGAATGCAGCCAGCTTTGGATTTCAGCATCCCGACAACTGTTCAATTCCATCGAACGGAAGTCAATAATTCACTCCGGGTGTGTTCTTTTTCTGTCGCCTTGCTCCACTTTTCTCTGCCGGCGGGTGCGGTTTCGCGAATTTTCGACTTCGAATCGTCTGACTTTGGGCTTTTCTTACGCCTTGCTCGCACGAAAGTCTCCCCCGGCGGGCGGCAAACTTTGGTGCGTCGGAAGTGAAAACGACATTAATTATGTCGTAAATCAACTTTGGACAATGCTTCTTGCGTTGAACGAAAGTCAGCCTAGGGCGGCAACGGTGGTGACGGTGTCGGTAACGATGGACGCCCGGTGTGGATTGCGCATAATTGCGGTGAGGTGAGAAAAACTTTTTCCCTCCCTTTTTGGATTCGCGCGTCTCGGCAGTCGTTCGGCTTTCGGTCCTATCAGCGACAAACGGTGATCAAATTTATATCCCTTGCCGCTACAATAGTTGCTCGTGTTCGGGCGCATATTAATGATGTCGCATTCTTTATTTGCTTTTCGGCTTTTTTTTGTATGTTTCTCGTGAACTTTTGGCAGAGTTTTCTTTCGTTAGAAATGCGCAGCTTATCGGATTGGGATTTTATATCGTACTAGGTAAAACGGCCCGGTTACACGGCCCAGTTACAGGACCCAGTTACAGGACCCAGTTACTGGGCCCGTTTACAGGGTCAGGTTACAGTACCCGTTTACAGGGCCCGTTTACAGGACCCGTTTACAGGATCCGTTTACAGGGCTCAGTAAGGGGGCATGTTGACAGGTCCCGGTAACACGGCCCGTCTACAGTTCCCGTTTATAGTGCCCGTTTACAGGGCCCGGTAAGTGGGTCCGTTTACAGGGCCAGTTTACAGTGCCCGGGTACACGGCCCAGTTACATGACCCGGTTACAGGGCCCGGTAGTACGGCCCGTTTACGTGGCCCGGTAACACGGCCAGGTTACACGCCCCAGTTACAGGATCCAGTTACTGGACCCGGCTACAGTGCCCGGTGACACGGCCCGTTTACAGGGCCCTATGGATGTAGTTTTATTGTTGATTTTATTCTGAGTTGGTTATTTTCATCACGTTGCAGCACCACCTTTCCCAAGAGTAACTGCAATGTACGAAAAAATTATCCCCCAAATCAAAAAGTTTCATTTTCTTCCTATTACAAACTTTGAATTAAACTGTGTAGCAGATTTCCGCTTTGCTTTGTTTTATTTTCTAGCAAAGTAACCATCGATCATCAAAGTAACCATCGATTACCAAAAAATCGTTCAACATTCATCAGCTCGTGGAACCAATCAGAGCGCAAGGAAAATTTCCTCTTCCATCCTGCATCCTTGGTATAACTTAGCAACAGCATAGCGCGTAGGGGAACCTAACGCGTTAGCACAGTGCATCTCGCTTTCGCGCTCGCTTCGCTCGTTCACCTTCGCTATTGCTATCTAAGCTTAAGGTCGAAATTGTATCTCGTTTTCGCGCTCGCTTCACTCAATCGTGCTGTCTAATGGAACCACTCAGTTAGCGGAGTTTGTATACGGGACTAGGTAAAACGGCCCGGTTACACGGTCCAGTTACAGGACCCATTTTACAGGACCCGGTTACAGAGCCCGTTTGCAAGACCTGTTTACATTGTCGTTTACAGGGCCCGTTTACATGGCCCGATAACACGGCCCGTTTACAGAGCCCGTTTACATGGCCCGATAACACGGCCCGTTTACAGAGCCCGTTTACAGAGCCCGTTTACATGGCCCGGTAACACGGCCCGTTTATAGGGCCCGGTTACAGAGCCCGTTTACATGGCTCGTTTACAGGGCCCGTTTACATGGCCCGGTAACACGGCCCGTTTACAGAGCCCGTCTACATGGCCGGGTAATACGGCCCGTTTACAGGGCCCGGTAACACGGCCCGTTTACAGGGCCCGGTAACACGGCCCGTTTACAGGGCCTAACCTTATGGATGTAGTTTTATTACTAATTTTATTCTGCTTTGGTTATTTTCATCATGTTGAAGTACTCCCTTTCCCAAGAGTAAATACAATGTTCGAAAAAATTGTCCCCCAAATCATGAAAACGTTTCATTGCAAACTTTGAATGAAACTGTGTAGCAGATTTCCGCTTTGCTTTGTTTTATTTTTCGGCAAAGTAACCTTCGATAATCAATGTAACCATCGATTACCAAAAATCAGAGCGCAAGGAAAATTTCCTCTTCCATCCTGCATCCTTGGTATCCTTAGCAACAGCATAGTGCGTAGGGGAACCTAACGCGTTAGCACAGTGCATCTCGCTTTCGCGCTCGCTTCGCTCGTTCACCTTCGCTATTGCTATCTAAGCTTAAGGTCGAAATTGTATCTCGTTTTCGCGCTCGCTTCACTCAATCGTGCTGTCTAATGGAACCACTCAGTTACTGGAGTTTGTATACGGGATTAACAGTCTTATCTTCCGTTCACCAGCTTTTGAAGCAAATGAGGCTTTCTCCTGAGTTTGAAAACTAACAAAGACATTCAAATTTCATACCCAAATACTATAAGTAATAAAAATATTGTCGATACTTCATGTCAAAATTGGTGTACCAACATCAAAAGGTCGAAATAAAAAAAAAAAGACCACACGCTCAAGTCGGAAATTCCCTCTCCATTAGTTCCGGGGTTTCATATTTCTTTCACCCCCGGCAGGGGGGGCTCGTTAAATATTTACCAACCGATGATTTACGCCCAACGGTGGCCTACTTGGAAGTCTGGTATCGCAATGGGAGTAGCGCTTCGGGTTGCTTCACCCAGGTACGCTTTTGCCACAAATGACCGCTTGCAGCGTTGTGCCTGATTGAGATTGGAGTCGAGATGTTCTACCATCGAGGGTGCTTCAGGGTGTCAGTCATATGGGGCAGAAAAACACGATTCGCATTTTTTTTTGTCGGAGAAAGTGGTCCGGTTTTCCCATCGCTTCTCCGCTCTGTGCTATTTCTATTCCCACACATGTACGATGGGCCAGATATGATAAGCATAAAATATAACCCCAGCAGTCCATGAACCATTTCGCACTGCCTGTTCCTTTTTCCAAGTTGTTTTTTTCTTTCACCCGAGTGTATGTGTGAGTATTTTTTCCAAGTAGTACGGGAATGTTTTTTTGTAAAACGAACCCCCCGAAGCGAGTTATCTGCCACAACCTTCCTTATTACGACCAAAATGTCCGGGAGTTTGGTGAATGTGGTTGCATGCTGCTTTTCTGTTATTTTTCCTCTGAACTTGAATGTAACTGTGCCGGAACACTCATACTCGTAATAACGATCCATATCATATAGCGCATCATGATGCGCCATTTTGTTCGTACTAATGATTGTATCGTAGGGCGCATTCACAATCACTACTCCATGCTGCCCGACCCTTTCCGAAGTGGATACAAATTAATTTCGAATGAGAACGACGACATTCCAATACTTGCTGGGCGGGGTGCTGAAAGTGTCCGATTCGGAATGAGTTGTGTGAAGGCAGGTTCATCCCTAGAAAATGTAAGTGTCTTGAAGTGCTGAATATTGTAGCGTTCGGTATCGGGTTGAAAAAGTTCAAACGGAAAGCAAGTGATCTTACATTCAAGCAGTCTCCTTTGAGGTTAATTTTATGTGACTTGTTTCCCTCTCACATGTTCGTTCCTCTCGATTTTTAGTTTTTTTTTTTTTAAATCAAACGACACTAACCAGCTTTTTTCCCATTTTCCCACAGGATGCAATCTGGAAAAGGAGGGCGAGGATTGCTTTCGCCAATGTATCTCGACCGCTGACAGCCAGGACGTTTGCCGGTGTGACCAGAGCATATCGTCATCTAGTAAGTATCGTATCCTCTCGAGGACACAGGTGTTCCTGTACGAGTGGGTGGGAAAGGCGAGTGAGGGATCTGGCATTTCTTTCAGCATTCTGAAACTTCTGCCACTAACAAACACTCCGAGTAAAGCTCAAGTATTTGTCCAGAAGCAGGAGCGCAGGGGACGACATGGACGACAAAGTTTAGCCTTGTTATGTCCACACGAAACCGGTCGGAACGTTTTTCACCTGCTCGGGGCGAAATAATAAACTTCTCATCAATCCCGAAACCGGTGGCGCAGACACGAACCACTGGCTGATTCTGAACGGGCGTATAATATGGACCATTCCTTCCGGGAAGTTGAGGACGAAAAGTTTTTCCTTTTTCTTCTAGCGCCGAGCGCCATTTGGCAGGGGTTTCTCAATCAAAACAAGAACAAGGATAAAGTTGACGGTGTTTGTCGTAAGTGTCACTTTGCATCGTAAACATTGGAATCAGCTCGAGGCACGGTTGTCGCTACAAGTAAAGTAAAGCTCAAGTATTTGTCCAGAAGCAGGAGCGCAGGGGACGACATGGACGACAAAGTTTAGCCTTGTTATGTCCACACGAAACCGGTCGGAACGTTTTTCACCTGCTCGGGGCGAAATAATAAACTTCTCATCAATCCCGAAACCGGTGGCGCAGACACGAACCACTGGCTGATTCTGAACGGGCGTATAATATGGACCATTCCTTCCGGGAAGTTGAGGACGAAAAGTTTTTCCTTTTTCTTCTAGCGCCGAGCGCCATTTGGCAGGGGTTTCTCAATCAAAACAAGAACAAGGATAAAGTTGACGGTGTTTGTCGTAAGTGTCACTTTGCATCGTAAACATTGGAATCAGCTCGAGGCACGGTTGTCGCTACAACCATTAGACAAAGCATAGCTGGTCATTTTGATAAAGACCACTTAAATGAGCTTTAATACAGTTCATTAACAAGTATTTAAATTGATTATTTTTTTTCTGATAAATAAAACTAATGATTGAACTGACAGTGGCACAAACACGATGAAGGAAATTGTAATGATTCTACGAAGCAATTAAATCATATTGTCATCTACATAAAATACCCCGAACTGATTAAAAAAAGTACCGTACGTGCCTTTTTAATAGTATGCGGAATTTCCCAAACCAACAACCCGTGCACAGTTGTTCGATTGAAAAATCCTGATAAAGCAACAGAGGCTTATCATAGCCGAAAGTTAATCCATACGGTTGAGCACACACTCGATTATCCTTTGCTTCTTTGCTCGACTGGACTTTGGCTCGAGATGCTTTCCCCAAATTAGCATAATCGTTTGCACACGAAACCCACCGAAGCCTTCACAGTGTCAACGGGGTTTTGCTCGGAAGCTCTAGTGATTAATAGTTCTCTGTTGTCGTTTCCCCAGCCCTCGAAAGCTCCCCCTTCTTTTTTCTTTGGGTAATGAATAATTTCACAGTTACGCTCGGTAAGCGAAACTTAATTCGGTAATTTAAAGGTTTTCTATGAATCTGTGTTTGTTTTTTGCATACTCTGTTTGTCCCTTCCTGAAGCTTCCCGTGAGCAGGGGGGGCTCTTGTTGGGGAAACCCCGAAATCGTCCGGTATCGTCCTCGGACGGGGTTGACATAGGCGTAAATTATGCATTAGTTTAATAGGTTGATTATCAGCAGTCTAATCGTTTCGGGGGCGCATTATTAAACTTCATTATACCAGTACCAGGGCGGTGGACGAATGCAGCACCAGCTTTCCATCCCTTTCGACCCGCTTCGTGTCTTTTGCTACGCCGAGTCCGACGCCGATAAGCGTGGGGAAATGGAAAGCAAGTGTTTTAGCCAAATTCTCACAAATCCACTGACAACGCGACGGTGGCGAGGGCAAAATTATCTCATTTCCTGTTTCTTCCATCCGTATTCCTTCTCGCTCGTTCCTTCCTTTCCTGACGGGTGCTCTTGTAACTGTTCTTTAGATAATTCCCTCGCTCACTCCCGCTTTCTCCCTCCTCCATCGCTAATGATTTGATGAAATAAGATTCCAGATAAGGCAGATAATGGCTACCGAATGCTGCGAAACCGATGATAAAACCAGTTGGGCGCCCGGAGAGGGCCGAGAAGCCTCTAAAAGGGAAAAACTAATCAACCGATAGTGGAGTGGCACAAAACGGAGTAGTTTGAAGCGATAAGCTAAGAGATTATCCTCTATTAGTCGTGCCGGTGTTTCCATTTGGGTTGGGCTTTTCAACATTCGTTACGGTGGAATATTTTGCCTCGTGGAATTCCACCAAGGGACCCTGTAAGAAATTAAGGTTACTAGCAGAAAGTTGAAATTAAAAGGAAAAGTTCAAATATTGTAATTTGAAATATTTTGGTAAGGGGATAGTTTTTATTATATTTCATTGAAAATATTATTGTTATGGTCAATTTGTTTGTTAATCGCAATTTTTACAAAACGATTTAAGTTGAATTTGAACGATCTGAATGATCGCACCGTCTTACTTAACTGAATTTGCCTTCTATGCACCAAGTCGAGTCTTCAGGTCCAGATCTATTTTAACACGTGTCTTTTTGCCGAAATATTTTCTGTACTCATGATCACTTGCTTCCCATGGCTTTACAATTTGTCAGCTCCTGCTTTGGATACAAATATGTCTGTCGGCCAACCGTCTGTAGAGTGCTGTTCGTGTTTAATTTCGAAGGTTATTTTAAGATTTATAAATGACCCCAGGTAAATAAATACATTTCAAATTGAAATTGAAATCTGTCCCACAGGTCGAGGGCGAGCCAAGTACGAGATGACGGTTCGTTTAGCCAACGCATCCCACTTCGAGCTGAACGAGAACGGAGAGCATCAACTGACGGAAAATACAGTCACCGTGTTGGAAAAACAGGTATGTTTGCCGTCCACAAAATGATTTACTTCAGAAAAAATACTTCAAAAGAAATTTTCAACGTTGGAGAAGAAATAGCTAAAGCTGTTAGAAATATTTATTCTCTTTCTACATGTTTTAGAAATTTGATTAGATGTTTTTTTTTCGTATGAGGTGCCTTCCTTCATTAGATAATTAGTATCGTTAGCTTGGAGCTTTACAGTATACTGTTTAAAGAATGTTTTGCGTTAAATTGCTGCGCTCTTCCTCGTTGTCCTGCGCCAACGATTGGCTAAACCGTTGCGGTGCATTAGCAATCGTGTTGAGCACACGTCTCACGTTGCCGGCCCGCTCGTTCCACGAGTTGCGGCGCCCTCGGTCGCTGTTCCGATCGGTACTCGATTCCTGAATCGTGGGCATCGCTTCCGAGCCGCTCGCCGCCGTCCCGGCCTGGGAATTTCCGTTCACACTAGCTCCGGTGCCTTCGGTGCGTCTTCTCAGCGAGTTCGTTGTACGGAAGGAGCGTGACATTGGCCGAAAACGTCCAAGCACGGATCCGCTTCGGTTGACTCCATCACCACCACGTCCACCGGCCCCTTCGGCTCCCTGGCTGTTGTGAGTCTCCAGCAGCGAGGTGACGAGTTTTTCCAACAGCTTCAGGTCGGCAGCCGACCTCGGACCGGAGCTGCGGTGGTTGGCCATCGGATTTCCAATCTGACCACCGGTGCTCGACATTCCTTGTGCACCAGAACCCGCACCATGTCCGAACAAGCGGTCACCGATCTGGGGAGAGATGGAGAGAGAAAAGTCGATGATTATTCTAACTGGTTTAACCCAGTTTTCCACTTGTCCACAAATTAGTGCAAACATTTGTTAGTCGTCCGTTTCAAAATCAATAATCCTAAATTGATTTTCGCCAATCCCACAGGCGGATGCAAAAGTGTCCTTGCGAATGAATTCATCAAATTTGCTTTTCCCGGTGAAAACTCCGGATCCACTCTCGCACCTTCATCGTCACTTTGAATTATATCATTTGTGAAAAGTTATTGATGAGCTATCGGCACGCTTCACCAAATCTGGAAGCCACGTGCGTGACCAAACGATGGCGAGAGGAGGTTCCGGTTCGGGTTCAATTAATTCCAATTCACGCTTGGCGCGTGTCATCACGGCGACCCCCAAACAGTATCGATCGAGGTTTTCTAACTCTAATCAACCTACGACCGTACCTAACTGACCTGCTCACCATCCCAAATACGGTCGCAGTGGACAAGTGGACAGATGGTTCCGATGACCAGCGTTCGAAAAAGGGATCCCCCTTTCTCACCCGAAGACCTGTTTGTGGGCCCCCCCCGGTTTCTATTCCGTGTTTCGAATAGAAAATGGAAATTTGTGCTTGACACTGCCCTCGGGCTCTGCCGGTGAATGGGATCCTAATTAAATTTCACCGGAGTCTCGACTTAATTATACCCGCTTTGAAGGCACACCCGATGCCGGTCATCTTCAGTAAAACGAAATACATATAATGGAAAATGTAATGAAACAAACAACATTTGAAATCAAACTCACTCATATTCTCCCATCGGTTGAGCGATTTCGAATGGCCTGCGTAATACAAGACATCATTCGTACCACATATTTCAGGCCGTATTTCCAAGAACTGGGAACAACATGAACGACAAGCATTGAATTAAACCCATTTGTACCCATTTTGCAACAGAAAGACGATAATTAAGTAACGCAGCCAACGGGTTGCATCCCTAGCTCCCTCTTGCTCTCTTTCTCTCCAATCTGATCCGAAACAAAGTGCAAAATTAATTGCTAAATGGAGAAGGTTGAATGGGCCCGAGACCTGCTGCAGTTGACTGCATTTGTCAAATAAAAAAGCCTTTGAATAGTGGAATGGTTGCCTTGATTGATTGGGATGTTGCAAATTAATGAGAGAAAGAGTGACGGTTAAAAACAATTAAAATAATATCATTGTTTTCAGCCTGTCAGGGTGGCATCGATATCATGTTTTATTTTTACCAAGAATCTAATTAAGGCATAAATAGGTATGTTATGTTTTGTTTTACTGCATTCCACTGAACCACGCTGACAGGTGTAATTAATTTTGAGCTGATAAACAACTGGTGTTAAGTTTCATACTTTAATGCGTATGAATTAACGCATCAGTAAAATATTTGTTTGAAGAAGAGTATTTCAATTAATGACCGGATTGATTCTATTTGTACACAATGTAACACATTGTTACACCTTTTCCCCCTCCCGGCTAGTGCTGATACTTAAATGCTCAGTCAAATATTGAAACGTGACTGAGCAACACCGAGGCCGAGGACAGTTTGAACGAAACAATCAACTCGTGAAGCTACGCACGAACTTATAGTAGTGTTTTGAAAAGTGTCATTCGCGACCCTTTTCGCGGTGCCGTCATCAAGCGAACGCGACCCCCAAAATGATACAGGAACATAGCAGACGACACGTGACATAAACCTGTCCAACATTTCGTGTTCACGCGCCGTCCGCGCCCCTTTTTTTCCCCCGACTCCCACACTCCGATGGACACGCATGTGTAACGTTTGGCGTACTTTAGCTGCCAGGCATTACCCTGCATTATTTCCCGTCGAAAAACGACGACGCACGTCAGTAATACTGTCACGTGACAGCATCGGAGCGCCATCGGAGCGAGAATAAATGGTTAACAATGTTGCTGAACTTCGGGCGCCGGCGGTCTGCGAAGGGTTACGATTGTGAATCTCGCTCCGAACCCAAAAACCAACCTGCGGCTGCTGTCAGGAGAGCAACTTTTCCACACTTTTCCCACGATTTTTTTTTTTCAGAGTTCAAAGTCTACATAAGTAAACGGCTTAAATTTTTTGCGGACGCAACGTCGCCCGCTCGTGACGGTTGAATGAATTTGGAACCGTTTTCGCACGCTTCCATGTGTTTGTTGCCGACCGTTTGCTGAGTGTTATTGTTTTGCTTTTCTTTTTCCCTAATCCAAAATGTCGCGCGTCGCTGCTTGATTTCGTTTACAAGAAAGTAGCAAATTTCGCGCACTTTTAAACATATCACCATAAATCATATGTCATCGCAAAACCCGTCTTGAACGGCACAAAACGAATAAAATTAGATACAAACCAGTGGAACTAAAAAAAACATAAAACCCGCCACAATGTGTTCCAAGCTTCCGAGCCGCCGGCGGAAGGGGCGGATTTTTTGAATATTATCCTAGCGCCCGTCTCTGGTTGGCTTAGCGTTCGCTGTCAAATATTGTTCCACAACGAGAAAACCGTTTGTGTCACTTCACCCACGGAATAAAACAATGCGCCGCGAGAGCATGTGTCAGATTCTTTAGCGTACAGCAGACATTTAGCACACACATGCAAGACATAAGAAAAAATAAACTTGAGAAACGATATAGAGAAATGCTTCGCACTGGAGCGTATGAATATTGCGCTTACATTGTGCTCGGAGCGGGTCAGGACGAACGACAAGACAAGTTCCGCTGTTTCAGCTCATTATTATTCCCAGACAAGCTTCACTATTTTCTTTTTTTTTATTTTGTTATGCATAGCAGTGTTTGGTTAAGGCAGAAGGAACCACACCGAAGCGCAAGTAGAACCTAGTTTACCGGAATAACCGAGATTCATGCGAGCTACCGGCAGAAAACTGTAAAACTTCACCCAAAACTTACGGCGTACATGTTTGCTGAATAAAAATAGATAAAATAAAAAGGATAACGAACGTTAAAAAGCTTTCTTTGTTTCCTAAAGGAAGCGTGTAGCAGGGATAGGGAAAATACAGAGTAGTTAAAATATCCACTCATATCCTTTGCCCACGGGAAAAGGAACAAGGAAAAATGGTTCCACCCCTTAATATAGCTGGACCTTAGGAAGGGTTTCCTTGAGAACCTTTTCCCGGTGCAAGATAACACGCTGCACCACCGCATTCTACAATCAATGTTTTCCGGTAAACTTACTCGCTAAATAGTCAACTTGCGAAAGTGGACTCGTCGTCAGTGCATGCAGTTCGGCCTGCACAGCGTAAACATGTAAATTATGTTTTGTGCAAGCAGTTACTACAGGACTTTGGAAAACAGCAGTTACTACAGGACTTTGGATATTGTTATACAATTTTGCATTTACTTTAGTTTACTTAGCGATTATCGTTTTGAGAACACAATATTGAATAATTAACTCCTGCAAAGTTTCATACATAATCTAGTTCTCGACGCTTGGTTAAGAAGGGCGATTTTCATTAAACACACAAACAAGAGTACCGAACACACATAAATAATTGTTTGCCAATTTGCCCAAGGATGTCTCGTCGTATTCTTCCAACGCGTTGCTGCCACTCAAGTTTCCAATCTCAATGGTCTCGATGGTTTCATTTTCCACCGAATGTGTCCTTCCGTGTCGACAACGACAACGGCAACGACGACAAACGTCGGTGGCCGGTGAGCTCCCCGGGGCCATTCAAGTCGAGCGAGCGAAGCGTTTTTCTGGCGTTTCCTCCAGAGTGCTTTCGCAAACATGCAACCGTACGCCATGGCACGTCCGCTCAGCCGGACCCGGTGTGTCCAGCTAGCCAGCCGGCAAGCCAGCCGGTCGGTGTAACTTGACTTATGCTTCCACATCTGCTCGCATCGTAAGTAACAATGTACTCAACACAAACAACCAGACAAACAAACGGGCGAACGAACGAAGGATCCTAGCAGGCTGTTGGCGAGGGGGAAAAATAGGGGGAAAATAAATAAACGCACACCGAAGCGCAGAAATCAACGTTTATCAGACAAAAGTGAAAAGCATGAAAAATGACAAACGGAGCTAACATGAACCCCTTTTGTTTGGGGCAATTTTCCGCGGCCCGAGCACAGCATAAATCACGCCAGTCTCCTCCCTCCCGCGGGCGCAAGGCTCCCCTCGCGCGTGCCTGAAAAGTGAAGAACACGCCATCCAACCGACCGAATCGTCGAGCGAGCAAGACGGCACGAGAACACGCCGGAGTGAAACAACACAAACAATTGAGCGAGCTCAGGTTTTAGACGATCATTTGTACAGCTGAAGTGCCCAGTTTAATGCCAATCGTTCCGGGTAAGGCCGATTTGAAGAGCACGATGGGGGAAGAAAGGAGAGGACGAGAGGAAGCACGTCGTGCAGAAAAAGAATCCCGCACGCTGATGTGGATCGTTTCGTGGTGGTGGCCGGAAGCATGACCAGCATAACCATGTCGTGTTACGGCACTATCGGGCTCGAGCCCCCCAGAAGAACAGTTCGGTTTCCGTCCGGTTTCTTTTTTTTCCCCTCATCCGGATCTCATGTTGCTCATTCGTTTTTGCCCTTCGTTCTCGTGGCCGGAGGGTGGAGGATATCTTGAGGGCGGTTCTAGGTCCCTCGGTGCTCGCAGCTCGGTTGATTGTGGCATAATAGAATTTGCACTTCCACTTCCGGTGGCTGGGTTGATTTAATGCCCCGGGGCTAAACATGTTATCCTCGGCCGGGAGTGTACGGGTTTGGTGCGCTTTTCGGCAGCGGTAGTTTACTGTATGATAAAGTTAATTTTCACTTCATTTTTTACGTGTAACAAGTTTTAGGCGACGGAATAAAACTACGAAACATCCTTCGAGAGGGAGTCGGGAGTGTGCATCATCAATAAAATGCGACACCGACGGCACAAGGAATAATACCCAGATGGGCCAAGGACACTCGGACCGTAGCGTAACCTTAATCACCCGCACGTCATGACGATGCCTCAGCCAGAGGTTCCACCCGAGCTCCTATCGGGACCGTCGCAACGCTCGTCGATAAATCTTTCCACTGCAGATCCCGAACCGAGCCGTCCAAGTATCGGCACTCGATCGGATCGAACGACAACCTCTACCCCGAGCTCCCGGACGGTGGGTCACGGACCTGAAACATTCTTCCCCGTTTGCCGCCTGGCGCTTGGGAAAAACGCCGACCGGGGAAACTTTGGAATTTATTGTCCACTCACCACCTGGACCCCATTGAGGTTCGAAGAGGTGGCCGTGGACGGTGGCAGTGGATCGCTGCAGTTCGTCGTGCTGGGGGATTTTTTTTTGTCCCCGAAATCGATCCCCCTTAGCCCGAACATTCCCGGTAGCGGACCCGGCCTGGGAGTGACAGGTGGGACTGGACTTACCTCGCTGGCCGCATTGCTGGAATAGCTCATCCGCTTGACCTTTCGATAGGTGTCATCGTCGACGGCTTCCTTCAGGGCCTGCTCCAGTGCATTCTCCAGATTCCTTGCCTTGGGATCGTTCTCCAGCTCGGCGTAGCTGTTGGCGAGTGAAATATTATAACGGACAAGATCAGAAGCTAGAAGGCAGGTGCCAGGAGAAGCTAAAAGAGCCACACAAAATGTTCGGAAAATGAGCCAAAATGAAGATAAAACGGACCAGCTGGGTTCGGCGCACCTCGTCGAAAGATCGAACCGAAAAATAACTTCAACTTTTCAACTCACTAGCTTTCTGGTTTTCGTCCCAGAACTGTTTTTTTTTTAACGTTGAAGTTGATACTTTGACCACCGTTTCCAACGTTCATAAAATTGGCAGAAAAATTGATTTCTATTTCCCCACCCACCCGAAGCGAACGATGGGACGGGGTTGGGTGGAAAAACGGGCGGTGGTACGGTCGTGGAATGTAGTTGGCAATTGCAAATATTTATTAACTTTTCAAATATGACTCCTCGGGCTGTCGTAACTTTTTTATCGCTTTCCAGCCCACCCACTGGAAAGCGTCGAGGGGGCGCGAATTTTCCGAGAGTGAACCGAGACATATGGAGCACTTTTCCATCATCGAAAGGCGCTGGTGGAAACCAAAAAAAAAACTGCCGTGAGAGATTTTCCGCCTTCATGCAACTCTCGGGTTCGCGCGCACCTCTCGGTTCTGGTAGCTTTTAGAAAAATATGTTTTCTCCATTTTGTATTTTGTGCCGCACGAAGATGGTTCGGAACGGTTCGCAACGGAAAGCGTTTAAAAACTTTTCGCGCCACTCCAACTCTCAGTTTTTTTTTTTTGCTCTTTCATTCTCCCTTTATCTATGTTTTCTGCTCGAGCCACTTTTCAAGCAGTTGTCAAGGGTTTCTGGGTGCTGGGAAGTGTTTAAAATACAATTTTTCCCAACAACGAGTTCGATCGATCGAACCGATGCGCTTGCAGCAGTTGAAAACAATTTTTATTTGTCGACAAAAGTTTGTTCGAGAGCGATCGCTTCTTCGGAAACCATCGTTATCGACCACGGAAAATGATGATGATGATGAAAAATGTTCGAGGATTTGGTTTTGAAAGCTCACTTCGTTTGATTACTTACGTGGACATTATGTCTGCTTCACCGCCACCGCGATTCCGACGAATGGTGGTCCGGTTCGCCGTACGAGCCGTACGAATATCCGTTTCCCAGAATCTGCAACGAAGGATCAGGAAATAGTATTGAAAATGTGGAAAATAATAGAGTGTGGAGTAAACGAATTTGTTAAAATAATCAAACATAAAACTGGCGAGAAAATTTGAAAAAAATTCCCTCTGTGTGAATGCGTCACCTGCTTGTGTACGAAGAAAGACAATACATCTTATTTTTTTGTAGGTTCATTCCAGCTTGAGAAAAGAAGATAAATTTCCCCATTTCGCTGGAAAAAGTCTGTTTATCAAAGTGAATGGAACTAAAGTATCACACCGAGGGAAACACCTTTCCCTAGCTGTGTGGTTTTTGTTTATGGTGGAAATCTATACCCGATCCATGGGTCTTGCCCTCGCGGAAAGTCGGGAAGTTTATTAGATTGTACACTTCCTAGCAAACGCGTCCCCTTCAAGGGTGAACCTTCAGGCAAACCTGGACAAACGAAACAAACACGCAAGAACATTTGAAATTTATTCAAACGGCCTACAGCTAAATTACTGCCTCTGCTCGTGCCTTCCCGGAACCGGCTCACTCATAAGCCTTGACATCCGTTCGGGGAAACGTCATAAATATGAAAGTTTAACGAAAAACGAAACGCGCGGTAATTTCGCGCGCGTTATGTGACCACCGAAAGTGTATCCATTGTGGGTGGGTTTACCAAAAAACCAACCCAGAACGAATGGACGGAGGTCGGAGGGTCGAAAGTGGCCGTGGAATGGGTAATCGCGAAAGGTGAATACAAAAGCAGGACAGAGTCACACAGGGCGAACTTGAAAGGGCGGGAGGACTCGACTCGATGTCTGCAAGTAACGGCACACTGACGTCAGGATGCTGCTCTGTCCACGATGGAGTCTACCTTCGGCTGTTTCTTTTGGGTGTCTTATTTTAAGAATCGTTTCATTTCCCTCTACCCAAAACCAACGCTAGCCCCGAAGTACGGTTGGCCAACGGTTTCATAAACATGTCAAACCAGCTCCCACTTCAGCGTTTCAACGCGCGGGTTTTGCTCATTTCCCTCGCCCTGTTACCTATTATTTTCTTTTGCTCTTGGCGAGGGAAAACTCCCGCACGGCGTAAAACAATGCCGTGCTCCGGTGGGATGGACCTACCCTGGAAAGCGAGTGAGAAAGAAAGTCTTCCCAGCGATAAGTTCTAATCTGGTTGATTATGGAGATTTTCCCCGCCCGTGCCCGGAACTCGCCGTTAGCGAAACGCTCCCGGGGGAGGAGAAAATTGGGAAAAAGCTCCACTCGGGAAATGGGAAACCGTTTTTCACTTGCCCTTTGCATGCTTGCCGACCCCGTTGCTGCTTAGTAGTACCGGAAACGTGGAAGAAAAACATCACCAGAGTGTGTGCAGCAAAAATCAACTGTCGACTAGTGTCTCATTTCCGGCCCGTATCGATTTGTAGCGAAGCTCCTTTTATCCAACGGGTGGTACGCCATGCGTGACTTCCTGCCGGTTTCCGGGTTGGACTCTGTGTCCGGGGTGGGTTTTCCCACAGACTTTCCCGGGGGTTGTGACCGGTTGATAAATGCACTGGGCGTTCAAGTGGTGGTTAAGTATTATTTATAGCTCCCACGCGCTGCTGCGAATGGAGAGTGATATCACACCCAAGGCCAGGGCTAATGAAGACATAGGACGAGCCAAAGTAAACACCCCTTACTTGTCTATCAAACGGGCTCGAAGCGCCTTGGAGTGTTCCAGAAAGACATACTCCTGGTGGCGATTATAGAAGCTATTTGTTTGTGATGTGATTAATTAAAATATTTCGAGACGTTCTGATGTAAAAATAATTAGTTTTGATTTGAACGTAAATAACACTTTTAATTGAATTTCCAAACGATCATAATTTCAAGCACGATTTGCACTTGTTTAATGCACCATAAATCATTTTTTGTCCCAAGTTAAACAGGAACTAAATATAAAATTCATCACATTAAACCATTCCATGCACCGTCAAGTGGATTGGACAACAAAAACACGCCAGATGAGTTAAAATGGAGCCGGAAAGCACATGGCAACCGCATTCTACCACAATGAAAATATAAACCGAGCGGTTTTTTGTTTTGTTGTTTAGTTTCACCCACGCTCTGCATAAACCTAAACAAACGAAACGGTGCAGGAAAAAGGAAAGCATACTTCGCGTTACGTACCGCACCGCAAACATATGCTTAAAAGCTACAACTAACTTGCCCACTTGACGTCCATCGGCGCGTTTTGCTCGATGCTGGTGGAAAGGATCGCCATTATGGCTTATCTGGGCGTACAAGGGAGTTAAAAATAAAATAAAGTTGAAAAACACGACCACACAACAAATACACTGTTGTTTGGCGCGGAGGAGTAGGAACCCCTTTTCCTCTATCCGTTTGCAAATGCCGTGAGCCATACCGGTTCTCTGGTTGGCGGTCTTATACCATAATCTCACCACGATAAACAGGATTGTGCGAATTGTTTGTTTGTTTGTTTGTTTTTTTTTTTTTTTGAAGGGTGCCTCTGACGGGAACTATGTTTATTTTATTTTTTTCCAATTCAATCTGCCACTATTACGAGCAATTATTGTGCTCGTAAATAATTGCGGACGTTATTTTTCTATAGCTTCTTTTTCGGTTAGTCTGAAACACAATTCAAACTACTCCGTTCGCCGATGATGAGTTTCCAACCCCGCGGATGATGATGATGATGATGGGTATCCATTCTTTGTTACACCTTTTTCATGCTGTTGGTGCGCTGGTCCTCCCAGAGGCATTGGAAAGTGAATTTACCTAGAAATTGAATTTGCCAACTAAACTAACGGGCACCATTAGGAAAAGCAATCATCGGGTATGCTTAATCTGATCGGTGTGTGTGTGTGAGAGTGAAAAAAAAGCTCCCCGAATGGTGTCCCAACAAATTTCAATTTCCAACACTCCAGGGAAAATGGATGAGCTGCAGAATGCACAGCGAAGTGCAATACCTACCCTAGAAAGATTTTTTTTTACTATTCTGAAACGGAAAAATACTCCAGTTCATCGAATAGTACGAATAACCTGAAGCGGTTCCCCGGGCCGGTGGTGCGCATTGACTAACGCATTCAGGGTCGCGCATTTTGTCGAGCCAATTATGGTGCCCTCCATTAGTTTGGTTTTCCTTTTTTTTTTGCTTTCCAACATTTTTTTCTTCCGTGGGACTATCCTCAAGGTTAGTTTTTCACACCCAGTTCGACCACCGGTTCTGTGTTGTACGGGCACTTGGGTTTGGACCATTAAACAAATGGACAGGTGCCACGGTTCACCCAGTGCTTGCACTCCCTTTTGTTCGCTGTACGGCACGTTAAACGTTACATTGAAGGAAAGACCACCACGCATAAAACGCTGATCCGATGCTAGACACTTTTGCAAAATCGTTTTCACACTTCGTCACTGGTGCGTGCTTCGATCAAAGCAATGTCCACTGTCCGGTTGTCCGATCGAGATGGTTCATTGGGTGTGGGAATGCTTTCAGCGAAACAAACTGCACGGTTTGTTCGGCGGGAGTGAAAATATCCACACTATTATTCTTAATAAAACATTCCCGCATAAAAAAAAGTTCTTGAAAATTGTTTAAGATATTTTACTGTGTGGAAGAACATTTAACTACACAAAATTTGTTGAAAAATCACGTGTAATTAAAAGATTATGGTGTTACGGAATTCAATAAGCCTATGGGAGGCGAAAGACAAACGATCTGCATAAAAGTAAACTCCAAAGTAAACGAATTAAAATCGGAATCAGCTGAGTAAACACAAGCAACGAGAATTTGCCCGTACCTTAGCCAGCATTGATCCAAGGATAATACGGATAAAACAGGCAACTTTTACCGAGCGAGAAACATTCCTTTTCGTTTGTCTTTTCCGGGCCTGAGAAAAAGAACACATTATCACACAGGCAAAGTTAAACATCGCCCCAAAGGGTGGATAATTATTTGTCATCCAAATGGCGGCGGAAAGCATATCGACCGAAGAAGAAGAAGAAGGAGAGGATGTAAAAAACACCATCAAATTGATTTGGCAATTGTGTCACCCCGTCCCCGTTCGTCCCTTACCTGCGCAGATCCGGGCTGGAGGTGTACGGGGCGGCCACCTCCTTAATCTTCAGCACGATGATGGCGGTAATGAAGATGCAAATAACGTTGATCACCGTCAGCAGACCGGAAACGATGCCGTTAATTAGAAACTCGGTCGGGATGTAATTGGTGTAGATGAATTCGTAGCTCGAGTTGCCGCTGTACAGCTCGCCCTTGAGGTGCGGCATCTTGATGTCCTCGTAGATGAGCCAGATGCAGGCCAGCGCCCAGAACAGACCCTGCAAGCATGGGGTGGGATGAAAGGAAGGAATTGTTTCGTTTGGGGTTAAATTGGACGGAATTAATAAAAACTTGTAGATTGGTACCTTAGTAAAAAAGAAGGGTTGGGGGTAAAAGTAAATAATTATTTAGAAGATTTCAGTTTACATTCGATTTTCCTAGTGTTAGTCTATTACAAAAACCATTCACTTCCATTGAGTTATGATTTTAATATGGCTCGAAAATATTCTCATTAAATGCAGCTAGTATCTAGTAGGCCATAAACAAGCATCCCCATCAACAACTTCAACGCCAGCGAAGGCGGTCAACAAACATCCCACCACAACACGTAGTAAACATCACTCTCGGGCTTCCGTTTATCGAAAACAACTTCACTAACCCCTAAAACTTCCCCACAACAGCGCATCACGCCACGCTGCATAGACATGCTCCGTCTACAAGCTAGACGAGCCTTGGCGTACAACAACGGCCCTAATCCTCCGCATCCGCATCCGCTGAACTTGTCAATTTTTCACTCAAACACACTCCAGCGCGTGGGGTCTCTTGGCGTGCTTGGGTTAACACGCCGTAAAACTTTACGACACGACGACGACGACGACGACGACGGCCGGGACAAGATGGCGCGGAAAAAGCATACGTCAACCCGGATGGTGGGAGAAGGTTGGGCACAAAACTATGGTCATAAAGTTAATGTTCCTTGGCCGAAAACCATACGCATCTGGTGGGGCCGTTGTTTCCTGATCTGAGGCACGCCATCCCGAGGTGGACAGGGAAGGGTCCGGCATCAACACTAACATCATGCGCAAACATTCGCTCTCGTGTACTTCCGAAATTCCCGAGCCGTTGTCCATCAGCCCTATTGTTGAGACATGGCTGGTGAAAAGTCTTTCAACAAGCGTCGGAAGCGTCCAGGAAGCGAACCCCGTTCAACCCGTTCGTCCGGGTGACGTTATCGCAGATCGGACAGGGGTTTGTCGTTCGGAGTTTTTCGAGGTCCGAGGCTTTACGTCAACGGTTTCCCTGGCGGGAAGCTACAGTTTTCATCGTCTCTAATGGCCTATCGATATCGCGCGAACGGTGCTGATGATGATGATGATGGAGATGATGAAACTGATGGTAAAGACGATGTTCATCAGCCGGAAGTCATTCGGATCGGACGTTCGTTGTCCGGATGTGCTCGGAAAACCACGTTCCGTTAAGCCACCGAAAGCTCTCGATTCTTTCAACGCAGAAGTAGTACGAAGAAGCCGAGCCCATGCCGGGAAAAAGCTTAGAAAGGGCTATTAAAATGAGGAAATAAAACCAAATGCTCCCGTTGCGAAATGGCTCTCGGGTGGTCATCATGACTAAGCAGCAAAAAATGAACCGGAAAAAGCCACGCGCAAGCCTATCTAGCTGAGGGACCGGTATCTGGTCGATATTTTCCGTTTTCACGCGGCGCCTTCAGCACACCCGGAGGCATCTTTTCGCAATTTCTTCGAGTTTAAAGCGTGCCGAATGCCCCAAGACAGACCTTGACGAGGGTGGGTAGGGGTGTGAATGAGAGGGAACGTAAAACTTTTCACCCGGCCCCGGGAAAGCCCACTGTAATGGGGTGCTCGAGGATCGTAATATTTCGCGCTGGCCCTTTTATTGCAATGATTTCTGTATAATTGCTTCCGCCTGTCCACACTTTTTCCACACTCCCTCAAACGCCTCAGTCCAATGTTGGCCGGCCAGCCAGCTGACAAGAAAAAAAAACCCGTTAAAGGTCGGCCGGCACGCAAATGGATCGATTTTGAATCGTCTCTCACTTTTCCCCGTCGGCTATGTCCCGGAAAGGATCATTTGGTGAAAAGTTGACAATGGTTACATTTTGCTCCCCCGAGGGGTAAGGACAAAAGGCGGTCGATAAGGGGTTGGAGGGGAAAGAGGGGGTTGTGCATGAAATATTCCCGCCGTAAGGAAGAAGCAATGAAACGCAAATCGTTCGTTCGCAAACGGTTCAACTTTGCCGTTTCGATTCCGGCCCGGGACAGTTGGGGACAATTTTATAGGTTGACAATTAGAAAACTCCGATGGGAGATTCGCTCGGTAAGTGGTTTTAAGTGAGTGTGACTTCATGTCCATGCTGATGAAACGACTCGGGCCAAATTGTAATGTTGTAGAATTATTTTTTTCCTAAATCTGCTTCCAATATCATATTAGTATCTTTGAGAATTTTTTCAAAAAATGTTATGTGAACAAATTGGTTTCATCGAAACAAAGTATGGCAACGAGCTGGAAAAACAACCAATAAACATTATTTTTGGTGTGTGAAAATCTCATAATCCTCTATAGGTCTACTAAAACCTCGATGCTCATTCTATGCCATTGGTCGACTTTGGGCTTTAGAAAATATTCTCACTCTATTCGCCACTTCCAGATAATCATGGCATTCCTGTATAACCTTCTGTTATCCCTCGGCTTACACAATAATCGCGACGCCAGGCTTTCGCCCACTCCCGAAAGTTGTATTGTCCGTAATTGCACATGGCAGGATGCATCGAATGGTCTGTTCCATCGAATTTTGCACACCTCTGGTGCGAGGATTTACAACATTATCCAAACTGCCCACGGTGGTTCGCTCCTGTGAGTCCCAAATTCCGGTTCAGGTCCAGTAAACTTCAGTGAAAACCTTCGGTATGCTTCGGCCATATGCAATCGACCAGCCGTGCACTTTCGACACATGTTTGAACCGGAACCGGTGTGTGAGCATCATTATAATGCGGCCGATTACTAGCACATGGTAGCAGTTGTTGGGGTTCGAAATAACTCCGGACTAAACGGAAAGTTATTTCAGAAATGGTTTCAAAGCATTACGAGCTAGTGAGAATCGAAGCCTACCTGGATTTCCCTGAGTGAGAGGTTTGGTTCGTAACCCTTCGTGCGTACTTACACAGTTAACGACCGGTGGAAGCAAGGAGGCGGAAATTGCAACACCTATCAATGGTCCGGCCGAACCCTGGAGCAGCGCCACCGCCACACCACTGCCGGAAGTCAGCGCCCAGAGAATTCCCATCCAGAGGGACCGTGCGTTGCCACTGGGGATGAAAAAGGACAAACAAACACAGAAGGAAAGTTAATTAGAGTAAACATTCGGATAGAGGCTATCCGTTTGGCTCAATTTCAGTTACGAATATTTTAACACTCACACCTTACAGTTGCTTTAAGCAACTACTCTCCATAGCACAAAGCAAAGAATAACAAAACATTCTACCTGAATAATTTTCCTATAAAAGTGCTTGCTATGTACTATACAAAGTAAATCCTAGTTGAACACAAAACATCACAAATGAATAGAAAAGCCGAATTTGGCAAACGGCAAGAACTTGCGGTAATAATCGAAGGTATTTTTCAATTCTACCATGAAAACACCAAACTACTTGTTGCTGAGCTCTCGACCTGCTCGGGCATTCTTTTGAACGAACGTTTATTTTGCCCCTGTTCAAACAGATGATCACAAGCGAAGCAAAAATCTCTGGTATTTGAATAAAACGTGAGATAGAAGTGAACTTGTCTGACCACATCTAAAGCATTCCTGAATTTTGGAACGTGTTCAATGCAGAGCCAGGCCATAGTTTGCTCAATCAACCGATTTTTGTTCAAATATGTTTTTCAAACCAGTAGTCTCTGTAAACCATTTGAAATTCAATGCTATGTAGTTTTGCTAACCTCTTCTAACCACAGCTTAACGGAGAACGTGACGTTACGTTGTAATGGCTTATTTTAATCCAATCCAACATTGCTATACCAAAAACAACGGAGGGAATCCCGGTGGGTGGAAATATCATGAGGCATTTTTTGTGTATTTATTTTCCATTCAGCCAGAAAATACCAACGAACCACTTTAGGGAATCCTCTACTATTTCAGGTTCATTTCCACATTCTCCGCAAGTGGAGGGCAGGTATTGCCAAATTCATAACCAATGCAAACCAACAGGAAAGCCCGCACAAAGATGGCGTTCCGTTCATTTCCGCCCGTTTTTTGGCGTCCATTAAGCTGGCATTCGTTTTTGATTGGAACTAAACAAAAACAAAATGGTAAGAAAGAACAAAGCAAATTTTTCTCAAAACAAAAATTGTAGGTGGATTTTCCCATCGCCCAACAAACACCGATGTTGCCCGTGTAAAGTATTTTCTTTTAATTAATTTATTCAAAAACATTCCCATCGGGAATGGATGTTTTTCCAGCATTTTCTCCCCGATTTGGCAGGAGCATGCCGGGCACACCAAACAGTCAATCGTAAGCGATATGTTACGGTGTATTTTTCGTCTTCGGAGGCTTCGTTTTTGTCTATTTATTTCCATTGCATACGCACCGTATCGCGGAAGCTTATTTGTGTACCGATGAATTTGTAATTCATTACCGTGCTTTACACAACCAGATTGAAGCACAACATTTTTCAACTCAAAGCAAAACAAAAACCAAGAAGCACACAAGGTAAACAAACACCAGAACATGCACAAACCTACCGTCCCTTCATCTCTTCCGTGGGAAAATCGCCGAATCCCCAGGGCATCTCCGTCGTGCCGAGAATGAGCCCGAAAATGAATCCAAACACGATCGAGATGAACATACCGAGCGCCAGCGCCGTGAAGCCCACCTTCTGTGGAAGAAAATCGGGAAACGGGTCGAAGAATTTCAGTTGAACGGTAAACAGCAGTAGCGAAAATGTGTGCGCCGGCGTATCATCCGGCGCCCGGGAAGCGGGAAACGCAAATAAAAACGCCCCGGTCAGAGTATCAATTAGCAAGCACAGGGCCCGGGGGCCTACAGGGCTGTAAATATTTCAACCCAAAACCCTCCCCCAAACCCGAACCGACGTACGACGGCCGAATACACATGTGTGAATACTCTGTGCCAGGGGGAGTGTTGGGGTGGCATTAATCACCGAGGCACATTCGGTGGGGGTGAACGATGATGATCCTTGTTTCCTTTATTTATTTGCCCGCCAGTCTTATCTCGCCATTTTTCATCGACTTTTCAAACAATAGCACGTGACCCGACCGGTGCTACGGGTGATTGCACTTTCCGGATCGTGTGTTTTTTTGTTTCCACCGTTTTCCAATGGATAGTTCTGCCCCGATCGATTTTCCATTGTCCATCACGTAGGCAACACCGTTGGAATCCGGTATTCGGCAGTGATTCGTGAAATCGAATGAAATATAGTACGGTTTTGCCTACTCGACACTTAAAGCTCAGTGGATGGCTTACAAACAAGTCCAGGAAAAAGCTAACAAATGCGATATTGGAATGTTAAACCTCACTTGAAAGGTATTACAACCCTAAAAAATAAATAAATATTTTGAAAACTTCTTTAAAAAGAAGAATTGAAAGAAAGGTAAATTCGGATTACAAACATCCAGTGGATGGAGGAAAAAGCCAACAAAATGGATATTGGAATGTTAAACCTCACTATTACAACCCTAAAAAAATAATAAATAACTCAAACTTTGAAAACTTCTTTAAAAAGAAGAATTGAAAGAAAGATAAATTTCTTTTAATATGGTTGAAAATATGCTATCGTTTTTGTCGAAAGAAGGAAATGTAATACACACAAAAATACGGATAAAGATAACGATATATATCGAGAAAATTTCTAGTACATTATCATTATACACAATACTCCACATGAACATAAAAGTGCATGTAGTTTTCCTTTATACAATACTAAGCGTCACAAAAACAGGTTAGTATAAAAATAGCACTTGAAAAAATTGAAATGCCACAGTATCGATTGCTTTCATAAAGATAAGGCAATAATATGAATTTAAACAAGCATCACAAAAGTTGCTCCTCCTGTTTGTAGCACCGTTAAATTCAAATTGAAAGTTTTAACTCCCACCGAACCGAACCGAAACTGAGCTTCGTAACTCCATCAACTCTTTCACCCCGCACGAGACTGGTAGCATCAATAAAACAACTATACAATCATTTAATGACTCTACAATCATATCGCCATCAAACGCCCCGCCGGCGGTCAGCAACTTTTTGGCCCGCAAAAATACCGCAAAAATAGCGAAGCTGTGTTGGGCGAATAGCAATGGAAGGAATGCGCGGCCTGCGCGGTTCTCCCTAAAACTCTCGATCCCGTGGTGGCCAACCACATAACTTGTACGATGCAGAAAGCACCAAACAGCAAAAACAAAAAAAAACGGAAAAATGCCTGAGCGAAGTGAAAACCCTGTGGCAATTAATTTTTAAACTACTCGCTCACCGCAAGCGCCGGGAGCCAGTTTTTCCCGCTGCCGTCGGTTCGGCTTTTTTGGAGTTGAATGAAAATGTTTTAATTTAAATTTTCATCGGCTGAAAACACCTGAGAACCGCACCGATGCTTGTGTAGATTATTTGTTCGGTTTATTTTCTTTCCACATTTTTTGGTTTACGTTTTTCTTTTCTCTTGTTTCCTTCGCTCACTGGCTTCTGCCGATGAGCATCGTTGGCCCACCACAGTGTGCTTTATTAATGTGAACTTTTACTTCACGATAAAGCGCCCGATGAGTGTTCCGAAACCCTGACTACAGCAACGAACTAAGAGGGATACATTCGTGGTGAGTCAATAGATCTATTTTTTTTTTTTTTTTGAGAAAAAAAGTCGTATAGACTTTTACTTGATGAAAAGAGTCTGTAGCAACTTGAACGAATGAGAAACCTGTAGGTTTATCCCTCTGTGAGTACGTTGCTATTTTAACAGTTTCTTCGAGTGGAATAGTTGGCAACATTATTCAAATTTTATACGAGTGTTGTTCAAGGATGACCATGAATTTTATGGGAAATAAATCTTTCGGTTCACGTTTTTTTATTGCAACATTTTTTAGAAAACTTTAAACTTATTTCAAATTTTATTTAAATTTAAGTGATAGTATTGAAATTAAAATTAAAACTTTAAATTTCCGTATCTAAGAAGTATCACATTAAGAAAAACTGAAGAATAGAGAATAATATTTTATTGCCGTAAAAGAAAAACGGCTAAAGGAATGGAAATTCCAATATTTCGCTACCTGCAAATGCTATAAAGCGGATGTTTAATGCGATACTCGCCACCATTCCATGAGCAACCACTTACCACAAGCTCGCGGTCGGCGATGATCGTGCCGAAGGTAATCGACATAACCGGACCCATCAGCGGCGAAACCAACATTGCGGCCACAATGTTCGGGGCGTTATTCTCCACCAGTCCGAGGGCAGCCAGCGAGCTGCAAAATGAAGCGGTACAAAAAACGAGCCATCATCCATGATGAAGTGCAGTCATAGCTTAAAAATCACCATTAGCCTTCCGAGGGAAGCCAATTTGCCGTTTGCCTGAAGGACCAACGGATGGATGATTTTCCAAACCGATTCCGGCGAGAGCGAGGAAGGGAAGGTTTTTTTTTCCAACCCACCCAAACTTTACTTACTCCGCCGTTACGATGAGCAGCAAGTAGTCGAACGACAGGGAACCGCCGGCCCGGACGCCATCGACGACCTGCTTGACCGTTAGCTTCGACCGGATGGAATCGACGAAGTTGTTCCACTTGGAGCTTTCCTCGGCGTCCTCGCTTGATCGGAAGTGAAGGCGGTGGAAAACGTTTGGAAGATTTAGCGTTAATCGACCTTCGCCTTCGGGTGCGGCCACCACGATGGTGGTAAATATTTAACGCAAACGAAACGGGACATTTAATTACCGTCCAGTGACTCGGCGTACTATTAATCCCTTCTCCGGGGCGATATTTAAAATCCGTTCAAACGGTTGAACGTTTAATTAAATGTCTACTACTAAGTTGTTCCTCTTGGTCCCGGCCGACAATGAAAAGGGTGAAAGAAAAGGGGGCTTACTGTGGATTAGCCCTCGGAAGAAACCCTCCGGGGGTTCGTGGCAACGGGTATCAGCTGTATTATCATTCCCTGCCAACGTGCGACGAAAGGGAACCAACTTGGCGTCCCAAAGTTGTAACGCGCACCGCATTCGCACTGGAAGTTTTCCACGTACCGGGAAGTAGTGGAAAGAAAATTGAATTCATCACACTACACCCAACCCGTCCCTCGTCCAGGGAAGGGAAATGCATCCTAGAAGATGCAGAAGACGCTGCATGTCGTAGCGTACGTGGACCTAATCAAATTATGCAAATGAACACCGACAAAAGAGTCGACGGGGCTGGCATCTGGCCGCGGTGTGGAGTGAAAATGTGACTGCCAAGGCAAAAAGGTACGGGGAAAAACGGAACCCTGCAAATGCAGATATACGGCCTCGAAAAGGGAAATGTTGCAAACCCCTTTACCATAACAAAACGCTTCGCCTGAGAGAGAAAAAGAGGCAGACCGAACATCCTGATGTTTAGAGAGAGAAAAAAAGGTAGTTTTCTATACCAAGTTATCTTCATCAGCACGAGGTATGGCAGAGATGAACGCAAAGAAAATTATGAACATGGAAACCGGACGCGGAAATGAAAACCGTTACCCGTATTCATCTTCGTTACTGGTGTCGTTTAGGCCGTCGTAGCTGACACTGCACGGAAGGACACTGAAACAAAAGAGAGCGAAAAGCTTAGCTCATTGTTGCTAAGCAACCTTGGAAAGAGTTTTTTTTAATAATCAGGGTCATTATGAGCCGTAAAAGAATCGAGCAAGGGTTCAGTTTTAAGAGAAAAAGTTAAACAATTTGTGTTTCTTTCTGTAAAATGCACATCTTAAGCTTTGCATACCTGACGCTCGAGTTGTGCTTCACGCCGATCCCAAGCTCCGTCAGACAATGGAGCGTCGTCTCGCAAGGATCTCCGGCGGCCAGCGGAAACACGACCTGATAATACTGACCCTCCTTGTCCGGATGCCAGATGACACGTTCAACCTCCAGCTTCTTGAGCAGCTCGTCGAGCACCTGGAGAGAAGGGATTTAAATGTATATGTTGAAGTCATAAACAATCGTTTACTGTTGACTTATGATCGTTTCTAAAGAAGGACACTTTTAATATTTTGCTGAACAGGAGAATTATAAGAACTAATTAGCGAAATAGGAAGTCTGAACTAATTTAAAAAAAAATGTATTATTTTCTGGGGCAAATGTTAAAAAAGATAATAACAAAACCACATGATTTCTAACAAAAATACTTGTAGCATATTTTTAACCAGTCATGATCAAACCGTTCAAAAAAAAAAATTAAGTCAGTTTAATTAACTATCTCAACCGAACCTCAACCATGCGTTCAAGTAGTTTACTGAGCATTTTTGCAATATGCTTCCAATAATTTGTAAGATACGACCAACGAACGTTCCATAACATGGTTCCAAAAGTGGAGAATACAAAAGCGCTTTATATTCACCCGTCCATCGGTTACGCCGAGTTTATTTCGTGTTTGTGTGCGCACCGTTCCAGAACCGTCGGTGAAGGACAGCCAGTCGGGGGGTCGAATTTTCACGGAAAACCATCCCGCAGCCACTGTCATTGTGTCCGACGGCATGAACCGAGCCATCACCGTCATGCAAACAGTGGCTTGATAAACTGTTTGTTTGCCGTCGTCCGCGCGGCCCAAAGTCGGGGCCTGATGCCCTGCCGTGTCACTATTATCCCATCCGCCCACTGGACTTACCTTCTCCAGCGGAACGCTACCGTCCACGTTCGGTGGCCCTCTCTGGACGTTCGGTGGCTTCGGTGGGCGGGCTTTGTTCACGCCACGTCGGTTCGCGCCCGGGCTGGCGTGTTTGTCGCGTAGCTCCACCTCGAGCCGGAGGATTGCATTGCTGGTTGCATTTCCACGGGGGCCACTTTCCGGGAGATTTATGTTAAGATTACGGCCCGGAACGGGTGGCGGTTGGGGGACTGGGATCGGTGGGGGCAGCTGTTCATTGTTCGCAGCATAGTTCAGATCTGCCAGTAAAGTGACACAGGAGAAAGTCTAGTTATAACAAGGATGCATAAATTAAATTTAGAAGAAACAAAGATGTCCAATAAAGTCACGTGAATGTTAATTGTGGTCATCTCTCTATTCTAGTTTCAAAACAGCATACACAAGCTTAAAAAAATGAAATCCTGGCAATCGGCTGAAGAAAATACAAATCTTTTTAAAAATTCATTAAAACGATAATTCTTTTTAAAAAAAAGCTTTATACAAGTTCCACTTTGATGCATAAAAAAAATGACAAATCAACAGTGTACACCGGAACAAAAGATTTTGTTGGAATCCAAGAGTGAAACACACCTGGAACAGAAAAGATTGAATTCGCTTGGCAGCAATTTAACGACCGAAATCATCGATCCGGAAATGCCAATGCGGGCTGCATTCGCAATCAACGTTCCCTCTTCCACGGGGTGCTTCCGGTAACAATATCATTTCGCCCTTCAATGCACTTGCATTCGCTATGTCACCGTTCCAGCGCGAAAAAAAGGGTTTGCCGTGGGTGGTGAGCTAAAGGAAGATTACTTTTCCTTCCTGGTGGCGTTCTTGCACTTTCGCCGAAAATCCCAATCCAAAGTCCAACTCATCTGCAAACATTTACTCGAGGCCGGTTTGCGATGGAAAGAATAATTCCGCTACGCAGAGGACACCGTGTCGCGGAAAGTAAAAACCTCGAGGACCTTTCTTTCATCCGGCTCGTTCCGCGCCAATGCACCGGACCTCGCTGATGGACTATTTTTCTGTGCATTCGCCTTCGTTTCAGGTCGAGTAGCGTATTTGAAAGGCTTTTTGAATCAAATGAAAAACGAATCGAATCGGCCAGAAAACCAGCCGACGGAACACTGTAAAACCACACTGGCAGGGCCAATAAAAGAATCCCCAGTGGAAGCCAGGGCGGAAAAACTAAAACCTTCCGAACGGAACCAAAACGCCCTAAACCGGAGGCACTAAGGCACTACGTTTGTGCATACCGGAAAAAAAAACGCGGAAGATATTTGCCCAAGCAATCTCCTTGGGCTATACTGACAATGAAGAGCGGGGGGAAAAAAGCTACCCCAACGCAATGTTCGGAAAACCCAGCCCACCTTTACCTTCGCGATTGGTGGTTGATTTTTGTTTTTCCACCCACCGAGCCAGCGGGAAAGCCAAACACAATCAGCCGAGCGCCTTTAGCACACAATTTGGTTTCTTCTTTAGCCCGGCTCAAACTCTACGTTAGCTTAACATCTTTTATTCTGTTGGAAACATTTTTTTACATTTTACTGACTTCTTTCAACTGGCCTCGACTTTTGAATTGCAGAGCAGTGAGTTCATTATCGCTGTTTTATGATAGATAGTACGGAAAATATCGATAGTGACGGCCGGCAAGTGCAAGATATTTTATTTTATTGGTAACACTCTTTTCCTTTTAAAATTCTGTTTCGAACCCAAGTTTTCTAGTGAAACTGAAAATCCAGTTTAACAACTTCAATATAATTTCATTGTTATCAATCAGCATGTTTAAAACTTACATATTATTAAATACTTGGATATATTTTTAAACTTATTAATTTTCCTATGCCAGTAAAGGCTACCTACTATACTGTTTATGGTAATTTGTCGATGTTAATTTAAATTCTCTTTACCTTCACGTGGTTTTTATTTCTGCGTCATTAAAGCAGTACACGGTTAATAACATTAGACGAAGTCTCTTCCTCTTGTAGTATTCAAGATTAACAGCTCTAAGGAGGCTACGATATAGCATATTGTACACTATCTTCAAATTCCGCCGCAGGAAACCTTACACACTCAATTAAACACATTCAGAACTTGGTTAAATAAGGTTAGTGGTCTCGCAAACATTTTGCCTTACAACAAAAATGTCTTCGTTAGGAAAAGTAATAAAGGATTGATAATAATATTGTCAAGTTGACTATGCAATACTGTTTGCATTTATATCAGTATAATTTACGTAAAACATCATGTAATTTGTCATTCATTGTACTGTTCAACTTTTAGAACCGAACCTGAGTGAGTTGTAATTACAACAATCATGTTTTTATCGTCCCTATACTCGACGTGTAAAACAATTTCTAAAGAAAATCCTATGGTCAACAAAAGAACTTCATCCAGTCCAGAAGAAAACGAAAGCGTGCGTTAACAAAACAGAGAAAAGAGATCTTCAATGTCACTTGAAACAGGACAGACAAACAGCATTGGATGGGAAACGAGGCTCGAGCCTGAAAAGCGGCGCTGCTTACCGTTAATTAACGTCCTTTCATAATTTGCTGTCGGCACACAAACAAGAAACACCACTCCAGGCATCCTTCAGCTTTCTTCACCGGCGGAACGCTAAGAGGGTTTTAATCCAACAGCTTCCCGTATTCACTCACGTATGCACGTATGCATTCACTTTTATTACGTACAAGCGCACACCGTCGCACATTAGTGTTCACGTAAGCATCGGAACCGTTGCTAGCGGGTGTCTCACCCTCGTACGGCCTATAAAGTGGACTAGGGCACAAACAGTTTACGGGGCGAGTTCTTACCGGTCCGTCCGGAGGGTTAGTCTAATCCACGCGGAGTTGTTGCAGTCAACCGGAAAGTTTTTGGAACGCAAAACACCGATGCCTACGGGGCGAAGTTTTGCTAACACGATGGAAAACTTCCCTACGGGCGGTAGAACTTTGCAAAGTGAGCACATAAGTGTATTTAGAAACAATTTCTCCCGAGCTGGTTGCGTCGGTTAGGTTGAACTGGCACACACCCTTAACACACTTCGGCCTAAAATGGGCCCCCCTTTTCCCTCCGCATGCCGGAGCGAATGAGGTAACAATTAAATAATCGTTCCCACGGAAAAACATCAAAGGGAAGAAATAATTCACAGAAGCTTTTCACACGCTTATCTCACCCGCTGCTTTCCGCCATACAGCGAAAATTCCACCCCTCCCAGTGGGCGCGGCCTCAACTGTCCCTTAGGCGGAACGTTGGGTACGACTTTTCTCCGGAAAATTGGTTGGTGCGTAAAGTTTGCACCGCGAAACGGTTTTCATGCGTCAAGCATAGAAACGGGAGAGACAAGAGGTTGGGAAGAGGGGATGGAGGGGAAGGATTGGTGGTTTTACCATTTCCTTTGCCTTTCCCGGTCCAAGATGTGAGACCAACCTTCGGTGAAACGATGAAGTTGTTCAAATCCGTCAAAATGCTTTCGGTAAACAAACCCGTCTTGAAGCGGCTCGACTCTCAGTTCCGCATGCAGGAGGAAAATCAACTAATCGTCTCACTGTTTCGCCAGAGGGAGAGTTGGGGGAGAGGTATCTTTAAAAAATTGGGAAACGACCATGTTAGGGATATAAATATCACAACCTAACGGGAACCGTATCCTTTGCAATCTGGAACAATTTTCACAATCCTTTTTAGTTGCTCACTTGTAACCCACGCCAAGCTTGAAATGGGACTGTTTTGAGTAAACTTTCCTGGCAAAAAGTTCGCACTTCCCGACCGTTAAAAAGCAGCGGTCTAATTAGGCTACTGCGTGAAATGTAACATCCTGCCAGGGCCTCAGTTATTAGCGCATGTCTGCCAAATTTAGAAATGGAACTACTTACTCCCAGCGCACACCGATTCCTCTGTTTGACAAACCATGTTTTATACTACGGCCACCTTCAGTGTTGGTAGTCCCTCTCGTTTAGAACTTCATCCATCAGATTATAAGCCTCTTCGCTGAAGACAGTGCGTACCCTTCTAGGAACTCAACAGCCTGGTCCGGCACGCAAAGCCGCTCCGTTGGGAATTCTAAAGGAAACACATGTTTACACACCACTAGGGAACTTGTTAGTTAAAAGGATGTAAATCCGTCCCGCTCCTCTCACCGATCGGTGTCTTCCCACCGATTGGTCACGTCCGTGTGCGTCTTTGAGGACGGTTCCCAAAACAAAGTCCCAAAATTGATCCGATGAAGACATCACCGGCACCGGACTCACAATACAATTTCCTGAACGAAGGTCCGTAGGCTGTTGCCGGGAGTAGTTAGCCGACTGCAACCCTAGACCACACCCGTGCCGGCTGGACTGTGATGATGTGGGATAAACAGCTTTTTGTTTAGGCCGTTATTTACCTCTGCAAGGGTTCCTTGTGGCGCTTAGCACATGCTGAATCTTTAATAACACTTTATGATTTCGCTTCGCAAACAAAAAAAGGAGCTCGATTCAGGTATTAGGTGTTCGAAAGACTAAAAGAATCATGTTGTTGAATGTTATTTTGGACTTAACCGATCTCTAATGAGGCTCGAAATAATGTTTCATTAAAGTTGAATTTACGTGACAAAAAGGCATACATATGTCATGCTCGTTTTGGACCCTTCATTCAGATCAGTCTAGACACCTTTCACTTCAAAAATCAAAACATGACTTCACAAACGAAAAAAAGGGAATGTTCACACGATCCAATGCATGTTTCACACCAAAAGAAATTCAAATTTACTCTAGCGCTCTGTCACCTCGCGTGATGGCAAACATGTTGCTGGCAAGATCACGTTCAGTGTGTGGCTCGGGTGAAAAATGTGCCCTGTTTTTTTGCCATTCCAAAATACTGCGCCATACCGTCGCGATTCATCTTCAGCTAGGTTCAACAAATGGTCGCACCGTTCGGGGGTAAGGTCCTTGAACGACTTGTTATGCTCGCTTTAAACAGCCCCAAAGGACCGCCACGACCAGGCCACGATAGTCTACCGGGAAAAAGTCAATCCACTTTCCCTCGGGGCGGGAAATTCTTTGATGCAGTTTGTGACGGGTTTTTGCAGGCGTTTCCGTGACGGCATTCGCACCTTGGGAGCTTTAACGAGTGTGGTTCAAGGAGAAAGAATCGTACGTCAAGCACAGGGTGGCCTGCCTGCCTTGTTTGCCGCCCCCCGTTGTCGATTTCCACACTTTCCCGGGCAAAGCCGTGTAGCGTGAGGTGGCTTGTTTGTTTTGCCACACAGCCGCTAATTGAAGTATTTGCGCTGTGTGAAAACGCGCGATGGAGAGGGTCCCGGTTTCGGAGCCGACCAACTAACCGGCCACAACACCGAGCGGGTTTCGCTTAATGAGAGCGACCACCTGACGCAGTCGACTAGAGGCGGTCATTTGGGAAAGCGCGCAACCGTTCCAATGCCCGGTCGAGCCTTCGCTGTTAGGTCAGACCTTGTGCCACACCGTTCGGCTTTGAAGAAACACTCGACCTACCTAGAATAAACAGAAAAAAAACACACACACACACACACGCATTCCCACACCGGCACTACCGGGAGTGCTTTCCAACCGCGGAACCTTGTCTCGTTGAAGGACGTCGTGGGTGAGGGAAAAGCACAAAGTAAAACAGCTAAACCCGATGAAAAGGCATCGCGTCTCCCGGATCCGCACGATGGGCGAGGGTGGCGTACTGGCTGGCTGTTAGCGTTTGATAATTAAACGAATATGCTAATTAATTTTCTAGATCACGTCAAAAGCAAGCACGAACCGTGTCCCGCACATGAAAGCAAACCCCGAACACAGGGGACCAGATGAGGCGAATTTGTCCGTGTCTGGGAGGTTCTTCGTCGTTGCAGTAAATCAGTGGTTTTCACAATGTTTTTCAAATAACGCAGAGACTGAAAATACTAAACAATGTGCACGGCACGACCGGTCACGTCGAAAAAAAATTAAAATAACCTCTTAAGCACATTAGCAATAACACAAAATACTTGCTGTTAGGAAAAATATGTCGAATGTCTTTGCCTCTGTCAATCTTTAAATTTGTATCATCACCATAACAACAGTATTAAAGATACATTTAAAAAACACCCCAAGGTTTCTAGAATCTTGAAAATTCCAACGAATACTCTCTCAAACCGGATGGTGTTCGGAAAACTAACACTGGATAAATTTCAATTTGGATTTCTTTAATTGAGTTCGATTCTAGGAAGTTACAAATGTCTATGTAAACATAGTTATTTCGTAAAATTAAAACCAAATATGAACGAAGCGGACCGTCCCAAAATCAACAGGATGAAATGTTTTCGCTTTATTCAGTCACTTCCTTCTCACAAAAAGCCATCGATTGTTAGAAAAATATAGTTCCTTTCTTCTTAGATTCAATATTTGAACTTTCAGTTTGCTACCTTCAGAGAAATTTGAGTATTTCATCACAATTCCATCTAAATTCAATACTCAAAAAAGGATCTTTTTCAAATATTTTCTCCCTTTGTTTCAGATCAATCGGTTTCTGCGAAATTTCAACCTGTCCAAAATCAACGACTTGGAAGTGTTTGCCTTCAGGTAAGCTTGACACACGTTGCAAATAACACGTTCACGTTCTCAATCCCTATCAAAATCGACAAACAAAACGTCGAACGACATGTTTCATTTATAAAGCCCGTTACGACGGATTCAACTCGCCAACAAAGTCATATAAAATACGACAGCGAATTAAAAGCACATCCATTCACAATTAATTCGCACTCTAAAATGTCCCATTAAGACAGAACACGGCACGGATCGTCCCAAACGTTGCTCCGGATCCAAAACACAAGTGTTCCACTACCCTCGTACCGAAGAACGGACGTCCCATTGGGACACCATTTGGGTTTCGCTGCTACGGCATCCGAGAGAATGCGGCAAAGGAGCATGCAATTCGAAGCAAATGACTGGTAAAACATCGCTTCGAGTGTGTTCACAAGGAGCGATGGAACAGGACTTTCCGGGTCTCTTATGCCGGTGCTGAGCAAGTAATTAGCGAAGTGCAATCAGCTGCATCATGTTTGGGCGAATATCAGTATATTCGCCACTTAATTGCTCCACTCTTTGTTGAAATTCTAGACAATTGAGAATGTGCATTAAAGGGTATTGAAATTGTTGTACTAACTGTTGTGTTAAATAATTTCCGAAGGTTGACTTGAAATAAAGCTTCTTTTATCTCTGTTCCACGTAAAACTGAAAGTAAATTAGAAATGTGTCTCCACTTACCTAGAATTTAGAAGTTTTTGTTCCAAAACAAGAAAACACTCTCTTACGAAACGACTCCACCGAAACATCCTCCCCTTACCAACTTTAACAGCTGTACGGCTGTCAAAACACCTCAATCTGCTTAATTACTTCAATCCGACGATAATTGGCCAGGTAACCAAATCCCCAAGTCAGGCTTCAAAATTAGCTTTCCCGCTCTCCGCGCGCAACCTTTCGTTATTATTATTCCAACCTCCTCTTGGCTCCGTTCCCATCGTGGACTCGCGGAGCGAAAACTCCTCCGGGACTCGTCGGGGCTCCGTTTGATCCGCTCGGAAATGGGACCCCACGGTGAGGCCGACTCCCCGACTCCTTGCACACCAGGCGACACGCCTCCCGGTCCTTAATTACCAGCCATATCTTTAACGCCCGCAACACACCGTCAACCGCCGAGTTCAATCACCTGGCTGGGAAAGTGTAGCACGACCCGTTTTCTTTTTGTTTTCGTAAGGTTTCGCTTTACTTTAACACACGCTTCGCCTTCTGTTTTTCTCTCGTCGACCTTCCGTAATCCGCAGGACGAACGGCGTGCCCGGCGGTGGAAGCACTTCGCCGAAACCGGGCTCGGCAAAGGGTAGCGGCAGCGACGTAATGTTTCAATTTTTCGGCCCCAAGTTCGACGCGGCCCGGGTGCGGGAAGCGATGGAGAAGATGACGGAGCGGGGCCGGATCGGAAACGTCAGTCTCGCGCCCGGGACAAAGCTGTCCTTTCGCCAGGACGTCGGGCTGATGCTGCAGGTGAGTGAGGGAAATATTCTGAGGAAAATTTTGCTGGGTGGAAAAGCTTTGAGTGAGCCTTTTAGTGAAAGGTATTAGCAGGGTAAAACGAAGATCAGCCGCAGTGGAACACGTTTTTCGTTTTTTTTCGAACCTCTACAAATGAGCCCCCCTCCGTTCGAGGAAAGCCGCGCTATTTCGGGGAAACGGCAACATTGTTCCTTGTACTTAGGCAGGCTTTATTGGTGGACCATCGGTGAGGTTTTCCGCACGCGTTCCGTCAGATCGACACTGGAAACATTTTCCGACCGTGTTTCCCTAAGATCGTAAACTGTGGATAAAGAAGCAGGTTAAGCTTCTTCAGGAAACGCAGCCTTGTTGAAAAATGAGGCTCTTCCTCTGCTGCCTTTGTACGTTTTTGGGTAAATAAAAATTAACTTTTCTGAAGAAATACTACTTCCAAAAGGCACTTCCAGGGCACTTTCATCTTCGATGCACATTTTTAAAATAATTTAATCTTGAGAGTAGCAACCATTTCGCAAATGGTTGGATTATTGGAATTTGCCTTTTTGTTGTACAGAAAGTCGGCGAACATATTATTTACAGATTAGTCTCGAATGTTAAAACAAACAAGTAACTGATATAGAAAAAATAATACGCAGAAATGAGCGATGCCTTTCAACGTAAAATTTAACGAATTTGAGAGAACAGGACATTAAATCCGTTTAAAATTGGTTTTATTCAATTTTGCATTGTGGTATGTCCTAATAACTTCTTTATCAGGAATCAAGTGGTTATAAAGTCCAGTAGAAGAATAAGCGTTAATTTAGGATATAAATTTGCCGAATGTAATTTTCTCAGACTATTGCTTAAAATACCACGTTAATCCTTCATAACTTGCTCAAGCGAATAGGAATATGAATGAATAATGAACATATATAAAAAGATCTAAATAGTTCTTAACAAAACAAAATAATATTATAGCCTATCTTACAATTGACTAATTGGTGTTCAAAACGCTGTTCAACTAATATAACGTAACGTTTTTCTTACGTAACGTAAAAACGTTTCGTAACGTAACGTAAAAAGCCCCTTTTAAAGAATACTAACTCTCTAACTTTAACGCTTTCTCACATGAGAACGGCATTGCCTAAATTTACACCCAATTTTGTTCCTTAATTTTTGACCCACTTTACGCGGGTGTCAACAAGCTAAATCGCTTATCGGTAATATAAACAAATTGGATGCTTAGCCATCGTCCTCTTCATCACCGGACCATTAACAATGTTTTCTGCTACCGGGGTAAATTCTTTTCCCTTTTCCTTTTTCTTATCCGTTCTCCAACTTTGTTCCCATCCCTTTCACCAACAGTCGGTGGTCATCAATCAAAAGGGACCGATCCGGGAGAATACCGAGTTCATACTGTCCTGTGTGGCGCAGGGCTCATCAACGATGTCCTTCCGGTGGTACAAGAACGGATACTTCGTGAACGTGACCAAAGCAACAAGGTAAGCAAACGGGGCCCCATCTCCGATGAGGTAGGATCATCACCTGGTGCGGCTTTCTTTTGGTTTTCCTACCCCAACACACACCAAAGCGGCGTTTGTCCTTTGGACGTTTTAGCCTCATTCATCATCCTGAAGTGTTTCATCGGAAAGAGTGGAAGAGAGTGGAACGCAGCTACGGTGCTGGGAGGAAGAAAATTAGTTCAAAAGCCTCGCTTTCCCCCTAACATCCCACCACCCTACATTGATCCGACAGTGAGTGGACACTTTTTCAAGTGTAAGGACACATCTGGAGCAGCGTACCTCCGTTCAGAGTCCTCAAAAAAGATTCCGAGTAACCGAAGCCCCAGAACCGACCGGTTCATCCGTCCTAGTCCTAAGTCATCCTTCGAGGAACCTTCAGGATTACGGCCCTCGAGCCCCTCGGAAAAGCCTCCGTCCAAAACCCGGCAAAACCTTTGATATGTTAAACATGTCACCCATCTACGGTCCTTCACCCAACTCCGCACACCGTCCCGATCGGTACCTCCCGATAAAGCAAGTTTTGTTTCCCCGGCCGGTGATGTTATTTATTCTCAACGCTCAACAAACGGGACCGCAACCGAAACTAGGTCCGCAGTGGGCCCTGGATTTTGTCTGCTTTCTAACGAGTTTTCCTCCATTCCATTTCTTCCACCGTTCCACGGCACACCCGGCGCCGCACACACACACCCTTCGGCGGACACATTATTAATGCAGGAACATGTGGACCCGACTGCTGCCGCTGGACTCCAAGGATCACTACACGGCACTGCTCGGCATCAACCGGGCGAACCGGCTTGACGAAGGCATTTACACCTGTCAGGTAGGAAAATGGGGCCATAATGAAGCGCAAATCGGTGGGATTGTCGGGGATGGGAACAAATCGGGGCAAAACATATCAGGCCGAAATGGATCACTGCGCAACCACTGCGAGGCTGGAAGACGTTAGCCTTAAGATTAAACACAGATTTTGTGTAGGGTTTCCATCCTGGGGTTTGGTTTCATTTTTTGCTTTTATGAACATAAGATTGTTACATATTCCTCGTCTAATAACATTGCAACTTATTTCGCACATCAAGTAAGGCAACTCACGACGTTAATTCTTTTTAAAATGTATAATATGGCCTAAGTTATAGGTTTCCTGAAAATGTATTTTCCTGAAAATCCATCTCCGCTATTTCTTCCTCTGAATCTGGCAAAAAGATTAATTTTACATTTCCACACTACCACAGCTTTCCTAGAAAGTATGGTGTTACGTATTCGTTATGCAAATCGTGGAAATTAAAAAAAAATGTTGAAAGATGGTGTCATCTTTTCACAGATTTACGTAAGATAAGAAGTTTTATTTTGTATCTGATGTACAAACAGTTCCGCGTCATGCGTGTGCTTCACGGAATCAGATGTAGAACTTCACTGTACCCGAGTATGTTCCTGGAATTGACTTCTCAAGCGTATAAGCTCAGGATAATACTTGAGTATGAGCATCAATTAGAATGTAAATAAAAGAACAAATTATGACGAAACGCTGCTCAAGAAAAGCTGTCACCGTAACACCTGTCGTTCCTTCCTGTTGTCGTTCTGCATTATCGGATGGGAGGGAAAATTACTGTCACCTTAAATAATAATCTCTCAAAGATGGAAGAAAAAAAAGCCCACCAACCGGCAGCATCAACTCTACGTTTCGAGCGCAACATGACAATAAGACTACCGGCCGAAAAGAAACCGGAATCCAATTTCAACCAAAAGGCTTTCTTTGTAATTTCAGAATAAGCATTCGCGGTGCCGCAGAGTGGTAAATTTATTAAAAGAAATCCTCCCCACCGTTGGTCCTCAGGTCTCCCCCGCTCTCGCAATGCGTGGCTGTTGAAGAAGTTGGCCCAGTGAATGAGGCCCGGATATGCCGGTGTAGGGAAAACAATAGCAAAAGCCTATCTCCAGCTGCGAAGGGGAAATTTGTGCACAAGTAATTTCGAAACCGAAGTGACTCTCGCTATTTTCGTTCCACCTCGCCCGGCCGAAAGCCCCGTCCGGATGGAAAGCTAGCCGTAATCTACCGGCACAAAGGAACTGTCAAGAATCTTGCCATCGTTCTGCACATGGCCCCGGCCTAACACGCCTAACGAGGTCACCCCTCGCGAACCGACGGCGCACCTCAAGCAGGCGGCGAAGAAAATGAAGTGCGAATAATGAGCAAAGATTGCGTGAAATAGTTTCACTTTTCCTCGCGAGCTACTTCCCAACCACTGGTGATGAGCTCAGTTCCCCCCCCCCTCCCCCCTCCCACGGCTCCCTACAAGCCTTCCTTCCGCCGGCACGGGAAACGGCACAGCAATTCACATCAAGCTGTCAAACCAAGCCCCAAGTACCGTCTTGCCGCTGGGGGGAAAATGGCCCCAGTCAGGGTCTACGGGGTCTTTAATTATGCATCTTGCGATAATTAAAAATTAGAACATCTTCCATTGTTACATTCGTCGGTCAGACCCGGCGGGTCGGGTTGCCAAGTTGCCCATTTTCACGCAACCTAACAACGCGACTGCCGACCGCGCGGATGAACGCGAGCACGAGCTTGGGCCGTGTTCAGAGTCTTCGGTACTTTTCTGGCTGAAACAACGTCAAAAGACGCCCAGCTGGCTCCTGCCGGGTTCAATCATCCACACTATGCAAAGGCAGCCGGAAACCGGCAGCTGAAGTTGCTCAACCAAATCAAACTTCCTTCCTTCCCGGCCCGGCGGCTCTCGACGGAAGGTTACGCCGAAGATACAATCCTAAACCTGATCCCTTTGCCCTTGAGGTTCATCGAAAAGTAGGGAAAATGGTAAAGAAAAAACAAGCGTAAAATTGAGAAAAAGGAGATGCTCCAGATCCGTTCGAAGCGAGAGCGACGGAACCTATAACTTTCCTGCTCGAGACTCTCCGCTTTGAATGCTTCAACAGATTCTCTCACAGACCATTCAAATGGGTGTGTTTTGTTTTTCTTTAGTATTTTAATTACATTTTTATGTAAATTATTGTGTAATGGATGAAAAAGAACATCATTTCCCAGTGCGATCTTAATCTCCCTTTTCAGCCAACTAGATGCTTTCGTGGATGTTTTGGTCTTGGGTTGCAGCTACGTTTTATTTTCTGCAGACACTTTCATATTCGAGCTGACATCCCAGGCTTTCTGGCTTGAAGACGTCAATGATATTATATCTTTTCTGAATTATTTTGCTCCCAATTTTAGAAATTAGATTGAGTTTTTGAGCCATTTTTTAGGTAGAATTATTACGTTCCATCATAGAAGTAATGATATTCTTACTATCATTAAATATACTCTCAAGTTATCAAAGCACATCTTCAGGCTATATAACATCCCGTACAATTTAAGCTACACAGCAAAGCGAGCAACGGCGACGAAATAGAAAGAAAGCACATCGGGGTAATAAATTACACACAATTTACCATCGTCCGAAATCAATTCCACTTAATTTAATTCAACGATGCACCCCTCGAAGACACTTGCATTCCGTCCAGTGGCCCGGTACTCGGTCCAGTACGGCACCGGAGCGTTGTGTAAAAGTGGCAAACGGGCAAACTGGCTAGCCCAAGGTTCGCTTTCGTCCGACCGGTTTTGCTCCGGCTTTACTCTATCTCCCGGACGCATCTTTTGACTTCTGTTTTACTTCTGCTTTCAATTCTGAAAGTGGGCAACTTCTAAAGGGTTTCTGCAAGATTGTAGCATTGCTCCATTTAATTTCGTTTGTGGAAAAAGAAAACCGGGAGATCCTTGGAGTTCTCACGAACTGTGCTTTTATGCGATTTGGCGTCTTTCGATCGCTGCAACGGATAGAAGTGCCTTTGCCCAAGACAGCCGGACGTCTTAATGCACGCTTTTCTGCACCGACTCTCAAATGCAAGATGAAATGGATTTTGCTTTTCTGTTTGATGTTTTGAAGAAAAAATGAGACGTACTTCTTTCGTTATGGTTTATGTGTTAAATTTTCATGCTAAATACAGGATGCTTTCTTGTAAATATTTTAAACACTGGAATTACAATTTAATTATTTAAATTTGTTTTCCATTTCACTTGGGAATTTTATTCCAGCCTCTTTAAGAATTCTTTTTTAATTTTCCTTTTTTTTGTTTTCTCTTTGAAGGATTTTAATTCATGTTCGTAGGTTTTTCCATTACCTTATCAGTTCAAAGCACTTTGAAACTACATACGCTCTCCAAACCACTCTCAAACACTTCAAACACTTAATATATAATATATGTTTTGGACATCGCCCAGTCTGCAGCTGTCTTGCCATCGTTATCGCTACGATTAATCATCGGCCCTAAAATAAATGGACCACCGTACCGAAGACAAGACAAATGAAAACCCCGTTGCAAAACCAAATACGAAAACACACGTCGCCGGCAAAAACCGACAGACACGTCTTACTTTTCGCTGGAAAACTAACAAAGCTAGCCATTAAATGAACATTTATTTCCTATCTCCTGACAAGCCCGTTGACGGGATCGTTTCCGGCGGATATTGAAACCGAAACCGAACCGAGGCGTTTCCCCCCCCCCCCCCCCCTTTTTCTTGTTTCACATTTTTCCCTGGCACACACTCTCATACACACCAACACATGGGAATGATCCTTGATCCATGTGGGGTTTGCGGTTGAAGTTATGGTTTGAAGATTGGGAGAGAATGGTATGAAACAAAACAAAAGATGCCGAGCGCGGTTTCCTTCGGTTTTCGAGTACTTCGGATCTCGACCGTTGGCTCGTTTTGCTTCACCACAGCCGGGAGGCACAACAACAACATAGGTTGTTCCCACGCCGGGGACCAGAAAATCGATTCCGTCCGATTGCCCTTTTTCGCCATCTCATCTGTATTCATTAGGCTGCGAGTGTAGATACTCACCGGCGTATGTCGATTTTCTTCCGCATTTTCATCTTATTCCGTACCATCGCCATCATCATCATCGTTACCGGAGGGCAGGTCGCCGACATGGGCATCGAGCAGTGCCGTTCGACGAAGGTGCAGATCCTGGCCGCACCGCAACTTCGCGTGGATCCACCGAGCGTGACGCTTTTCCGGGGCGACTCGCTGCTGATCCGATGCCTCTCCCAAGACTCCGACCGGCGCTTCGGAATGCTCGGCTACAGTTGGACGAAAAACGGTGCCCTGTTTCAGTCCGATCCGAACGGCGAGCTGTGGGAGGATCTTTTTCCGGACGGGAGCATTCTAAAGGTGAACAATCTACAGGTAAGCTCATCGAACCAGCTCTTCTGCCTTGACCATACAAAAAATCGAAAAAAATGGAAACTGAATGATGTTTTCAACCACTATTCTCTCCCCTCCAGAAATCTGTCGTCTACACCTGCATCGTGTCCAACTCGGTGGCTCCCGTGTCGAGGAGTGTCCACGTGACGGTGGTGGAACCGGGTACCGTCACCTTGTGCCCGCAAAGTAACGACTTTGGCGTAAGCTGGCCGGCGAGCGCTAGCGGACCGGCCGTTCTGGCCGATTGTCCCAAGCGCGGTACGGGGCTGGCGAGTCGGATCTGTGAGCAGCGAGACTTTGGACGCCCCGAATGGTTGGTGCCGGATTTTTCCGACTGCATACCTGAGGAAGTGACTGAGATAGAAAACGAGGTACGAAGAGAAACTTATGGCTCATTATTTGATTTAGTTAGGTAAACCATTCATCTATCTCATACTACGTTCGGACTCGATAAAGTATCCCGCAACATGCATCGTTCAGATTTCCAAACAAAGCATCAAACAGTTTTGGTCTGCAAAAATTTATCTTTATCTGACGGATCCTGTCCGCAGGCGATATGAATTTCATTTATTAGAAACCTTTTCTTCGACCATTTTTTCCCCTCACTCCATTTCCAATTCATCCACGTGGGAAAGATTACATCGGAACCGAACCGAAAATTCGATTGAGATTCATCTTCCAAAACCCAACCTTTCCAAAATTAATTCAAAGAACTCACACAGCGATGTGATCGGTTTAGAAAACCCATTTGGCGAAACGCCGGTTCAATGTTTTGGTTGCTTTGTTTTCTTTCCTTCTTTAATCCAAATTTCCGTTTTGCAGTGTGACATCGATTCCAATTCCCGCCGGTCACCACGTGGAAAATGGGAGGAAAAACAAAAATGTATATATATATACATATATTTAGAAAACATAACCATTTCCGAACGAAAGCGAAACAAAAACCACCAACCTTCTCTAACCATTCCAACATCATTATCATATTTTCGAAAAAACAAATCGCCAACACCGACACCGTTCCGGAGCCGGCCGGCTATTTCTTGCTGCCCGGAGCGTACACTTACCGACGAAACACTCATCGCCCCGTCAACAGAGCCAGCGGGACATGGCTGGGGTAATGGCAACCCTACCGAAAAGCGAACATGAGCCTCGGAAAAGGGACAAAAAAACAAAACAATCATACCGAACCGATCAACGGCATAGGGAAAAGCGAAGAAAAAACAACAGCTTCCTCTAAGCTTTCACTGCGGCTTTTGCGGTGTCTGATGGTGTCATCGATTTCGGAAAATGTCGCCCCACGATGGTGGCGGCGATGGAACTGAACTGATGGCGTTTGTGGATGAACTCGATGGTGCGCTTATTTTCTTCACCCTGTGCTTAGGCGTTGGGCGCAGCCAACACCCAGACCGTATTTCCGTAGATTTTTTTTTCTTTCCACAGACGACATCCGCAACGGGTTTGAGCTTACGCAAGCAATTCTAGACGATTCTCGTTTCACTCCGGTCGCTTGGCGTGATGAATTTTACGAGATCATTTGAATTCGGCACGAGTGTATATGAACGAAAAAAGAGTCATTTTGATAAATGTGAAACTTGGTAGAAAAAACTCTTATCCCTTTTCATGCACTAAAGCAATGCTTAGTAGGCTTTTCCAAAGGAAAAAGCAGTAATTCATTAGTTAATTTAGAAGACCTACGTCACATTTTCGAGAAATCGTCTTTTCACATGCCTAACACAAACCACCTATGAATATATCTAAATTAAAGTGATGAAAAAAGTGGGTAGTTTGATAAGATACGGATGTTTTATGGTAATTTATTTTTATTTTATGTGAAACGCTTATCGCATGCACGTTAGAAATCGATTCGAACCTCGACTCTGCTGAAAGTAATAGGAAATCAACGTGTGCAATTTAACCCGCAAACAAAATGTAATCTCGCCGGATCGAATACTACCATCAACGATTTAATTCCTACCACAAAACATCATAACATACCCCTTATCGTACAGTCGAACGCTGGGAAACCGAACACATCCGGTTGTTTCAAACCACACCACGGTACAATGCAAGTCTCGATCCACCCGCCAATCGTTAGGCACCAGCATTACATCAATAGTACCGGCCCATCTCATTAGTTATCCATTACGTAAGCACCTAAAGCCTCCGTTATTGGTGGCATGCTCGATAATATTCGTAATTACCTGTCCGATGCGCTGCGATGCCGTATCAGCAAACCTTAACCGGCCAATGTTTCACGCCGGATTTAGAACATCGACCATCGCGTCATTCCAACAAAGGGGCTTTTCCGAGTGCACTTCTCATCTTTGAGTTGTGCGAGAGGAATAAAAGGTGCGGGCAGTAAAAACCCGCTAGAAACACGCGTGCCGAACAGATTGTAACGATATGGTAGAAACTAAGCTGCATTCCATCGAACCCCCATGTTGCACCGTTGAAGCACGTGACCCGATGAACATAATGGAAAATCCTTACCGGTTCTCTTCCTCAACACCTCACTGACAATTCACCCGTTTTGCAATAGGCTTGCCATTTCCATGTATTTTTCTCGCGAATGTGCATTCATCGCTTGTATCCTCGTCAATGTTTCTGATCTACAAGCAGTGAGAAAATGCCAGAAAACCACAGAACCGTGCAGCAGACTGTGGTCGGAACGAACTGTGAAAAAAGCGAATGGATCGTCAGAATGCGTGCACGTGGAATGTTGGTGGTATTTCAAATGAAACACATTCAACGTCGGTGTGAAATCATCCGCTCTGTAGACCGCCCTAATAGTTAACAAAATGAGTAAAACTAGTTTCATTTTTTAGTTGTTTTATTCCTCCTATTTCGTTTGTTTATTTCTAAGTGATCCCTTGTTTTTTGAACAACGAATACTTCATCCGCAAGCTTTTGCGAAAGTTAATTTTCACTAACTCTCGTTTCCCTTCTTTTTGTCTCCCCGTTTGGACCCACACCGAAACACCCGAAAAACACCCACAAAATGGCGCTGCTGTAAAATAAAACGTCACTCGCTCCATCGTCCAACCGTGACCGCCTGCAAATATGCCAACAGTTTCGCGGCCTAACCTACGGCTACCAGAAGACGAACGGTTCCAGCGTGCTCCAGTCGTGCCTGAAATACGCAGCGACCCACGGGACATCCTTTCTGCCGGGCGAAGGAGGCTTCCTGCTGGGATTACTGCATGAGGTAAGTGTTGGGACCGGTGGGCAGATGCCGCTAGTCTTTTTCCTTCCGGAGTTGGGGTTAGTCTAAAACAAACGCATGGATGCTCCAACTGACATCCAACTCGCTTGGTTTGTGTGGTGTAGCTGTCCTTGAAATTTGGGTTTATTTATTTATTGCCCCAGCTTTATCCTACTCTCGGACGAAGTTCAAAGGCCGATGCCGGTAGTTGGCGTTAGGGCTAGCCCCCTTCTCCTCCCCTGTAAAAGTGGTAGCAAATATTTCACTGAAAACTTTAGTGCTGCGAAACAGGCGAGGTAAAAACTATCCAACCGTTTTATGGTGACAGTTTTCAAACGACAGTAAAGAAAGCAACGAAAATGTAGACCCAGTTTAGTTGGTTCCAGTTTCAAACAAAAACAAAACAGTCCAGTTCATTTTCTCTTCAACCGCCGGTAAAACACGTTATGCAAACATTTTGTATAAACCCGGCCACACGAGTTGACCGCTGGTGTTAAAAAAGAGTCCTTTGAAAAATGAAACAGAGAAAGAGCAAAAGGAATAGCTTACTAAATGTGTGCTGGCATTTCAAACCACTCAAGGTATCAACAATGTACGGGGTCACCCCGTAATTCGGGGAGAGAACCGAAAAAAAAGGATAAAACAAAGACTGGTTTTTTTACTCACCACAGAAACATGCGATGTCGACTGCTGGATTTTGAAGAATTAAATTTTAGCTTCGTTCCAATCTTCTGCCTCCAAGCAGCGGAGCAAAATGAAATTTATTTATTTTTTTCCTTAATTAGTTTAACATCACGCTGGGTTCAGTTGTTGCGAAAAAAGTCCAACCTTCCGCAACTGTTGCTTACCGCCTGCTGCGATGTTAGGGAACCGTCGACTTCCCGAAATTTTTGGCCGCTACTTTTCCGAATCTACCCTCACAATCAAAACGTCAAATTGAAAATGCTCTCGTTGCTCTCTTATTGAGCAAGGCTTTGACAATGGCACTTTCGGTCAACGTTCGCAACGCGAAACGCCCAAAAGCCAGCCTTGGGGAAATTGTCAAATAAAGCAAGAAGCACGGTCGGAAACGGTGCTTTTCATTTCTCGCAAATCCACGTAGAACAACTGACTTAAAGTACTAGACGAAACGGTCAACGATAAAGCACATCAAAATCGCACAGGGGAGCAGAAAAAGAAAACAAATCAAATACTGCACACTCTACCAACGGAGCTTAAATATTCATAAGTTTTACTGCGAGTGAATAATTTATTGAAAAATTTAATTGCACCGTGTTTTGCGTCCTTCGGAGAGTTTGGTGAAGGTTTTACGCTTGCAAAGGACTTGGAGCTGGCGTCAGTGGATATTATTAGCTTAAGTATTGTTGGTGCGCAGCTTTTCCAGGCGTTCTTCCAACAGCGCATCGTTTTCTCGCAATTGTTATTGGATAATTTTTCTTATTTCTAACTATTACGTAAAATATGACCAAAGAGACGAGAATTTAAATAATGTCATTAAAAACAATTAACAAAAATATTCACAAAACTATGACAATTATGAAAACCGAATAAATCAGCAGATAATATGGTGGAAAAGTTTTATCAAAATTACATACATTAATAGTCTAAAAAGTTTAAAAATAAACAAAAAGAGTGTTAAGCTTAATAACTTTACTTAAAACTAATTTGAACGCTTCTACATATATTTAGACTTGTCGTTGTTATATTCATTTTAATCGCATTTATTTTAGGGTTTTATGATTTTTCAACAACTCCTCGCATCGAAAAGATCAATATCTATGCCCTACATTACTGTTTTAATACCAATTAGGCTGCATTTATACTGCAACTCATACACATACACCACTGCCATCGCTAATTGGAAACATACATACACCACTGCCATCGCTAATTGGAGAGCCTTCAGAAAAGTTTCATATTTGCTCCCAAAGTCGACTACCTTCTCCTGTCCATCGTGTGTAGCGTCGTCATAATTTCCAATCAGTCCGGTGCAATAAATGTGTACTTCCGTCTGCTTATTGGGTACAGGTATACAGCTACATCGAAGCGACCGGAACGCGCCACGAACAGGAAATCGCCTCGGACATCATTTTACGCATCGTGGACGTCATCATGCAAAACAAAGCGTCACTCAACAGCCAACAGGTAGGAAGTAATGCACGCCAAAGCCCTTGGCTTGTTGAAAATTTTCCTTTCGAATTTGCCCTCTAGCTACTCACCCCGGAAGCAGGTTAAAATAATGGCACAAATTGAGCGTCGACGGAATCGAATCAAATCCATTCCACGCGACTGATTTGAGAAAATTATTCGGCATTTGCCTCTTCGCCTTTGCTTTACCATTCGAACAGAGAACTGTTTACCCTAGCCGAGAATGCTTTCCCTAACACCACAGCTTCCAACATTCCAGCACCGGGTTTCGGGTGGATGATGGATGGAAATTCGATTTGTATCCTCCCCGCCCTAGAACCAGCGCTTCCGGGTTTTTGCGAAGAGCATCCGGCAATGACGATTATTTTTGGCGCATTTCCCTAAACCCGATGTGGACGCTGTGTGCGTGCCAGTGTGTACCATCGCTATAAAGCGATCAATTAGATCCTCGATGATTCTCCGAGCCTCCCGGGGTTCCGGACCGCGAAAATCTCGCTCGAGGGAAACCCAGCGAACCGCGGCGATAGCATCAATCATGGAAATTTATCGAAACCAACTTTGCCATCGCCGCCATCGCTTTCGCTTCCCATTCGATAGGCCTCACAACACCCACCCACCCTATCCTCCCGGTGCTTTACGGTTCGTTTGCTCCTAATCATTGGCGAGCGAACCGTTCGCCTTCGAGTGGGAAAAGTCAACCCTGCCCCTCCGCTCCACTCTACGGGCGCCGTTCAAAACCTGGCGTACGGTACGATGCAGCGATTTCATCCCCCCGTTTCGAGTCAATTTGTAAATATTCGCCATGTTTGCCACGTCCATTTTTGATTTGCGAAAATGGTTGAATTTAACGCTCCCTACATCACCCTTGCTTCCTGCTTTTCATTCCATGGTTTGATATATTTTCGTTTCGACAGCAAATCAAACAACTGCAGGATCTGGTGCAGGCCGCAGCGCTCAACCACGAAACAACGATGGCAGCACCGATCTCCTCCTCGTCCTCTTCTGCCCTCGGGCCGGCGTCGGCCGGTGGTCCGGGGGTGAAGCAAGCCGCCTCCACCACCGCCACCCATCAGCTCAACTCGTTCTATCTCTACACGGAAACGGTCAAGGGATTGCCGTTCAGTTTGCAAATCTACGGGTACGTATCGAAACCGGAGTTGATTTTAAAGTTGATTAGATTAAAGTAGATTTAAAAAGTGTTATTTTTAATGTAAATGGTTTTTCGTTGGTTCATCCTTTTTTATACTCTTTTTAATGTAATTGGCTTTCATATTTATTCATTTTTTATACTTTACTCTCAATACACCACTTAAAAACCAATTTGTCATTTAGTTGCCAACCCTAATCAGTATAAAATTAAGAATTACGGATGAGATTATCTCAAATCTACAGCATAAAAGATCCTGCTTTAAGTTTACTTGATTTTGAAAAAGGAAAATTTATTTAAAGCTGTTCATATACTGCTGGAAATTTACAAGCCAAAACAATGTACCAATGCAGAAGGCATTTTACCAACGGAACTCAGCTGGCAACCTGTTCGTGAGAAATTCGGTTATTCGTACCCCAACCCGCCCCCTCCAGAACGTTGATCACAATCCATGAAATTTAAAATGTAAATGCAAAATTCAAAATTTCTCCTCCAGGATCAATTCCGTTAGCCCGGCATCCGAACGAAGTTCACACCGAGACTGACGTTCACTATCTCCCGCCCATCTCAGCAGGATGGAAGCGCACAAATTCAAATATTTTTCTGTTTCTCTTGCTTTTCCCTCGTTTCATGCTGGCCGCAGCGATCAGCTCTACTCCGACCAGCTGTACATGGCCATGGAGCGCTCCGGATCACTGCAGGACATCGTGGCAAACGGCACCGTGCTGGTTACGGTGATATCGTACAAGAATCTCACCAGCTTCCTGCCGCGGTTCTACTTCGCCAAAAATAGGTTAGTGCATGGAAAGCGGAGCACACAAAGAATGGTCCCACAACAAAGAGGGTTTCGCCCGGTTTCCGGTATTATTTAATGGGAAGAAAAAACATGATGTCTGTTCGACGGAACGTATCCCGGTCTTGGTTCGATCGTTCGCGATACACGAATCCTTGATCGTACGTGGACATTCACGTGCTTCGAAGCCATGTGTACAGGTTATCGCATGCCCGAGTTCTATCGCAAATTATTCCATCAATCTCCCGTCACTCAGTCTACTCATGTATGAAACGAAGTGCAAAATAGGAAAAAAAATAGTCAAATCCGAAATTTTGCTGAAAAAAGAAAACCCATGAACTACTATTTCCAACCATCCCAATCAACCCCAGAAAAATCTTTGAACTTGCATTTGTATCGTGTGTTCGTTTCTACAGAGATTCTAATGATTCCCTTTTCCCAAATTGTCAATCAAACTTCCCACACTCGGGCAATACACACACTTTTAACATTCTCGGCCATTCATTTTTGCCCACACAGCTTCGGTACCGATATCGACTACATTCCGGCGTCGAAAATAATCTCCAGCTGGCTGTACTACGCCAACCGGACCGGCAGTGAAACGAACCAACCGCTACACGTGCCACTGGAGGCGGCCCACGTGGAAATCATTTTTCAGCACGAAAATTCGCCCACCAGCGAATGGATCCCACTGTGCGGGTAAGTGTTAATAAGCAATACGAATGGGCAAAATGTTGCAGGGTGTGATGAGTAAGCAACACCCTCGCATAAGGATTAATTTGCGTGCCATCACCTGTCTAGCAAAGTTGTTTTAACCTTGTGGAAATAAAATTAAATTGTGGTAAACTATCATAACATTATTCTATTGGTTTAGTCACAAACACGCGTTAAATGTAAATAACGTAAAAAAAAGATCGACTCTTTACAACGATAAACAAGCGTTGTCTCAACAGATAAATAAATAAAAGTGTGTTGAAATACAAACAAACCCAGCCACCCTATCTCTAGCAACAAACTGCTAGAAACAAAGCGTACAAAAACAATCATCTGAAAATTTTTTTTTTTTAATGATGGCGTAAGCAAAACAATAGAGGCGTTTCTGTAGGCTGTGACGAGCGTAAACATCCAACCCCCGTTAGGCGCCGTGCACTGGAGGGCACCCAGAAACATTGGGGCGTTGTTGGCGAGAGAGTAAATAGAAAAAAAAGATACAACATAAAGCAGCAAACAAAAATGGAAAGCATCTGTTTTCCAAAACCCCACCCAATCTAAATGCCAAAACCAAAGTTATCCCGCGCTAGACCCGCGATTATTTGGCCAGCCCGCGGAAAAATCAACCACCTTCAAACGGCACCGAACGCACGTATTTATTTTATGTTGTGCATAAACCAACGGAAATAACACACACACGCGTATGTGTGGGCTTTTCTCGGAAAAGTTGCCCCACAATTTACGCATATGGATGGCTGTTTTCTTAAAGGAACGCAACAAAAGCAATGATGCCCACCATCTGAAACGCGAAGAAAATAAATGATGCGCCGATTGAGCTGAATCATCATTTGCACCACCCGAAATCCATCGAACGTTCTCAAGGTTCCTTCTCGAGGCTGACTGGCACGGATCCATGATTATTGGTTAGCACTCGTTGTAAATTCAGGCTCCGTGGAAAGTATGCCGCCGCCAGTGAAAACAAGCAACTGAACGTGATGTTTTCACGGCGGCCGGATAATGAAAGCCACATTCGGTTGGCTTCGAAAACATTGTCGGTGAATAATAATCTGATTATCGTGAAGACACGTGGTGAAAATGCAAATTCCTAGCATAGGTTTTACGAATTCCTAATATAGGAATTAATTTCGTAGGTTCATTCGAACCATAATTTAATCGGGTTACACCGAACGCGTGTATGCAGCGTGTGTATGCAAATTTCACAAGAAAATTCTTCTCATCGAACGTCGTGTAAGTATAATTCCATTGAATCAGAAGTACTGCAAAGGAAGTAAAATTGAAAGGTACTATAAGGTCAACGTGTAGAATACCTCCGAACAATTGCTGCTCATTCAACAAAACGAGCGAAGCTGTTCCAGAAATTGAACGTTCAGTTTCTAATACCTCTCGAATCTTGACGACTTACAATAGAATTCCAAAATCAGCCATTGCAGAATCTGTTCAGCTATGAATGGTGCCATCAGACAAAACGTTTATTTTACGCAGCACCGAGAAAATTGGTTCCCATGCCAATAACGGAACATTCGGTACTCGAAAAGATGAATTTGGCGTAAGCTTCATAATACCACATATTCCTTCCCACCCTGTCGAAGCAATCACCCATCAGGGGGAGGAGGAGGGAGCATTAGAGTCAACCCGAAAGTACAATCAATTTCTATGATCAACGATCGCTTTCGATGGGATTCGGAGCGTCTCCGGGCGCCAAAGCACAGACGCCACCAACATTAATTTTGACGTTTGCTTCCATTCACCCATTCCAGCTACGACGCGAAGGCAACGTTCGAACCGACTTGGCGCACGGATCTGTGCATCACCGAGAACCTGATGGAGAACATCACGCGCTGCATATGTCCACTGTCCGGCACATTCGTGGTGCTGCTGGCGAAGAAGAACTACAACGTAAGTATTTCTTGCACATCGTCCCAATGAACCCTTGCTTCCATATAGCGAGTTCCTTACCATCCGCCCAATCATGCCAAAACCATTCCAGGGGTCAATGAGTCGAGTGAAACACTAACACACACACACACACAAACACACACTGGTTGACCGGATACGCCCGAAGAAGTGACGGCCTCCCTTTGGTTCGGGCAAGGTTGTCGGGTGAAGGGCGTACCATCTTATAAATCCACTCCGATGCACGGTGCGGTTTTGAAGCCTGTCTATGTCAAGAGCGTCTTACACGTTCGCCGAAGCTACCCTCTCGTAGGGGATGCTTCCCTTGGGCACCATGATGGTAGGAATACACTAGAATCTAATGTCAGTATTTGTTCGTTCGTCAACTTGAACAACGCATATCTGTCAAGTAAATTACGGGGAAAAAAGTATTCCAGCACTTCCTTAATCATATTAAGAAGATTCTTTCCCACGTGTTGTAAGCAGGATCAAACCAATTATCGCACCTTTTTGCTCTATTAAACGCCTTAGAAGTCATCAATCCTTTCGACACACTAAACATTATCCCTCCTTTATGGTTTATCAAATTCTTTTGAAGTCATCAAACCTATCGTCATATTCTTCAGGTTTGATAACCCCTTTTCGCTCTTTTTGAAGTTGGTGTAAGAACGTGAATGTAAATTAATTGAATTACTTCACGTATCATCTATTCTTAAGCTTTTTTCAACGAAACCGGTTAGGAATGTTTTGGAAAGGAAAGATATTCCTGTCCATGATATCTTTCGAAATGCTACTTCATGAAATGATGAGTAAAAGGTTAATTGGAGCAAAAGTGAAGTTGCTGGGAAAATCTCAACCAACTTCAAACATTTGATGTCTATCCGGTTAGGTTACACTGTTGAAAAGGAACTTTCTCTCTCTGAAAACTACTTGAAGTTTCGATGGGCTAATTATTTTCCCATTCCAACGTAAATTAGCAGTTAAATCCAGATCAGGTAACGTCGGTTGGGGGCTTTCCGGTTCCTACCGCGGAACGACAAGAAAATCTCCGGTTGATTGTAGAGCTGCTCCACGTTTCGGCATTCTTGGCAACATTCTTCCACCAGCTTGACACAGTTTCACTCGGGGCCGAGGGGGTTGGGTTGGGATTTACCGCACCCGAGACGAATCCATCCAACGAGTGTTTCTCGGCAGCGTCGGCAAAAGGCAAAACCTGCAAACTTCTGCTTAAATGGAAATATTTCACTGGCAAACAATAAATTTTCATTTAATTCAGTTTAATGATACTTAAGGCCCCATTAGAATACATTCGGGGGGGTCGGCTCGGCATCACCCCCGTACTATCCTAACCATGTTGGATGGAAAGTCGAGGGTAGCCTAGACGCATCCAGCCGGAAGCTGGCCGGAACGGCGAAAGAGTCCCATTCAATGGATGCGGGTTTCATTCGTAGATAAAAATTGAATGTAGCATCTTCCGCCGCGCCCCGTCACTTCCGTTTCGCAACCAGCTTGACTTACTGGTATCTAGTTTATCTTGTTTCTGTTTAAAAAAAAAGGCCAACCCCCTCCTTCGCTCTCTAAATTTGGCTACGCCCGGATGGCAAAACCGGAAGCCCTGGCAGCAGTTGGTAGTAGAAGCTCAGTCGACTTCCGGCATCCCGTCAGCCCGAGCTTTGAACAGTTGTCTTACTGCGGCCCCAAATCCTTCCCCGTAAGGCTCGCAAGCCTCGGTCCCGTACCGTACTTGCGAGATTTACGTCAGAAGATGGAAAATAGATTCAAATGGCGGAGTTTATTATGCCCGACAAAATATGCCAGTACTCGCTAGCACGTTTCACGCAGTGCGTGTGTCGCTCTCTGAGTTTCCGACCGTTATCTCGATGGTTTTAGGGGGGAAAAATCACTTGCCTCCACCCGCACATCCACCACCCTTGGGGAGGGCTTTAGAGAATGGACTAAAAAGGCAATTGGTCGTTGGTCTAGGATTGTCGGGTTGCAGAAGCGTTACGCTGCGTTATACTGAATGTTAGCACTCCATCTACTATCCACGTTCGCTTTGCCGAAGGCGGTACGAGAAACACGAGTGACTAAATAAATCATTGTTTTCTGTTTAGCATGAATTGTGAGCATGCCTCACTCGGTGGTTCCAGTGCTGGGTAAAGATGTTCGTTTCAATTTTCTCGCAACATATAGTTTGCAACATTCACAGGGCGAACGTCCTAATTTAGGGCACTATTATTCCATAAATTAATTTTCCTTGACAGTTTCTAGTGCAATTTTCGCCACAACAAATGCAAATCATTGTCAAACCATAGTATTTATTTATCCAATTAATGAAGAGGCGTACTGTGTTTTTACCTCTTTGCAGGTATCAGATAATTGAACATCAATTTGCCCAACAACTCTAGTAATTAATCGCATCATAAGAGTATTTTCTAACACAACCGTGAACATTATGGTATACCTCGTTATTTACTAGTGCAACAAGAGAACCTTAATGTCCAACGATAACATATCAATTATTTACACCAAACACTGGTAAAAAAACATTTCCTAAATGTTACATATATTACAATAAATTTAATGCAACAATTTATGCATGAAGAATTAATCAAAAGTTGCTAGAAACACTTTTGGCTATTCATTATCTTTTGAGATTAGAAGTTCTGCTTAGGATTACTTAGGATGATTCAAATCCCCAAAAACAATTTCCAAATCCCCCCAATCATTTCCATAGTGTATTGAAGCACCTACAAATTGTACCAACGGGTCAATTTTATTTATGGTCAATCAGCATTAGATAAAACACTTCGGTATTTAGTTTCCTGGATCCTTTTTAATTTTTATTTTTTTAGTTTTTTATTTGGCCATCATCTTTAACTTTTTCAACTCCAGGAATTTGCTGCAATTTCATACTAATATGATATCATCAATATATAAACATTCTTCCGTGGAAACTGACGCGTAACGCTAAGGCCGGAACGACTGCAGCAAGAATGAGGCAGCATGCGCAGGGGAATACGTGCCGGTGAGAAAGAGCGCGGTAGTGTAGACCAGAGATACGGATTCTGCACTCGCTGCATTGTATCGCTGTGCTCTCTCAGTACCATCCCGCTCACGATATGAAAGAGCGAGCGGATGCAGACCAGAGGTGTGCAACTTGCGCTTCGCACTAATCGGTTGATGAATACAAGGCGACGCTCTTAGATAATGGTTTGCAAGCACTGCTTGATGCTTTCTCGATGTACCGTAGCGTAAAGTTCTTTCGAAAGTATGCCGCTTACGGTATGAAAGAGTGTGCATATGTAAATCAGTACTCCGCGCCTGAGCTACACACTGACTGGTACAGCAATTGAAAGAGACTCTAATTTCTAAAAAAAAAAAAAAATATATACGTATCCATTCGCGCATACTTTTGAATGGAAGGATTCGCAAAAGAAAACCATGCTTACGGGTGAAGTTCCTACTTGAAAAAGGGACACATGCAACACCAATTCGTTTTAAGAAAACATGCCAAACGCTATTCCGGTATGGGTTAAAGAAGCTGCAATAACGCGACACCAACCACAATTATTACGAACTAAATTAACACGTTAAGCGGTCCCGCGGGGTCGACAGTGTTCTTTCCCGTAAGCCGGTGTCGGTCTGCTCTGACCGACAGAATCCCTTTAAGTAGGAAGGCGTTTGTACGAATTGCTGGCAGAACGAAAAGCAGTGCAATTTGCGCATAGCGCTTAACGTGTTAAACTGTCCAGATCTACAACTATATTGTTTATGTTGAAATCATATCTTTCATCTAAATTTCATATAAATTGAAATCATATGTTTCAAAATTCAAGCTGATTAACATGCACTGTGTATACAATACACATGTACCACAATCGAAAAATCTACACTTAAAATATTTACTACAGGTCAGTTTATGGTGAATAAGTTAATGCGCCAAAAACACAATCCCCAACAAGGGGGTATCAACTTCCATGGGCAAAAGAAAAAATGAGAGCTCTGCCAACATAAATTGGTTTTGACATGACAAATGGTTCAAACCTAGCATTTTTTACCAATCGGAATTACAACATCATGAAAAGGAAAACATAGAATATGTTGCATTCGATTCGATCATACTTTGGACACCTAAGAACCCGTAGGTGTCTTCATCTTCACAGGCTAATCTCTGAATGAATGGATCGTTCTATGAAATGCCTTTATCGAATGCGAATTCATTTAGGCATTAACAGTAGTGCGCTTTTCTACGCGAAAGTAATGACGAAAACTTTCTATCTGCTATGTACTGTATTAAAAACAGCCTTTAGGTAGGGTTTTAATGAAGCTTATGAAGCTGTTTTATCCCAGAGTGTGTCAGCTTGATGTACTTCGTTCCAACTAACTTTAGCAGACAGGATTTTAGTTTACTGTCGGATAGTGGACGGATCCGTAAAGTGCGAAAAAAAACAGAAGTAAATGTCCGAATGAAAAGTGGCTTAATTGTAGCTTTTGAGAGATTTTGTAGTCGTAGCGATCCTGGATGTTGCAACATAACATCGATTCCTTAAAAAAAATCATTCAAAATTTCTGGGTAACTCTATCACACACGATATATATCACAGTCACTTTGAAGTAAGAACAGGGCAGTAGATGATCGTGAAGCACAGAAAAGAACGGATACACATGCAAACATGAATATTTTTGTTGGTTACGATCACATTTCTGGCCCTTGGTCGCAAGTCCACCTGATATTGTTTTACGATAAAATTTACTACATCGTTTATGTTGCATAGTGAATGAGATCGAGTGAGAATTATCCAGTATTCTTTACCCTCACTTCGATCACGTAATTATCGTGTTTTTTAGTTTCCAGGTATTTTTAATTATTTATCGACAAAATGCATTCTTCACACTGTATATGTTTATATCCATCATATTTACTGTATCAACACTGTATTCTTGACACGGCTAGCCATAAGCAGATCAAAACAATGACCGTAGTACAAACCGAGCTAAGATTTCCGAAATTCGCAATTTATTATGATTTAAATTATTGAACCCCCAAAAGACTCTACACGGGCCCGTGTAACCGGGCCGTTTTACCTAGTCATAAGTAAAACAAATACTTTCAAATAGATGACCCTGTTTTAAATTGCTATCTCTATGAAAAAATTATGCAATCTGGACCCATGCTGGTATTAACGTCCCAACATTTAAAATCATAAATTTATGCTACGGTCTACGCTTCCCGAGCGGACTGCCCGTTGGTACGATGGTTACAGAATACTGAACAACCAGCATCCGGGGAGTTAAAATTCGGGCGACAGACGAAGCCCTCTCCACTATCAGCATCCTTTGGCAAGCATCAATCCATCCATTCGTTCGGGTGACATTAGCTTCGATTGGCGAACATCCTCGACCGGCATCCGCCTCGTCGACAGCGTTCCGTCACGTCACGAGACGGCGATGCTACAAAGTTTTTAATGTTCTCAAAGCTCCCATTGCTGATCGCCTCCTGCTGCCACCGGGACCGTTCGTTCAACCCGTGTCGTCCGTTGTGGACGATGAAAAGTCAGCTTTCGACACACCACTTGTCGCTATGGCGTTGGATGCGAGCAGAACGTTTTCTTTCCGTTGGGTTTTTGTCGACAAATTCTCTTTTACGATTTTCAGCAGGACTCTTTCCCTGCTTTGGCTCCGGTTTGTCAACCGGCGGCATCCACGATGGGGAGAGAGGGCAAAGAATTTATGTTGCGAGCTATAAAATTTTCGATACGACTTGTTTCTTATTGAATGCCGGCGAGATTTGTTCGACGAGTGCTGGCGATTTTTAACATTTCCACCCGGGCCCCTTGTCCCCGGCCGTTACACTCAGCCGTCCCGTAATCCAATTCATCCATCCATCCGTTTGCGATTTCGGTCACAAAACTTGAGCGACAGTGCCCTTTGCGCGTGGAGGAGCGAAGGAAATCCGGCCACCAGTGGTGCTGTCGGTGTTTATTTCCATTTTATGTTGGTTTTTCATGTGAAATAAAATGATAAGGTTATGGTTTTGCGGATGCCGCCCGGTTCCGACTGCGTTTCGACTTTTTCCGCCGGACGATTGGATTTGTCTGACAAACGGAATTCGAAACGGAAAACCGACCGCGCCGGGTGAGCTACGTGAAACGTGAACCGAGCAGTGCTGGAAGTTTGATCGGAACGGTTAAATAAACAATTTGATAAATTGCTATGCTTCCGCACATTTGTACCCTTTTGCCAAATCATTTGAAGAGTTGTTTGCAGCAGTTCGAAGATTTTATCGTGATACCTACGAACATTTGAAGTACCTTGAAACACACACACACACACACATTACAATAGATGGGCCACCAGAATCAGCTCATTATGGAACCCATTAAACGCGCTAATTACGTTTGCCAAACCGGTTCTACCCCGCTCATCAAAATCATTCCTGCACGGAGCAACGGCGGATTTCCTCGAACACCTACTCGACCCAAACACTTCATCAACCCGCCTTAACCTTTCGAACTTCGAACAAATTCCCTATTAATCACCGAAAAGTTCTAAATTAATTCCGCCCGCTCCCAAATAGTTGATGAGTGCCGTCCGAGCAAGCTGCGAAAAAGTGAGGCAAAAATTCGTCATCCTTATCGGCACGCGCACGACGGGCTACGAATACCAACCAGGTGCAGGATAGTAGTGATGCCGGCACAAGTTTTGCTCCTAATCCCAGGCTCGGGCTCGCGTTGAGCCCATGCCGGACAGGGAACACAATTAATAACACTCCATCAAGCACCAATAAACTTCCACTCGGGGCTCCAAATGGCCGCCTTTAGGATCGTTGGTGAATTTTAAATTGCTGCAAATGACTTGCTCTCCACTGAGCGGTAAAGCGATTTGTAGCGAAAGGAATGGCCAAAGATGAATTTAATTATCACTCAAAATTGCGTACCTTGGTTGGGAACAGAAAACAGTAGCTTCTATTATTCACATTTAGTATTGGAAACACATTTTTAAACACAGAAAGGTTTCGATTCTGCTCTAGAATAACTTCCCTCATCAAAGTAACCTTAATTTAGTAGTAGATTACTTTGCGTTGTTTATAAGGAAGAAGATATTCGAATCGTTTAAGAACAGTCTGCCTTGAATATTTGGTGAGAATAGCGTAACGCGAGGAATCGGACCACACTGCCTCGTGTGTGTGTGTCGCAACACCAGGTTCAGACATATTCCCAGCTGTGAAACAAACATTCGAAAAAGGATAAATTCACCAGTGCTCGATTGTTCAATTTTCCTGCTGGAAAGAAAAATAGTAGAATCGTAGAACGAAACCAACTTCCTGCACACCAGAGCTCATTTCCTGCCCCGCCAGGCGCGCTCATTTACATTTTTCATCATCCTTTGCTCGTTTTCTCTCTCTCCCTCCCCGCAGCCCTCCGTACCGAAGACGTCCGCCCGGCCAATATTCGTCGTGATCTGCTGCGGATGCTGCTTCCTTCAGTCGTGCGTCGCCTTCGCCATCATGCTGCCGATCCTGTATCAGCGCCGGTGCTGTGTGACCTTTTTAAAAATGCAATTCTGCTCCGCCACCTCGCTGGCGATGGCCATATTCGTCCTCGGTTTGCTCCAGCTCTTCCCACCCGTAAGTAGCAAAAGGGTAGTTCGCACATCGGGGTTTCGGTCTGCTCTGTTTCCGAACACGGCGCTCAAGTTGTAAGCATGCTGTGCTCACCGCCTTCTGCGGTGTTGGGGTTTTTCGCCCTGAGCTCAGCTGGATCGGTTCGATCGGCGTTGTGTCGAAACGGTTGGTCCTTCCGGTCCCCGGTGCTCGCACGCAATTAAATTGTAAATTCGGTGCGGGAAGAATTCGCGCGCCATGCAAATGTCGCTTCGAGTACACGTTCGCACATACATATGAGCGTATGTGAATATTCCGCTAATCTTAGTTCTTGAGTTGAGAGTTTCTGATACAATAAAAGTACTTTAAATACTATAAGAAACATTTGTGAACAATGTTTGACATACGATGGTCATGGCGATTAAACTTTCTAGAATCCTTTTTTAATTGTCCAAACTGCTTAACACGTTGACTGTCAAGCGATTTTAGCGCATTTCTTTCGTACATTCTTTTTTTTTTATAAAATTTTGTTTATAACATTTATTTTCGACGATTTTCGAAAAGCAAGCACAAACTTAGCTTCCTAAAGAATTAGTTTTTAATATTACTACAGTTTTTATGTTGCATTTTTATTAGTTTATGGAGCAAGAACTTTTTAGAACTAATGACAGCTGGCTATCAAAAATGATAGCCATGGCAGTCAACGTGTTAAATATAAATTATTGCTCATGTGATGATTAAATCATTTAACAATTACGATAGCATCGAAATATCCTTATGGATTAATTAATAAACAAAACATATTTCATCCGCCCGCTGGCTCCAAACCCTTTCAATCGAATCACGTTCTTTCGGTGAATGTATATTTGAAATGACTGTCAAATCAATTCATTTCTTCGGGACGGTCTCAAGCCTTACAACGGGCCCCGATGGGTCCACTTGGCTAACAAGTTTTCCCTTTCATCACCAACATCATGGGCATTATTCGGCATTGCCATGTGCCTCATGCTCTCGAGAGCCCACTCAGCTGCAGTTCCCAAAAGCAACATTCCGAGTGATGTCCATGTGTGTGTGTGTGTGTGTGTGTGCATGTGCCGTTGGTCGTACCATTTATCCTGAACCTGCATCGCCACGGTAAAATCTGCAGTGGCAACAGCAGAGCGTTTTGCTCTGCATTCATCCGCAAAAGCTTGTGCAGCCGAACCCCATCACATGGTGAATACCAACCGGTTTCTTCTGGGCCGCCTCCGTTTTTCCCTCCGTCCACTGAACTTACCATATTGGTCCCCGAGGGTAGGACCTGGTGTTTAATAAAATGCTTATAAATAACGAGAAACTTTGTTATCGTCGTTATTGCACCGCAACGTCCCCGTCCACCACGTGTGTGGTACGAGTCTGCATACGAAGCCGAGGGTCGCCGTACATCGTACCGGAGAAAAGTCAACGAAGGACACCGAGCTGCAATGTGGGGCGTTTTGGGAAGTACAAACTATGAAGGCGTGCTGTTGAAGTGCAATTTCTCATGGAAGTTTGCGCCGCCCGTATGTGTGTGTGTGCGTGTGTCACCACCGACTCGACGTCCGCTTACATGGTGACAACGTAACTGCATCTCTGCAAATGCGACTTGCACTAATTCACGGTCGGAATTAGTTTGACAGCTGCTTTCTTTGCCATACCTACACCATTTTCCTCTGTCCGTGTTAATGAACATGTTTGTTTTGATTTGAAGCAACCGAACACGCAACAAAAGTATCGTCTCAAAAGCGTCCTCCTCGGCACTCATTGTTCAAGCACGGTAAACGGTTCTTATGTGCTAAGTGGTTACAATCTATTCGATCCTTCTGGGCTTTGTGCTGGGAAAAAAAAACAGGAAAACATGAGAGTCGCTCGAGGAGCCGACATTCTTCAAGTGTACTAGTGCACTCAAGAGGGACGATAGTTGTACGCTCACTTGTACGAATTGCAATCAATTAAGCGTAACAATGCTCTCCTTGTACAGTAAAGCAGAAGGTAACACAAACCATCTGCATTGATGCGAGAAAAGTACTGAAGAGCTTTCTTTTCGCACAAACTACTACAACGGAAGCAAACAACTTTTCAAGGGGCAATTTATTGAGCATTTAGATTTTAAATTCAACTACTAATTGGTGTTATTTATACTGAAAAGTATCTTTGAAAGAGGAGACATAAGAATACGTAAATTTTGTTATACGATGACTTGATAATTATTTCAATAAAACATATAAAGTATTGAAAGCTAATGTTGGAAAAGTTGCTCTCTTTCAAAGAACTTGACCAAACCGGGGTTTGAAGATAAATTGTTCAACCTCACAACGTCTTCGTGGCCGTGGCTCTCGACCACACCACTTCTCAAAAATTGGATTGAACGTGAAAGTTTTCCACTTTCACCGCCCTCGAAAATTTCGTAATTCAATTATTCTTTGAAAGTTTGTATTCAACACAAAAAAAAAACCGAACCACAAAGCCTTCGAAAAGTGGACCCTGCTGAAACTCAGCAGCAAACGATCTCTTTTTTGTCATTTCGTCTTCCGCACATATCGACAGGCCCTTCCGGCCCCGGGCACCGTGATTGGCCCCTTAAGCGGTGAACCATGGTGGCAAATCGAGCAGAAACTCTTTAATGTGAATGACCCTGAACGGGCTATCGTGGGTGCTTTCGGAAGAAGTTTAGCACTTTGCCGAGGGAATGTGCCGAGAGTGAATTAAAATTTGCCCGAAAGTCGAAAGCCAAACCTATCGGGCGCGAAGGGAAAACTCGCTCCGCAAAAAAAAAGCCGATAATGTGTTCCGGATGAAACACACTGCTAACTGCATTATACGATGCGTTCCAACAAACTTTGGTTAGGTGATGGCACTTGGCTGACCCTTTTGAGCAGTTTGAGGTTAGAGCACAAGATGTGCAAAGGAATGGATAGTACGACACATGTTAGTATTGATGCTTCTGTAACTATGAATCGTCAACGGATGAAACACCAGGCGTCTCCATTTATGCGCATTTTTTTCTATTGCATTGGCCTGGGGTGTTTAGGAAAAGGTTTCGATTTGCGTTGGTATCTATTTTAAAAATTTCCCGATATCACACCTATATTGTTCACTTTTTCTTCCCACAATGTGCCTATTAGTGATGTGCGCTCTGAGTGAGAATGAGTGAGTGATTCGAATCTTAATATTGAATGAACGATTTAAATCCTAACAGATAGTTTTTGTGACTCCCTTTGATTTGAATCCTTAACTGGGATTCGAATCCCAAAAGAATGAACGAGTTGGTAAAAGAGTCGCTAGTCGCCATAGAGATTCGTATCCCAAGTTGTGATTCGAATCCCAAGTTGTGATTCGAATCCCAAGTTGCGATTCGAATCCCAGTTTGGGATCACTACATGGGCGACTAGCGACTCTTTTACCAACTCGTTCATTCTTTTGGGTTTCGAATCCCATATAGCGATTCCCAAACTGGGATTCGAATCACAACTTGGGATTCGAAACACAACTTGGGATTCGAATCACAACTTGGGATTCGAATCTCTATGGCGACTAGTGGCTCTTTTACCCACTCGTTCATTCTTTTGGGATTCGAATCCCAGTTAAGGTTTCAAATCACCTCGAAGGTTAATAAATCATTTTACACGTTTTAAATCACAGAAGAGTGACTTAAAGATTCGAATCATCGTTATGATTATTCACTCTGATTCAAATCTCTGAAAAGAGTTGTTATTCTCATCACTAGTGCCTATCAATATATGAAACACCAGGCGCCTCCATTCTTCTATTCTCCAATTGGTGACGGTGGAGTTTGTTCCTCAAACAAATGGATAATTCCAGAAATGTGGATGTCATTGTGAGCCAAATATTTGTAAATGGTTATTTATTTAATTATGTTTTATAGATATTTCTTACGGAAGCGTAAAATTTGATTCGCGAGCTGTTGATAATTCAACAAGGCTAGTATTCGTACCTAGTACCAGTTCTAACATTATTCCAGTTTAATAGAAAATAGAACATATTTTTATTTGTGAACATCATGATTAGTATGAGTACCGTTAAATGAGTTGTGAATAATATTTCATTTCTTGTAGTTGTCTTGTTTTCGATGGTTTAATACTGTTCCGATTCTCTGTTCCGAACAAATATTTTATACTGTAGACATTACACTTTATCACAAAAACGGAAAAATGCTCAAATAACTATTTTCTACCTAGAGTTAGTAAATTTATCTGTTAATTTTTATAAAAACATAATTTGAATTTGAACGGCATGTAAAATCATTTAAAAAAAAGTGATAACCTCCAGCTGCCCCATAGCTGAAGCATATTGAAGTGATTGTTGGCCATATTAATTTTTTTGCCAGCTTTAAAACATATTATCTAAAAAACGTTTCAAAACGGAGCACATTGATACGAATTGTATTGGTGCTGAGTTTAAAAAGGAGAACGAGAACTTAATTTTAAAACTTGTGAATGGAGCCACCAATGCATAGAGGAGCAATAAACCAAATTAAGTATAATTGTTGTAAGAGCAAAAAGTGCAGTTGCATAAATAAATTGGCAAAAAACCCTTCACATAATCTAGCCAACAAAAGAGCGAATATCAGAAAAAGCCAATCGACTCGGCTCGGCTCATCGTTCGCAGCAGCTAGCATTGCAAATGATTGTAAAATTTCGCGTACGCATCATCGCTGGAGCATTATCGACGCACAATGCATGGTGCATCGATCGCACGATACTAACGAAGTGAGACATTGGCCGAGTGCATCCATTGGTTGCCAAGCGTAAATTTATGCATCGAATGCACATTTTGAAAGGCTCTCGGAAAACCGGCTCATTGCACAGCAATAACAAAACGTAACACGTAACCTCCTCACCCATATTCCGTTACAGTGTAACGCCGTTTGCAACAAAACCTAATCGAACCGTTTCGGCGGATCAAGTTTCTGTGGAATGAGTAAAAAACAGCACAAATGTACAAACAACAAAAGGCTTGGGCGCGCAACCAAAGCCGTGCACAAAACCATATAATTTTCCTCGAAAGCTGCATCGTTAGATAACCTCTTCATAAACTGCTGCTCGACTCGATCCACTGTAGCTGCAAACTCGGTCCTTTTTTCGAGCACCTACCTATGTCACGAGCCGCGGACGGCTCTTTGGGAAAGTATAATTCACAGATCAGCAGATTTATTCGGTCGGTTGACCGGTGGGTGGTTTTCCGAACTGACCGCATCCTTTGCGCCGGTGCCGGCCGATACTTGACCGGGAAAATGGGACGAATTTTAACGATACAAAGTTGTTCCTTCCACGGGACACAGGCAATGCCGCACGCCGTTGCGTGGTCGTTATGGTGCCGTACATCGTTTGTTCTCTTTCGAACGTATGCTTGCCGAAAAATGGCACACCGAGGCGCACGACAGTTTTCCTCGGTTGACTAACCCGACTTTTCCGCTCGCGTATAATGGAAGTGCAAGACAACGACAACGGTGCCGGGGAGGAAGTAAGGAAAGAAGCAATGAAGGATGATGTTTCATGCATCCATAAATAAATATTTCACAACATTATTTATATCGCTGTTCGTTGCCGCTGCTTCCCAAACGCTCCGGTTAAATCTCCTGTTGCACATCGTGACGCACGGTCAAGTGGATGCCCTTTTCAACGGAAACTCAACTGCACCTGTTATGGAGGAAGTATTGCAATGCCCAATGCATTATTCATTCGATGAAATTGAAATTGAAATACAAAACTATCCGAAGCTACTTTCAAGCTAACTTTCAATCGAGCTCGTGTGGTATGGGAGTTAAGGTTGGGATATTAATCTATACGTCTGTGTTCAACATCCGGATCAATAACTATAAGAAAAGACATCAGAATCATATCCCTAATGATTTAATTTATTAATGAGCTGTTTATCTTGTGATCATCTTGTTACAGCAGAGAACAAAAGCGACATTATATTTCGATTAGCATGAATCAAAATGTTATCAATACAGTAGCATGACTTTTGGATAATTCAGTTGAGCAACGATGATATCAATTAATTATGTATCGATACTTACGTTATAATATCGTCCTAAACGCTTTGGGAAATTAGTAACTATATGTGGCCGCCGCATGTTATCTGATGCCCTCTTCATAGATGTGACGGCTTAATCTACGCTGATGAGGCGAGGTTTCTTCATACTCCCTATATCTTAATGAAATCTTCACGCACGATAAGATTATGAATGCAATGGTCTTTCGAGTCGTTTATGAATGACATGCCAACCGTGTTGTTTCCTACCCATTTCGCGTGGGTGTTCGTGTAAATACATTACCCACGTGCATTGATCAGCCATCGAACAGGAATAATTTCCTCGACACGGCCTGCCCAAATATACCCCGAAGAGGTACCTTCCTCACGGATAATTAAGTTTATTATATTGTACCGAGCAAACAGCACAAGCGTCCTGCGGCTTGTCATCCGATGACTCGCGAGAATGATAGTCTGCCCGCCAGCGTGTTCACTAGCTTCCACCCGAACAGGCCCCTACGAGTAGATAAATAATCTAACATCTCTTTAAGCATTCCGCCAGAGTTCTCGCGACGATTCCTCTGGACTGCACTAATGTCTCACGATGCACCCGCGGAACGTAGAAATGGAATCGCAAGTCAATTATACGTGCGCCCATTAGCAAGGAGTTGTGGAAGCATTACGCATCGTAAGACGGTGCATAAATCGATTGAATCGGAATTCGTTGAGATGCTTCACTGAAGGTGGGAGGAGATTTCGAATGACTCGACTTCCTGCCGCCGGATGAGCTTTAAATCAATAACAAACAATAATTTAATATTCAATAAACCTTCAGCACGTGGCAGTGGACAGCTGCACGTGGTCCCTCTCCATGGTCTTTTCGTTGACTTTCTCACAACGTCTCGTTGCCATGGTTGACTGAAGTCAAGCTATGCCAAGCATGTTCGGTGATGCAGAAAATTGTTTCGCTGGTTTCATCGCAATGCCACAAGATATTGATTTACGTACTCGGTCAGGCGTATGATGATTGTGTGCAAAGTCAGCTGCTGGAATGTTAGAATATTTAAATTATTAATGTTATTTTCAACGGATTACAGATTCCGGTTACAAGAAACGGCAGTAAATTTATGTAATGAATGTTTTCATCCCATCGCTTTCATTCGAATACATTGAAGCAACGGTTCATGCATCAAACGTCTGCTCGAGCTGGAAGGGATAACGTTCTGCACCACTTGCATCCTTTGTATTCGCCCGACCAGATGCAATTTTCCTGCAGCTTCCGAAGTTTGATCACTTCATTTGAACTAAGCATTAGTTTATCATCTGGTGGTTTGAAAGTCTTCGAGGCAGTAGCGAGCATACGTAAAACAAACAACAAAGCCACTTTCTCAGTATAAGCCGTAAGAAATCGAGGGCGTTTGCCCTGCGGCACATCATACGTGCATACATCAAACACCAATCGTCAGCGCTTGTGCCGCAATGCACGCAACCGACGACTTCGATGGCACCGTCTGTGCGGCTCGGGGCTCGAGCTCTCGACCCGGGTTCCATATTCATTCGCCTAATAAATTCCACTTAATTTATTATCCACCAGCAGGCGCATGGTGCAATGTTTCACTTTTCTCTCCCCGTCGATGGGAGGATGGTCTTTCCAATGGATAAACTGTGCCAACCAAGTAGACCACTTGCATCACAATACGGGCCAAGACGATACGGTTGCCAGCTGCTGCCACGGGGCTATTGTCTGCCCAACGAGGAAAGTCGAGCAACGCCAGGACACTTGAGACAGTACATACTCTGGTTGGTGTATGTGGTGAATGTAAGGTAACATTGGTTGGTAACAGAAGCTATTCCCACACCGTTTGAGAGTTTCTGGTTTTCCTACAAACAGTTTCCCGCGAGATAGCGGAGATGTCTTTACGTAAACTTTCTCAAACGATTGGCTTAAAGTTGGCAACGAGCTAAACTGGACTTTCTTTATGATAATTTTAGGTAACCAACCATATTTTTTTTTTTTAATTAATAAAATGTTATTCAATTAATAAGCATTTTAATATAAACCCCAACAGAATAACTTATATCTCATTTCAAAGCTATAGTTCATCATAAACAATTTATCTATCTGTATTATCCACCTACCGAATGCTGTAGTATTTATGATGCAACTCCCATTTTGTAGTTCATAAAAAAAATGATTGTCTTAAACGTTTTTCACCTGCACTTCTTCACTCTAGTCGACCTTCTTTTGGACACCTGCACATTTTTTGCCCATCGCACAATTGCGCAAGCTGGCGGCATTCTCTCGTTAACATTCCTTATTGCTTTATTTGGCAGAAAAACATGCTTTGCTTTTACTCCATTCTACCTCTTTTTGCACCCACGCCGCTTGTGTGCAAATAAATATTCTACTGATCGCCGACCATTTTTCCGCTGCCATTTTTCGCTGCAAGTCATTGCACCATTCCACTGCAGGACACGCGAACGCCACGGATGGCACGTTGCAGTTCGCAGTTTTTCGTTTTCGTTTTCTGCACTTTTCACAATCTTCACTCATCGTTCGCCGCACGTTCCTTAGAGGGGAAAATTTGTTCCGCCCGTTTTGCTGGCGTTTATGCGGCGCTCAAGTGAGTGCTTAAAAATGGACGTGTTTTTTTTTACCGCGCCATGCAAGCGGACGCCGATGTCACCGTGATAAAAGCACTAAATGCAAGCATTTGTTCTGCTTTTTTGTTTTGTTTCGCTCAGTTGATTTTCCCATCTTTCGCATTTTTCTTGAGCACACAGCGCAACACCAACACCGACATCTCGTCATCGTTAGCATTATCTTGCCTCTTTTGGCACCAGTTGGATCTTTGAGCGGGGAGAGAGGAAGTCAGTAGCTTCTTTTATGCACATTTTGTTGGAGCTTCATTTTTTTTTTAGCCTTTCAGCCCTCTCGGGATACGAATAACCGTTTCGCGATCAAATGCACAACAGAACTGCAACATGAGCACGAATGCACCAGCTGACAAATATTGCTTATGAATTTTCTAGAAAGGCAAGAACTCCTTTGGCATACATTTTGGGGCGTTTCGCAGCTATTGCACTTTATCTTCCTGTCGTCGGTGGATCATAATGAGAAACACTCTTGTTTTCTTGTGTTTTTTCTTCAACCCATCCAAAAGAAGGGCTTTCTCGGACACAAATTCCTACCAACAATTTAATGTGTGTATATTTCACCTGGAATCTTTCATATAAAAATGTTAACAACTAAATGTAAGCAACTTACTCAAAGGAAGATTTCGCATCGAAGGGATGTCGCATCTTCAATAATCCTTGCAACTTCAGTGCGCCAACGTTGGCCCAATCCGAACAGGTGACCGTTAGGTAGCACGTCCGATGGCAAAACGTACTTACAAGCCAATAAATTTCATTCCCACTTGATTGATAACCGATTCTACAAGTCTACTAGAAAACCACTTTCTAGGTTGTGCCGCGTAGAGGAATAGTGGAAACAATCAGTACCAACTATTGGACAAAATAGTTATCATAAATACTTAATCATAAAGTCTTAAAACTTAAGGCTTAGGTCAGAAATAAAAATTATTTATCATTTTCTAGTCCTCCTAACACAATTCTCCTAAAAATAATATTTTGTCCAGAACTGTTTTACACTATCTTGGTTCGAGTTCTTGGTACCTGATAGCATTCTCCATCACGTGGTGTCACTCCATTACGGATCTTAAGGATACTTCGGTCAGTCTCAAGGCATCAAGGCTCCGTTAGATTCGCCCCTTCTCACGGAAGATGCAACCGGTCCTTCTACAAATACGAGAGTACATGCCGACGGATGGATAAGGACCTTGGTGCAAAATCTGAAATTACGCTGCCGGGTGGAAAATGAATTTATTACGACAATTAATTGAGTGTTACCGACACGTCGGAGAGCTGCTAATTTGATGTAGCGTTCATGCAAAATCGTAAACCCCAAACCACTGCTGTTGATCGATATGTCCAAGAGCTGTGTTGGTATGGCGTCATTCTAATAGGCAAAGAAGGTCAATGGTGAAAATCACACCCTTGCAGACGGTTTCAGAAATAGCAAAGCATCTTGGGAAATGCGTTTCACTCCGTTGAATGTGAAAGAGGCGTTAAATTGCGATGTTTAATTTCTTCTTTTTCTGCTGAAGGTGTGATAAAAAGAAAATTATTTTCCTCTCCTCAAACACTTCAAATACCTGATAAAAATAAAGCATAAATAAACAAATCCCATTAAGATGCAAAGTGGCGCATCAATCGCTGAAATCGACATCACTTTGGCGGAAACCAGCGCCATTCGATTCGCCATTTCCCCGAACTCCCCGGGAAAAGTATGAAGCCAGATAAACGATACACAACCATTTTCCGAAGGACTCTCGCCCGCTTGCCGGGAGGTGGAGAAAAACTTGCGGTAAACTAACAAACTCGTGTCGATGGCCACAAGACCAATTCGTAGAAAACCGATCGGAAGAAAAGAGACTCGTCGAATCGTAAACGTTATTATGGCGAATCATAAACATCTTCGGTTGACCACCTCACTTCCACTCACACCAAACGGCTAATGGTCTACGAAGGTATGGTTGGTGTTTTATTTTTGGCCTTTTTCGTCTTTTTCTTCCGTTCCAGGAATGGTACGCCCTGGTGATGGCGCTGCTGTCCGGATTTCTGCTCCTCAGCACGTCGACCCTGGTCGCCATCACGGTGCTGGTCACGACGGAGCTGCACGGTCCGAGCCGCAAGCTGGTCGCCGCCACCAACCTGGCCACCGGCATCTCGGGCAGCATCGGGCTCAGCTGGTTCCTGCCGATCCTGTGCGCCACCTCCACGCCGCTCGTCTACAACGTGATGCTCGAGTCTCCGCCGCACTGGTGGCACGAGGCCGACTCCTTCGGTTTCGTCCTGTTCGTCGTCATCGAGGCACTGTTCGTGGTGCTCTTCGTGCTGCTCTTCCTCACCCTCATCAAGCGGCTGCTGTACCTGGCCCGGAAGCACGACAAACACAACGCTTGCATCGTACGGAGGTAGGTCGATTTTGAAGTTGAGCGGAAAAAAAAACCGGATCGAAACAGGCAAACTTCTTTCGGGTGCTGCAACGATGGTTACATTTCTCGAGACGCCCTTCAACGCTCTATCATCAAATAACAACCTCGTCTGTTTTCCACCACGGGACCATGGAGTCCCCCCCCCCCCCCCCCTGGGTGCTTGATATTTGATACCCTGGAGTTGCTACGAAGAAGTGCTTGTTTTCCCACAGGGAGTTCTTGCCTCCCGGTTTCGGTGCTTGTCCTTTCCGATTTTCTGCACAAAGTTCGAAAGGATGAAAAACGTAGACGAGGTTCGGAACGTGGACCGTCGTACCGTCGACGGTAAGTCGATCGTGCAGCACCATTGAAAATGATGGAAACAGGTCTTGAACTTTGCACATTTCGATTGACGAACCATCCGAATGGCTAGAATCGGAGTCGGTACGGTGTAGGACGTTGTTTTGCGCTCCACCGTTTTTTTTCTCCTTCCTCTGCCTTTCGCTTCCGAAGCGCCGGGAAAACTTTCCTTTCATCCACGATGCTTTCATGCGCGGCTCAAGCATCCGAACGAGCTGAAAACCATTAGGGGTTGCACTTGAATGGCACTCATTTTCTTTCGCACACCGAATCGCGAAACCCCGGTTTCGGGGCAGGACCGTAACGTTTCGTTTTCCCTGTTTTGACTCCGCACCCGGTAATCAAATCATTTACGTTCGGATGACGCACATGCAGTTGTCTGATCTGGAATCATTTCATTAATAGGAAACTCGTTGAACTCGTGGTGCAGCGTGCTGGAGGCGGGAGGGGTTGATGAAGGAATTGGGATGCACTTATCATAATCAGACAAGTTTTCGTGTCGTTGATCGTAAATCGTAACGCTTATCGCGACCGATTCGACTGTGCACCCCCGCGATCCCGGGGCAGCATCTTCGGTCTTTGATGGGGCCCGGATTAATATCTAAATGGGCGCTATTTTCTGATTAATACATTAAAGTGCACCCGAAAACCCCCGTAGGAAATCGAACGATTTTCCTAATGTATTGGATTCCAAAGGGAAGCAAAAACAAAGGAAAAATCTTTCAACGAAAATTGTCTGTTATACTGATCCGCTCCGGAAGGAAAACACTCCCTTGGTGGCTAAAATAGCCTTCACAGCGTCTCGCTGGTGCGTCCATTTTTCGACCGCTTTTCTTAAAGTTAATCAGTGTCCTATCGGTTTCCATGCAAATAACTTCCAACGATACCTTTCGGGCCCTCCGGGGCACGTTTAACTCTTTAAGCTGATAACAACCGTCCACTGGGACGCAAGCGCTCCCTTGGATCGTCCTATCGGAATATGGAGAAGAAACCAAGCCTAACAAGATTCATTTTTCGCTACCGCCCCCCCAGGGCTAGAGGGACAATCGAAGAAAAATATCAACACAGCAGAGCACTGTGGCAGGTGGGGGGGGTAGAACTTTATCATCAAATCCTCATCCATCCTCAAGGAAAAGAAGCTTCTTCTCATGGTCTCGTTGTTGATCAGCTCGCTTCCGTAACCCGAAATCCCACACGACATCGAGCCTCCCATTCTGGGGGACCGGTTCAGCCGGTCACCGTAGGCAATAGAATTTATTAAATTTGTTTTCCATATGCTGGGAAATTCAATGGACAATAAACGAGTGGCACACAGTCCGGGACACGTCTTAACCCTCGAGACTCTACTTCACCAGACCGAACATGGCTCGGAAGGAAAGGGAAGAGTTTTTTGACGGGGTGGAGTGCAATAGGGAACCTTTTCGATAATCTGATTACAGGGAAAAAATCGAACGCTTCAGCGAAAAGGATAGGATACCGACGGCACCGTTTTCCCTTTCGGGTCCTTCGCAATGTTTCGGTGAACCGACACCGTCTCAGGCACGCCGAACCGTGGGTGTGTTGGTTGGGCAATGAATCTTCTCCCGAGTGGAGTGACTTGTTGAGTCTTCCACATGGAACCGATCCCGATGATGCCGAGGTTTCGAACCCCGGTTCAACCAGATTCACCCCCGCCTGAAGGAAACGAAGGGGGGGGGGGGGGGGGTTGCTTTCTTCTCGTTCGAGCGTTCTACCACATGGGAAACCGGATCCGGAATGATTATATCGATACCGGAGAGTCTGGCCGGCTGGAAAAGCCCCGTCTGCGTGCTGGGTTTGTGATTGGGGTTGGGCGTTTCCCTCCCTTTATTCCATCGGGATACAATCCTGCACCAAGCGGGAAAAGGAGAATGTTTTCTCTGGCCAGCGCACGAACATCTATTTATTTATGAACCACAAAACCGAACCATCCCTGTCATATTGCTGCAATCTTTTTTTTCCCCTTCTCGAACGTTAGGTTCGATTTTCGATGCCTGCGTGAGAAAAGCACTTTGCTTCTGGGGAAACCATAGAAATAATAAACAGTGAACCATTCCCGTGGGTAGCGAAGACGTCGGTGAAGGCGTTAGTGTTTAGGCGCAACGTCGAGAGCTTTGGATTTGTTCCATCTGTGGCAAACAAACACAGAAAAATATACCAAACCCCAACTATCGACTAGTTTGGGTGAAGGCAGTACGAGAAGGAGGGATAAAGTTCGGGCCCAAGTGGAAATGCTATCATCTTCAGACGTCCAAACACACACCCACACCAACGGCACTCATTGCAAATCGGTAGAGCAAATTGAATAAACATCGTTATTTATGGTAATCTTGAGTGGCGCACAATTTTTTCCCCATTTTCCGCCCCATTATTTTGCCATGCTTTATATTTAGTACGCCCAACTATCTTCCGCTATGGAGTATCGTTTGTATAAAGCGATAACGATGTTTGCTCGTATGGTATTGTCATCGTTAAGGATAAATTAGTGAATGGAAAACAAAACACTACAGCCATATTTGTTTAACAGAAAAATAATCAAATCGACAGATACATAAACACATTAAAAAAATAGTTAACATAGAACTTGGATATACAACTGAAAACGGTGAACTGAGAAATTTCGGTTTGAACTTTCACATTCCTGGCTCGTCTGGTTCAATAACACAAGTTGTAAATAATTCAATCAAATGGCATCCGCTCTAATGAAGCAAGCAGTTACATTCAATACACGCCCAATACATCATTCTAACCGTGGCGTTCTGCTCAATTGGGCAACAAATCACCGCTAAGTCGTACCATTTTCTCCTCCACGAGCTCCAAAAAAAAAAAAATAGACGGCACGGAAACAAAACGGAAAGCGAGCACCGCCGGCGCAACACAAAAATAAAGTTTAATTTGTTGCACGTTTTTCCCGGTGCCAAAAACGAGCGCCAACTTTCTTCCCACGCCATGGCGCTGGAAAATTTGTTCGTTCCACGTCATGGTGCCCGCACTTTCCACGCGTTTCCACACCAACGGATGCTTGGCGCTCGCAATTCCCCCCGTGGTGGTGTGGCGCACGTGTGGATTTTTCCTCCGATTTTCCCACCACCTCACACGTTCCGCAGACGTTTCTTTACACGACCGGAAAAGTTCTTTGGCCTAAGAAACACGAAATTGGGCTTCGCCTTTGCTTTGCGCCGCTGTCATTTACGGTATTGAATATTTTTCAATTCTCCCCAAGCGCAAAACTCCGCTTAAAGGCCATCGAACTTCGCACTGGAGCACAATTTACGGACCGAGCCTGAGAAGGGTCGTCAGCCGGCCCCTTGAGTGCATTGTTATGCGGAACTGCATTTCTTTGGCATTTATTTCGCCTCGGCCCGTTTCGCATCGTTACCTTCGTTAGGGCGATTGCAATCGAGCATCTCCCAGGGTCGAGAGCTTTTGGGTTGCATTACCGTCCACGCTTGAGCTCCGCTGGCCGTGTTATCTGCATTGCAAGTGCACCAGTATAAACAAACTCACTGGGGCAGTCTCTCTCGCTCTCTCTCTCTGTTCCGACGAAAGTCACAATTTTGTCGTCTCTTTAAGGAAGTGAAAAACAAAAAATAAAAGGACATCTTCTGCCAAAGAAACCGACAGTGGCAATGCCGGGCAGGGGTTTGTAGAACCCCATTAAACCGTCTCGTTCGTGTGAATAAACGAAGGGATAAAGGACAATCTTCGCGTACGATGTGCACATACACTCACACACACATACACGAGGGGCTTTCAATGGGCCATCGGCAGCGTTGGCTCGTGCACAAAGCCAAATAAATCCTTTCCTTATCCGGTCGTCCGGTAGCTACCGGGGTGGGTTTTTTTGGGGCCACTCTAGACTCTCCTCGAGTGTGGCAAGCAGTGGAACATCATGCGGAGGGAGATGGGGAGACTTTTCCACCCAAGACCACCCCATATCCTAACGAGCGACTCCAGTGTGCTGGGTGCGGCTGACGTTCGGAACTTTCTTCGCTACAGCCCCCGGGTTGGTCCTGATTCTGAGAACGAACTCCGACTACCTCTTACTGTACCCTCTTGAGCACTAAGGCCGGCACTTCTCGCTTCTACCCGGAAGGCAGCATTACGCCTTCGCTTAGCCGCTTTCGGGAGGCACTCGTAGGGCCAGGATTAAGCTAAGGAACCCCGTTTGCCAGCAGCGAGACCACACCAGACATCTTGACCTCCATCTCGCCGCTTTACGTAAGCCCGCCGCCCGGATGTAAACGATTTCTTTCAATCAGCGCCAATAGAATGAGATTTACGACTGCGAGGTGGGTTGGGGATTTGGCTGCAAGAAATCACACCAAATTGTCCGCTTCCGATGGGTTTTGCAAATCCTCGGATCAGGCTGGAATCGGCCGCGCGACCGCGATATGTATGGCGTGATTCTCACAAATCGGCTAATACAGACGGATGATCGGAGACGGCAGTGAAAGAGGCATTGATTCTAATGATCAAATTCTGATTTATCAGTATTTTAATGATGTATGAATTGAATGTTGTACGAAGGAAATATCGATTGCACTGGAGATGGAAAGCCGAAACCGGTTTGACAAAAACTTATCCATTTAAACCCAGCCCATCGTCCTGCTTTGGCTTCCTTTGCCAGCCAAATCAATATTCCAACCTGATGGAAGAAATAAGCGTCAGCAAAACTGCCATCGGTAATTGTGCATTCTATTAGTTTCCGTTACAGTGCAATCGCCCGGGTAAACAATCCCATTGATGCAACAAAATAGAACGATCACAATTCCCGGAGTCGTACCGTTCGCCCATTTCCGATCAAATGGCTACTCGTGTAATCTAAAACTCAAACGAGAGCTGTAAGCAAGTTTCGATGGAGCCAAGGTCCAAGGTTCTAAAAGGAAGCTATCAAATAAACCCAAGTCTAAATCGAACTCCCAGATCGTGGCTAAAAGGATTTAGATTCTTTGCGAATCAACTTCCAAAGACACGATGATGATGATGCATCGGAGGACTAGCTTCGTTAGTTGATTTTTCTCCAGCCAAAAAAAAACCATACCTGCACCAAGTTGCAACAAAAGTTGTTGTGGGTGAACTTTTTCCGAGCGGGGAAAAACACATCGGAGCGGACCGTTCGTACATGTGTTCGATTTTATTGAATTGGGAATAGAAGGGAACCCTCGGCCGGGATAAGGTATCGTCGAGCAAAGACAATAATAATCATGATGCACAGCTTCAGCTCGCATTCCACGAACCCCCTGGATCCAAGGGCAGACGTCCTTAATGCCCCTCAGAGTCTAGCAGTTCAACTCCTAGCATAACGGTCCAAGGAATGACGAGGAAACCCAAATTCCTGGAGACACCTCCCGGGAAACGCCCCGGCGGCAGTGGTGATATAATCGGAAAATATTTGCCCACCGGCATCCAATGAATGTGCCTGTGTACGTATGGGTCTGCTGCCCGAAAGACAAGCAACCGGAATAATGGTTCCGTGTGGGAGGAAAATGGACATCCCTTTTGTGTAGGAAGTAAACAACTCCTACAGTGCATACCACCTTGCAGCCCGTTTCTAGGTCACAGTCCCTTGATCGGTTGTAAAACAAACTCTTTCGACAACATCCTTCCAGGAGCAGGAAGAAAGTCGGGAAGGATCCGAAAGGGGGTTGCAGAGGAAAGGAGAAAAAGTTTTCCAATATTCAATCGCAATGGTCCACCGGCATCGACGACATGATCTATTGATTTTAAAGTTTTACAACTCGTTCCAGCGTTGGTCTATTGCGACGTTTCTATTTCTATTGTTCCCCCTGGTCATCGCACGGAGCACTAGTTTGAGGACGGTGAGGAAAAGTGCTGCTTTAAAATGTTGCCCCGTCGATCAATCGCTGCGATTTTCCGTTCTTTCCGCCCAGTTTGACCAAATAAAAAGCCGACATTTCCTTGAACTGGATGAACGTGGATGATGCAGTGAATGCAACAAACTTGTATCGATAAGCTTTAGTTTTTCTACCAAAACTTTTGCACGTTGAGGTACGCTTAATTTTCTTTCTAGTTCAGCCGAACTGCAGGAATTCGATAGAATTTCGTTTACTTACTTCTAAACTTTCCCCAGCATTTGCACCTTCATTTTCCATTGCAAACTGATACGAAGTACTACGGCGAAAGCAAACAAAACCATACGTCAACCGACTTGCCAATACTAAGCTAATCCAGATTAGTGTTGGCAAAGTTTTCTAACATTTTAATTGGAAAAGCTTTGCACTAAACCCCTAGACCACAGGGTAAAAGATTTATATTTTTGTATAGTTGACCACGAATGAAATGGAGTTTTTGTTGAATGAACTTCTTTGATACTTTAAACAAGATACACGAAAAAGTTTTCAGTAGTTTCATGTACAAGAAAACCCACAGGAAAACTTATAAAAGCTTCCCAATTTTGAAGAATACGGTGGAGGTAAGTTTTTCCACCTTTTACTCAAATGATACTCGAGTGAAAACTTTGTTTAACTCAAGTTTGATTTCTTTTTCACAAAATAAACATGATTCAAATCAATGAATGTTTGATTTCTTTTCTATAAACTAGTTAACAAACATATGTTCTAGTTATATTCCAGATGTGTTTTTTAAGGTTTTATGCCATTCAAACTTTTCTCCAAATATCTTCTTCATATTATTATGTGGACAAAATTAGTTAAATAATTATCTAAACATAATGAGTGGGCCAAGATTTTTTTTAATGATTTGAAAATTATAAATTATTTTTTCATGATTATCTATGTATTATTAAATCAAAGGTTCCGTTCAGTAACTACTGTTGATAAATTTCCACTTAAAGTATGACCATAACTAAATTGAACCAAAGAAAGCGCGCTACTGTGGCGTCTCTAGTAGCGTCAGCCGGAAACTAATATTTTTAGTAGTATTAGTAAACAATAACAATGAAGTTGTGAAAGTTTCAGACCTGTACTATTTTTTTTCGCGAAATGCCGAATAATGGAAATTGATCGACCGAAAATAGCTCCGCACAAATCACTGGAGCGCCGGTGGACAGATTGACAAGGCCTGGAATCCATAATAAAAGCAAAGAAAAATCAAAAGTATTTTTCTTTTGCACTGTTATACACAAGGTTAGTTTTAAAAATAGGTTTTTACTATTTACATGTTCCCTGTTCCTATAAATTCACATGAAGTATTTTGCTGAATTTTCGACCTGCCATTATTACAAGGTGGTCTTGGAGTGGTACTGGACCAATAAGATCCACTTGGTACCAAAACCAAATTTCCCAGAGTTTCACCCCATCGAAAAACTCTGGGCAATCACAAAACTTCATTTTAGACGAAGTGTTGAAACAGTTAGAGATGTTCTTGGCAAGAAGAAGTGAACGGACGTTGCAAAAACGGTGTCCCTTTCCACGATACGAGCGCTAATGCAGGAACCAAAACACAAAATACGTGAATTTATAAGAACAGTGAACACTAGAATACTGAAAACCTATTTTTATAACAATCGTTATGCATAATTGTACAAAAGATAAATACTTGTCATTTTTATTGTTTTTTTTTTATGGGTTCCCGGCTTATTCAATTTGCTCAATTGCCTTGGTTTTCCAGTTATTTGTGCGGAGCTATTTTTGGTCGATCAATTTCCATTATACGGCATTTAGCGAAAAAAAATAGTACAGGTCTGAAACTTTCACAACTTCATTGTTATTGTTTACTAATACTACTAAAAATATTAGTTTCCGGCTGACGCCACTAGAGGCGCCACAGTAGCGCGCTTTCTTTGGTTCAATTTAGTTATGGTCATACTTTATCAACGAGCCACATCAAACAACCCACACACTCCCACCCACTTGCCACAAGCTTCATCCGTGTCAGCACATTTCCCTCTTTAAAATTCAATCGAACCGAAATCGTATCGGTTAGCTGACCAAGAAAAAACGAAACGTTCGCTCCGAGCAGATGCTCCCCGTCATTCCATCGGGTCTTGTCATTTTCCTCGTTTGATGTCTTACTTCGTCTGGCAAAATGGCTTCATCACCATCATCATGATCATCATCGAAACTAGTGTCAGTAAAGCATCCTTTTCATCATTTTCCAGCTGCTCGAGCTCGGGCTGCTCGTTGGGCAAGGCTGAACTGAAGTGTGATGATCTCCCCCGGAATGCTCGAAATCTGTGCCCAATTTGTTCCGCATTCCACTTTTCTATCATTCGCATCATCATGGTAACCGTTTTTCTCCCAGGTTCCGAACCAGTGTTGCCAGCTGGTAAATTGCCTCCACGATCCACTCGCCATTCTCCTGCCATCGTCATCTAATAAGCACTGGATTGCTACTCGTGAATATTAGACATTCCCTCTGCTGTGGTAGTTTAACCCTTCGCTCCAAACCCCCCCACCACTGTTTCGTCAAAACATGCGGGGTGGGATTTGTCCCAACCGAACCTCACCATTGCCCCACGGGAGCAGGAAAGGTTGGTGAAAATCAGCGTTCGATCGGTATTGGAAAATGCGCTGCTAAAGGAAATTGTTTTCCATTCCCAACCCGGCACGGGTTAAAAAAAAAGCTAACCCAACACAAAACCGATCGACCGTTCGAAACGGCGCACATCCTCGCTTGCTCATTGATCTTTCCCGGGGGGGTGGAAATTCTCCACCGAACTGGTGTGTGATAGAAAGAATGCACTCAACCCGGAATAGTTCGAACCCCATCGACCGAACGGATGATGCTGAACAAGTGTCAATCTGGAACCACCTGCTTCCTTCATTTCCGCAGCAACAGAGTTCGATGCTGCACAGTCGGTTCCCGGCAAGCAACAAGCGTCAGGGGAGATACTTTCTGCAAATACATTCGGCAAGCTCTTCGCAAACATACACCTGCATCCATACATCCACCTTCCATCAAAAAGGGGAAGAAATCCTATCAAAGCGGGATACCGATTGGGAGAAAAGGGGAAAAGCCAAAGCAGTAGTTCCGAACACAATTTGGGATATTCAAATAAGCATTCAACTTCTTCCACTCCGTACGTGAAGCGAGAAATTTCATCCATCGAACAATGTTAATCCTTGCCCACTAGGATTTTTCCGAACACCGACGAAAAGGCGGAATACCAAGGTGGGAAAGGCCGGAAGAAAATTATCATCCTGTCGGGAACGGTGCCCTGGAAAAACACCTCCTCGGGGTTGGGGCTCGAGCCCCCGAGTCAGATGCTGACGATTATGGACTCTTTCATCCTACCCAATCGTCGTATTCGATTTTCCGCATTTTCTTCCCATTCCCGATTTTTTTTTGTTCTGTTCGATGCTTAACTGTTGTTCTCCAGCTTTTCACGTGGTGCTCTTTTTTCTTTCCCTTTTTCCACACATCCAGGATCGGGCTGCTCTACCGGACGGGGTTGCTGTTCGTGTCGAACGTACTTTGCCACACGTTCTACCTGGTGTACGTCAACACCGACGGCCAGCCGTCGGGAGGTTATCTGTTCGGTGGCAACAGTATAGCGCTGGTAAGTAGACGAGGGAGAATCATAAAAATGTTCACGCAGTTATCGGGTGGATTTTCCTTTCCGTAACGGGTTCGTTCTCGCTCTACCGAAATCGAATTATTCTGTACGTTCATTTTTGTGCCCCATTCCCCTCGAGTTGCGGAACCGACCGGATGAATACATATCCAAACGGAAAAGTCATTGAAACGCTTCGGCGATGTCTGAAGTTGTACCGAGCAATTGACGTAAATTCTGATTGCTTCAGTTGTTTGGGTCTTTTTGGGCTATTAAAAGCATCTTTTTCGATACACTGTCTATTTTAATGCTTTGATGATTTCCTTCGTTTCATTTTCTTCTGCACTATGAGTAATGTAATTGAAATGTTTCATGGGATTTTCTAATATTTTCTTAAATTAACGTGATGTTAATTGAATTATTTCCTTAGATTGTTTCATACAGTCATTAAGAAACATAACAAAAATACATCAAACAAATATGTTTGCATTACTCTTTACACAAAGAACTCTTTTCTTGGGTGTTCTCTTCCTGACGGAAATGAAAGAAAAACATCAAGAGCCAAGAACGGCCCCCTCTGTAATCCGATTCACGTAGGATCGAACTCCATCACGTTGGCAGACAACAACAATCAACAGAATTATGAATTATTCACCCTTCTGATTTCCCAACGTCCTCGTCCTTCCCCATGGCACGGAGGGGAATTTGTTCCGTTCCGGTGTCGGTATCCATTTTTCCTCCGCGGACATGGTCGTAAATGGAAAATTCATACACTTGCTCTTGAAGGTGATGTTGCTGGTCGGTGCTGGCTTGGGTGTTCCCACGGGACACCGGACTACCGGATCCATGTGAACCGCGGTTGCCGAACCGTGCGAGAGAGCCTTACGTACTTTAGTACAGAGCGCAACTTGCGTGCCCGTGTCCGATACTTCTTTTGCTTTTTGCTGCTCTAGCCATCCCGTTGAAAGGAAATTTTCCGGTTTCGACAATAAAATAAAGGAAAAACCCACCAAAACCTTCAAGCACGGAAAGCGAACACGGGAAACAGTGGCAATGAAAAATTCGATTTGTGCATCCCTTTTCCCACCCGCACGCACCCATTCCTGGGACCGTTTGGCCAGTGTCTGTGTTTTCCTCGTGGCATCACGTTTGCTTTCCTGGTTCCCCTCCAAGCTATTGGGCAAAATCTTTTCGACAAACGTGAGCCGGCACTTTTTCCTCTCCGAAAGGCGAATGGCAAGAAGCAGACCGAAAAAACAAACGGAACATCAGCTTCGCCTGGTGTACGTACAGTCGAGAAGGTGCTGCCAGCGCTTGGCAACCGATTGTTTGAACCATCGCAAAAATCATTTCCACCCGATACGCTTCTCAAGAACGGGAAGATCAAGCTAACATTTCCCATGAGGAATAGATTCCATTTCCTACCATCGATCGAAAGCAGGTCCGTAGGTTCGCTCATGGGACACATAACAATCAGTGCCACTGCCAGCAACGGGCTGCTTGGGGTTTCCCGATTGTTTTTTTTTACTATTTTGCGATGAAATCTTCATACACTAGTTGCAACCGCTACTGTGCCATTCAATGATCAACCCGCTCGGATTGCATTCTCCTTCCCTGCATAGGAGTTTAAAAGGAAAATCTCTACCATTGCCTAGGTTTCCGTCCCATCAAGTTCCTGGCACCTGGAAAAAACCCCATAGGGAATAATGATGGTCTCGAAAAATCTCGATCGTTTTTTAAACCGGGAAGTACTTCAATCGCATACGTTTTTTTTGCCCCCGCCTACCCAAAGCCATTCTCTTATCCCCGACTTCCGGTGCTCTCGCTTTGTTTAACGCCATTTTAAGAATGTCGATTTTCCCCCTTGAGCCAGTTGGGGAGTAAAAAAGGAGACCCCACCAGATCGGTTATCGTGTCGGTACCATAAAATGGGTATTACCGGTAAAATGCCACACGTGCACACCATTTTTAAGCAGCACACTACTGTTGTCGTAAAAGTGTGCCAGCGGAAGTGGTGAGACAACATTACCAATCGCCACTACAACCATTTGCACGTGCTCGGACGCCATAAAGATAGACTACCTTCGGGGCAATATTCCTACAATCAAGTTACATTTTCGGTGCTTTCTTGAGAAAGCGCTTAAGTATGAAACGAGTTTTCGATGAAAATGTCTGCTGCCAAATGTTGTTTAAAACATTGCTCGAAGTAAGTATTCCGTATAGTAACAACACCGAGTGTATTTCGTTTATTTCAAGTGATTTTAGTGAAGTAATTGGAATTATGAAACAGTATTTAATGTAGTAACCACTGTAACGTGTCGAGGGACTGAAAATATGTATTTAAAATTTTGTTATGATTATTATAATGTTTAAAAAAATATTTCCTTCTATGTATCGTAACGTGTTGATTAGTTTACTACACAAAAAATATTTTCAAATTAAAACATACTGCAATCACCTTTGGTCAAAAACAGTGATCATGTCTATAAACTTGAAAATTCTGAAATAGAAGGCACATGTTACTTACTTCCATTTTTTGAAACTAAAATTTTTGAAACTTGAAAATACGGAAATATGAGGCACATGTTGTATACTTTTACTTTTTGCAACTCACGACAAAATAAACCTCTGTTACCAAGCAAGAATCAGGTTGGATTGAACGTTTTAACGAGCGTAAAGCACCGAAAAAAGCGCTTCAAGAACGGACGATATGAAAATAAGAACACGCCTCTTAACAAAGGTAATAACGATTCGCAAGCTTCATTGAAAACCGTAACGCATGTTGGCCATGTAGTGACCATCCCATGCTCGTAGATTTTTTTTTTCCGGCCTCGTCCATTAATGAGCTCCCAAGAGCAATGTTTCATTTCCTGTGCAGAGGAATCATATCCCTCCAGGTAGTGTCCGTTCAGATGTCTAACGACATCATCATCTTCATTGAAAGACCAAACCCATCCTTACGGCCGTGCTTGTTACGCCAACAACGTTGGCACGATTTAATGAGTGACACCGATGCCGTGAAGTTAATGACTTCATTTGCGTCGCCACACGCAAGTACTTAGTATCGGTAGCATAACTCTCGAGGCCTTATGTTGGGTGGAACGGGAATCGGGAGCTAAATAAATCTGTTCCGTATCGTCTCGTGGGACAAAGAAGTAGTAGCAGTAGTACTAATTGAGTCGCGTCATCTCTCCATTCCCAATCAGCAGTTTCAGACACGGAAAAGTGAAAAAGAAATCGACACACCGCAAAGTTCGTGGTATCGTTCGTTGAGATACTGCCATTTTTTCGTGTACAAACTCATGCTCCATTGGGGCCTCGTTGGTCCTAGGGATGGTGAAGTGCACACGGTTTGATCCGCTGGTCAAACGCGATACGTGACATTGGCCCGTTACCGAATGGCGCCCCATCCGGTCGATGAAGGAAATGAAGTTGGGTCCGATGGACTAGCGATCTGTTATTGACCGCCCTATCCGTTCGAGGGCCGTGCTAGATTGATTTGCTGTGTGTACCTGTGGTCAGCCAGGACAAAGCGTTCAGCAGGTCAAATCCTGGAGGCCCTCGCACGGTCGTGTAAATTCGAACGACGACTAATGATGAAGTTGAGTCGATGAGTTTGTTGGAATTGGCATTCGAGTATCGGGGCCTGTTCGTTATGGCTGTTAAACTAATTGGAAATTGATTAATTTTAGTGAGTCTCAGTTTCATTTTCGAGATTGCTTTTGAATATTGTTTTTCAAAGAACTTCATACCAACCAGTGTAATCAGTGCGCGAAAATTCATTTCCCTCGTGTTTCCGACGTGGGTTCAAATTTCCACGCGGAAAGTAATTTTGACGTTTGATTATACAGTGTGCCATGCTATTTACCAAGCAACTGCAATTCGTTCTTTTCCGCAGGGGTTCTGTGTATTGTTTAGTTTTGTGGTAAAGGCAGAGCTGAAGAACGACACGACCGAGTCCACCAGTAGCAAGTCGAGTACTAAAAACAGCTTGGACGAAAACTTTTGCTCGGGATCAATCAATAGTCCGTTAAGTTGTAAGTATATCTGGCCTCCGATCGTGCTGGACACGGCAATAACAAGAGCAATCAATGGTTACACAATTTCCCCCCGACAGTTTATACAAATCAGGAATTAGATAAGGATAATGAATGCCTACCGTCGGCAGGTAAGACAACGAAGATTCCTCTGACAATACTATCGTCGCAGCAGCAGCATCAACAACAACAACCGCCAGGGCAACAACAACATCAGCAACATCAAGGACAACAACAAACCCCGCACATAACGACCATCGAGCCTTGCTTGCACGTGGACCTGGAGGGGCACAGTATGGACACGTTTCTCGGTGGCACCGGTGTGCCTCCACCGGCCGGTGCGCCCACCATCTGCCAGCAGGTGGTGTCCCACGAAGCCGCCCTCGCCCTGGCATCCACGCACGGGACGCTCTGTAACTACGCCAACGTAACGACGGCCCCGTACGGAGGCTATGATCTCGCCGGAAGCCTTCTCACGGCGAACACCGTTGGGACCGCGGGACCACTTCCCGCAACCGCACTGATCACGATCGAAACCGGTCCCAGCCTGGTGATAGGAGGGCCACCGGGTCTTCCGCTTCCGACATCGGCCAACACCGGCGCGGCTAGCGTGAGCATCGAGTGGCATCAGCAACAGCAACAGCAGCAGCAGCAGCAGCAACACTCACACGCGTGTGGCCACCGGCCGGAACCGCTGCCTGCTTCGGTGAGCTTCCTGCCGACGATTTCGGCCGCGGATACAAGCGATTTCGTTGGCGTTGGCACGCTGGACATCCTCAAAGGAGTTGGGCAAGGTACGGTGCGATGTGCGTTAATTTATTCATAGGCTGTTCCCTCTACCGTTTGATTGGATTTCGCTTCCGATTCCATCGATGTGCCGTTTGGAATGGTTGGAGCATACACATATATTCCCAAAACTGCCAAACCCATCGTATGAATCTTATTTTCCGATCAGTTTATCGATCAATTCCTTTTCGTGCTACTCCCTGAAGTAACACGTGTCTCTTACAGAACATGATACGTGCCAATCCTCCACCAGCTCGGCCCCCATCATTCACGTAAAATCATTAAAAAAGTTCACAGCTCTTGAAACCTCACCGGGCATCAAGTCCTCAGGCTTGTGCAGATAATTACGAACTTGTGGCTGATTAGCTCTCCTCCCGGCTTCGTGCACTTTGACAGCTTGCATAAAACAAAATTGTCGAAAAGCCACTTGGGACGGACGCGTGCAAACAGTGACTCATTACACTGGCTTCTGCTCCACGTCCACTTTCAATCATCTCCATTTTGCAGAGCTTGCAGCGAAATCAACGATCTGTCGAGTATCAGCAGAAGAAGCGGTCCACTCGAAGTGTCAGCTTGTAAGATTTTTCCGTTCCTGAGTACGGAAAGCTTCCTCTGCCAGGTCAACAGGCACAGTGGATCAAAAAGTGGAACAAATATACAGTTTTTTTAATTAACTTTTTTTCATCGCTTGGAATAAGTTTGGCATATTTTTTCAAGCACAAACTAAAACGATTTTCCTTAATTTCATATAAAATTTTTTTACTTATCCTCAGATCAATATGGTAATATGTTTTCACTAATCTAACTAAATTGAACCGTCATTGAAACAATCGTGTTGTAATTAATGGATGACAAACTAAGGATGATTCTTTACAATATGCTTCGATATGTTAACAATTGTTTTGAATAACGTTACGGCTTATAAGTAAGTTTGTCTAGCCACATGTGGTTTTATATATTTATTAAACAGTGTTATTGATATCTAGGTATCAAGCATGAGCAAGAAACTGTTTTAAATAGTTTACATCAATACCCAACAAGAACCACATTTTTTTAAACACGTTTTGACGTGGTTAACTTGTCCATGTGCCCCACTGTGCCTTTTCGTTTTCATCTTTCGTGCCGTGAACCAATTTGTCACCATGGCCTCATCGCAACCGGGAATCTTGTTCCCTTTTTATCTTATTTCTCTCCCTTGACGTTCTTTTTCTTACTCCTCCATCATCCAGACAGCATCATCGGAATACGGAGTAAAGCGCTCGAGGTGCACGACGGCAAGAAAGTAGTTACTGTAATCGAATCACCCGGCCAGATGCCACCGACGGCTGGCCCCACACCAAGCTCAACGTCACCGTCCTCGGCTCTCGGTGGATCACTGCCCCGGACGGGAAAAACAATCTCGGCTGCCACGACGACGATACCAACGACAACGACGACACCGCCAACGACGACGTCAACGACAACGGCACCGGCGGCCGCATCGGGAACGAGCGGATCCCAAGTGTCGATCCTGCCGTACTACTCCGACCAGCATGCTCAGAAACCTCTACCGATGCCACCGACCATTACCGTCACGTCAACCGACGATCCGGGGCACATCGACGGCATGCTGGACCGAATCTCGCACGATCTCGACTACCTGCTGAACCGTACCGGCGACACCGGTCCCTCTGTCGTCGCTATACAGCTGCGACCGACCACTGGAGGTGGTGGCGGTGGTGTTGGTGGTGTTGGAGCAGGACAATCTTCCTCCGGGCCGGGACCACCCTCCGGGGCAACAGCCGCGCCGGCGGTACCCGGTTCCATTAGCGCACCACTAATACCCACTTGCCACAGTGTTCACGAAGTAATTATCGAAGAGTCTGAAGAAGTAGATAGCTAAATATTTGCTCGTGAGCAGCCTCGTCAACATACCCCAGTGCCCTTTTCTCCCGTTCATCCATTTTCCCGCTCCAATATGAAGCGCGGGCCCTCGGGAACTTTGTTGCAGCAATGGTGCCCTAGTTTGTCTTTTGATTGCCCCCGGCAAACAGGACTCTTATAAAGAAATCAATCAAACTATTCAGTGCTGTTCAACGTTTCAAGTTGAACAAAACTTGTAAATTATAAAGTTGACGCATTTGTTTCAACGTTGCATTTTGCATTTTCTATAAAAAGAATGGATCTTTATTATTTAACTCTGTAAAATATCTGTTAAAAGACTGTTACAAAACTACTTGTGTTATAATCTCGTGGTAAAATGTTTCACTAACATGCTCTTGGTTTAAAACAATATCTATAATCTTTACCAATTCGCTTACCAACCAATCTTCGAAGGAAAACGAAATCTACCCTAACGGCATTAGGGATATGGACCGTATGCTCTCCACAAACCCGATTGATATTTTCCCCTTTTCTCGTATGCCCGAGAACCTCCTTATCATCGGATATGGCTCCGGTGCTTCGGCTATTCAATCGCTCATAACGCGCTCCATTTCATTTAATAATCATTCGCTATCATCATCCCAACCCTCATATTATATTCGCCTCCGCTGGGAAATTGACATCCTCATCTTCGGCATCTTCTTCATTATCATGCTCGCCGTCCCGCCGTTTGTCGGCGGAAGAAGCTATCGTTCCATCGTGCGGCCCCCATGTCGTTGGGTCGTGCAATTAGCGATAATGTAATAAGGCAAATTCAGTTCCCGGTGTGCTCCAAACGGATCGGTTCAGGGCAGGTTCAGCCTTAACCGTACCCCCTTCCCGTCCTAGCCTTCCGGTCGCGATACGAGCTCTAGGGACGGCCGGTCGGGTGGCTAGTGGAAAATGATGGTGCAGTATTCCGCTCAAATCGCGTTCGCCGGATATATCGAACGGACGCCCGGAAGCGACTGTGGGAAAGGAAAATCCCCTGCCGCCGACCATTGGGTAACCGAAGAAGAAGGGCTAATTGATCGGATTTTCTTTGAATCATTTGCTTCGCATCCATCTTATGGTTAAACTTTTTCTCCGTTTTTCCACCCTTTTGCGGTGCCGGTTGGAGATTGTATCGTATCGGTTTGGTTTGATTTCGGTTCGATATTCGCCGCACACCCGCCATCAGAAGGGTACGCATCGATGTCACCTGTCAGTGACAGAGGCGGTATTAGATTCTCGCGTGCGATCACCAAAACCGGTAGAAGAGAAAGCTAAAGCTTCGTCCCACGCACCACAATCGCAAAGCCATTAGGGGAATTTGCTTTCAGATTTGTCACTTCCCGTTACTGTCTCTTCTGGACAAACCGTGCGCATGTTTCCGTGACCGACAGAAGGCCGAATTTTCTGCCACACGATAGGACGATCCTCTCTCCTTGATGGTTGCGCTTGATTGATCGGAGCGTTTCCCTTCCTTCAAGAACAGAAAGTTTCAGAAAAGCTCCCTTACTTCCGCATCAAAGATTACGATTTACGAAGTTTTCACCACTTTTTTTTTTTGTTTCTATAAGTAAACGAACACACCCTGAAATGATAGGAAAATGTTCAAGGACAAGCAAATCCTATGTAGCCTGAAAAATAAAAAAAAGACATGCGCTAACGGAAGAAGCATCATCGGGATCAAAGTAGGTCCTGTCCACTGGGAAAGCTCATGTGAAAGCTGTACAAATACTAAATGAGCCAAACAAGCACAAGCATGTGCTGTAAATAGTAGGAAAGTTTGTAAATAACTAGAGAGAAAATATATATATAGAAATCACAGAAACACAAAAACATACAAAATAGTAAAAATCCATCCTGTTTACTAACAGCGACAACACGAGAAACAGGACAGCACAAACAAAGCAACCATAGCATCATGAGCATCGTTTAAAGCGAACTTAAAAGAACTACCTGTTTCAATGGGTGAGGAAATTAAGATTCTAAGGCTGATGGCACACTTTTGTACATAGAGCACTTTTATTTAACTTCGGACTGAAGAACTAAGAACGAAGAGGGAGAGTTGAAACGAGGAAAGCACATACAGTCCAAACCACTGGGGACAACACTTGCGAACCATTATACCGTTAAACAATCTCGTTATCAGTTTGTTCTCATTCGTTGACTGTATTAAAGGTAAGGCAACAACCACTGGTAACAACATAACTCTTTTGTACCGCATACGTAAAATGGGTAAATTTGAATCCAATTTAGGGTATACTGTTTTCGTTGCCACGTTTTCCACTAGCGTGTAAGTAGAGAACTTTTAGAGCTGAATTTCTGCAAGTAACTGTCTTCATTAGAAGGAGAAAAAAAAACAAATGTTTAACGCCGACAAAGCGACAAACGCCACGTAAAAGTGACGGGCATGTTTTTCTACACCAAACCCGAAGCAAATTTTCCTTTCAAAGGGGAAGGGATCTGCGAATCTACTCTCGACACTGTGTATCTCTGTGTTCATGGTATTCTGTAATTCAAAAAGCGAAGAGCAAAACGATGGCGTAAGTTACGAAATATATAAAAAATATATATATACACACACAAACGGTCGCACCAAAAGTGAGTGAGTGAAAGTTGCGGAATCGATTGAGGAAATGAGGTAAAAGCATACCTAGCAAACGGTTACGGTACTCTGTTTCCGGTGTGTACAGTGATTGGGAGACGTTGGGAGGGAAAATGTTCCAAAATCGTGTGCGCACGAGAATTAAAAACTTCTTTTGATTTTTCCAAACTGTGATGTTTTTTCCTTCATTTATTTGATTTCCAATTTTAGTTTTCCTTCCCTTATAGAAAGAAACGTGTGCAATTATCGACGATTGATTCAAGTTTCGACGAGTTAAGGAACGGACACAATCACGCAGGTAAGATGACGACGTTTTGCTTCCACAGAAATTTACAGGCTAAAACTAACGTCGCCGTTTGAATGCATTTCGTTAAACGACATTGACCCAAATCTTTAAGCGTCCCCGGAAACCATTTTATTATCTCGTACGCGTGCAAATGGTCAAATGTTACCATTTGTAGCTCGACAGAAATTACTCAGATTTTCACCAATAAGATAGCGATCCAACCCGGCGATCCCTTCCCGCTTTCGTTGATGCGGCTAATTCCGTAAATGACGGTAAATCCGTGCAGCGAAACCCCAAGCCCGGGTTGGCGGAAACGAAGACACGGTTACAGTAAAGACCGGCAAGGCCCGACGAGCCCCGGGTTGCACAGTGGAACTAATTTACAATCCGCATGTCACGCACGTTTATTCTAGAGGACACAACACGCGGAACGACCAAGGAAGATTTAAAGAAAAATGTATCCTTCTTGAGCAAACACGCTGCGCTGGGCGTGTCAGTGTGTGTGTGTGTGTGTGTGTGCGTTTGTGTTTGTGTGAGCCAGCGTGACCGTCGCCAAACAACGCAACGTTCGTCGGGAACCGTACGTGCACAGCAAGCGGAATGTTCCGTGGATGCTGCGTCAACGGGACGGGCTCGTACTGCTTCCGTGGGTATCCCGAGCTTTACGATTGGCCACGGGCTCATTATGTTTGGCATTCTGCGTCGAGCTTTTTATTTGCTTTAATCTCTTAAGTGTACCCAGCACACGAATGTCCCCGGCACGCTCGGGTGCGACTGGCGACACGGTGATATGTCCTTTTTCATGACAAAAAACCCATTTTACTCTCTTTCCTTCGTCGAAATTAAGTCATCCAAACGGCGAAACTCGTAATGCGGTTTAACGTTAACACATTACATACTTCTTTGCTGATTGTGTTTATTTTAAGAGACACGCTTTTAAAATAGAGAATAAGTTAATGTAAATGCTTTAGGACAAATACGATTCGGTTCTTTCGTCCATTTGGAAATAACAAAACAAAACGCAGTCTTGCTTAACTTAATGGCTCATGTAAATCTATTTCAAAAACATTTACGACCGTCTCAGGCGATTCCATATTGGGGATTATTGTAAACGGTACGAGGGGCATTATAAGACGTATAAAAACACCATTTGGGGAAAAAGGCCACTGCCTCATATATTCACGGAACAAAACAGCGAACTAAAACAATCGGACCATAAGCATTGAATAGTGTGTGCGTTTGGCGTTTAAAAATAATCCGAAAACAAAACCATACTTTTACACAGATTTCTACTAAACAACTGACGAAAGAACAGACCCCCGCCGGCACCTACCACACAGTCCTCGGTTTTTGTTTGCATTGTAAGATTTTGGAATATTCGTGTACCGTCTACAGTACAGAAAGGGACAATGATGATCATGATGCAGTCTTCAGTGCTTAGAAGGAGAATCCTCCGTTTTGTGGGGTGGTTGGGTTGAACTCAAGCGCACCATTGGCTTCCTTCGGGGCACATTCCTGATTAACATCCTCCTAGGAAAATGGAACATATTGAATGAGTTAGTTTATTCATCACTTCTCGATTCGGAATATTGATTTGTTTCTTGCTAGCTACACTTACCCCATCACAGAAGTAAGTTTCGATCAACTCCAGCGCCTTCCGGTAGATTTCCTCATTATCGTGGCTCTGTAACGCTTCCAGTTTGTCCAGTGCACCGATCTCCTCGAACAGCGTGCAAAGGTTCTCCACTCCGCCAATGTTCGACGCGATTTGGAAGATGTTCGTCACCCCGGTCAACACGACGCGCACCGTACGGCTGTCCTTGGCCTCCAGCAGATCACAGTACGGTTTCATGATCGGGTACTTTTCGACCAGCTGAATGATCTGCTCGGTCGAACCGCCCGTGGTGGTGTTTGTCACGGCCCAGGCCGCTTCCTTTTGTGACTTGAAGTCACCCCGCGCCAGCACATCGATGAGCACGTTGAAAACGCCCGAATTCAGTACCTGCTGGATCTGTCCCTGGTTGCCGGCCGTAATGTTGCTCACCGTCCAGGCAGCTTCCTTGACGATCGTGTTCTTGGTGTGGCGCAGCAAGTTTGCCAGCAGGGGTAGCGCACCGGCCGCTATGACCGCATCCGTTTGTGTGTCATTGCCGGTCACGATGTTGCCGACGCTGCGCAGGGCTGGCGTGATGATGGCCGGATTGTTGGTACCGAGCAGCCGCACCAGCTTCGGCACCGTGCCGGCCGCAACGACCGAGTCCAGCTTCACCGCGTCATCGTCGGTGACGTACGAAAGTGCCCAGCAGGCGTCCGAAAGGACCTGCGCGTCTTCATGATCAAGCAGCACCGACAGCAACGGAATCATCGGCTCGACACGGTTGAACGGCGGGGCAGGGTTTTTGTTCCGGCACAGGTTCGACATCAGCCAGACGATGTTGCGCAGGAACGAGATCGGTGTGTTCGGGTTGCGCACCAGACTGATGATCGCTTCCACGCTGTTGTAATCGAGTACGTTATCGCGGGCCTTCGACCCATCGCCGGCAATGTTTCCGAGCGCCCAGACCGCCTGCTCCGCCACCGTCACCGAGGGCGAGCTGAGCAGATCGATAAAGCGTGGAATGGCATTCGCTTCGATGACGGCCTTCGTCTGATCGGACGTACCGGACGCGATGTTCGTCAGCGCCCAAGCCGCTTCGAACTGCAGTGCCGGCCGATCGGCCGCCTCCAGGAACTTGACACAGATCGGCACCATACCGAGACCGATGATCTTGTCGATGGGAGGATTCTTCTCGCGGCTAAGCATCTTGCGGGCCGCTTGTACGGCCGCAAACTCTTTGTTTGGCACGCCGCTCTTCACGTACTGCATGATTTCCTCGAACTTGAGCGTCACCGGGCTTTGGGCGTTGTTTTCCTGCAGCGGTGAGGTCGGACCATCGTCGTCGGTGATGTTACGACGCTTGAACAATTGATCTTCCTTCTTATTTTTGCGCAGCTCGACCGTCACCTCGTGCCGGCGTTGCCGAAGTTCCTACACGGAAGGATCAGGGGATGGACAGTGACGAGGAGTGGTAAGCTTTCGCTCAAGATCGGACGGCAGATGGGAAACCCAACCTCTACACTTACCGTGGTCGTTTTCGAGGCATTTTTGTACGATGCCAGGCGATTGTTTGGTGCGTTCTCCGTATCCATTTTGTAATTTACCTTCTCTTTTTTACACAACACTTTCTTCCGAATACAGAAGGATAACCTCAAATGATTGAAGAACAGGTTGCTACACAACCAATGAATAAAACACGATACAAAAGGAAATATAAAGGACGTAAAAGAACTTAAAAAATGGCGGCACGATATTAGCACAAGACACAATGGACGTTGGTTTGAAGACCGCTGGCTAGTTTAACGCGCGGTACGACCGGCCGGATCGAGAGTCAAGAACCGTTTGATCGTTGTCGGTTCAAAATTCAAGTGAACGGAATGAACAAACTTGACAAAAGAGGTTCGATTAGTTTTCACTTGACAGTTCATTACTTCACTTGACATACTCCCATTGACAAGCCATACATAATCGATCATAAGAGAATTCAACTTTACACGATAAACGAATGGCGTTCTGGAACAGTGCTTCCAGACGAACTGTCGGGAATTTACTTCGCTCAATTTTATAAAAATTGATTCGTCGTGTTTATTTTGTTGTGCATGAAACATGTTGCTCAGTTACATATTTCTACAGCTTAAATTTACTTAAATGGTGAAATATTTTGTAAATGACATGCCTTTACTGAGTTCAACCAGATCGAGTTCTCACATCCTCCAAACCATTACCTAATTATGGGATTATACCTAAAAACCTATTGCAAAGGGCAAGAAGGGATCCCAACCAGCCTGGAATTGCGTTCCATTTGAAAATTGAGCAGCCCGGAGAAAACTCCATACAAAAAAAACCAGCTCTCGCGGACTTAGCCGATTTTTGCGATACCACTCTCGACGATTGCCGTCCGTAGATGCCGCGATAGTGGCGGAGACCCGTCGCTCGCGGACTTAGCCAAATTTTTCGATCCCGCTCTCGAACATAGCCCGCCGCAGATGCCGCGATAGCAAAGGAGCGTCCTTTTTGCGATAGAATGCGCGCGACGATGTGCGTGTGGATGTTTTTTCCCGTTCGAACGGCGCATCTCACACGCAGAGTGATTTTGACACATCGAAGTAAACAAAGCAGCACGGTAAGTTCGCTAAAGTTTTTCGCCGATAATTACATGTTATTTTTACATTTCAGCTGCTACAGGGCAATATTTCTTATCTTCAATCAACCATCAATCGATCAACCTACGATCCAGAGCAGTTTGCGACGTAATTTAGCCGCAGCGTCCAACTATATCATCATGACGAATCCTTACCAGCCGAGATGTAAACAATCTGGTAAGCAATGGAGTGAAAGTGTTTCATCCGAATTATTTTATGATTTCTGGTGTTGTATTTTGTTCTTGCAGCATTACGAACGCAAACTGCATCTTTACTGATGATTTAATTTGGTTTCATCAGTTGCACTTCATTCAGTCACGACCGATTTACTTTAGTGTAGCATTCGATTCAAATCGCCATCGGTTTGGGCATGCATCAATGCATAATCCCGCATCGTAAACAGTCAGGTAAGTTGAAAGGAAAGTGTTCTTTATCCGCAATGGATTTCCCCATATCACATTGTGTTGTGTGATGTCAGCAGCGCATCTGGTGTAAGGTTTATATTCTGTGCAAGCAGCGTGATTATCATTCCGGTGGTCTGGTTCCGACTCAGAACACTTGCACGTAACCTGCCCGGTATACATGGACATAGGTATCGTTGCGTTGGATAACGCACCGAAGAAACTTCTTGAAACATGCAGGTGAGTTGTGATGTGTATGTTTGCTAGTTCGTATAACGTTGCTAATGTTTGATTATTATTGTGTTTTTACAGCTAAACTGATATCGTTGCGCATCTTTATTACAAGCAACGCAAAAAAGACATTGCGTTTAGTGGCCATCCAGCCGGATTTGGTTTGGTGCGTTTGGCGACCAGACGGAAAAACTATACTTGTGACAGTGTTTTCGAAACGAACAGCTTTATTGCCGAATATCAGGTGAGATTAATCAAGAGATAAAAAACGATTCGAAGCAGTCCTCCCATATATAAATCCTAATGCTCTGCTTATTTTAAATTTCAGCTGCATCTGTTTTGTTCGTCCTATATTTTTCACATAACGAAGGCGTCTGTATCAACTTGTAGTCAGCATAAGCATGTACGAATGGTGTAACGTTTTTTAGCAACAGAGGAAACAGGCACATGATTGCTTTCATCAGAAGTTACAGTCGGAATCAAGCAGGTAAATAAAATAAGTTATGAAAATGTTTTATTATTGATAGTTAGTTGATAAGCTTTGATTTAATGTTATCATTCTTTTGTTCTAGCAACACGTTTAATGGAAAAGTGTTGTTAGCCTGTTAGCATTGCTGCTGTAAATGCAACGTTTTCAGTGGCAATTAAAATGGAAGATCCACGAAATACGTTTGGAACTTCTAAGTGCAGTGTCTTCGAATTCGTACTTTATGAATTCAAATGGGGAATGAAGGTTATGGGCAGTAATCAGGTAAGATATGAAGTTAAAATCGACGATACGAATGAGTTTGTTCATATCTATATTTAAATAATGTTCTCTGTTTTGCTAGCACGAACGTTCAAACACGATGTGTGTGAGGATTCGCACCCTTTAATGCATTTAAGCTTAACGACCACACTACACGATAGGTCAAAGCCACCAGGTGTTTAATTTTCTCCAGTTTTACTTCCTTGGTTGGCTTCAGTTTCATGAAAAGCATCTTCGGCGCCGTTACAGTTCATCGGAATATTTCCAGGAATTATTTTGGTAAGTCATCTTCTAAAAGACGTATTGTAATAATACCATACATATGCCGTAGAATACGGGAAAGTATATTTCCGATTTTATATATTCACTAAAGTTATTGAAACATTTTAGATAACCCGCCATTCATCAAACGTCCTCCGCTTCAATGCATGATGCTGATGTCTACTGCCTTCAACAACACCGCCAGTATCAGAACTGGTAGACGGAAAGATCAACTGGTAAGCTGATATTCTATTATTTAAAACAATTGGGGAAATAACTTTGAAAACTTAAAAGTTTTTAATATTAATTTGGTTCCGTTTAATGCAACAGTTTTATCACAAAAAATCGAGTCCATGTAATAAGAAAATATTAGATAAGAAAAATCAACATTAAATTCTTATACCTAAAAGGTGAACTAACACATCGTAATTCGTGGATATCAACGATACTGAGTTGATGTAGGAAATTTCGTATATCAATTTATTTAATTGATATCTTCTACACTCTATAATAACAATGCCTTGTTCATATCATTCAGCAATAATATCAACTCGATTACGATTCGTTAAGGCAATTTATTATTTATCCTTTTTACTATTTTACATTCCAGATTCGAATCATGATCATCACTGCATTTGATAGAGATCGTAAATCTTGTGTGTTCACCAAAAAAATGGTAAATAAAATGAAAACCAAACTAAAACAATTTTCGTTCAGCGTATTTATTCGGCGCACGGGCTGTGACGTCACAGCCAAGCGTCGGAGTGAAAGAAACAAATACACCGCGGGGAAAAGTAACTCAAGGTCCTGGGGTGCTCGTGCGCTCACCACTGAAATAGCCCGCGAAGACGCTGCTATCGCGGGGAGTTGTCGCTGCCGGCTATTATTTGCCGATAGCCGGCTAGATCCCGCTCAACTCGAGTTTATCGCATTCAAATGGGTAGTTGGGATGCGATTAATGGGAGCAGATGATAGTATGAGCATTGAATGATTGATCTCCCAACGGGTGCCATATTGCCACCGACCCCCTAAAGCGGTGATAAAATAGCACGTCCAAACGGGGATCGTGCTTTGTATCATAACAAACTCATTCGAATTAATAATACTCTTGTAGCGATTCGCATATTTTTGTACCCGTTGTAATGTATCCTTCTATAAACATTGAAATGATATCAACAATCGATAAAGTTGACTATTGCCAGAAACACAGTTAAATGGAAGATTAGACACTGTAAACATATGTATGCCCTGCGCGTTGCCTACATTTAGGAGTTTTTTTTTTTTAATATTTCAATTTATAGTTTTTCACCATTTTTAGACCAATTTATATGTATTCATCAATTTTCAACTTAAAATTAATTATTTTCATACTTAAAATATTCTAAATCAATCATTTAGATGAATGAATGAAATTTTAATGGTTTTTACCACATTATTCAATTAAAGCACTACTATATGAACCCCATAAACGAAACCATTTCTGTCTAAAAGCGTCGACCATACGACGGAAGAGCACGAGCAAACTCGTATGAACAATCTAAACTAACGTTACTGCCAAATGAATTTCATGGTTGTTGAGTTTAGTAGATTTTAATTGCATCCTCCAAGACCCATCACTCGTATCCCACGGAAGTAACGTCCATTCGACGGTACTCGGTTGCGGGCGAATGTTGGCGCACCGCCCGGCCAGTGATTGCAGAACCACAGCCAAAAATCTGGCCTTTATTATTACACCCGTATGGAACGTAAAACAAATACACGTAAGCCCAGCCCGCGACCCGGCCGGAGCACACAAAACCAGCGAAACCGAAAACGAATTTGGGTGGATGCTCCTTTTTCCCGGCTCCGGCGCGTTTGGACTCAGCTCAGTTCACGCCGTACCGCATCGGCCCAGAAATAGGCCCGTTATGCAGCCCACCACCAAGGGCTTCGGGGTAGATGGACAGAAATCTGTGTCTCGACCGGAGGAAGGCCATTCCCCCCGAAAGCCTCCCAACGGGACGGGCAATACTCATCGACATGAAATGGATACATAATGCAGTGGGGAAACGTCAAATAAACGTAAATGTGAAAAGAAAAATTCTCTTTATGTCCATTCTGGGCGATTTGGAAGCTGACGACGTCAGAATTATGAACGGAACACCGCTCCGTTTGTTCATTGGTTCACCTTTTTCCCTATGTTTAGTGATCCTATGTGCATATGCCTTGTTTCTTTAAAACTGTTGAGAAACCAAAATAATGTTAAAGTGCTTAGGTAAAATTTAAAATCATATCAGAGTGATTATTCCATTATTCCTACAATTCCAAATCTAAAGTTCAAACATGAAGTGTTTTTTTTTCTATTTTAAACTGCATGAAATGAAACAACAAACAAATTAGTTTTCGTTCCAATCGATGATTTTAAGTGCTAACACTCAGCGCGACGCCTCAAATGGCTATCCGATTACGATGATACACGAGTGATGGAAGTTACACCGTTGATAAATCACATTACACCCGTTCCGGGCACCCGCTTTAGGAATGTTTAATCACATTCATTATTTATGTAATTACACACCACAAATGTACGGGGTGATACGAGCATAAATTTGATCTATTTAATTTGCTAACAACGATCGCTTCCTCTCGTACCGCACCTCCTGGCTCCGACAGCGTGGGAAAAAGCTTCCACCTCCACGGGTGTTTTGCTTGGAAATTTGGGCTTTATGCTGCGAGGATACTGGCAAATGCACAAACACTAGGTCATTATCTATCTGATGTATGTAAACAAAATAACATCGGTTTTGTTCGGGATTTCATAAGTTTATTTTTGGCAATATTGTTTACGATGGATTAGGTAAATGAAAATAAATCAAACGAGTTTAATGGTAACTGTACAAATGTTAACACATAATTGTTTACAATTCTTTACTAGAAAAACATAAACTCTATGTTTCTTTTTAAACATTGTAAACTGTTTTCACTGTTTATTAATCCGTGAAAATTTTTATCAAACCTCACAAATCTCCCAAAAGCACACTCACCCTAGGACGAAATGTACCACACACCTGTGTGAAGCTTTTTGCGGTTTTAAACAAAACGGCGTGGTTCGGTGTGTTGAAGAAATAAAAACAGCGTGAGCTCATAAACCACTCGTTGCTATTTTAGTGTGTGCTAGCGGAGAACGTTAGTTAAGCAAAGTGCAAAACGAAACGTGAACGTTAGTGCAACTTTTAACGAACCTTCCAGAGCCCGCACCAACACCACCTCCCCCCCAAGGGCGAGCAATAATGTTTTATGCATATGCGATGGTTTTAATGAATCGCTTTGCGTGAAAGTTACTACGAGTGTGCATATTATGAGAAGCGTTATGTTCTAAAATAATTTTATAGGTGCACTTACCTTTCAGAGCCCACACTTGCGAGGCTGGCAAGAGCTGCTGCATCGGTCGTGAATAATCCTTGTTAATGTGTAAGATATTTCTGTGCTTTATAGCTAAGTTTACACGAGCGATGCTCATTATTGCTTTTGTGCGAAACAATCGTGATTCATTGGTTGTCTCAGCTTTCCCGAGACCAACTCGAACGGAAGGATGAGATTCGATTTATTTGTGTATGTTTCCTTCGTCCCATGGGATTCTTGACTGTTTGCTCCCGATTCGCCATGATCAACCATCAATCAGAACGGTACGAAAATAGCATCGAGAATACTATTGAAAAAGTCAGCTTCTTTCCTAGAGCTTGTTCGTCCGCATCGGGCCCGTCGATGTTGATAGAGCCAGGTTTCGAATGCAAGACCTCATGCGTCTGCAAGCGTCCGATCTCTATCCATTTCATCCACAGTTTACGGTCCCATCCTCAAGGTTCTTTCCTTTACACTTGCTGCCCGAATGCTGCAGCTGCTGTTGCTGCAATCCACGTTCTTTCATAACACAATAATGTAATAAAAATTGCAAGCATACAAATGAGACCATATTTATCAGGCGCATCTGAACGTAGCTGCATTCCCGGTTACATTTTCATACAAATCTTCACGACGTCGGTCGTCTCATCTTTCCTTGGACCTCCCGATGATGACGATGATGATGATGATGATGTACCGGTGCCGGTATGCAACCGTTGAAGATATGCATATGGTGAACAACCGTGGGTGCATAAAATATGACATCAGCATATGAAAGCATGTCGGCTTCCTGCCAGATGGAAGGGTATTCTTTCCGATTTGATGAAAAATATGTGCAATACTTGTACCGTCACCTAAGAATGTCTCCTGTATGGCTTTACATTTGAACAGCGATGACTTTATTCATTCGCTCGTCAATAATTAATGACTATTGAAAATGTTTCGTTACGATTCGTGTTCAAATACAGAGATTGAGTACACTTAACTGTCTCCACAAGCGCACCCAAACATCACAAGGATCACTACTTTTCTCACACGAAAATGGCCAACCGGCATTAATATGCGCCTCAAGGCTCAATTCACCGAATGTTGAATTTTATTATTAATTTATCGCGCTCCCTCGCATCGGAAACCTCGCTCGGGGGCGTCGCCTTTCGCGGAGGAAAGGCAATTTCCTTCCATCATTAGCATAGCGCCCGACATTTCGGAACATGCCTTTCCGAATTGCAGCGATGTGTTTTCTTTCCAACCTTTGAACTGCTCCCGGCATTGTAACCCTTAGCACAAAAAAACACACACACACATTTCGATACCCTCATAAGGTACGGAGAAAAAGTGTACTTGCGCGAATTACGACCGGCCCACACACCTCTCCCACCCCGACACCGCGACGGGTTCATCATAAACATAAAACATGCATGACGGCCATCGTGATCTACATGTGCGCTGGCATAGGGCGGTGGAACGGGAGGGGGAGGGCGAGGCGAAAGGCCACATTTCGGTCCCATTCCGTTTGATTTACTCGACGGAGGGTGCAATCACGATTTATGGCGCACATTTTCGGGTGGCCGTTGGTTTGGGTGTAGTGTTTTTTTTATATTTTCATCCTCTACACGCTTTCTTAGCCATCTTTTTTGGAGAATGCTTTTCTTCGACCGTTGCCTGAAGGAAAACTTTTCCACCCGCCGGTGCGCCCTTCGCGTGGTGGGATTTTTGATTTGTTTCTCCGCTGCGTCGTGCGATATGTTTTTGCTCACCACATCCGGCAGGTGCGTGTGGGAATTATGACACTCTCGGCGGAACTTTTCGGTCGGGTGGCATTTGCACACTGTTCGATTGATTCGTTTGATGTACCTTGGGACCCAGACAGACAGACAGGACTCTAATCTAATATTCGACCAAAGGGAACACGTGGCAAGTGAGAGCTTTTTTGTGCGTCCCACAAGTTCATCTTTGCCCAAAAGTGTATGCTCCAGAGGGTCTTGTGAAATGAAATGCTAAAGATAGTAGCAATACGGGAGAAACGCATCTCCGCTACTAAGCTTGTAAGTTATTCATAGATGAAATTTGGGGGACTTTGCATCAGCAGGGCAAAACATATTTTTTACCTATGTTTAAGGAAGCCATTGGTATTTACTTGCTTGGTCCATACGTCCCTGAGAAAGTTCGCAACGTCAGATAAAATTTAGAAAAAAACAGGATAAAACGTTTGTGTGAATGAGAAACTTTGTGAGACTTCTTAAGAACTTTTCAAGTATTAAAATCAATTTTTAAAAAACTAAGAGCTGTCATTGAGTAATAGATTCTATTGCGATAATGTATGGTTTTGTGGATATGATTTTTTTTGATAAATTTTGCTTTATTTCATTATAGATGCAAAAATACAACATACAAATTATAGTCCATTGCTAGCGAAAACATTGAACAGTTAAAATCATTATCGAACGGGTATCGGATAAAACTCCATAGTTCACATTTATTTATATATAAATTGTACATTGACAACAGTTGTTTGTTGCAACAATTAAATTTGTTATGCCGCTCAGTTGTGCTTTGGTATCTCAGAATTTTTTGTAAGCATTGCATTACTGTTCATTTTGAATATATTTTTATATTTATTTTGAGTAGTATAAAAGGTCTATAAGAATCGTCAATGTGAGGGATTTTAAAATTGCCTTGTTTTCACCTACATAAAGAAAACGTCATCTTCTTCGTATGGAATATTACTTATTAAATGAATAATTCTCCTAGCGTGATTTTGAAGTGTAAGCGAAAGATTTAATTGAGGGTTCTGTAAGTATCTTCTGCCTTATATGAGATAATATTTATTTTTAGGTTCTCTCAAAGAAGAATATTAATGTCATTGCCAAATATATCATTTCATCATCTTATAACCTTATCTTGTCTTTGCGATAGAGCGAGGTCGTCTTCAGAGGAAAACCAAAGCGCAAAAACCGGCGAAAGATGAGTTCACCCAAGGCTTCGTTGCATTGACTGCTTTGCATGGAGGTTCTCTAATTTATTTTGAATTTTTTTTTATCGCCTTAAAACTTAGTTACCTCCGTGTGTCATCCATTACGTTGCCAGTGAAAACGATGTTTTTCACTTCCTATCCTGATTGGTGCTAGGAAGGAAAAGCTCCATGAATCTATATTCATGATTGAACGCTTTCTTGAGCATCCCAGGAGTGAATGGTGATTGATGAAACGCAATTTTTCCTCCTTCCCTCTCTTTCTAACACTCTCTCTCTCTTTCTCTCTCTCTCTCTCTCTCTCTTTCTCTCTCTCTCTCTCTTTCATACTAATAGTTGGTTTAGTTTCCTTTGGTTGTCAGGCCAGGGACTTGGAAAGTTCCTATGATAGACAGGTACTTCTTTCGATGGGAAAGGTGGGCAAAACCTGATACCACACCTTGGCAATGGTTTGGTGAAGAGAATGAAAGCTTATTTCTTGTCACTCTTGCAGGGGGGAGTGTATGGAGTGCGAGGGAGTGTTCTCGATAATTCAAAACTACCCCTTTTTGCATCCGAGATAGGTAAAGCTACCGTAAGTGTTCCCGTGGCGATACGATTTGCTTATGATGTGTTCCATTTTTCATTTGCCCCCAACCAACCACCTCGTATGTGCCATGGCATGCGACAAATCCTTGGCATTGCCAGGCGGCACCCGGGCAACTGCAGCGCACACAGGAGGTGTTAACCAGAAAGTCCAAACTATAAACGAGCAGAAAACAAGTTACACGAACATAAATTTCCACTTTCTCTCCACCGGCGGAAAAGGGGCTGGAAAGGCACGTCGAAGGAATTTGCCATCCTCCGCTCGTCTTGTATCGGAGTTCCCCCCGTAGAATCTCACCGTCGTAGAACGGTTTCGGCGAGTGAAATTCGAACCGAATGTAAGATTCCAATCACGTTCCCTTCAGATCTGCCTTCACCAAGCCAGAGCCTTCGTACGGATGGTTTGTAAACTTTCACTCCGACACCTTGCACACCGAAAGCTCACCCAGAGGACGGAGGAACGACTGCTTCAAGTACCCTACCGCCGCTTATCGCCCCAGGGCCAGGAACCTTGCATCGGACGGAGCGACTGATTGATGCACCGATCCCGGGACGAAAATCTGGTACGAAACTGTCGAATAAGCAGTAATCGAATTTCGATCGAAACTGATTTCGTGCGTATGGGAAGCACGTCACCGGGCTTGGTGCTGATAAGTTTTACGCTTTACGCTTTCCTGTTCGAAACCAATAATTTATTCCCCCACGGACTTATTGCAAAGCTTTTAATGATTAAACACTTGAAGAATGTTTTTATGCAGTGAACTCTTGGCTCAACGCTGAAGACTATCATTTTCATGCTCAGTTTCAAAGTTCTCTTTGAACCACTTGGAGGTGGGAGGTAAGATAATAGTATTACCATTTAGAAAAATATTCTGTTAGTTTTATCGAACAAAACTTACACTAAACTACATTTTTAGTATTTTTAATTAAAACATACAAAACATCTATTGTTTGTTAACTTGCGAGAGTAAGTGAGTAATTTATTAACAAAATGTAATGGAAAACTGTAAAATATAACATGAACAAATAAATGAATAGTTTATGTTTAGATGGCATTTTTGAAATCAAAGACCATGTGTTGTGTTGTTACTTCTAGAAACAATCATATATTTTTACTGATTTTATATAACATATTTCTGCTGATCTTCCATAATTAAAAATACTCTTAGCTCAAGGATGCAATAAACACCCATCCTTTCGTGGTATGAACAAAACGAACATTAAAAATATAAATAGATGTTAATAAAGTGTTGCGAGTTTAGAACAGTTACGGAAATCAATTTGGATACTAACATCGCTTGTTTCCTGGAATTAAAACCTAAATCTAATTCAATTTGTAGTGAAACCTCACCTCACCAAGAGAGTTGAGCTTTAATTTGTTTTTCATTGAACTGGAAATTAATTTCTACCGGTAAAATTAATTCGTCAATTTATAGGCAATCTTCCGGTATTCTTCCGCCACCGAATTATGGTATTTACGCGGAGGTGATGGAATGTATAATTTCCACCCAAAGGACTCCGGCACGTGGCTATAGTTCGCCCGATGTAACGCAAACGACTGCTTAAACAACGCCTTGCGTACTTCCGCTCGTGGGAGCCGTATCACAGTATCATCTTACACAGTGGCGGATTTACACTTCTCGGGGCCCTAAGCGGGAAACTGAAAGGGGCCCCTATCAAATGGCTTACAGGATTTTTTGTATTGATCCCACGACTTTTGGTTGTTTTAAATCATTGAAAAAAAACTTGGTTAAATATTTAAACAATTTTTAAAGTATTTTCCTTACTCTTGTTGCAAATTATTTAATTATTACATATCTTTAACATTGGTTTCTTTTCATTAACACTGTTCATTTCGTGTTTTTTTGTACAACGCTTTTTGATAGCAGTTAATTTTATTTAACAAACAAAATAACTCGAAAAATTGCATTGTTTAAATTGCCACATTGATTTCATGTTATTCAATAATAATTAAAAATAGTTAAATTTAAAATAAATCTAATTAAACAAACAATTCAATCCATTCTTCAAACAATTATATATACATAATTATTCACGTATCGAAAACAATCCAACCCATATGTAACACTATTTCCTTAAGTTCTACATTATTTAACTTCTATTTATATCCCCGCGAATCCTTTTGGAAAAAAACCTGAAGTTTATAATGACCAATAACGTTCAAATAGTTTTTCTTCTAGTTTTTCTTCTCGCAAATTCATTTATGATAGTGGTTGTATCTATTTTGTCCAAATATTCTTGCTCTATATACAATATTGCCAAATTATTTAATTTTGCTTCTCCTAACGAGTTTCGTATATAATTTTTCACACGCTTTAAAGCTGAAAATGTTCTTTCGCCCGAAGCATTCGATCTTTGGATATAAGATACAAATTCCTGATGTCGTGATTGGCGTTGCAGTCCTTTTGTTCAGCTCCTATTTCATTTTCGCTGCAACTATTTTCATTTAGAAATGTGATAAAATGATTAAATTCATCTTCAAGGGTGCATACATCGATATCAAGTGAATATAACTGTTTAATTTTTTCGATACATTCTTTTTTTTTCATGTTCGGCATGTTCCACTCACAAAAAATTTTGAATGGTTCTAAAATTTCTTCATATTTTTCTGTCCTTTGCGTTAATTGTTGAATAATATTGTCACAAATAACAAAAAAAACATTGATCTTAAAATGTTGTCTCGCTGTGAGTTCACTTTCGTTTCCTGTTGATTCAGTAATTAAAAATTTGCGTTTTTTTCTAATCTGTTCATGATTTTCACTAAATGATAATCCTGACATAACTGTAGCTTCCTCCTCTATGCAATCAAAAGTATTCCTATAATTTACAATATATTGTTGCAGTGATCGTAATAGGGCTGAGCCTTTCATGATTTCATTATCTATAGATTGCAACGACTTGTTAGTGGCATTCATTCTCTGTAGAATACTGTTCCATATTACAGTCAGCAAATAAAAATCAAATTTAGACATTTTTTTGTGGAGAGTTTTGGCCTCTTCAATTGTTGAGTTTTTTTTATCTGAAGATGTAATTATTTCTTTTAAAGCCTCTTTAATGCCTTCATGACCGGTTTTGATTGCATTTACTGCATCAGCCCTAGCAGACCACCTGGTTTCTATAATTCTTTTTAAAAGTATGGGCCTCTGATCCTGTGATTTTAATTTATTTGTCAAAATATTCCAGCGATTTGTTGATGATGAAAAAAATGTAAAAAGTTTCTGGATAAATGAGAAATAATGAATAGCTGCACTACAATTTTCTGCAGAAAAATTACCAACAAGATTTAACGAATGGTTTGAACATGGCACAAAAACCGCACTTGGGCAATATTGTTTGATCCGAGCTTGTAAGCCAGAATATTTCCCTGCCATATTTGAAGCGTTGTCGTACGATTGACCTCGACAATTTTTAATGTCTAGATTTAGGCTCTGTAAAAAATTTATTACTTCTTGCTCTAAGTGTAACGAATTATGTTTGTGAGTTGGGATGAATCCTAAAAAACGCTCTGTAATATTTCCTGATTCAGAGACATATCTTATAACGAAGGTTATTTGATCGACGTGTGATATATCAGGAGTAGAGTCTACAATTATACTGTAATAAAATGCTGCTTTGATTTCTCCAATGATTTCGGCTTTAACAAAATTTCCAAGAATTTCTAGAAATTCATCACAAATATTATGAGATAGGTAACTCACATTGCCGCTTCCTTGGCTTCCAAATTTTTGCATGTGATGCTTCAAAAAATCATCGTATTTGCTTAAATATTGTAAGCATGTCATATAGTTTCCTTTCCGATTTGAGTTTTTTCCTTCATTATGTCCTCTAAAACCTAGTCCCAAACGGCTGAGTAATTTTATCGTCGAGACGATTCTCTTTAAAACTTCTTTCCAATATCCTTCTTCTTTCATACGCTCTTCTACAATCTTAGAATCTATTCTTTCTAGATTCGATGATCTTCTATACAAAATACACATTGATGAAATATGGTCCTTTGAACTTTCGTGTTCCGTCAGCACATTGGTGATTGATCTCCAATTATTATAACCTGATTTTAATTTGGAAGAAGACTTCGAAAACAATTTACAGGGATAACAATAAACGCTGTTTGTAGTCTCAGAGTATATCAGCCAAGTTCGTTCCTCGAGAGTGCCGTTAGATTTTTTCCGTTGAAAATGATCAAGTGTTAGACTTCTATGGTAAACACCTGCCTTATCTTTGTACAATAATTTTGATTTAGATATGTCTCCAATATTTTTAGGTTTATGTTTAAGGACGTGCTCAATAAAGTTATCGCCAAAATTGGTTGGCCAAAAAGCTATATCGGTCACTGTGTCGGTAGGTTGGTCATTAATGGCTTGGAAAGTATTATCACTAGCGGCTTGTTCAACAAATTTAACTGAATTGGTTGAGGAACTACTGATTACATTTGTTTCATTTTCCACACCTTGCCTCTTTGCATCCTCCTTGGCATCTTTGCACACAGTTTTATCGTTTGAACACTTTTTAGTTATATCTGGACATAACACTGATTCACTCGAACATTTTGGCAACGTTTCTATTGACAAAAACTTGTGTAGCGCATTTCTTTGGCTCTCAACCAGTTCTTCATCTTTTTTACTTTTTTTGCGCTTTTCAGCTCCACTTTGGTACCTTTTCATGATGTGTCTTTGCTTCAATTAATGTAACAGTTTATAGGAATTTAAACTTTCTGTTTTATAAAACACTGCACAGTGACCACAATCATGGAAAAAAGTTGAGAAATCAAAAAAGCAAAATTTATCAGAATAATGACATGTATTCAAACCACACGTTCATATTTACCTGAATTAAGCTCATACACAACACAAATTGAAATGATTAGTTTTAAAATGTATCTCTTTTACACAACGATCTCCAACAGTTCTTTGTTTGAAAATCACTTATATTTTTGAGCACAAACAAAGCGTTATATCCATTTTGAAATAAAATTGATATCAATCACCTACAAAAAATTTTGCACTCGCAACGCAATCCAGCACAATAGGACAAACTATATCAATCAAGGTAGATATAAAATTCATCAACACAAAATATTTGAAAATTGAAATTATGCGATACAAGCGATAACTTTGATCTTCCTAGCTCGACTTCCACAGGTTGACTAATCGTCGACTGACCTGATGCATACAGTTGTTGTGATATGAGTCCAATTTTTGCATACAGTACCAGGCACTCATAGTCGGACGCTTGAAAATCGAACAATCTTTTCACTTTGAGTTAAGTTATCTTCTTCTTCAAAGCAACTAGCGACACGAAACTTCACAGGGGACCAAAAAAGGGGATGCAAAAAAAAGAAACAAAAAAACTCCTATTGCAGAAATAATGGGACACGAATGAAAAAAGTCTTGTTTTCGAGCCAGGCACTAAAAATCGGACACCTTACACGTCACACAAAAACCATTTTTTTTGTATGATCGACCACGAAGGCGACCTCTCTGACCTTTTGTCCCCATCCCGCATGTGCAACAATAAGGTAGAGCTAGAATGGGAGGGTTAAACACACAAAAACCATTGTTTTAATCTTTGGTAGCATTACCATTGGCAGTTATTACTGCTTGTTATCTTTTGGGTACACTTTCAACTAACTTCAGACACATTTTTTGGTCAATTTTTTTCAATTCTTCTTTCACTAATGATACCAATATTGATAAGTATTCCAATTGATAAGGCAAAGCGATACATTGTGAATACCACGAGTCTTACTATGAGCTCGACTAGATAGAAGTTCGGTGCCTGTAGTGTTTTCGGGGCCCCTTATGAGCTCGGGGCCCCCCGCGGCCGCTCAGTCCGCTCACCGTTAAACCCGCCACTGATCTTACAACTGTCTCAACCCATCGTCGGTCATTTCAATGGGGACAATCAATTGGATGGATGGTTTGATCGAGGTTCGCAGTGAAAGCACCGTGCAAATTGCCCCCGGGACTCCACCGCTTTATGCTTACCGATGGTTGCCCAGTGGTGCATTCTAATTAATGCTGATCCACCGGAAATCCAGTCGCTCGGAAAAGCTGCCCACTGCGGTGTAAACAGATTGTACTATCGATTCCTGTTTGTTCCGCAGGGCACGCGCGGGTACCTTTAATTGGTAAAGGAGGGTTTGTACGAATGACGTCTGGTACGTGTGTTCGGTCAACCGTCAGGATCAAGTCGTTGCGTTGGATTCACTAGGACATTCAATTGAGCGATTAAACTGATTTTAAGTGCCTAATTTCAGCAGCTGTGAATACTTCGTAGAATGTATAGAATTTGACAGTATCACTGTTCAATGAGGGTTCTAAAACGTGTCATTTTGAACCTTATTCTTTTTAAGTTGAAGGTTGAACCATGAGATTGGTTGCCTTGACATTGTATTCCAAAGGATTAGTGATTTAAATTTATTTTCGCTGTACTACCACTTCCCTATACATATTCCCCACTCTTCTTTTTCTTCTTCTTGGCGTAACGACCTTGTTGGTAGACTCGTAGTTTTCCCAAAAAGAAAACTCCTCCATCTAGATATGACGGCAGAGAAAAAGAAATGTAGCTTGAAGCCTCGTGCAAAATGCATGTGTGAAATTAGATTCTACGTTAAGTAGGCCACGGTTCAAACAAGCATGAGTTTAACTGACTAAAACGCCCCCTTCCAAGCTGCAAGGCATGCGCTGCGTTGAGTTGGATAAATTATCCTTCGTTTTACGGAGCAAAACCAGCGAGAGCGGATGAACAAACGAACAAGCTTACCAAAGTCGCCCGTTAATTCGCTTCCAATCCCCACAACCTCATTGCCCTGTGCCTTGTGCGGGCCGTTGGCGGTCGGATTAGGTCGACTTTAACCGTACCATCATCATTATCACCATCATCTTCATCATCATCGCCACCGGGAGTCGCTGGTCGGGAGCATTGTGCGACTTTTTTTTGTCCGTTCTTTCGTTCCTCTCGTTAGCGCAAGTCTGTTGGCGAAGTAACAACCGACAATTTCCGCCGTACTTCAACCGGAAGGGACAATCCCGCGGAAGGTACTTCAGAAGTTGCCAGCTTTCGCCCGGTGCCGGATTATATTTCACGAGAGAAACATCCGGCGCAAGGTCCTTCACCACCGCCAACGGCTCGCGTTTGGGCCCGCGCGAGGATAAACTACGAACGTGGCCACGACAACGGCGATCCACCGAGCAAGCGGTCCACCTACGACCGGATGCAGAATCAGGAAGTTCAAAAACCTCACCCAACGGCATTCCGTGGCCAAACGCCTTTCTCCCCGCCGCTTGGTCTATTGTGCGCGGCTTACGAGGAACACGATTTTCTCCGGTGGAAAAGTCAAAACAAACCATGACGGCAATGACGTCGGCCGGGAAAAAAACTCCTTGTGCCCGGTACCGCGGGTACGGAACCGGGTTCCATCCGGTCGAATGGGGGTTTGTGTGTGGGGTTTGGGTTGCATTCTCCGCCGGAAATAGTACAACGTAAACTCGCCCGTTCAAAAGTCAGCATGAAAACGTGCAGTGTGAAAAATAAACAAACAACGAATCGTTTCCAGTTGTTGACCATCCCGAGCGGCTGTTGAATAAATAACTATAATGAAATTACACCACAGTGACTATCGAAGCAACGCATTCCAAAGGGTGTGTTATAAACTAAGGAAAACAATTAGAGACTGGAATACATAAGGAGCGTTAAAATATAAAAAAATATATGTAAGATATTTAACGATAGCGAAAGTAACTATTACTTAAAATCATATGAGCTTATTGAACCCTTGATATATTACCTAAAATAACTTTTGTCGAGGTCCTCAAAATTAACTTTATCTAACTTGTTAATAATAACCTCTCGCCGAAATCTTCTTGAACTCACACATAATCGGTATAAAACTTTAATTCCAATCGTAATCCCAAAACGAAGTGGCCATAAAGCCTCCATAATCCAAAGAGGAAAAAAAACAGACAATCTTACCAAAGATCCTAATTGTTCCATCCTTTCTACCGGCGGACCATTGGTGCGTAAAAGCCTTCGAATTGTTGTGTTTTATTTATCGAGAGAAAAAATAAAGCAAACCTTCTACCCATCTCCAACGGCCTTCATAAACTGGGCTCAATTTGCGCAGATCAATAGCTATTACGGGCGTTTATCTATTGCATTATTTACGAGCGTAATTAGTCGCCAAAGTCGCAGCTAACGAGCCGGCAACGATCGGTAAGCGTCTCGGATGTAACGCGCGCGCGTTTCGGCTCCCGAAGATGGCCGTTTTACGCACCAAAGTATCGCGCAACGGTGTCTGTTTATTCCGCTCCGGTTCACCGAGTCGAGTCTTTGAGAGCACCGAGGCACACAACCGCAAAGGCACTCGCAAAGTGAACCGACCGTCGGATGGCGTGAACCATTGCTTAGCATAAATCATTCATCTGTCAGATTACATTCTGCCATCGAATAAGGGGCCATCCTTCGGCCAACATGCGAGTGGCGTACCCATAAAGCTTCCTTGCCGGATAGCGTAAGGATTTCCTCCCTCAGCACATGGACAGTTCCGCTAGGGCAATACCATTACGGCCCAGCCATGCTATACGGTAGCGAAAATCGATCAAATCGGAGCCTTGGCCTAAGTGCTCTTCCGCCATCCACCGAAAGGGGCTAATTCCCAATTCATATAACCATCGCACCATCGTACGGTCCATCGTTTCGCAAGGCACTTGGACAGCGACCCTATCATCCGGCCCCATTTGGTGCGCCAGGGAACCGTTGGGTGCCGCGACATTCGACAATTAGACCCAACCGGGCCCGATGGAGGCGCCTGGTGGAAGGTTCCCAACTACAATGGCCTCACCATAAGGCGGCCGATAACAGTTCCACACCCCGATGCGCATTGTTGGCAAAAGCTGTTAATTGCTTGTACAAATCATTCCACCAGACGCGCGATGCCGAAAAGCGAGAGAAGAAAACCAAATGGAAAAGGAGCAGCTCGGGGAGTCGGTTGTATTATAAGCTGTTCAATCCCAAACTCTCCGTCTTTATGTCAAGCTTTGCTCCAAGCGATCGTTTGCGGTTGCCAAAAGTTGACGTCTGGTGAAGACATAAACTTTACGGTTAATAGTTGAGGATAATCTTTGTCACATTTCTACTTTTCTTTTTGTTACGTCAAACCTTTAAAAACAGGGGACATTTTCAAAGCAATTAAAGAAGTGTAAATGGGAGAATAGAGGGATAATTTATTTTCAAAACTGGCCAAAAACGTTTTCGCAAATTTAATCGAAGGGAATTTAAAAATTAATTTCATCGATTGCAGCATTTTTTAGCGAGAATATTATTTGAAAATTGTGTAAGGAAAACTTCTGAGATTAATTTCCCAATATATCCTGAGAATATTACCCAATCTGTTCATCTCTATACGGGTCCATAGTGATGCAGTTGAACGATTATTTCGAGACAAAATTAACTGCCCAGAAGGTAAGCAGAACATTCACCACGCTTTTACCTTCATCAAATAGGGGTTGACCGTGGGCAAGCTTTCATGACATCCACACAAACCACAGATCCTCCATACCCAATTCTTGTCCTTTTGGGAGGTCAGTAGATTCATCCCAGTGACTATAAATCACAGCCCATTAAATGTCCAATCTTTGACAACCGCTCACCGATGCAGCTTTCACCACGGCAGGTTCGAGTGGTAAGTTTCATTAAAAACCCCTTTTTAATTGTTTTTGCCAATCGTTAAACACACAAAACACTATTTTTCTAAACGATCTGGGATTTATGTGAAGTTGTGCTTTTTGTGAGTGTGTATTTTTTAATTAAATTGGGTGAATTTTTGACCGCAGCTTTTTTATTGGTACATTACGTTTTTAATTTGGTGAGAATTTTATGGCAGGCAGTTTCAAGCCTTGGATTAGGATTACGGAATCAACAGAAAGAGATTGTAAAAGGTACAATAAAATACAAAAGTTCGTAATATTTAATTTGCTATACGAATTTTACTTAAGATGGATCATAATGGATAGCTTCTCGCTCTTAAATATTTCAACATTACTAAATAATCTCCGTGTATTATTAATTTTCAAAGAAATTTTGCGTAACCGTAATAGAATATTATAACTGTGTAAAAAAGCCCAATTAGGCCAGCATAAAGTATCACAAACCCAGGACGACCGTAGAATGAAACGAATGAATCGACCGGCCAAAGGATAGCAATTTATGTTACGGATCGACCTTTCATTGGATACGTACCCATTCACTCGGCGAGGAGAACAGCAAACGACGGAAAATCCAGGAAAAAATCCGGGACATGCCTTTATCTTTTTATTCTTCCGTTGTTTTGCCTATGGTATCTTAAGAATAGTTTATGGGATCCTTAGGCCACACGAAATGTGGAGCGAAATAAAAATCATCATTTACCATTTCGCTTCACAACAAATAACCATAATTTAAATCGATCCGGTCCGGGTCAGTCTCAGTAGCCGCACCGCACCTTCACCTCTCCGTGATCGGTGGCTAATGGAGGGAGAGGGGTTTTTTTTATTTAGGAAACTTTCCCTTCAATGTGCGTCCCGAAAGGAACAAACAAAGAAGGGAAAACTCCCCGTTCTAAGACCTCACGATTGCTTCCGTTCTGTATTTCAATGGATGAAAGAAGCGAAGACCAAAACCAGGATCTTTAACCGGTTAGGCGGAGAAGGGGAGTGGTAGAAGAGGGTAAAAAAAGTTGCTTCATCCGACAACTTGTGTCGACAAACCATATTTCAAGCGTGGGAGACCAATAAAGTTGAATTTTCAATGCAGTATGCCCTCCGGTGTCGGTGACTTGTTCTTTCGTTTTTTCCCCCCTCACCCCATGACGTCTTGCCCATCCCCTGCACCGCCCAGAGCATAACGACCGAATTCCAATGTGCTGTACACTTTGGCTAATGCAAAAGAAAGCCATCCTTTCCCGCCTTTCTCCCGGGGGGGAAAAAAAGACGACCATGCAACGACGTGTTGCTGGTTCTTGTTGCCGTTGGTTTTTGGTTAGCAAACTTTCTGGTGCAAACTTTTGACATTCACACCACACTAACAAACCCATCGGCGAGGATGGACGAGCAGCCGACACCGCCCAGGACAGCAAGGAGGAAGCTCGGTTTCCGCAAGCCGAGCGAAACTTTGTAGCTATGCTAGTGTGTCAAACGGGGGACCGCAAGCTGTATAAGTGCGAGTTGTGCAAGGCAAGCGTCTGCTGCTGCTGCTGCTTATCTGCATTTTTGGGATTGAAACTACTTTTTTCTTTAATGTCAAAAGTCATCTGTGCAGCCACTCAACTGGGTAGCGGTGACAAGCTCAACCTAGTTGGAGTAACTATCCTTGACTAAATTAATTTTTGGATAGCTTTTCCGAGAAAAGTGTTTTATAGCAGCACTTGTTAGGGAACTTAATAGGTCGGATTTGATAGAAAATATATTACATCTTGCGGTGAGGTTGCTCGAATATCAAGTTCTTTGTTATTCTAATAACATGTTCGGGTAGGAAATATAAATCATATGTTTTCCAGTTCCAAAACATATACACGATTATCCTACAGCTTTCATATATATTTTTTGTGAAAGATACTAATTTTAGCACTTCTAAATAAATCTTCACAACTTACGATAAGGTTGGTTACATAAAATGTGTGCTTGAAAGTCAGTTAATAAACTTTAACCCCCAAGAGTGTTACCCAAAGCTTTAAAAATACTATTTACAGTTACAATGTACGAATCACCATATTAATAACAAGCCTTGTTACAATTTCGAACCATTTATTTTCCTCAAATCATCGCAACAAGTAATAGTTTATCAACTATAATTTTATTGCGGTCAAAAACTTGTAGAAAACTTGTTGAGCCTCAGGCTTCAGTTCTTCCGTTTGGCCTGTTGCATGTTTCCAACTGGCGGATAAAACAAATCCAGTACATCCTCTGTGAGTTTTGCTAGAAGCTTTCCCTCCACATTTCACCTTTTCTTGCAGCTGCTGCTCGTTTGTTTACGCCCTCTCCTCCCCAAAAACAACAAACGCAAATGCAGTTGCGTTGGCCAGTGAAAAGTGCATCCGTTAAGTAGGAAACATGCGGCTGCAGGGCACAAACTATGGTCGATCTTTGATTAACATCTACTGTACCCTTCGGACGCCCACTCCTTCAAGCCCTTTGCCCGTGAAATAAACCTCCACCGTTCCTAACGGTGGCGAACCTCGAAAGGGATTGTGTTGACTACACTTCCACGAAATCTGGCTCCGAACTTTTAATCTAATCAATTAAACATACTTCCCCATTTCCCTCCCAGTCGCTTTCGGTGCTTGGCTCCAAGACGTCTCTCATGCTCTCCTTGATTTTTCTCTCACCTTTAGCCTGGTTCTTCGGGTTGCCCGTCGACTTTTGGCGTCGGTAGAGGAAGAAAAAGTTCGTCCACCAGACTCTGCCCCAGCGGTTTCCAAGCACCAAAAAGTGATGGTTTTTGTCCGCCTTCCGCTTTATTTTTCCCCACTATGCAATCTCTTTTTGTCGCAGATTTGCACTTTTAAACCGTTTTTCCATTTCCGGATTAGCATCAGCTTCGCGCTGTTCAACAGACAAAAAAAAACGAGAAGCATACTATCGTTTGTACTGACGAAACGAGGAAACGGAAAACCGGGACAGCGAGAAGACTACCGCAAATTTTTTCCCCGAAAACATTGCAAGCTGTTAGGGGAGCTAATTTATAAGAAAACTTTCGATAATAGAATATTTTAAAATCAACATCCAAGTGTGCGCGGAACATTGGCTTTAAACAGGGAGGGAGGGAGTGGTTCATCTAACCGGAAGCTGCATGATAATAAGACTCCTCTTCTTCCGCCCTTGTTTACCTTACACCCTTCCGAAACTCTTTCGATTCGATTTGGAGCGGTGCCAAAATACTTTCGTCGCCGTCTGCCTAGGTGTACGAGGAATGCCGGGGCGTATATGCCAAGAGTGGGGCTAGGATAAAACCCCTTCAAACCCACACCAACACACACACATACATGAACAGCCGATACTCCCACTGAAGCTCCCATTGGCTGGAGGATTCGATTTAATGGAGCCGAAGTTTGTGCTACTTCGAAACCCAACCAAGCCCAACTTAACCGACACTGCACGCTAACGGGGCGATAGATATACTATATTCTCGACTTTGCCTTTACCGATCGCTTATGGGCTTCGTATCGCATTATCGTGAACGATAATGTGCGACGACGTTTGGCCCCGGAACGATGTGGGTTTTTGGGGGTATAGTTTGGGATCGTTTTATTCCGGCATGTAGGTCCCAGCTTTTCCCACCATCCGGCCTCCATTTCCAAGAGATAGTTCCCCCGAAAGAACACCTTCGTCCTTATGTACGCCTCACAAACGAACCGAAGCCCTGGTTCGAAACACGGGCAACACTTAAGCAAACAGCATCGCAAAACGTAAAAGGAAGTACCAGCTTTAATAGCACGAATGCCCTACCGGGATCAGTGAGCTTGTGCCGGCTAATTGTGTGCGTTTAATCCAAATCCCAAACAGAGGGAAAGGATGTGAGAAGGGTCGAACTTAAGCCCCCTCCCTCACGTGTAGTTTGTCAGTTCGATTGTTTAGGATTGAGTTTTATTGATTTTTGGTCCTGTGGTATGAGAAGTTACGTTCGGGGGAAGTTACAAATCGTAACCGAAGGCTTGTTTGGAAACAAGGGGAATCGTTAGTATTGTTTAGTTTTAAAAAAAACCAGGTCACACGCGGCGAATGTTGGTTGAACTATTGCCAGTCGTTTAATTTATCAAAGTTTTTATTAACCTCTTGAATGGTACAAAAATCGGTTGAAGGAATTTCTCAACTAATAAAATGTATTACTTTAATCCAAATTTTCCATGGAGTGCATTCCACAATCAATACTATGATGACACAATCTTGATAAAACATGACAAATACAATTGAAACGATTATAGCTTATCGTGCATCAAACAGTTCCTAGAGATAAACTTAATTTCAAACCCAGCTACAAATGATCCTCTTATAGCACACTAAACTCGCTTTGTAAGATGTGAAACTCACTCAAAATGCGATGGAAACGCTTGCTTTCTCTAATCACAACTAATCCTGCAGCGATCTTTTCAGACGAAGCGTTCTATCCGTTTGCTTGTGTTTGGAATGGTGAAACTGTTTTCTCAAAATAGCGCTACGTGTTTCGACGTGCACCATACGAAGGAATCTAGCGAAGAATCTTCGCACTAACAAGATAAAACTGTTCTAAAGCTCCTGAGTAGATGAAAAACAAAATCCACTGCAATAAAGAAAGGTAGAGACGATAACTGAACCACACGTCCACTTTTCCCACCTGACCATCGCCGGCGGCCAGCCCCTTCCGGGCTCCACAGTTCTCCGCCGTTTCTCACCCGAATAAGATCATAATAAAACAAAACCCCGAGCACATACTTACCTTTCGGGCTTCGCTGATCCTGTCTTCCCAGCACATCGTCGGAAAGCTTTATTGATGGAGGAATGTTGTTGGCAAATAAATATAAAAATAAAACCGAAACAAAAACACCCAACACCGCTTACCATTGGATCGATGAGGGAACGACAACGTCGGAATAAAACATCGCTCTCGGAGACCATTGGATTGCAAGAAGCGTTTTGCTCGGCCTTGGAATACGCTCGTTTTCGGGGTGTCCTGATGGCGCATGGACATGCATGGGACACTCTAAGAGATGGCTTAAAAAAGACAATAACAACAACAACAACAACAACAAGACACACACTATTCAGTGTCGTGTGTGAGCTCATAAGCAGATTACATGCCGGACCTTTTTTCTCGGAGCACGAAAGGCGTCGATTTGTGTTTTCCTTTTTTACCCGCTCGCTCCCTTCGAATGAAGTTGTTTTTCCCCCTCGCTTGACCGACGGCTTGGTCTAACGACTGAGTGTTGGTGAAAAGAAGCAAAACCGTACCGCATGTGAATCTCCAGCGCAGCACTGATTTATTTCCCTCGCTTTCCATCGTTTCCACGTTCACTTAAGATTGGTTCCAGCGTCAAGGACCGCTCGAGCTTTGCAGTTGTTCCGTGCCCCACATGAATGTGATTCGAGGAAGGCGAGGGAGAAAGCGGAAGAAGCTAGACGACGCCGGTAGGAAAATCGAGCCGTCGGCAATCTCCTCGCCCGAAATGCTTTATTACACCGATGTTGCTGATTTGTGATTTTCGGTCAGTTTTGGGGTGAGGAGTTTGATTTCAGCCTTTGCGGACAGGCGCCAAGCTTGCCCGAATCATTTGGATAATCGGAACCATCCATTACTACGTGCTGGAGGAACGGAAGGGTATTGGTACATTTCTACAGGCGCGCCGATGTGTGAACATAGTTTTTTTTCCAAGCAATGTAACTGAAACAATAATGTTAAAGAATTCTGAACGCATTTAATTTGTGTCAAATCTAATGCAAAACATTAAACCATATAGTCGGTATCGGTTAGAAAAAATCAGTCGAACAAAAATAACCACAACTAGGAAAAAGGAAAAATATAAATTTAAATTAACACACTTCCCAAAATTTGAGCCCCAATTTAACACAATTTCCCATTGGAATTTAAACCGGTCTAAATTAATCAAAATTTCCGTGGTCCCTTTTCACGCTCCACTGATTCCACCCTATCGGCTAAGGCTACGAAAGAAGCATTAAATTATTGTTTATATTTCACTTCCCGGACACACACACACACACACACACACTCTTTCGGATCTTGGAAGGTAAATGACGCCCAAGATTCTCGATGCAGCCGTAATACAAGCATACCGTCGACTTTCCCTCGAGACGCTCTTTCTAATCGAAAGTAAACACAATTTTCAATCATGCCCAGTCACACAACCCAAGAGGCCGGCAGTGTTAGGAAGGGGGTGGAGATTTTTTCGAAACACCACCCCAAAGTGGAAGGGTCTAAACGTGACAAGGACCTTCCGGACGCCGAAGACCACGCGCTGCTCACGTATCATTTCAATTAATCCGAGCATTCACTATCATTTATTTTTATCGTCCAGTGTTTCCCTCTTTTCCATGACGGTTCACGTCCGGTTCGGTTGCAGTCATTTATGTTGTGCCCTGTTTTTCTTTGCTCCGTTTTGTTTTTATACTTTTCCATCCGCTCCCCCTGTCCCGCTCTTTTGCTGTCTCATTCTCATGCACATTTCCCATTGCTCATCCGGGCGATTTACGACCCGCCGGACGAACGCCCAACCCGGTGCCGGTGCCCTAGCGTTAAGTGTACGTGCATTTGATCCTGTCTCCGTTGGCATTTTCTTTTCCATTTTCCCTTCTCACTCACCCCGGGCCCACCCCCGGTGCCCGGTGGGGCGATGTGACATATTTTCTAAAACACTTCCGCTTTTTTGTGACCCGGTTTGCCATCGTCATCAGCAAACCGGTTTTAATCGTCCTGCCCGAGCCGGTCCGGAACGGGAACCCTGAGCAGTGCGTTCCATGCTGTCGTTACGAGAGATTCTTAATTAATTTTTGCTCATTCCCACACACACACACACACACCACTGCCGTCCAGCAAAAGCAATCCTTTGCCCTTCCCTTACGCGTTGCGCCGGTTACTGACCGAGCAAGGACGTTTGCTTCCCCGGGAGCACCAACATGAAAGAACAACAGTAAAGCATAACGAACGTAACTGGTTCGTGTCGCGTGTAGTTGACCGACAGTTCCAGGACGAGGCAGCGCGTTTGCGTCAAGCGAATTCACTCCGCTCGATATCGAGCGCAAAGAAAAATACTTTCCTACTTCCGAAGTAGATGGAAGGCCAACTTTTCGATATGTTTATTCCTCTTCGTGTAATGTACAGACATTCTATTCCTGCGATGCCGTCAAACTGGTCAGTGACAGGATCGATATTCAGCTTGCTTCGTTTTAAGTTCTCAACAGGGCTTTGGTCGGGAATCTTTTGATGTTGTAGTACTTCCAAGCAGACTGATTGCTTGTTATATTATGCTGGACTAACCCAGGTGGTCAACAAAGCTCCACTCGTACAGGATTTCCAGCTTCAAACGCCTCGCACTGAAAATTTGCTCAAGCAAGACCATAGACGATGCATAATTGCACGGCAACACGGGAAAGAAACAAATAAAATATGTATTCTTTTCCCGCACGTTCCACATAAAGAAAAGCTCTAGTTTGTTTTTACGCCTTACGTGGTAGAAATTGGGTGCAACGGTGCAACAAAATTGTTCACATAAAGTGTACCAAATGGAGATTTAGATCTACGTGTTCTTTGCACTCTACCGTTGCAGGCACTCCATGGAAGCGCTGGAAGATGGTCATTCAAAAACACCGGCACTCTCGCACAGGCAAGAAATTAAAGCCTAACGAGTGTTGATGCCGTATGTATGCCTGCGCTCGAGGCGTGTGCATCTGCCTGTGGTGGCTTCCAAATATTCATTTCCCGAAAAGCACCTGAAAGCAATGGTTTATTTTCCACCCAAACCCCAGTCTCGGCCTGCAGGTAAGACTATGCGGAAGAAAACACAAACGAAATGGGGCCCATTTTTGGGAAACCGAATCCATTTAAAAGAGAGCGAGAGACGAAAAAAAGGACTCATTTGTGCACCGGACGACGATGGAAAGTGCTCTAAAGTGCAGGTAAAACTAGCACCCGGATCCGGGTATAGCACCATTAGAGTAGAATTCATTCGAAACTGGTCTGTTCTGGAGCTGGTCGCAAAAGGGGAACCATTGTTAGACCCACCGCAACCGGTGCCGGGCAGGCTGAGGAAGTGCAATTACTGGCAACCGGCTCCTTGTGCGTGTGCAGTGTTCAAGTATGAGCTTGCCAGTTACCTCTTTTTCGTTACCTACGGAAATGAGTTTACTTTTGTGCAAGCAACCAGGCGAATGTGACCAGGCACTTTCTTTTTTCAGGATTTCTTTTATTTGAGTTCTTAAAATCCTTCAGTTTGGTTCAAACGTAAACGCATTGAGAAACGTTCGCTGTATTTCAGGAAAAAAGGGAAAATATAACCAAAAGGCATTAGTTGCATCAACTATTTAGCTAGGTAAACCTCAAATTAAGATTTCTTTTCGAGTTTTGTCGTAGTCTAAATTATAAAGAAAATGCTCAATATGAATGTATTTAGGAAGTTCGAATAACCATAAAAGAAAACAATGGTAAACATAATGTACCTAAAAATTCTTTCGATTCTGAAAAATTGTCTCATTGTACATATTGAACAAATTTTAAAAGAATTATCTGTACATTTCATTAGCAATATTGTAATCAGCACTTCCGGAAGCTTGGATCTGACAAATGAAGCCCGTTCACCATGGACATTCGAGAGCACACCTGGTAGATGTAAACCGATCGGAAAGCTCGAAGGGAACTGCGAAAAATATAACACGTTCCAATCGAAACGGCCACGTGCACGAGACATGAGCCGAGGCAGAAGAAGAAAAACAATACACATTTCAAGAAAATATGCAACAAGTTCACTCCCGCAGACGCTGGACCGAAGAAACCGGCCGCAAATGAATGAACATGGCCTCGACAAGCCTTGTCTTATGCTTCCTTCTTTCTTAAAGTTCAGCTCCATCTCGCTCCGACTTTTACCGTTCACCTGGCGTTCGCGACTCGACTCCGGCACTCCGAAGATTCGAATCCATTGATCACTCATACATAAATAAGCTAACACGTTTACATTCCGGTTATGATACCGCAGCATACTCCCACATGTGTATCAATCCCATTCCGTCTTTCGCGAGCCATCTTTTCTGCCCCTTCGGAAAACGGTAGCAACAGAGACAAAACGAAAAAGAAACCAACAAACAGTCGAACCTAACTCTTTCAACACCTCACGGGTGCAATCGCTCCCAGTGTGTGCCGACACCAGGCAAATCAAACGGGTTTTACGTTTCCGAAGCTGCGGTTCGTTCGCTCTCTGTCCGTGGTTTGCCGTGCACGACGAAGCGGTTTCCGTAACCTTTTTCCCCAGGTGGCCAGATTGAATCGGAGCTTCGTTTCAGTGGCGACCTCCAAGGTAAAGCTAATTTGACTATTCCTCTTCGCGCACCCACTTGGCCGGGCAGAGCGCTAGAAGAGCCCGGGAAAGGCAAAGGGGATGACAAACTGCCGCTAAAATCATAAAACCTTCTCCATGTAAATCCCACGCCCGCCCTGACTGTGTTCCTGCCAGTTCGACGTACAGACACACACACACACAGCCGCTCCTAAGGAAAAGACTCCGAGCCAGCGAGTGACATTAAACCCTTACGGACGCGGGCAACGAAAGACTTCAACGACAAAACAAGCGACGAACCACCGACGCCACCTCAACTTCCACCTCCAGGAGCGCGTCCCAGATCGTGCGGACCGGTCGGTGGTATAACCACCACCGTCCCAACAGCCACCCCCAGACCACATCCCCTCCTCCCCTCCCCCCACCCTACTGGGCGAAGGTCCCCCACCGCAGCGCGTTCCTTCGACGAACTAGGGCCCCGGCTGTTGATATTTCAAACAATTTATTTTAATGCTTATTAGTCGTGAGGCGACCGTCAAGATGAAAGCAGTGGCCAAGTTCAGTTTCAGTTTCCTAGTGCTCGTCAGTGTGATCTTCGGTGAGTTTTTCGTTTTCAATTTTCACTACATTTGTGAAGACTTTGGCAGACGCAATACCTAGCGTCCGCAAGTGACCATTATATGTTTCCGATGTTGTGCAAAAAGCGACTCAAAACAAACCCAAACCAATTATGAAAAGCAGCACCAGTGGATCTTCTCTTCTGCGCTACTTTCACGGATGTGGCAATTGCTAGTGGAGCCCCTTCGATCGACAGACTATTACTTCTCGCGTTTGCGATAAGTGGTTTGAAATTGCAAAGAAACAATTGTGAATGCTTTCTCCAAAGGGGTAGAAAGAAACATAAGAAGAGTTATTTTTCGAGTTCAACGTGTGAAAATATGTAGAAAAACTTTAAATCTTTTATTAGTAAAATCATATCTCATTTGGTGTTTAATCATCGTTGTGAAACTAGTGTGAGGCAAGAGTATCTAAATTACAACTCAACGCTAAATGAAATGTTACATAAAATTACCGTCTGTATTACCAATTTCATGATTAAGTCAAACTTCAAAATTATTTTTTCGAAAGCAAAACGAACCACAAAACTCGCCACGAAATGCAACGAACACTAAACACAATGCAATCAGTTTGCTTGCATCCACCTCGAATCGCATATGGTTCCGCAAGGCGCTCCCAATGGGCTTTGTGTGCTTTAGAAAGTGAACTCACGGTTGCCGTGTGTAGCGATCACGGGCTGTGACTGTTAGCACCACGGTTATAAACCACCGTCACCAACACCTAGCACTGGCCCGCTGTCGGCATCTGGCGACGAAAAAGATGTTGTAAGAAAAAACACATAAACCCATAGCCGAAAAACGCGCAAACGGATCCTCGCGAATCTAGGGGAAGGGGTGGGGACAGGAAGAGATTGCCAGAAGAGTGGTAGATCTGTGGTAAATGCATCTAATTCCTTCCGGTCCCCTTACCGCACCCTTTCGCCTTTCTTAGCTCGTGCACTTATTTGTACAGACTAATGGATCCTTTAAGACACCCACCCAGAGAATGGGCCCCCTATTGGACTCCATTTTCGTGCACGATTGGTTTCAGTATTGCGACAAAGCACTTTGCACCCAACAAAGGTGCAAACACAACTCACACACACACACACACACACCCATGCCCATACATTGGCTCTAATGGACCCAAGTCATTCGTGAGGCTACCATTTGGAACGGGGCGATCGCGAGCGTTCGATAAGCAATAGTTTGCCCAAGCAAAACAAAAACATTCCCCAACCAGTAAGCCCACCAGTGTACCGAAGTCGCAAGGTGTCGATGGTATGGCTTAAACGACCTGTACACTTCCCGTGTTTCGAAGGCCGGCTCTAAGGTGCGAGGTGGCTGTAGGCTTTGGCGAGCAAGAAGAGCAAAGCCATTTGAGCGCAAACCATCACAAGGACAACCTCCCAGGGCGGCCAGATTTCCTGCCTGCGTAACCTTGAGCGCGTGTCTGACACACACACACACACGCGCGCGCGCCCGCCATCCAAGTGGATACACTTTCGCTTTATCACGGGCGGTTTGCGCGAAAGGTTAACGCACCGCACCGCGTTGGCTACAATTATTTTCCGGCTTGCGCACACCGCCATAACTACCAGCCTCCAACCGCCCAGGCTCTCCCGCTCCCTCGCCACCAGGGCTCGCGGTGCCACGATTCAGTCGGTCAGTCATGAAACCGGCCGGTTTTCTTAGCCACGTTTTGCTTCAATGCTTCGCGCAAAGCGCCGCGAGAGCTGGAAGATGGAAAATTCCGAGAAGGTGGTCGTCGAGAAGGTGGAAGGGTGTTGGTTTATCTTCTTCTTGCATCCGAAAACCGGCAATTACCGCTCGGTGGAAAATGGCACGACCTTGATAGTGATGATGGGAGTTTTGCTTTCGGGGAAGTGTCTGAACAAAAAAAATATCTTCTTACTTCGCACCACAACCGGTTCAGAACATATAAAACAATTCTCGTCTGTCAAGTTAGGCGGTGTCCAATATTTTTCATAACAGTACGTCGGATTTTCTTAGTCTTAGTTTTGATTGAAAGTTGTATTTTATTGATCAAGCACAGCCGGAAAATACTGGTAGCCATTTTTTTTGACCAGCTTCAAATGTTTCTCAGAATTTTTTTTTTAATTTTCGTCGAGTTCGTTCTATGGCGGCTTGAATCATTCGTTCAGGACTAACCGAACGGCTTAGACAGGATCTATTCTGATCCTCAAACCAGTTAATCTAACTGTGTTTCTAGTCTTCCGATACAACAATTACGTTAAGTTCCCAGAATCAGAAAACATTCTTCAAAATAGTGTATGGAGTTGCTCCTTCTAAGATTATTTTTTCCATCTCCACCCAAAACTTTCTCAGCTTTTATCATAGCTGAACAATGAATGAAATGAATAATTAAACAAAATGGCTTTCAGTTGCATGTATGAACATAGTAAAATGTTGGAAAAATATGTTGACGCTTTTCAAACCTGGTTTCCCATTGAGGAATAATTAGTTTTCTCAAATACTTTTCCATCGACGTCCAGTAGGTAACACATTCTAGCTTAACTTCACTTTACTATCTTTGCAAATAATTTATAGTACAGATGAGTGTATGCGTGTGTGATTGTGCATGTGAGTGTATGTGTTTGTGTGTGCTTGTTTTGTCGCTTCATAGATATTACAATCAGGCCCCCGGGCCGGAACAGTCGAGATTGTGAGTTTAATGACGGCCCGACGCCTCCCACGGTTCACATAAACATCATCTGTGCGCTAGCCTAAACCGTGCGTGATATGGATATGGCACACCTTACTCCAACGGAAATTCTAAACCTTGTCTAAAGCTTGCCGGCACTGCCCATCAGGTAACAGGGTTTGTGATAATGATTACTTGCGCGTTCTTAACCTACATTCCTATCTACGTACCGCAATGCAAAGCTAAACCTTCCTTCCCTTCGGGATGATGGCGCTCCAACTGCTCGGACTTCAGGGGAGGGGGGGACGCATTTTCCGTCCGCACTTACCTAACTCGACACACTCGGATCACTGAGAACAAACATAGCTCAACTAGTCAACTGTTGATATGTGCCTTCCGTACGAACTAATGATAATAATAGTTACCGAATAATAATATTAATACACAATTAATAATAATTATCATAATGTTATTACAATCAAAACTACACCTAAAGACCAGCTTTTGATTTTCATTTTTCTTGCGGTGATCTGCTTTACCACACGCTACATTTGCTAACCGGGTTCATCGGTGAGCCCAGGGGACAGTTGTACGCTTCGGCAAAGTCCCGCGAGTTCGAGAGCGGTCCGATCACGCGGATAATCCCGGGCGAATGAACCGACGAGCGGATCTTGGTCAGGGCGTCCTCGGGCCGCATCGAACCGCACCAGATCTGGGCGTAGTTCAGGAAGAACAGTTGATCGTGTGTCATGTTCAGTCCGGGCAGGTCCGGTTCCGAGCCATGGTGACCGACCCACTTGCGGTAGGCCTAAAAGCGAAAACATGCCATAAGAATTACTGATCATGATCATGCCAGGAAACGATCCGGGCCTGTCGAAGGATACTGACCCGATACGACTGCTTCAGGCCACCGTTGTCCGCAATGTTCTCGCCCTGCGTCATCCGGCCGTCCATGTACAGGCCAACCTCGTCTATCTTGTACCGCGAATACTGATCGATGATGCACTGAGCCCGCTCGCGGAAGGTCTTGATCGTCGCATTGTTCCACCATTGCATCATGTTGCCGTCTTTGTCGAACTGGCGGCCCTTGTCGTCGAATCCGTGCGTGATTTCATGCCCGATCACTACCCCGATGCCCCCGTAGTTGAGCGACTTCGGGAAGTTCTGGCTGTAGAACAGTGGCTGCAGGATACCGGCTGGGAACACTGGGGAAGAAATATTCAGAACCACATAAAAAGCTGATAAGAAAGCTATCGCTAACCAACGATAATATCGACGCTAAAAGACTGCTAAAGTTTTAAAGGATACCAACGAAATGTTGGAGAGGATAATCAACGTGTTAGCTAGAGTTGGGTATTCAACAATAAGATGCGTAAAACAGAATGACTCTTTAACGTGAGTTAACGATTCTGAATCACTAAACGAAGGCTTCTTTAAACTTTTTTGTCGAAAGACACTGTTAACTTTTGAGTCATACGAATCGTGAAGCAATTGAAGCGCATCTCCGGTAAAATATTACCATGAATGTATCTCGTCGAACAGTTTACTGCTATCGCTGCAGCTCAATGGCCTATCCTTTTCCGTACTTATATGATACTGTAGTCTTCTATGAACATCAAGCCGCTGCAGTTAATTCAAATGCATTATCGTTGACGAGTTAGTCCAAAGGCTATGTATTACAACAACGCCAAGAATCATATTTAGAGAGCGATTGATTGCTAACTAACGTTAAGCCTACCAGGTGCTCCACAAAACCCTGTAGTACCAGATGCTGCTTTGACTAAAGCCTTCCTTACGTGTCCTTACCGATATCGTTCTTGTTGGGGTTGTAAAAAGCATTTACAACTGCCGGCTCGGTGGCCCATTTGTTCTTGTCTACTGGTTTGCGTAATAGCTGCAGATTTCGTTCGGCTTCCCACTTCAGGATGCTCAAGATATTTTCCAAAAACAATCCACCGTGGATGGTGAGCTAAAAATAAATTGTTTCCCAAATTAATTCCGTAAGTGACATTAGGGTATCTTCCTCGCTTCCGCCTCGCTTACGTTAACATACTCCTTCTCCAGCTCGTCCGCGTTCGTTAGGATGTTTGGGTAGCCGATGCGTTCGTTCATCGCATCCGCCTTTTCCTTCGCGACCGCCCGCGTCTCGTCGTCCATCCAGTCGATGTCGGCCAGCAGCTCGTTGAACGCCTCCCGGATCGTGTGGATCATCGTGAGGGCCGTCTCCTTGCTCTCCTGATTGAAGTTGTCCCGTATGAAGAGGGCCCCGACGGCCATGCCGAGCTTTTTGTTTGTCCACTCGACGCACTGTGACCATCGGTTCCGCTCCGACTGGATCCCGAGCAGCTTCCGGCGGAACTCGACACGCTCCTTCTGATAGTCGTCGATCATGTGCGTCATTATCGACATCACCAGCCGCCAGATGGCGTAGTTGTGCACGATGCGCCGGTCCGTCGCGTACAGTATCTTGCCGAGCTCGACCAGGTACGGCATCGCGTAGCTCACGATCCGCTCGTTCGGATCCAAGTGCACCGTGCCGAGAGTTGTCTGCGGATGGAATGGAGGGGGAAAACAAGAGGCGTACGATAACAGAACAGCCACGCAAAACCTGATTTCCCACGCGGCACACGCACCTGAAGGTACTCCTTCCAGTCGATCTGCGGCACCCGTCGCTGCAGCTCGGGCAGGGTGATCTTCGTGTAAATGGCACTTGTATCGTGTCGATCGGCCTCCGGCAGCGTCGCGTTGGCCAGCCGCACCTCGAACTCCACGATCCGCTGCAGCTCCTCGGCCGCCTTGTCCTTGTCGGCGCCCATCAGGATGGCGATCTGTGTCATGTACCGGTGGTACGCCTTCATGTCGCCCTCGCTGCTCTCCTTCAGATAGTAATCGCGCGACGGCAGCGCCAGCAGTAGTTGATCAATCTGGCAGGCGACAAGAAAAAAAAAACACACACACACGCACCAGGATAAATAATGGGCACCGGTTACTTGATTGCCATAAATTACACCAACTCAAGTTCGGGGACCGAACTCGTGGGTCTACTACCTGTATGATATTCATCGAAGAGTTCTTATCGTCCGCACCGACGTACAGCTCGACCAGTCCCGGCTCGTCGTACTCGCCGGTCAGCTTACCGAGCAGATACTCGATACTACTCTCCGGGACGGTCCAGTTCTTCTCTATCACCGGCCAACCGCCCAGCTTTCGCAAGGACTTCCTCAGTGCCGTCACGTCCAGTGCACGGATTTGCTCTGGAGTAATAAAAAAAGGGCCATAAAGAAATTCAGTAGCACTATGAGGGACACTCACTTACCCAAGTTCATACAACTTTTGTAGAACGCTTTCGCTTTCTTGGTCGCCCGGTTGTCCTCCTTGTTGACCGGTTCCTCCAGGACGCCCTTCAAAATCGCCTGCTGCTGATCTGCAAGCACCTTTGGTCGTGCACGGGAGCAACCGGAATAACGTGGTGGTTACAACGTACAGCAGGTAAATGCGTTCCGAAGGAGGCAGGGCAGAAGCAAAAAAGGAAATCACTTTAACAATCATCAATCATTCGCGACCGATCCCGCGACAAAACCCACCTCGAACGTGCTGATAGAGCTCCGGTCCTCCGGTATCACATGCATTTTGTTCCACGTGCCACAGGCAAACTGGAAAAAGTCCTTGCACGGATCGGCCGTCCGGTCCATGGCGGCCAGCAGGGACGACGCTGGAACAAGAGAAAAAGGGGGATATGAACAAAAACGGACAACCACTACCACTGCTGGTGACCTCTAAAAACTGTGAGCTACTGTTGGTTCATCACTCAAACATTTCGCGCACCAGCAAATCCCATCACGGGGACCATAACATTTTCTCATCTAGATCCTCCCTAATTTCATCAAAAAGCGATTCAATTATGGAGGTTATTTTCCATTCCAAGCTCCAAGTCCTATGGTGCAACCTTGGGGTGCATCATAACATCGGAACCAAGTTATGGCATATCCAGACATTAAGGGATTCTTCCTTCATCCGATGTGCAATGCAATAAACCACCACTACCGGTCTCTAGACGCATCGCTGTGATTAATGACTTATTTAACGATCCAACCCGGGACTCCATTACATGGACGCCTTGCACTCTGGCAAGCGAATGCTGCACACCGGATGCAGTTCGTTCATTTATCTTCCATTAGGGCCGACTCCCAATAACCCTCCCATAGTATGAAATGTATCCTCACCTGTCCTGACGCACTCGTCCGTGAGGCAAATGTTGCTACCAGCGCTGGCGCCACTTCCGGATGATGCATCCGTCCGTTGGCAGTCCGGTCCTCCGAATGCTCCAAACCCGCCGCACCCACCCGCACCCTCCATCTGTCGGAAGCGGCCAATGAGATACACCAACAGAATGCCGAGCAGCACTCCGACCACCAGCATTGTCCCACCAAGGACCACCGGCCGTCCGAAGACCTTCGAAAGTCGCGGCCCAAACAGACCCCGACCAGGTGTTATACTCCGCGGAGGTTTCTGACCACCGACACCACCGGCCCCCGTCCTTGCCTGCCGACTATTCCGCTCAACGCCACCTGTAGTGTGTGTCCCCTTCGGGAGGGTGCTAGTTTTCGTGGCCACACCTGGCCCACTGAAGTTCACCACCACCGGCACCGGAACGCGATTGTTCGCGCCCGTGTCCTTGGCCGCCATCATCGTCGTACCGGTGGGATCGCGGGTTGCGATGGTGTTGGCATGACGCAGGAGTAACGGTCCGGACGCCTCCAGATCACCACCGGCCGGAGAGTGGACCAACTCAGAGGCCACCAGTCCTCCCTCTTCCACATCTGTCCTTAGCAGGTACCCGTTCACCGGATCCGCCGTAACGGTTGCCGATTTATCGCCATTTCTCCCGCCCACATGCAGCTCCTTGAGGGCCGCCATTGTCCCCAAGACTACCCTCCTTCTGCTTCTTCACACTGGCTATTATCACTACGAGGACCCTGGCTCCCGAACAGCGCTAGCCTCGCACCACTATACACTATACTACACTTTGTGCCGTGCTGACGGCGGAACGCGAAATGGTACCACACGCGAAACTGATACTGCTCGACGTGCTCGAACGTGCTCGACTCAGCTCGCGTTGCTCGCTCACTGCTCGCTCACTGCTCGCTCACTGCTCTCCCGTTTTCTCTCTCGCGAGCTCGCCGGAACGAGCGAACTCACGATCTCACGCAGCGTTTTCTCGCGCTCCGTATCGCTGTTGTTGTTGTTGTTGTTGGTGTTGTTGGTGTTGCTGCATCATGCTGGTTCCCGCGCTTTAAACGCCAAAACATCGGCGTTCGATATCAAAACACCAAGCGTGACCACACAGCATACGGATTCACTTACACTTTATCACACACAGCGTAAAATCCCGGACTACTTTAATCCCTCACTGCAACACACGTGTTCCACAAACCAGCGATACTCTTTTCGGCCATACGACCACCACCTTGGCCGCCAAAGAACATGGTTTCGTAACCACGCGGTACGATGTTTTTGGCTGATGATGATTTAGCTTTGCCTTAGTTAAGAGAGTTAAAGCCGTTCAGTCCACTTCTCGCCCAGCTTCCGAGCACAATGTACACGAAGTACACCGGAACGCACACCCGACGGCCTGTTGACACACTGGAGAACACAATCCGAGCCTTTCGAAGCAGCTGATCAAACTCCGCGACCAACCAGATCCAGACTGCTCAGCAAGACGGCCAGCGTCGTAGCCACCATTCGGGTGGCAGACGGCCACAGACGGGACGTGTAAACGGGGAGGCGAAGGAGAACGAGGAGTAGTAGACAATCGTTCTTATCGTTACGTCCCGTTCAACGTCCAACCCGACCGTGGGGGCCCGTCAGAAGGCGGCTAGCACTCCGGGATTGTACCGATCTGTCTGAAGTGGAGCGGGGAGGGGGGAAGAAAAAAATGGTGATTTAGGTGATTGCAACATGCGTCATTCTAATGATACGGTTCCAATCCATAACCCGCTACCCCCAGACAACGTGTATCAATATGGAGTGGATAAAGAGTTCGATGAGACTGTTATCCGACCGGGCGAATCGGAGCTTCCATCGGCTTATCGCCTGATGAGATTTTACACCCGTTTTTTTTATGATCTCGAAAAACCGGTTTCTCATAGAACTGGAAAAATGATACTTTAAAAAACACACACACAAAACCGTGGCCACCGTGAAGGCTCCACTCCCTCTCCATCCGGTGAGGTATCAAGGACAAACAGTGTGGAAAAAATAAAAATGTATGAGCCTCTGTCATTTATCAACCTGTTGCTCATTCATCGGAAAATCATCCTTTCAGTGCTGTTCAGTAACATTTAATTTTTACTTTTCCGTGCTCCATATGGCAGAAGCAGAAGAACCCACCGTCGGAAATTGTGCACGTCACACGGCTCTTCAAACAAAAAAAAAAAAACATCCATCATAAAGCCACAAACGACACGGCCATAAAGCGTGACGTTTTAGATAGTGAATTCAATTTCCTTGAGGGCCTCGTTTCCTGTTGCCTCTAACATGACCACCTGAAATAGCGCACACTTTTGCGCTTCCTTTCCCTAGTGCCGTCAAAAGAGCCGTTTCCGGCGGGCGGAAATTTAACGTCAGCGCATTTTCCACGTTTTTTTTTTCGTTTTGGCAAACGGTATCACTAGGTCACTGGAACAGGTGCCGGGCGGAACTGATTGGAAAACTCGTTCTTAGGATTTCCAGTTCCATCCCACTCCCGGAGGATAGGACTGGGTTTTTTCGTGCTTTGGATACTCTCTACGAGGACGTTGCACAGCACCGCAGGCAAACTCATCAACTTTTGTCGACAACCACGCCACACTGAACCACTTTGGCACAGAACCGTTCTGGTTCTGAACGTTCGCGTGTTAGCGAATGCTCGACCTAACCTAACTTGTGTTCACTTCCGCGAACGTCGAAAATGACATTTCGTTGGAAGCTCGTGTGAATACCTCGGGATACTCGGGAGTCCTTGCTTTCTCACAGCATACTGTTCACTTCTAGCGCCATCCTTATCCTCACACACACTCACTTCGAGCGACCAAAACATGCAAGCTTTAGTACTCGTCCCTCCGGTCGATATTGTTTCAACCTGTTGAATTCCCAACGAAAACCCCAATCACCGAGACGAGCCTTTTTGCCCGCTGGAGGCTCGCCGCACACGGACACTACGAAGGGAAGGAAAATTCCTTTATTTTCACCACCCCAAAATACGCCAACTGTCACGGCGGGCGTGTTGTGGATGTAGTGGTCTTCGCATACCACCAACACATTCTTCCGCGAGACGATGTGCGTTTTGGGAGGGAGGTGGAGGGCACTACGCACAACGTGCTTCTCCTAACGAACGAACTTCTTAATTGAGCCCTTCCGCTGGAGGGCAACTTCTGAAGGGTATGGAGCGCCTGGCGATACCGCGTGAGACAACTTGCCGACAAGGCAAACACTTCACGGCCAGTGAACGCAAACACGATGGGTGTTTGAAGAGTCGTCCAGACGCGCACCAGTTCTCTAACGAGCGGAACCAGCGTGTGTTATCCGAGGCGTTATCCCGAATTCGCCCTCTGGTGGGTGTCCTCCTAGAGCGCGTTGTTTACACACGCCACACGCCGTCAAACAGTGCTGAGAGGACGACGACTGCAGTGCACATACCGCGGCCACCGGATGATGACAAAGTACCACTCTCGTTTTCATCCCGAAACGCGACCATGCGCACTAGTGAGGACCTATAGCTGCCATCGTTCGCACAGCATAATCGCTGGCCCAACTCGTTAGGACACAACACAACACGGATTAGAATCTTGCGTTTGGTCTGCTGCCCTCTGGCGAACGTCGGTACACAAGCGTTAAATAAGTTAGTAGGTGCTACGAGTCTGTGGAGCCGAGTTTGAAGCATACAGTGTGGATTCCTAGCGACTGTTTGAACTTCTTTCCCCGGTACGAGCTGAAGAAGTAGCCACAAGGGTCGAACAATTTGTCTAGGGTTAGTAACAAAGACCTCCAAAAGGGTCCACTCAGGTCAGGCCGGCCTGGGCTCGGTTGGGATTAAAGTGAGTCAATCACATAACAACGCCATCTCACAAATGCCCCTAAACTACATAACAATACCCCCCGTCACTTCGGGTACAGCACACGTACGTACGCAATCGACATCAAACGGAATATGGCAACTATGGGAATCACCGCCAATAATGGACGAAAGCGAGCCGGCCGCTCCGTTCACTGGCCAGATTTTAGCACCCGACGCCATTATCACACACCATCCCTTTAGCACGTCCGATTAGCAACTTATGGCCGGGGGGCTTGACACTAAGCTAGTGTCATCGCGGCACACAATGCCACGCGCGGCTGCCATCGCCTCCTCGTCAGTGATTGAGTGCTCGGCGTGCCCCCATTGTCCGCCTGTCACTCTTCGGCTGGTCTCACATTCTTGAGAATCAAGGAAATTTCCGGTAGGAGAACTGAGATGAAGACGTACTTGGCGTTGTTCTTGGCTTATGCTAGCTAATTCACACACGGTAGCGAATGTAACGTCTTACACGTCGTCACCTCAGCAGCATCGATCCAAGGCCATGCGTTCCAACGTGCAAATGGTTTGGACATGCGAAACTAAGCAGCGGTTAAATAAATTTCCGGACAAAGTGTCCTTTGGTGGCTGCAAAAAAACAGAAGGGGATCTTCGCACATTCACCTCGACTTTCTGTCAACAAGAGAGGACACTAATGAGCTGTCAGGATATAGCCTCGCAGGAGTTTGGTAGCACAACCACACCACTTTTTTTAATGATCACACACGATATGCACTATAAATTCTTTTTCCCACCGCTGAAAACGACCAAGAAGATGCACCACTTACTCACTTTTTCCACACGAAGGACGAAAAGAAGGTGAACGGCTCTTTGTTAGCTCTGGTCGTTAGGTGACATTAGACGCCCAAGCAAACAAGACGACGATAGAAATTGGGGCTTTCGGGGGTGGTGGGGGGCTACGAGAAAAACGCAAACATTCGCACAACTCGATTTGGTTTCACGGGGGAGGTCTGCACTGGTATTTCACCCTCGTATGATTTCCACACGAGCACCAAACACGTCCCAAAAACGACCCGATCGAAAACTGCGTTCTCTTGCAAGCCACCAGAAAACTAGAACATACAAGCTACCGAACACAGCCGCTTGGACGAAACACAACCAGCACGGCGCAACGTCCGAACACGACAGGCAAACAAAATTTGTACTTCTCGGGATGTCGTTGTCGTCGTCGTCGTCGACGTTGTCGCCGTCTTTCGCGATTCAGAAGAAAACGTTCACCGCGGCCTCCACCAAATATAAAAACGCACCCCATCATTTAACGCGCACGCTTGTATTAGAGTATTGGTGTTGGTGTATGTGTGTGTGTCTGTGTTTGCACACCCGGTGGGTATATCCTTTGGCAACATCGTACCGCTCGAAAATTGTAGTAGTGGTGGTACTAGTAGAAGCTGTCGAACGCGTGTCCGACGGCATCAGGTCCACTACTCACGGCTCATTAATCTTCACGCGAGTCCACCTCGGAGAGGCAGCATTCCGGTTTTATCCCCCAGTTGTCTCACTCGCTCGCCTCTTATCACTATGTTTACCTATCCTTGTCTCTTTCCATCACTGCCCCACACTGGTACTATTTCTCCACCGTTCGTTAAGTAATCACACATTTTCCTTGTCTTACTCATCTCACTGGCTCTCACCTCACTAACACTCTCTTTAGCTACTTCGCGTTTTTTAAAGTCATCTAAGAGAGTTTGTTTCTTAAACCGGCTGTTCACAGAAAGGAGATGTTTTCTAATATGCCAAAAACCAACATACATGCAATCTAACGCTTTGCTTGGAAAGCATTCATATCGTGCCGAATTTATTCAAACCCCGTTGAAATTCACAGCATGAAGCAGTGGGTTGCTAGGCGACCATTTTTATTCGAACACCAATGTTCTGTTGGATTGTATAGCGACTATGCAATGCGGTTAGGCAGTTTTCCCTGTTTTCTAAGGATCTTGCAAACAATTGATTTGAATAGAAATCGAAATACTCTTCTAGCGGTAGACTCTCGAATGATGACGCCCCGGCAAGCAAAGAGAGTGTACTTTCGTAGGCGAAGGGTACGTTGCGGTAGGCTGAAACGTGGGGAAGCGCGGTGAGGTGAGCAAAAGTTTGCCTACACGAGAGAGAATCGAAAGATGAGTTGAATTGTGCAGGAGAAATACAGATGAACAGCGTACTTTTGGCCGATCGGCGCGAGTAAAAAACTGCCAAAGCAGGCTTTGCCGCGCAGTCTAATTTTCTAACTTGTCCAGTCTGTGAACTTACAGTTCGGTCGCGCGTTTTAAACAGTAAAAATTGTGATTTTGTGTTGGTGTTTTCAGAAAGAAGAACAAATGACCATCTTCAGGTTGACTTACGAAGCCCCAGCACGTTCGATTCAAGATCCGTATTGGAATTTACTCCAGCGGAAGTGGTGGAAAAAATAAAGTGTTGGTGTTTTACGCCAGAAGCAACTAGCATCAACCCCGTGGAATGTGCATTTCCAAATGAGTTTTTGCTATCCGATTGAATAAACGGATAACAATTCAAAACAAAAAGTATCCTTTTGTGTTTTTTTTTGTCTACTGGCATACCCAAAATAACGAAAGAAACGACCGCGCAAAGCGCGAACCGGTAGAAAGAGCGTAAGCAAGCGAGAGAGTATTTCCAGAGAGCACGCTGTAAAAGCTCACTCTAGCCCGAAAAAGTAGTACTTTCGTAAGTTGGAACTTTCTCTCCCGTTTTTTTGCAAGCCGGGGCTCCACACGTTTTACGCATTAAAATTTGTATTGAAACATTCCCACCCAAATGGTCGAGTACTCCCTCCCTCCACACCCGACCGGTTCTCACAAAGGCATGATTTTATGAAAATCTACACCTTTAATGATCGGACCCGATGGCGAAGCAATGAATGCGGTACCAATAGGGACACACACGTTTTACTACAATGGGGGAAAAAATAACGATTTCCCTCCATGTTTGCACGGTCCCTTTCTTCTGCTCTAAGAACATGACTCATACCGTACCAGCATTAGATCCATTTTTCCAACATTGCACCCGGCTCGTACTTTACATTTCACATGTGCGTATTTATGTTTTACAACCCCAGCTCCAGCTTTTACAACCGATCGGAAATAAGATGTCCTCAGTATCAAAGGATGCCTGACATGGGACGCAGACGGGCCATCGGGACTGTGGAGTGCAAATATTAAAGATCGTTGCTTGTCGAGCATGGAAACGGTGTGAGCCCCTGGTTACGACGTGGCAGCCGGTCAGGGGTTAAGGGGGAGCGAGGGAGAGTGTGTTTGGGAATAAAATGTTTCATGGGGTGCCGAACAGGAACGACGCACATACCATATTGGCCTTAAGCGGCCAGGGGTTGTACGGCGCGCCGGGAGGGCAAAAACAACGATGAAAGGGTATGGTTGCGCCTCAAGGAGCCCTCGCCATTCGACGACAGTGATTTCTTTTGAGTGAAGGTAAAGAAATTACACAATGGAGTCCATTCAGGGCGGCTTGCTGTTTCATCCTTTGTGAAGGATTACTTTTTAAATATTTGTTTTCCGAACCATTCCGTCTGTAGCGATACGAAAAAATATGAAAAGGCTATCTTTAAAAAAAAAAGAATTCGTTTTACAAACATTACACGCTCGTTACAACGTCAGCTGCATTAAACAAACCCCCGAAATATCAACTGAACAGCAGGTTCCGGTCGCTTGACCACCGCTGCCACGTGTTACTGATAATCGTAAGGTCACTGTCACGGTTAAAACATGTTCTCGTCACACAACAGCGATGACACTTTTTCGTATATACGACCAACGATGTCCACTGCGTTCGCGCCTTCTAGCATCCAATGGACGGTGGTTTGGCTATTTCACGACCCGCAACCTGCACCACCAGAACAGAATGTGAAGGAATCGCTGGCTACGCTGAAAATCATCTGTCCCTCTGTCACAGAGTTACCACAGAGTCTTGATCTGCTTGAAAGTTATTTTCGACCGAACAGCATCACAAATAATTGGCAATGAATTATGTATCGATGTTGTGCACGGTACAGGTCGATCCAAGACCATGAACTTGCAACAGGTTTGACAGGAAGAAAGATTAATTTAAAAATAAATTCAAACATGTATTACACTGAAACAAAATGGGGGTGGGTTAATTCGGAATATTGTTGCCCAAGCACCAAATGATTTCAAAAATTCGCCTTCATCGAAAAATTCGCCTAATTTATTATTCAGTCTTCATTTGCTAGCAAAACCCAAAGCGAACGGGTCACGCTCGTGGCAGTGCCAGCGTTGGTTATCAAATAGATTTTCGTGAATTAAAAATCAGTGAACCGGTAAAACGATGCCCAAAACCGGTATTTTACTCGTAAACTCGCGCTTGCCCGTAACGTTGCATCATTCACACACATGGCCATCAAAGGCTTAAAACACGGATTTCTGTGATTTGCTGAACTGCTGCCGCTTCGAGGAGGTCTGTATTGAAAAAACCGATACGTTCCAAACCAGGGCCAACAGCGTCGTCTTGTGTCCTTCATCATTGCGGTGATTATTTACAACTCACAGAAAAGAATGGTAAAACTGCAATCTTTCATCTTTTTTATTTAACTTGCTATAGACATGAAGGGCAGTTAAATAACAAAAAAAAAGCAAGAGTGTTTACTCCAGATCCAACAAAACAACGTCATCATTAGCAAAACGAACGACCATTACTCAAGGAAGACGTCTTTGCTCTCTGACTGACCACAACCGGTTGACCTTTTTTACGATCATTTGCAATTTCAGCAGAGCGCCTTAAATGTGTCACAAGGTATGGGCGGGAAGGGGATCCGGCCAAACCACATGCTTGCCATACTCCGACACGAGGCAACGGTGTGCATCTGCACATTTCGTGGTGCATCGAACTACAGGCAAAAATGAATGACAAAAAATTTACTTACAATTTGCCTGTCATCGTCAAATCTGAGGATGGCCGAAATGGACACGAACCGCGGCGATGAGTTGCCCATTTTTTACGACGATTTTATGGGACATGTTTTATTTGCTGATACCTGTCACTTGTAGCAGCAAAAGAAAAATAAATTTGTCAGCTATAATGAACGGTTAATTGGAATGTTCCCACAACGTGCTTCTTGAGTGTATCAAATGTGTGCAATAATGAGCGTGTCGTATGGCTTCCTTGAGTTTGTTGTGAATGAACTTATCGTAAAAAAGTTAACGATCTTTTTATGAAAAATAATAAAAAAATGTCACACAAATTTTGAAGTATTTTCATTCACAAGAACGCTAAAAAAATAACACATTGCAAATCAAAAGAACACTTCACGATCTCGGACGCTCGTTCACTTTAATGGTTGGGTTGGTGATAAAGATTAGTAATTTCATTTTATACGACACTAAACAATTTAAATTATTTTTCTTTTTTCCATTTTCGGTACCTTTTAGTCACAAGTAGATATATTGAAAGGTCACTTTTGCTTCTATTTCGGTACCTGTGTGATCCACTTCCTATATACTTATAACATAAATACGAGTATATATTAGAAAACACTACGTTGGAACACGAACCTTTTGAAATGCTGAAAATGCACCGAATTTCACTGCTGCAGTTCGATGATCATCTGCGACCAGTTTTTGTCAACCACTTCCGAGCACGATTGCACCGTAATTGTCGGTCACCCCATGGTGACCAGGGGGCGTAATGGCCATCCCCAATGGGCATGGCTATTTATTTTTACCACTACATCCAGTGAACAGGCGCTCCACACATCTGTGAAACCGCGGAAATAAGGACTCACGTGGTGCGGCGTGTACAGATCGTTTAACGATGCCGTCGCAAAACACGAAAATGATTGAAAGTGAAATTTTGTAACATCGTCATAACCCGGGGCTGGCAACAGTCGGCGACGGGGGAAATATTTTTCTATTAATTAAGTTTTCTTTTTTCATTTTAAACCCGTTGGCACACCCGTGTTCTCGAACGAACACGCAAAAGAACCGCAACCGGTTGCCAATCGGTGGTCGGTTGGCTGGACGGAGGCCAAGTCTGGAGCGCACCGACCGCATGGTCCTGTTTCACCGTCAGTTAAGATTGACATATTTTTAGAAAAACCTCTCGAACACGCTGAAATTGTTTTTCTTCTTTTCCCGCACCGATGTCTGGGGCGGAAAGCGATTATTTAGATTTATTACAGCAGCACCGTGAAGCGGCGGCACTCTTTTAAATATATTTCCACTTTATTGGCAGTTATCTGCAGCAGAGACGACTTTATAAATGAGTGATGGTTTGATAGCACAGAAAAAAACGTCTTTGAAGGGCAACGTTTCTTCCGCCAACGGTTATCAATGTTTTTAATGATAATTTGATTTCAAATTCATTTTTCCACCTAACTTGCGCACGGCCGTTGTAAAAATTGAAACATATTAATTAATTAATTGCATCCATTTCTCCCGGTCGGTTTTAATTGACAGGGCTCGCCACGGCACAGACGCAACTCCGAAGGCAGTATGAGTTGAACCGGCGAACTCCCGGCAGTGCGCCGGCCGTCCGCAATCGGGAGCCGGTCTCGGACGCTCCGGCTCGCAGCCCGGTTCGCCAGCAGGGCCCGGTACAGCCGGCTGCCTCGGGCACGTCGGAAGAAACGGACCCCGAACTGTCGGAGAACTGCCCGGAACCGAACGGTTACTTTGCCGACGCGGAGCAGTGCGACAAGTACTACCAGTGCCGCGACGGCCAGATCACGGAGAAGCTCTGCCCGGACGGTATGGTGTTCAACGATTACGATCTCGAGCAGGAAAAGTGTGACCTGCCGTTCAACATCGACTGCAGCAAGCGCCCGAAGTTGCGTAAGTAGACCGCTCGCTTCCGCTTTTATTTATAGAAAAAATAGACCTCACTGGATCGTTTTGCTTCATCCTATTTTAGAAACGCCCATTCCATCACTGCACTGTCCACGCCAGAACGGCTATTTCGCCAGCGAGACGGGTGCGTGCGATAAGTTCTACTACTGCGTGGACGGCATGTTCAACATGATTACCTGTCCGGAGGGGCTGGTGTTCAACCCGCGCACCGGCATCTGTACCTGGCCGGATGAGGCCCAGCGCACGAGCTGCACCTCGGAGGACGTGTTCAAGTTCAGCTGCCCGAAGGTAAACGAGAGCGAGGCGGCCACCCATCCACGGTACGCCGATCCCGACGATTGCCAGTTCTTCTACGTGTGCATTAACGGCGAGACGCCGCGCCGTAACGGTTGCCGGCTGGGGCAGGCCTTCGACGACGTGGCCAAGCACTGCGAATGGGCCCGCAAGGTGCCGGATTGGTAAGAACAACCACAGCACAGAAACCCCGGCTAGGACAAACAATAACCATTTAACTCCCTCACGCAGTGCGGATTGGTACAAGGATCGCCTAACCGACAAGCAGCTGGACGAGCTGGAGAACCCACCGACACCGAAGCCGAAGCCAGCCAACAGCCCATCGAAGGTATCCCGACGACGTCCGTCCAAGCGACCGAAGCAACCGGAAGCCGACGTGGAGTAGGGCCGGGACAGTTGAAAAGGGGTAAAATGGGGGTTTTCGTGAACCGAGAATCTTTCCTTCCAGGGCCCCTCCAAGGGGACAGACCAGCGGGGGAAGGGCTGGCGGGGGAGGGTTGCTGTGACTTGTGGTAAATTATTACTCCCGAGCAGGAACAGAAAAGGAGGCGCGAACAAAACAAAGAACACTCTCGGGGTGACATGTTTGAAATTGCGAAATGTTTTAATAAAGTGTTTGTTTTTAAAATCCCTTACCGGACGAGGAGACAACATTGTATCACGTTGAGGAACGAAAAAAAAACGAAAACCTCACAACGGATTGAGGAAATGAATCGTGCCGTTGAGACATCGATGCGCTTGAACGCAACCCATGGATAGGTAAGTATTAATGAATGGGCCTTATTACATGGATTTCCACTCAAACGCAGACAAAGTGAATCACGAACCACACTCCATGACGAAAAATGAGCTTGGTAGAGAACTTGTTTTTTTATAAAACTTATGCGTCATTTCCGGTCAATTCGATTCATGTCAAGCACGTACAATTTTTAAAAGTTGTAATTCAGAATAGGGTTGGTTTAGCTGAATGTTTTATTATTTATATGATGCCAATTCGTTGGTTCTTGAGAATTTGTCACAATTCGATCTAATTTCTGTCAAAATTCAGACAGGATAAAGATATCTATGTTATGAAACATCCACTCCATTGCTTGATTGTCGATTTGCTGAACCTGGAGCATATTAAAGGGCAAAAAGGATTTGCTTTATTTTGGTAACAAATAATCAATTGTCATTTTTTACCATAAATATGTCCAAGTATCTAAATAAAATTACAGCAAATCTGCTGAACATATTTCCTTAACTCTTTCGTTCGAAGAATTGCGTAAACAGTGTCCCACACTGTACGCAAACATAAGTTACAACCAATAGTCATTGGACCACTGTATGTTACAAGATTGTGAATCATATCTATGGTTTGTCAACCGTTTCGTAAATATTTTACATTTTTCCGTAAAATGCAGTCAACATACGTGTCCATTATATTGCCTGCTCCATTTCATGGTTGAACATGTGCGCATAAGTTTTTTATTGAAATTTCGCCGTGAAAGACCGTGCGTCTCCATAACGTATCTAAGCACATCAAACATCATCTTTCTACAAGTAAAAGAAGTGAAAGTTGTTTCGATCTAAACATCATCCGAAAACGAAGAGTTTTCCAACGTTTTCTACAAAGCATAAGTCCTACAAAACAAAAAGAATCACCATGCGCCAAACGCTAGGGTCGAGTGTCACGGAGGAATACGGCCGCAACGTGCAGCAGACTGCCCCCAAGGGACCGTTGGGATGGCTTGTGCGGCTTTTCAAATCCATTAGCACATTCGTGCTGATCTTCCTCGAGCAAGGGGCCGTCCACGGTGTTGCACACTTGGGAAAACCCTTCCTGCACATTGTGGAAAAGTGAGTACGGGATGAGAAAACTGGGAAAAGGCCACGGAGGTTGGTGTGAAGTGAGGCTATGACGTCACTACAATTCCTTCCGTTTTTGGGACAGAATTTTCTGGTTCTCGCTGGTCGTCATCGCCCTGTACTTCTCCGTTGTGCTGAGCTTCGTGTCCTGGGAACGCTACCAGAGCCATGCAACGGTCGTTGCCATCGAGAAGGACCACTACTACTGGAACACGTCCATGCCCAGTTTGACGATCTGCCCCATGAGACGCATTTACAAACCGTATCTGCAAAGTTACTGCAAGTATGTTATTCAAACACCGCACTGGTGTTTGTCTTTACACTGAGTTACAATACAATTTTTCAAAATATTTTCGTGGAAAAAACCACAAAAAACCCCCCGCTTATCAAACGGAAGTAAGAATGGTATAACAGATCAGGACGAACAGGCGGAACTGTTCGAGTTCCTCGAATCGTTGGCCAACTCGTCATTCTTCAACTTTGAGGACATCAAGCACAGTGAAAAAGTCGATGTAAGTTAATACCCTGGCGAGGGGATTTTTCCCAGATTATATAGCCTGTTTTTGCCACTCACTTCGCCGTGTGATAGAGCCTTTTGGAGATGCTACAAATACGGCCGGAGAACTACATGAACCTGATCTATAATCTGACCCGTGACCTGACCCGCATAGACGACACAGAGTTGCGTGTCCGGACCCAGAGTAACCTTGAGTTTCTTCGGACCTACCAGACGCTGACTGAGTACGGTATCTGCTACACCACCAACAGCTTTATTTCGTCCAACTTAACGGCTAGGTAGGTTTGTGCCAGTACTTATGTGAAATTCGTGTTTCCTTGTTCTTAGTTTGTTCTCAAACTAACGGAAGTTTATTCAAGCTTACTATTAACCGGAAAACAGCTCCCAGAGGATGAATTCTACTCGACACGAATCGTGCACACCGTACGCTTTGGCAACCTTTTCGACGGAGATATTACGTACAGTTTTATCGGCTTTGAACCACCCATTTCGGTAATTAGTTACTTTTGCATATGTTTGCAGGAAAAAGGGGGTCTTTTAAAACCTCCGATTTTACCCGTTTATACCTTTTACCTAAACCCTTTTATAGATTTTTTATCACAGCCCCTACGAAACGCTCAACATAGCCAAGTTTCAGCCGATGACGTCCGAAGCGCACGAGTACGAAACGTTTTCCATCGAAATTGTCACAACGAAGGATTTCAAAGAGTATGAAACTGCTATCGGCCAACTCTTTGCCGGCCTGAGATTGGAAGCTTGTTACAGTAAAGCACCCACAAACTGGTTTTCATATCTGTCACATTTCTTCCTTGTTTTCTACGCAGAGATACCACCATCTCCCAGCGCGGCTGCCGGTTCACCTACGAGTCCAACCTGACGCACTACTCGATCTACACCAAGGACATCTGCCTGCAGGAATGCCGGATCCAGATGGCCTACAAACTGTGCGGATGCATACCACATTTCTATCCTAATCCCGGTTAGTGATTCCTTCCGGCACTCAGTGGCTTGCAGTGCTTTCGGCAACGCATACATTCATTGCAATCTTTTTCCTCCCTCCCAGCTGGCTCCAATATGAAGAAAGTGTGTCACTACCGGCAGTTGATGAAATGCTTCCCACGCTACCAAAAACTGTTCCTGGAGTTTCAGGAGGATAACAACGACAACAAGGGCATTCCCTGCTATTGCGAGCAGAACTGTGTCGGTTCGAAGGTTATCATCGAAAACAAACAGGTACAGCTTAAACTACGTGTTGTTAATTTTATAAATTTAGTTTTTTTTTTTTAAGAAAGAACAGAAGACGGCCTGGCCGTATTGCTTAAATTTAGTTTTTGATATTAACGAAATTCATCAAAATATTACGTTTACAATTATATTAGGATGTGTAATTGTAGCTAAGTGCCAGGAAATAAAACGACGTTTTTCATATTCTCTTTAAAATCCATACATCCATAACTGCACTAATTGTACGATTAGAAAAACATAAAAAATTTAACGGAAAACAATTACAACATACTGAAAAGTATGTTCTATAACGGTTTTCCCGGACCGCAACATAAAAATTTGAAGAAATGAAGCTTAGAATTTACACTGAAATAATAAATAAATTTAGTTTTTTAGATATAAATTCTTTGTGCAATCACGAAATCAAACTCATTGGAATCTGATGTTTCGCAACAATGTATCTTTAAGGGTTCACACAACACGTTGCTGCTCGGTCAGAGTACTTGCAATTCATTAGGGAAATCAAGTACCTCGTGCCGCGCAGTGGACGCATTTGTCGCTTCCTGAAAATAACTCGCCAGTGAAAATATGCATTTGAATCTGTGAACAGGAAAGTGCATAACGAGATGTAACTCGATGAGCTCAGAAAACCTCCCGCACGCTATCGCGACTAACAAACTAAAATGGCACGAAAAGCACGTTCCGGTAGGATTTATCTCGTGCACTTCACCATCGGGAGATAATGCAACCACTCAAACACCCATCGCCAAACTCACGTCCTTCACACTGTTGTTTAACACCCCCTCGTATATGCTATTGCAATTGGTTTTTCATTTTTTCTTTTTCATTGTTTTTCTTTGCAGGTCCTCAAACAAACGCAAAAGCTCATCGGAAGCATCGGTGGACTGGTCGTCATGAAGCGGTATCCGTTGGTGCGCTTCAGCCGCCAGCTACTATTTACCTTCACCGACCTACTCGGTCAGTAGAGCTTGCTGTCTCGTTTGCTTTTCCTATAATCGACACCCACGTGTCGGATGTCCGCTCCGCAAACCGGATAACCGCACGGAAGTGAAATTGATTTTCAGCTTTTAATTCAGATTTTCTCCCCTTCTGTCCTTTTTTTCCTCCATTTCCAGTGTCCATCGGGGGGACGGCAGGCTTTTTCCTCGGTTTCAGTGTGCTCGGAATGGTGGAGATACTTTACTTTTTCACTCTACGCCTACTGTGGTACATTGTTGGGCGCCGTTAAAATGAAGTTTGGTTTAAACTCAAACGAACCGGCCCCGGGGAGTGATACCCACTCGAACTTTTACCATCCGCACACCGCCCTGCCATCGTTGGGGCACTGACCAATGCTACACATGACATGCGTTTTGAAATAAAACTCTTATCTCGGTCTGCCATTGCGAGCTAACCATTGAAAAATACTCACGCGTTTTTTTTTTCTTTCGTTCTGGATGCTGTGACACTAGCGAGCACCGTTTCCCATTCTCATCTTTTTCCCGCTCGATTCACGCTTTACAAAACATCCCCCGAACTACCATCGCGATCGAAAAGCCTCCTGTGGGTAGTTTTCATACCATAAAGTTTATTGAATATAACCGTATCTAAACTTGCACACTACGAAAAACTAAAGATTTCCGTATAATTATTCTTGTCGTTTGCACTTCCGTTTACGTTTCTCTCTGTTACACCTCTGTTTGATTATTTGTTTATTGGTTACTTTCCCATACCCACATGAAATCACTCGAGTGCCTGCTTTTAAGCCCCCGCGGGAGGTCGGGTTCTACAAAGGGGGACTATGTTCTCTAAGAGGGATGATTTGTGTTTGTCTTCACTCGGGGAGAGGGATATTGACTACGGACAATAAATTAATAATTTGTTTCGTTTGTTTCAACGCGGATTCTTATGGATGGATTCTAGCTTCCGGGTATACTCTTTCCAGAGTGCCGGTAGTAGAAAATAACTTTAAACCGTTTATTAACACAAGCACACACACACACATCCGGGACGAGGATGCGTGCGATTCACGTAAGATTAACGTTCAGCATCTCCATCGGTCAGTTGTGTGTCCACCGTTTCGCGGTTTGTCTATCACTGTCTCGAACTTGGTGGCGAAGAGGATCGCCAATCGATTCGCGAGTGTCGGCTGTGTTCAAACTTTTTTTTGTTTTCAGTTTTAGATTGTTTGGATGGGTTTTTTTGTAGTTGTAACCCCTAGCACGACGTCTCCTAACCTTTCCGACTTTACAAAAATGCACAAATGGTTCGATTGAAGAAAGAAAAAAAGGCAGTTACAAAGGCACCAAAAAATCAACCAAAGCGCGGAAGTGAGGTCGTGATAAGCGGACGCACATAACTCACTGCTAGATGGGGGGAATTGTGGGGTTGGCGAGTGATAATGCGGAGCCGGGCCGTCGCCGGGACGCTCTCGGGTGGATTTTGAGTCGACTTTTTGCTGTTTTGTTTCGGATTCGCTAATGCATTTTTGATGGATTACGGTAATAGAGGCGAAGCCGTTTAGAGCTATTGAAAACGTTTCACAATTTGGGACTGATCGTATCGATTGAATGTGTGATCTAGCTTTTCCTGTTCTACACTAACATTTTAACTTCGTCCGGCTTTACACACTATGATCATTATAATTTACTCGCTAAATATACACTCATCCCTACCAAACACAACATCAGTTGCATAAAATAATGTCTCTCCTAGCTGCCTCGGTAGCAAATGCCATAGTGTGTCCAGATCTTCAACTCATGTGACAAGTATAAAGGTAAGATTTCAGCCTGTAATAGTGTTAAGGACGTCACGTCATCAAATTAGTGTTCATTAGTTTTTCTGTTCAAATCCAGCACCGAACGCATCATCTGCTTTGGCGAACGGCAGTACAAACCACATGCCACAGTCCAGTGCACTTGTGGCCACAAGTTTGGCAAAATTCTAGTTACCACATCCCAACAAAAACACACAATCACTCCACGCGCTGCCAAGATCGTATTCTACCAACGATCATTCTTAAACCTCGCCTCGCCTGAAACTCAGCTGCTGATAGGAAGCAGTAGCCGAAGCACACAGACACAGCGGGCCCCTCCTGCTGTTGATACCGCGTGTGCCAGCGCCGGGGGGACCATTATCAAATGTTCGGTAATAACTTTAGCCCAGCGCGTGCTGGACCAATCGCTTCACCGGAGCCGGCTGCAGCTAGCAGCCTACCGACTAATCGGCCCCGGTGCCGGCTGCAATCCGCGCTCGCGCTAGAAAACAGGGCGTCTGGGTAGTCGTCAGGCATACACCGAAGCGGCCGAACATTTAGTATTTTTAATTCCAGTTATGAGCCCGTTCATAGTTTGTATAAAGATCCCAAAAACGGTTGTGATGATGATGATGATGATGATGACAATGATAGCGATGTTGGTGATCATGTTGAAGTGTGCCTCAGTGTGTGTGTTTCTTCGTTTTGTTTCTGTTTTCCGGCGCAAAGTAAATACTACCACGTGGCCTGTTTTTTGAGTTATTTGATTTTTAATGTTTTCAACAGAAAATCGTCTATGAGAGCGTGAGAGAACGATCAGTAGGTCTATTGTGTTGATGTTTATTTAGGAGGTGTCAACCTCGTCCGGTTCCACCATTTCGAAGTCTTTCCCCGTCGAGGAGCGTTGCGAACCTTCGGAATCGCTCTCTGATGGTGTAGCGGAGCTAGAACGGTTACAGGAAAGAGGAAAACATTGATTGCAGACCAGTAATTTTGTTTAACACATAATGCATTTTGCTGAACAAAGGACGGAAAGCATCAAAAATTTTGCAAGACTTTTCCCAACGGAAAGCACATATGTAGAATTATATGAAAAGGAAATATCAATTAATGATTTGGAAACTATGCCATGCCATTAAACATATTGGTTGTTTAGACATTTTTCTAAGAATGTGGGATGAATTCTATAATTTTTACTAATTGTATTCAATTGTTCAAAATATATTAATAGAAACTTTGAATCGTTTGAAGCAGAATAAAACATATCTGACACAGCTCATAGATACGCAGACGATATATATAAGCTCTTGTGGATCAGATTGTTCTGTGAGTTGCAAATTATATTGCAATATAGAAAAATAAGTTTAAGAAATAAAATAATGGTAGCAATAAGCTATAAATATGGTAAGAAAACGTTTCCTCGCTGCGAAAGCAAACCCAAAGGGTTGCAAATATAAGCGAAAAGCAATAAAAAACAACAAATAGAACCTCAAAAATGAAATCAAAAACCCATTAAAGATTAGATTTAAAATTTCAAAAATACACCTAATACCAATGATGGTTTAGTTTTACTTTTATGCAGTGAAACAAGATTACCATTTGTACAGAAACAAATCAGCACAAGATGAACAAGACAACAAACAGTTTCGTTTTTCACCACCCTCTCCCGCTCATTGCATTCCACAAACTCACTTTTTCTCTTCATAGATCGTCTCTTCCACGGTTACGACTGGCGGGGCAGGAGGAGCAGGAACCGGTGGTGGCTCTTTACCGGCTCGTCTTCGTAGGCCTTCGGTTTCCGCCTTCGGCGTCTTTTTGCTGGCGCTTTCCGCGTCTGTGTCACGTTCCTTCACCTCGTCGATCGTCGGCGGGATGCTGGTTCCGGTGGGTTCCTCCTCGTCACCGCTGTTCTTATCGCGTTTTCGACTTTTTTTCGACTTTTTACCCTTATCGCTGCCCAGTTGGCCATCTTTGTACTCGTGCTAGAAATTGTAAGAAGTTGTCAGCTGTTGCGCAAACATTTCTCGGGAGTAAATCGTCTAGACTCACATTGTACAATGGCCAGAAGGAGGCGAAAAAGCCGACGTCCTCGGTTAGGTTTGGCAGAAGCCAGAAATGATGCTTTCCTCCGGTAGCTACCCAGATTAGACAGAAGATAATGCAACGCAGTACGACCAGGCCGAGGATGAACACCAAAAACCCGGCCGCCGCTATGCTCAGATAGTAGACACCCTTTCGCAACAGCGGTGGCCATAGCGGAAACAGACAGATCACGATAGCGCCCACCACCAGCAGCGCCCCGAAGATCCAGTAGTGCATGGGAATCGGATCGTACAGCCAAACGTACGCCTCGTGTCCATCGATGAACAGCTGTTCCGGGTGCATCTCTAGCCGGATCTTACGCTTTCTCTTTTCTGCCACCTCCGCTGTTACCTTCTCCACCTTGCTGCCCTCGGCATGGCTGCTCTCAGCATCGGTGGCGCGCTCGTCCTTTACAGATGCTGCTCCCTTACCACCTCCAGCGTCCTTGCCGTCCACTGCCTTCTTACTACCCTTCCCGCGCAGCTCCTGCTCGCTAACCGGGACCTTTCGGGCGCGGTGGAAAAATTTGTGAAACAGCATATCCCCCATAAAATCGATTACGGCTTGCCGGTGAGGGAAGAGACAGTTGTCTCCCTGAGCAAACTTTGACGCAAGCAGTGCATCGACAGCTTTGATGGCTAAAAGTAAAAAAAAAAAAGATAAAATACGTCAACAACGAAATGCGACAAGATGGGTGATGGAAACAAAACAAAGCAATTATCGTACGGCACACTACGACGCCATTTGACTGTTCGCGTACTTGAGACAACAAAGTACTAAGCGGAAGGGGATTCACCTACCAGAGAAATATTCCACGTTGTGATTCAAAAATTTGGTCTTTTTCGTCGGTACGTTCGATTTGAGCCATTTCGCCACCTTGTACTCCTCTTTGGAGGCTTTCTCGATATCCTGCTCTGATCCTCCGGGTCCGGTGTACTCCTGAAGGGATGAAAAATAGTAAACAAAATATGTGCATCAACGTCAACGACACGACAGCACCAATTGGAAGTAATTGAGCAAACGATTATCGTCGTCATGGAGCGCAACAATTGGATAGTGTAGCATAAAAACGCTTCCACGATGCTGCCACGAAAATAATATCAAGAGCAAATGCGGCACGCGCGCCCGAGATAAGTATTTGTTCAGGTGATGCACTGGCCTCCTTCTTCTTCTACTTCCCAACAGTTCTCGCACCATCACTCAACCGAATCCGAGCCAGTGACCTCTTTTTATTCTTCTGCGTAGCAAAAAAAAACCCTCGGAGCGACCAACGGCGTCTGGAGAGGCCCCGTACAAATCCACACCCATCTCGATTTGTTCACGATCAATCAGCTTACCAGCCGACGTAGTAGGCCAAATCAATTAGTGTAATAATCGGGCGGGTTTGACGTAGTATAGGCGATCGGCGACAAGAAAAGGGGACGTAAACAGAAAAGTAAAAGGGGTTAAACGATGGAGAAAACTTTCTCCACAAGTCCTATCTGACACGTTGACCCACTGTACCACTCTACGGGTTGATGGCTGGCCAAAGAACACGTTTGGAATTTACACAACATTACGCGCTTATCAATCCGCCAAGCAAAACACTAAATAAAGCCTTGACCTTTCGTCGCACAAGCGTTTGGGGAGGGTGAAGACGATCCAAGCCACTTACATCCTTCCGCTTCTTGGCACGTCGCTTTTCTGCCATCGTGTCACGAGAACCGACGTCTGTTTGCTAACACGAATCTGATATCGCTTTCCGATAAACCTCCTGCCCTATAAAATTGTTTTGTAAACTGTGTTGCTGTAGCCACTTTCCACGTCTACTTCCACGAAACGGCCAGCTCGCGCAGACCGAAAGTTTTCTTTCACTCCGACGTAGAAAGTACTGTTCCGTCGTCGTCACTTCTTTTTTGCCAATTATCAAGGTGGAATGTTCGTGCAGGTAAATGTATACTCTCAACTTCAATTGACAGTGCGGATTGTTTACCACGCCATTAAGGTCCAAAAAGAATGAATGCCACAAAAAAACAACTTATTTGTGATACTTAAAATACCAATAACTACCTTTTTTAAGTAACTATAGCGTCTCCAATAATTCTAGATAACTTTAAATTCCGATCAATTCAAATGTTTTTGTAAATATCGTTACCGTACCAACTGATGTCAATGTAAGAAGAAAGAAATAACCTGCAAATATGTGCGATCCTTTTTATTCACTGTCAACTTGTCATTTTGCATTCGAATCGAACCGGTTCGTAAAAAAGAAACTCGTTCGAATAATTCGAATTAAAAGTTTGAGAACATTTACAGCATTTATCGAAAAAGTCACCAATTTAATACGCAAATCTTTCGGTTTAGCAAACAATTTTCACAATTTTCTTGTAAGTAAGTATTCCAGTAAAAATAGTGGAAAACAGCACAGAAAAGGACCCTTCGTGAATTCGAACCGATTCACTAGCGAATTGTCAGCTGTTTTTTGTTATTGTTTGAAACTTCTTGCAAATCAGTCTTTTTGGACTTTAGTTGGTCCTTAAACTGGGATTGTTAGTGTTACGGCTATTGGAATTCTTGGTTCGTTATCAATTCTAGTAAAACTAAATTGTAACTTTACATTTTTTTTTAACAAAAACACGTCACTCAATAAACCAGCTTTCAAGGTCACAGCGCCGGTCTGTTTGTTTGTTTTGATGTTGTTATTTTTTTGGTTTTTCAACAATTCCTATCGTTTTCCTTCCATTAGGGTTCACAAAACGGTCGCTGTATCGCTATACAATGTATGCTTACCGACTATTGCCCGGTAGTGTTCGATGCAAAATATGTTTCGTTCGAATGTTCCACACGCGCCGAGGTGAATTATATAACGTGAGTAATACGAACTTTACTTCATAGTCATCACAATCTATTCAATCTTGCTTTTGCCTTGCAGAAATGCTATCGCCTTCTTGGCGTTTCCGAGCAGTCCGATCAGAACACGGTCCGCCAGGCTTATCTGACGCTGGTGAAAAAGCTTCACCCGGACAGTGGCCACCCGGAAGCGAGTGCAGAAAAGTTCCAAGAGGTAGATTCAGCCTTCCGTGTACTGCAGGAGAAGTTCGCCAAAGCTCGCCGCGGAATCGTTGAGGACCTGCAGGAACAGGTCAAAATCTTCGACATCAAACACACGGCCCCCCAGCACCGGCAGTACCTTAGCTTCGATGGCATTGGTTTCGGTACGCCGGCACAACGCCAGAAGCAATACCAAGCGGTCCGTGCGGTGAAGGCACAGGAGCGCGTCCTTGAACATCGGCTCTCAAAGGCGCAGGCATCGGAAACTGCTCTAATGAAGAAGGGGGACTACTTTAAGAAGCATGAAATCAAAACCAAATACGGCTACGACCGGGTCATAGAGGACCTGATACAGGAGGCGATGTCACGCGGCGACTTTAGTAATCTTTCTGGTTTCGGCAAACCTTTGCCGGATCATCAATCGCAGAATCCTTACGTCGATTTTACCACGCACAAAATTAATAAAATTCTGCTGGACAATGGCTTCACGCCGGAGTGGATTACACTGCACAAGGATATTCGAGAGGCGATCGGTGGCCTGAGGGACGATCTACAGCGAGCACGCGCTAAACTTGGTCCCGTTCCTCTTACTGTGAATGAGGAACAGCAGTGGGAAAAGGTACTCGAGGAGCAGCAAGACGCCGTCTTGCGTGTGAATAAAATGATCGACAAGTTCAACCTGATCGTACCGATGCTAAGCAAGCAGATGATCCGCCTCAATCTGGAACGGATGAGTGAGGAGTTGCTCCAACAAGGGCCACAGAAACTCCCTTCATCTAGATCGGCGATAAAAGAGCCACCGACGAATCGCTATGACGTGAAAAAGGATGATAACGAGCCAACAACTGCGTCCAGTTTAGCAGGATTTATTAGTTCATTGTTTCGGTAGAAATATAATATAGTATTTAAAAAAAGGATAACAAACGTTTCAACAAAGGTGTTGCAGTCCGCCTAGAACGGTCCTCCTTTGAGAGTTTCTAATTTCGGGAAATTCATCACTCATCTTTCAATTTGACAAATTCTTTGCTTACACGCTACCTGTTCAGTTGGTCATTTTGCTAATCGTCAACATTGGTTATGGTTGTCCTAATTCCATACCACCTGACCTTCCCCGCTGAGAGTTACTGTTTGATTCGCTACCAAACGAAGTGCCTCCGGATACGCACGATGCTCCGCCCGGTGAATCCGTTCCGTAAGCGTTTCCTCCGTATCGTTCCGTAGAATGGGCACGCGGTGTTGCAGAATGATAGCACCGGTGTCGACTCCTTCGTCGACAAAGTGTACCGTGCAGCCAGACTCCAGGTCACCGGCCGCGAGTGCCTGCCGTTGCGCATGGGTACCCTTGTGTTTAGGCAGCAGGGCCGGATGGATGTTGATCAGCTTTCCTTTCCACCGCTTAACGAACGCTTCCGAGAGGATTCGCATAAACCCGGCCAGACAAACCAGTTCGATACGCGCTTCGACCAGCGCTTTCGAGACGGCTTCGTCGAAAAGTTCCCTCGTCGCGTAGTTCTTGTGTAGGATCACCTTCGATGGGATGCCCGCCTTGGCGGCACGTTCAAGGCCAAAGACGCCATCCTTGTTGGAAACCACCAGCACGATCTCACCCCGAATGCCGAAAGCGGTGTTGCGCGTTGCATCGATCAACGCCTGCAGGTTACTTCCGGAGCCGGAAATCAGTACGGCGATACGTTTCTTCGGCAGGGTGCAGGTAACCTTTGCCTGCTGGAGCGTCTCCTCGAACCCGTGCACAATCACCCGCCCACCGAGAGGATCAGTTCGCCTCACGATTGTACCAAGCATTCGACCTCCGAACGGTTCCAGGCGCTCCAGTACCGTGTCTCTATGTTCCGTGGGCACAACGAGCATCATCCCGATGCCGCAGTTGAACGTGCGCAGCATTTCCTCCGCCGTAACATTACCCGCACGTGCCAGCCATCCGAAAATGGGAAGCACATGCATTTCGGCCAGATCGAGAAAGGCGGCAACGTCGGCCGGTAGTACTCGGGGAATATTCTCCGTAAACCCACCGCCGGTAATGTGCGCCAAAGCTTTCACAAGGCCATCCTCAGCGAGAAGTGGTTGCAATTCCCGAACGTAGATCTTCGTGGGAACGAGCAGTTCCTCGGCGAACGTTTTACCGGTCGCACTAAACGGGGCCACATCGTTCAGGGTAAGTCCGTTGAACTCGAGGATCTTATGCACCAGGCTGAATCCATTGCTGTGTACTCCACTCGATGGAAGCCCGATGATCACATCCCCCGGGCAAACGGTGTCCACTTTCGGCAGCATCCGGCTTTGTTCGACAATCCCGAGTGAAAACCCGGCCAAATCATACACACCGGGGGCGTACATACCCGGCATTTCTGCAGTTTCTCCACCGAGCAGCGCACTTCCGCCCTGCCGACAACCCTCTGCGATTCCTTCGATCACCTGTGCGGCCACCGGGACATTCAGTTTCCCGCAGGCGTAGTAGTCAAGGAAGTTTACCGGATCCGCACCGTTACAGATGATATCGTTGACGCACATGGCCACCAAATCGATTCCGACCGTTCCATGTCTATGCGAGTCCTGGGCGATCTTCAACTTCGTCCCGACACCGTCCGTACCGAGCACGAGAATGGGATCGTTCAGCTCCCTCAGTGCAGCATCACGCAATCGGTACAACCCTCCAAAGCCACCCAACCCTCCCATCACACCAGGGCGATTGGTAGACTTGGCGAATGGTTTGATCTTCTGCACCAGATCGTCACCGGCCGTTATGTCAACGCCACTGTCCTTGTACGAAATCGATGACGCTGTTTTCGCTGATCCACTCGATGGTTTGACCGGGAACTTGTTACGATACGGTGCAGCCGAACGCTCGATCGCTACAGAGAAATTGTGCACCACAACCTGCTGTTCGGTAGCGCTCTTCCTGGGGGTTACTTTTCCCAAAAGCACCGCCCCTTGTCCAGCCAGCTTTTCCTTCCACGTTCCATCGGTTCCATCGACGATCAACACCATTCCAATGCCGCAGTTGAACGTACGCAACATTTCGCACTCGGTTACGTTTCCGGCGGCTGCTAGCCAACCGAAGATCGGTGGAATTACCACCTCACTGAAGTCCACCTCCACTGCGAGCTCTTTCGACAGGACACGGGGAACGTTTTCCACCAGCCCACCACCGGTAATGTGCGCCAGTGCACGCACCGTATCCGTCTGCCTTAGCAACGGTAGCACCGGGGCCACGTAGAGCCGCGTCGGGGTAAGCAGTTCATCGCCAAAGCTCGAACAATCATCCTCACCGAACGGAGCACGATCGGTCAACTTTGTGCCAGTCGTTTCGAGGATTTTATTCACTAAACTAAACCCATTACTATGGACGCCGCTCGACGGGAGTCCGATTACGAGATCGCCGGCCTTAATCCGATCCACTCGGGGAAGAATCTGGTCCGCTTCAACCACTCCCACGCAATATCCGGCCAGATCGTACTTTCCCGGTGCATACATTGATGGCATTTCGGCCGTTTCTCCACCGAGCAGGGCACAGTTTGTCTCCCGACAACCCTCCGCGATGCCCTTCACGATGAGGGCCGCCGTTGGAACCTCCAGCCGACCGCACGCTATGTAGTCGAGGAAGGCAAGTGGTTCCGCACCGGCACAAAGGACATCGTTCGCACACATCGCCACCAGATCGATACCGATCGTGTCCCAACAGTTCAGCGCCTCGGCAATCTTCAGCTTTGTTCCAACACCGTCCGTGCCTTGGACGAGAACGGGATCTTTGTACCGGACCTGTTTTCCATTTCGATCCTTGTAGGTAACCTGCCGAAATCGAGATTGGATATCATATGTCGCTTTAGTAGTAATTCATTGTAAAACAGTCATAATATACGGGTATGTCATTGTAACGCAGCGTGTAACGCATTCAATAAATTAATTTTTACAAAAAGTGAAATCTTTACGAATATCCGTTTACTGCCTTGGAGAGTTCATCTTTATCGATTAATATTTTTTCACCAATTAAATTTGTTTAATGAAAAATTGGCGATAAATCAGAAACTGGGACGCAATAATTATTTTAAAAAAACTAATTCGGCCTTTGCTTCACTACTGCAGAATTTGTTTTCATTGCTCTGTTTTTATCTACTTACATCATTTAGACGAAACAGTCCCCCGAAACCTCCAAGCCCTCCAATAACGCCGGGCCGGTTCGTTCCACGGGCGAGCGGCTTAATCCGTTGTACAAGTGCATCGCCGGCATCGATATCGACGCCGCTGGATTTGTATGAAAGACTCAGACTGCAACGAAAGAGACCGTGCGTGAATTACCTGGCCACAAACCCAACCACCTGTCTGTACACTAATGGCAATGAATGAATCTGTTTTTTTTTTGTAAGTACACGAGTACATGTTCCAATTATTATTCCCTGTGAACGTAAGGGAGTTTATTTTCGCAATGGGTCAACACACACACACGAAACTAAACCGGATGAAATTACTGTTTGAAAGCTTTCTGCGCAATGTCCAACCGATGCTGCGAACCCTCAAAGTTGATCGTGCTGCAGGCTGCCGTGGCGAGCGCTGCCGCCTGTTTGAGGTCACTGTGGAGGACCACTCCGATCAGCACCCTGCCGCCGTTGGTAACGAACTCGTCGCGATCATTTTTCGCCACACCGGAGTGAAAGACCAAATGTTCGGGACGTGCCGCGACAGTATCAAGGCCTGATTTAAGCGGGGAAAAATGGTACGTTAAATAACACGGAAAAAATCAACACAATTAGAGGGCTCTTACCTTTAATAACGCAACCCTTGGTGGATGTTTCCGGATAGCCTTTGCTTGCCATCACCACACCGACCGCGGACAGACCGGCCCGGAACTTTAGGTTGATCTCGTGCAATCGATTATCGCACGTTGCATCCATGACTTCGTACAGGTCGGTCTCGAGGAGCGGAAGGATGACCTGCGTTTCCGGATCGCCGAAGCGGCAGTTGAATTCGAGCGTTTTCGGTCCGTTCGGGGTAAGCATCATACCGGCATACAGGACACCTAAAGGTGAAGCAATAGAGTCGGAAAACAGTAAAGTAATTGTGTTGGAGATATTCGTGCAGTATGAGATGAATTTCAAAATTGTTACCAACGTATCAAAATGCATGGGGAACCATGGCAACCGGTATGAAAATGGTCGAAATGCTGCAAAATACTGCTTATGGATGAATGAATGAACCTAAAGAATTATTTTGTCATTGAAAAAAAGCTTGTTGATGCATTTGCTTACAAAACAATCTAATCTCCAGGGATACGACATAATAAACAGATTTAAGAACGAAACAGAAAAACAACAGCACAGCAAAATACGATCGAAACAAACTTGAATTGTACCGTTTGTTTACCAGAGTATTACTGTTACTACACGATCATCGCTCGATTAAGTGTATAACAGTCTTTTTCCTCCGTCTTATCAATAAAACTAATGGGTCAAAATGCACACAGAGTTTTGCAGCAGAGCGAGTTGGAAAATGGTACGTCATCTCGGCGCTCGGACCAGTGACGAAAAGTATCGTGAACTCCCCGGAATACTTGGATGCCCTACAATCGTGGTGAGTTGTTTTCGTTTTGATTGCTCGATCCATCCTGACCTCTCGAGGACGTGGTTGTACACGGAGAGTCCCTTCTTATCGCTAACCGAGTTCGATTTCATTAGCAACAAAAACAGCAATCGAGAAGCAGCGGTTAGCTACGGCAACGACTTACCGTTGTACTGGATCCCTTCCTCGCGCAATCCATCGACGGCTCGCTGCAGGACCTCCCTCACGACAAGCTCGAGCTGTGCTGGTTTGATTATCGGACAGGGGCAGTAGGCACCCATTCCGCCCGTATTCGGTCCCCGATCCTGATCGAGCAGCCGCTTATGGTCCTGCGCCGGCAGCATCACCCGCACCGTTCGTGAATCGACGAAGGCCAGAACCGAGACCTCCTCGCCGGAAAGTTTCTCCTCCACAACGACCACCTCACCGGCGGCACCGAACTTTCGCTCGCCCAGAATATCGTCCACGGCGGCGCACGCTTCGTCGATCGATTCCGCCACGATCACACCTTTCCCGGCGGCCAGCCCGGCCGCCTTTACCACCAGCGCCTGGTACGGTGCTTGCCGGATGAAAGCTTTCGCTTCGTTCGCTTCGGTAAAGCTGGCGTACCGGGCCGTTGGAATGCCGTGCCGATGCATGAAATCTTTGGACCAGTTTTTATCTGCCTCGATTTGCGCACCACGTTTGCCGGGGCCGAAGCATTTTACTCCGGCCGCACGCAGCACATCCCCCAGCCCGTCAGCAAGCGGATCTTCCGGTCCGACCGCGACAAGATCGATCTGGTTCCGCTTGCACCAGGTTACGATGGCCTGTGCAGGAAGTAAACACCAAATTAAATCCGTGCAATTACAGACGAACACATACACACACCTAACCTAGTTGTAACTTACATTGAAATCCTTCACGCTTACATCCGACACCTGATGAAGCTTCGGGACGGCCGCAATGCCGGGACTGCCGGGAAGTGCGTACACCGCAGCAACCCGATCGCTGCGCGAAAGCTTCCAGCAGATGGCATGCTCACGGCCCCCACTTCCAATCACCAGCACCTTCTTCTTCGATGCGAAATCACCAACGCTGGCCATGGTTTCCCTGAGAGGACAAACACGCGACACTCGATGCCGCACACTAATTGAGGTTGATTAGAGCCCAAGGCGTCACCCAGGAATGAAGCTAAGTTTAACCCGCGAGCACAGATTAACAGACGATGGGACGTTCTTCAAGAATCAATTGTCTACAGCCGAGTCGCGTCGTTTCTTGCCGCTGTTGATCGTTCGAGTGATCGCACCACTTTGCCGACAGCCCGGCCGTCGCACGGTAACTTAATGCCTACCCATCGTGCCGTGTTCAGCTTCCAAAAACGAGTTCCAGAGCGAGCTAGGCAACTTGTCTCACATTTTCTTACAATTCCTTAGCTTGTAATCTCTTTCTCTCTCTTGGGGAGCATTTGTGAGATGATCGTCTGAGCAAGTCGCTCCACAGCATCCTAGCGCATGTTTAGGTTTCCTAGTGAAGGTAATGAAAAAAGGAATTTGGTAGTGCAAAAACTATAGCGTAGATGAAGGTGACGATCACGATCGTCAATTCTCTCCACGTGGTGCGTTCAATCAATCAAATATGTTATCCTTACTGCACTTTAAACGGTAGCGTTCAATGTGTATGATGGTTTAACGCGTTCCATTTCCATGGAAACATGTTGAGCCGGTGATCAGCCGGTGGATCTGCAACCTTCTGGCTAAACCACCTTTTCATTATCATTAAAAGAAAAAAAAGCACCTTTTTCCTTTAAAGGCACAAAACTTTTGCTAAATACAATTACAATCACATTTTGACTTTCGCTTCTTAAAATTTATCTAGATTTTCTATAGGAAGATAATGAAATGTCTTGAAACCCGATAAAAAAAACTTGTCAGTAAAAACTACTATTCCCAACCCTTCGGATGTGCCTAGTAAGTATGGAGCAAAAAGGAAACAAGTGAAACTAACGACCGATTTAGAGTATTCAGTTGCACCATCATCATTGTTTATAAACGCATATACTACGTACATAACTCATAAAATATAAAAACATGAAAAAAATATATTTTATATGATTGTTGAGGCGCCAATGCATGTATGTGTGTGTGTGTAACATGGAAACACATATCAACATTGTGTCCTTCGTCACTCCCAGGCACGGGACTTTTGACTGGCTACTTGTTGCTCGCGGATTGCTCGTCATCTTTTGCCTTTAACGTTTCCTTTTCTTAAAACCTAAAACCGCTCTTCATTAATCTGGGTCCGATTCTGCCTAACAACAGCCAATTCGTTCCTAGTGTTCCGGTCCCACGTGCATACACAAACAGCAAAGAAACTTAACTTATCGCGAATCATTTTACAACTTTCCGTTATGATACAGTTACTTTCAAACATTTGTGGAGGGGTAGGAAAAAGTTTGCTACGGAAGAGTTTACAGAAAAAAAACCATGTTAATAGGTTTTGCCTGAGTACCTGCACCGGAAAGGGTATGTTAAATGTAAGAGAAGCGTTCGTTAGCGAGCCTTATTGCGGGTTTGTGGTTAAGGTTAGGAGCAAGACAACGTTTTCATCTTGAAAGATTAGAAGAAAACATGGGAGAGGTGTTTGAATAGAATTGCCAGTTTTTCAGCGCAATGTTTCCACAAACAAGTATGGTATGGTGTAAATGTTAAAAATGAAACCGGGAAACCAACTTTATCTTTCGAAACTAACCTATTTTTTATCGGCATGCTGCATGCGCAGGTCGAGATAGCGAAGGTAAGAGGGAAAGTGCCATCTTGATCACTGACCCGGCCACCACTACATATCCTCAACCATCTTCAGCTAGCTACCGCCGCACGTTGAATCCTTGAGAACCGTCCGGTCCAGCTGGTAGACGCAGCACGTGCTGATTGTTGCTTATGTTGGCTCCTCCGTGCCCGACCAGATTGGCGTTTGCCTGTCCATACCCGCCAGTGGCACCAACACCGTACGGGTGGTTCGGGTGAACTCCGGGTGGAGCATGTCCGAGCAGCGGTGCCCCACCGTTAACTTCGGCGAACGATGACGGCCCCCCCTTGGGAAAGAAACCCGATCCACCGGGTACGTTTCCCCCATTACGACCACCGTACATATGTTGGGTGCCCGGTGCAGAGTTTATATGCTGCCCAAAGTGTTGCTGATGCTGGTACGGATGGCCATTGTGCTGCAGATGATGGTGATGGTGTGGAACGTGCGGGAACGCACTTGGGGGATGATGCAGTGGGTGGTGTGGACTGTGCATGGGATGATGCTGGCTTTGGTTACCCATATGAGGGTAGTACATTCCGGCGGACTGACCAGCTCCAGGTGGTGGCGGTGGACCGTTTTGCATCGACGGTGGGAACGTTCCAATGGGCGCCTGTTGCCGATACGGTGGATAGTAACGGTAGGCGTTATTCGCACTGCTATTTGCGGGGTTTCCAACTACACCGACACCACCGACCCCCACTCCACTGTTACCTCCAATCCCATTGTTGTTGCTATTATTATTATTATTATTATTGTTAACATTGCCTATTCGAAGGCCGTTAGTGCCGGTAGAATTCGAAGTTGTCGTCGTAGCTGTTGCTTTCTTTGTCCTACAAGAGAATGAAAGGTTACGTCATTAGACGGTGTGGGATTTAATGATTGACATTTGGATGCTTTCCGATTCCTGCCGATACATACTCCGTTTCCTCTTCATCGTGTGCCGACCCGAGAATACGTAACCGCGCTTTGGCGTACTCCTCCTTGCGCTGGTCGAGCGATTTGATCTGTGTCTTGGGTTTGTTGTCTACCGGACTTTTGCCATCCGTTCCCGCGCTCGACTGCGGACGCTTCAAGATTTGCATTGGTCGTGGCACCATCTTCGGCCGCAATTCGTCTTCCAGCGTTTGCGATAACGTGTCCTGTTGACGCACGGCACTCGTGGAGGCCCTACTGTTTACCTTCGTGCTCGTTCCTGTCGTGTTGTTGGATGTGTTTTTCAATATCGATATGGTGCCGGGTAACTGGACGTCCATCGAGTCCACAAGATAGCAGCGACCGGGGGTGAGAAAAAGCACACACAGCGTCAATTAGTGAACAAGGTCACAAGGGGTGATGAGTTGAGCGGTGTGGCCGCCCTACCGCCGACGGCTGAGCAGTTTCCTTCTTGCTACCACTTACCCGTTCCTCGTCGATCTCTTCCCAGCTGTCAGCAACGTCCGGTTTTTTGGTGGACATGGTCTAAAGCAGGTACTACTGTTTCTCCTGCCAAGGGGTCGTGACTATCGCGATGATGACTTCCGAAATGCAGCAGCAGCAGCAGCAGCAACACAACGCACCTGATCTGGGAATGCGTTCGAATCGTGACTAACTTCAGTGCGGACTGCAACGAGACGTTTTCGACCACCACTTTCAGCACCGCCACCTCCACCACCAACAGTAACACGATTTACTTAGGTAGCTTTCTCCAAAGGCAAAATCTGTTTGCCAACCAGGGAGTCGAAATAAAAATGGGAAATTATTGGAAAAGAAGCAGCAAAATTCTCTGCAAAAATTTCTCGACTGACTCAGTGTCAGTGTCAAAAGTTCCACGACGATGCACCTACCCGGTTCGGTATTCGTTTGGTAGTGGAACGATAAATCCGGTTCAATAAATTCGGATGCCTTTCACAATTTAAATTTCTTCCGTTTTGAAAACCACAATCAATTACTCATAAATATCAAACTGTTTTATAAAGTTGTAGATCAACATATTAGCAATGTTTTAATCTTTGTTGAGTTGTGTTTTTCTTGGATTCATCGGTGGATATCGTATCAGGCTGAAGACTTCAAAATAAATAAAAAAAAGCTTGATTTCCACGATAACATGCATGGGAAATGTAGGACTCAATAGGAATTTATTACATTACGCTTGAGAATCGGCCTAAAAGTCTGCTGTAGGGAGTAAGGACCCCGAAATTCTAAAAGCTTAACCACGAGTTCCTTTTCAGTAGTTAACCCAGCACATCATGGTTCCATGAAAATAGTACCATCCCTAGCACTGTAGCAGGCATTGCTTTCAAGGACCAAAATTTCGTTTATCCTTACCAGTTGTGTTCCACGCGCGGCAGAGTGACGGACAGCCAGAAAAAACAGGATACTACTTCAAGAACCAGTAACTCCGCACTACGAGTGGTATCGAGTGCTAAGATGGCCAACAGTGAAGGAATTGATACGTTGCCGGTGACCCAAACACAGCTGTCCCATTATACACAAGACTTGGAGAGTCAACCAGTCGAACCTTTGTGCTATGGCCGGTTACTTGGCAAACTAGTGAAAACCAAAACCCTCGGTACTAAAGCTCCCATGTACTACGTTCCTCGTGCTCCGTCCATTGTTTACGGTACCACTTTTCCGAAGTTTAATCCGATCTCCTCCTTTCACACCTTATCCTGCTGGACTATTCATGGATCACTGTGTTTGACAGACCTGTCCCATAAAACCATCCAAACCTTACGATCGGAAAATCATATCAATTCATGTTGCATGTCGCGTTGAAGCACAGGATTTACGATTTCCTGAAATTCATTTTTTTTTTGAGGTTAACTTTCATTATCATATTCTGTTTCAGATATTTCAAACAGTGAATACCGCGTCGGACGCGACGACAATCAGTGCGATTTGATTTTGAACGAATCGCTTTTGGACAAAAGAGCACTCCTCCACCGTGTGTCGAAGGTTCACTTTGCCATCCAGAAGGATCTGAATGATCTATCCAGCCCCACGTTTATCACCGTGAGTTGTCTGACCATGCATTTCAAACAGCACATCTCTCAGATTGCGATTGACATTCCCCACCTTGCAGGATGCCTCGCGCAACGGGACCTTCGTTAACGGACGACTGATTGGCACAAGGAAGAGAATGGTTCTAAAGCACCTGGACGTAATATCCATCATTAATCCCCATGTGAAGGCTTTCGTATATCACGATCTTTTCCAATACGCAACGCCAGAGGTTAAAGCGAAGGAATTGCGCGACAATTATCACATCGGTAAAAGACTCGGCTCGGGAGCCTGTGGTACGGTGTATTTATTGCATCACACAGTCAGCTGCCAACCCTTTGCCATGAAGCACGTTATAAAGGACCAGATAAGCGAAAGCACCCGTCCCAAATTCCTTAACGATCCCATGCGGGTGATGAATGAAGTTAACATCATGAAAAATCTCAATCATGTAAGTACCTGAAGATCCGTCTAGGCACTTGTTGATAGAAAATTTGAATATTTGATACCTTCTACCCCCAGCCGTGCGTTATTAAAATGCATGATATAGTGGACAAGCCAGATTCGGTTTACATGGTGCTGGAATACATGGAGGGTGGTGATTTGCTTACACGGATCATCAGCAATAAACACCTTACTGAGAAAACGGCCAAATTATTCTTCCTCCAGATGTGCCATGCCGTCAAGTACCTGCACGAGCAAGGTGAGTTATCCGCGTGGAAAAAGCGGTGGCCCTACTATGTCTAATTTTACGCAGTAGCCGATGAGCTTCGGTTTTCGAAACTGGAACTACGGCGTGGATTACTGTGATCCGTTTTTTTTCTAATTCTCTTTTGTCGCTACCTTCGTGTTGAGATAGCTGTCAAATTCTTAAAATTTACAGCCGCAATCCGAAAGGTGCTGCACGAGTTCAGGTATAAATTTCGGTCAATCTTATACAGTTTGTATGTGTTATTGACCTTCGAATTTGATTCTCCTTCTATTCTTTTTATATTGACAAATTAAAGAAACAATTCAAAATATTATTTCCTCGCAGCTGTTTTAAAACATTCTGTTCTCTTCTATTTGCAGGAATTACTCATCGTGATTTAAAACCGGACAATATTCTACTGCAGGACGATCAAGAGTACACCCTGCTTAAGGTATCCGACTTTGGATTAAGCAAGTTTGTGCGAAAGAACTCGGTCATGCGCACATTGTGTGGCACTCCGCTGTACGTTGCCCCAGAAGTGCTGAAAACATCCGGCAAGGGCGCATACACGCGCAAAGTGGACATCTGGAGTTTGGGCGTCGTGTTGTTTACGATGCTAAGCGGCACACTACCCTTTTCGGACGAGTACGGGACCCCCGCAGTGGAGCAAATAAAACGAGGCAAATTTGCCATGCGTCATCCAGCGTGGCGGAAGGTTTCTTCCATGGCCAAGAAGCTCATTTTTGACATCCTGAACGTGAACCCCACGGCACGACCGTCGATCGACACACTGTTGGCGAGTACCTGGTTGCGCGATGAGGAGGTGATTTGCGAAGCGGAGCGACTGATGCAGGTGCCGTTGCGTGCGGGAAAGGTCCCCGTGCCGCTCGTTTCCCGTACCGCTCGGAATACTCCTTCCGACGTAGAGAACAACAACGCTGGCCGCCAAATGGAACCGCCAAGCAAGCGGAAGAAACTATGAAACGCGAAACGGAATGGGACGCTGCGATTAGGTCCGCAGGAAGTACAAATTTCCAGTTCAGGGAACCGTTTTTATATTTATAGTACCGATGGTTTTACAGTTTCGACGGAATCGTCCTTTTTTATATCTGTCGATTGACTTTAACCGAATAACTAAGTGTCATGTTGGATGATTTTTACACGTATACTCTGTGCATTTTGAACTTACATTCCCTGTCGATTCCACGGTACATCATGTGCTTTAACTTACCTGCTACCTAAATAGCGTATGTGAATTCTCTCTGCCAAAGTATTACCCACCCAGTACGGCCAAGGATTCTACAGAGATTCTAGTGGCGTGTTCCATTCCGTTCGCTCTGAACCTGACTCAACGGCTATAAATTCGTGTTAAACTAAATTTTACACATTAAGTTCAGCTTAACGGTAATGCTCTCTCACTATTGTTTCGCACTAATGTACATTACACGTTAACTATTTTTGCCAGGCGCCTTTCGTATACGCGTTAGAAGAAACGGACCTCTGAACTATTATGACCATGACTACAGTCAAGCGACTGAATTTCTTTTTCACAGCATATCGAATTAGTTGAACTTTGAAACTCAAAATAGGTCGTGTGTTTCGCTAACGTTAAGTATTGATTTGATTCAATATCAAAGATTTTATACTTGTTAATAATTGAAAAATCTGGGTAAAGATTTTTGTTTTGCCCCAAGTTAATAGGATTTACGATATACAAGTAACATATTGAAGAGTGAGTGTTTGTCTCTTTTTATAAAAAGAAAATAAATGTGATTGAATTGACTACAAACTAGTGTTGTATAGTTGCTGACTTGCAAGAAAAATGATGATCCATCTCAAACCACAATGTGTTTACATTCGATGCAGTATTATCTTATGTTTATTTTATCTTGCAGTGTTCATACGGCAGCAAGCAAAAATGAAGCCAACGCTGCGCAATGGTTACAACATAAGTAAGACAGTTTTTCGCTGGCTTATTCGAAACTCCCATAGACTCATGCAAAACATCAACCCTTAAATTTATCGGGATATCGAACCATATTAAAGTACACCGAAAACATCGTGCTAAATATTCACCTCATAATGGAAACGGATTGCTTGAGGGAATAGAAACCGGTTCCTGAGATTTTGTTTTCTTCCCCGGTGTCTGACGTCCTTTTAAATAGTGCCGAGCCTCCAATCATGTACGACCCAACGTGTGCTGGTAGTTGTGCAAAAGGAAACACATTTTTCGAACAGTGCGAACTTGCGGACAAAATATGGACAGAAAACGTGCTCCTGTAGCATAAAAAGAGCAACCTGCTAAATTGCTTTTACAATTACTCTAGGTATTTGAGTAAAAAGGAAATGAAAATTTTGTTATTTAAATTCCAGTATTCAAAAAAAAAAAAAGAAAAGGCCAATCGAAACATTTGCCGCGACCGCAAAAGCAAATCGCGCATCTTATCGCGCAACGAGAGGGAACGTACGTTGGTGCTAGAAATTGGTCTCGTGGTGCTAACTGCACCTCATATGGGTGGGGAATGTGTTTGTCCGTCTTTGAACTAGAATCTGCCTCGGAAGCACATTTCGTCCCACGGGGGACGGATAAGGTGAGAGTATCTGTTTGAAAGCGAAATGAAATGTTATTTAATTCAATCAAGCGTATAGCACTCGGCAAAGCGTGGCGGCAACGTTTATCACGAACTTTATTATAGACCGTGTACGGTACTTGCCGTTACCGATTGGCATTGGTTGTGAAATTACATATGCAAACAACGGCAGACCGGTGCAATGCTAATATTTATGTTTGTCGCACGAGATGTTTAATTCATACGGCGGTAGTAACAAATAGTGTATAATAGCAATAGTAATAACAAGTGCAAACCTATTCATCCAGATGTTCTGCTACATTAAGTGTGAAAGGAATCTCTCCAAATAAGTTTGCGATTTATATGTCCAATTTTCCGTACCAATAGCATTCCACTCGAATCATCATGAACGTTCAGATTCAGGATTTGTAATCTACGAACCTTATTGATGGCCGCATCTATGGGCACCGAATCGATTCTTTTAAGAAAGAGTGCCAAAATGCCACGAGTGGTTAAAATTGCTCTAAAATGGGAATCTAAACCCGATAAAGATTGATTTGCATTAATCATGCCATGAAAGACTGCCATGGCAACGAAGACTTTCCTTTCCCTGATACCAATAGTCCTCTTAAACAGGGATACTTTGCAAGGGATAGAATCCATTGCCAAAAGAAAGTCAAAAGTGTTGTGTTGTGATCAAAGTATGCTTATTTTTTATCTCTTCAAAATGTTGTTTTTTATCCCTAGCCTCCCTCTTACCGCGCACTTCGTTCGTAAGATGCTCGCATGATTACATTTGAACCGGCCCGGAACGATCGTTCAAGGTTGGGGCCGATCTGCGCGCACACACGCACACACCTTAGCACAGACCGTCTATCAGCAGCGCTAAATTTCAATCCATCCATTTCCGCCATACCTCGGTCCCCTTATCTTAGCGTGTCGCGGCCGCGACTTTATTTATTTTTTTTTAGTTTTCGGTTGATTGGGGGGTTCAGGCCAACATCATCGTAAAATACCGCGCGTTGTGCTAATGTATGTGTGTTTTGGGATCTTGCTCCTAGCCCTTCCCGGTCCCAACTTGCCCTGCCGGAAGCTAATCTGCGAGCGTGGGTCAACACGCTCGCTGTGGAGCCCCACAGCCGGGCCCACCATCGAATGAGACGGAACGTCGGTACGTTTGTTGCTTTTGCCTCCTGCCCCCCGAGACTGTTTTCCCTTAATATTCTAATCCAGTCGACGACAGCACGTTTGCCAAACGCCGATCAAACGAGCTGTTGTGTGTGCTAGTGTAATCGACAATGACGGAGGAAATGTTAGCGGACGGAGAATGGTCGATTTGAACCGAACCCCCCCAGATTGTGGCGCCTGGGGAACGGATGCGGGGGATGGGGGGTGCTGGAATTATGTCGTCTGTGGTTGGAAGATGCGTAGATGGCAACCTACTCCAGCAGTACACGACCACATTGATGGATGGGGAGCGAGCGCGGTTAGTAACCCGTTTTTGTTTCGCACATAACGGCCGACGTGGTACGAACGACTTGTAAAACGACGGGCCGGTGCGCCAGTTGATTGGTGAACCTGTACGTGGCCGGTTGTAGGTTTCTGCCGCAGAACTCAAATCCCCCGTCCACAGAAGTCCTGCATTGAGTTTGATTGGAAGAGATATCTTCTCCTGCTAGCAAGATGTTCCAGAACGTGCTTCGCCATGCGGTCCGCTCGGTGGCATCGGTTGGTGCCCGTGCCACGGTGGCAACGCCCGGCAGTGCGAGCGCCTACTCGAGCTCCTCGTTCGGTACGGCCCGCGGCCCAACCGGTCCCGTGACCTTCCTCAGCGAGGACGAGATGGTGATGAAGGAGACGGTCGCGAAGCTGGCCCAGGAGCAGATCGCACCGCTCGTGAAGAAGATGGACGAGGAGCACCAGTTCGACCCGTCGGTCGTGCGTGCCCTGTTCGACAACGGGCTGATGGGCATCGAGGTGAACGACGAGTACGGGGGTAGCGCGTGTAACTTCATGACTACCATGCTGGTGGTGGAGGAGCTATCGAAGGTGTGCCCGGCGACGGCCGCCTTCGTCGACATCCACAACACGCTGGTCAACTCGCTCATGATGAAGCTCGGCACGGAGGAGCAGAAGCGCAAGTACCTGCCCAAGCTGAGCCAAGAGTACAGCGGCAGCTTCGCCCTGTCCGAGCCGTCGGCCGGATCGGATGCGTTTTCGCTCAAAACGACCGCCAAGAAGGACGGCAACCACTACGTGCTGAACGGCACCAAGATGTGGATCTCCAACTCGGACCTCTCGGGGGTGTTTCTAATCATGGCGAACGCGAACCCGTCCGCCGGATACCGTGGCATCACCACGTTCATCGTGGAGCGCGAGTACGAGGGCTTTACCGTGGGCAAGCGGGAGAGCAAGCTCGGTATTTGCGCCTCCGGTACCTGCACCCTCCACCTGGACAACGTGCGCGTACCAGAGGAGAACATTCTGGGCGAGTTCGGCAAGGGCTACCAGTACGCGGCCGGTTTCCTCAACGAGGGCCGCATCGGTATCGGTGCGCAGATGATCGGGTTGGCGCAGGGTTGCCTCGATGCCACCATTCCCTACCTGCTCGAGCGCAAGCAGTTCGGCTCGGACCTGTACTCGTTCCAGGGCATGCAGCATCAGATCGCAACGATCGCTACCGAGATCGAAGCCGCCCGGCTGCTGACATACAATGCCGCTCGGCTGCAGGAGGCTGGCGTGCCGTTCCTGAAGCAGGCGGCGATGGCCAAGTACTACGCGTCGGAGGTGGCCCAGCGTACCACGGTCAAGTGCATCGACTGGATGGGCGGTGTCGGCTTCACAAAGGACTTCCCGCAGGAGAAGTTCTATCGCGATTGCAAGATCGGTGCGATCTACGAGGGTACGACCAACATGCAGCTCAGCACGATCGCAAAGGTCATGCGAAAGGAATATCAGTCGTAAAACGACACGGAGCCGGTACAAGGGAAGGTAACGACAGAGTGAAGAACAACCGTGCATTATATACGTGGAAGGAGAGCATAGATGAGAGTTTGGCAAAGATGTCGCGTTACGTAACCCCGTGGAGCTCACGCAATTACTGCGGGCAAACGAGAATATTCCGCTGCAAACGAAAAAAAAACAACGAAAACACTACCACAAACTCGTTTGGCTGTGTTCACAGATAAACTGTGATCGAATGTAAAAAAAAAAAACTCAAGATGGCCTTTGCATCCAAGTAACCGCGAGAAGATTGGAGCGAGTTTGGCGGTTGGCGATTCTTTTTCCCGTCTTCGGTATCGTCTACGCGATTGTGTGCGTAATGATAGTAAAGACTTCTGCGCGATAAGCTGCACCGTACCGCGACATAAGGTTTTGTTTTTGCGTACATTTTGGTAACAAAAATAACACAGGGAAAATAGTGAAGCAGGAGGAACGGAAGAGAGGTGGCAAAATTTTATCACCTGCAAAGATAGTACGCTCTGAAAAAGGGTAATAAGAAAATCCAGCAGTAGGCATAGCTTAAGACGAGCTTTTGCTGCTCATAGCAACGGAGTGTTTAAAGTATGCCGACACGTGAAATTGATGCATTTATTACGATTATGAAAACAATATTATTACTACCATTTAAAAAGTGGCAGGGAAAGGTAGAAGAAGGACGTGAGCAAGGACAAACTTGAAACGACCGGGACTAGGCAGTAGGGACCGCTGAAGCAGTTGTATTCCAAGGGGGGACTATTTCGATGGGACCATTTCGAAAGGGTACGTCTGCTTTTGCTCAATCTAAATCAGCACAAAAAAAAACCTGAAAAAAGGCATGACCTTTAAAACCCTTTGACGATTTAGGCCTCAGCATTTAGTAGTAGTAAGCTGTTAATGTTTCTTTATTTGCGTACGAAATAAAAGATGTCCAGAGATTTATTAGCTAAAGTGTGTTAATTCTTCTTCTTCCGACTGAGTGGGGAGGTTATAATGGGGTGAGAACTGATCGTTGGACGACAATTGAGCAATTGAGACATCATTGGAGTGAATTGGAACGTTCAAGGGAGTGGAAAATAAAAAAAAAATAAAGCTAAAATTCATGTTCATGAATTCATTGAAATTCTTTGTTCAGGTTTACAACTTTTTGTTATTGATTATCAAACTATAACTGTACACTTTTAGTAAACACGAAAAAGCAATAACTTCACCTAAATTAGAGTGTGCCATAGATAAACGGCTAAGTTATTAAAAAACATGTTATGAAAGCTGAACACCCTCTTTCAAATCACCATAATGTACGCAAAAATTATAGTAGCAAAAACCTATCCTAATCCAAAATTCACACTTTGTTTTTTGTTTGAACTTGAGAAACTTACCATCCGATTCATTCAATGTTTAAAGGTGATTAGATCAGCGTATCCAATTCTATGACAACCGATTTAAAGTAACTATCCCATCCAACGAGCCAGCAGCACACAGTCTTATCGGCGGAGTTTTGATCCCACACAATATCCCGCACATAGTTAGAGGCACTCTTTTCCACATGGATTTGTTTGGAATTTTCATCGAAGAATTTAGCCTCCTGTGTATTTCCCAGCACGGCAAAATGTTTCCTGTGTGAGAGAATAACAGAGTGTTGAGTATACCGATAGAACAACGCTGTACATCTTTCGCTTAACCTACCCTTGGAAGGACAATTTGTGCACCTTCCGGTCGAAACAGTCGATCGTCTCAAGGAACACGTTTGGCTGCCGGACATCGATGAAGAAAACACGGCCCGCCTCATCCCCGATCGCCACCAGTCGCTTCCAGTTCGCCTCGTCCGTCCACCGGATGACAGTGAAGGCTGCATCGTGCTTTTCATACAGTGCGGTAGCCGGTTTCGTCTCGCGAAAGTCCCACAGTAGCGCCGACCGGTCTCGGGAACAACTAACCGCCAGGGAGGACTGGGTACTGTCGGTGGCCACATCGGAAATTGGTCCCGAATGAGCATGATGCATTGTGGTCGTCGAATGTAAATCTCCCTCGCTGTAATCCCACAGCTTCAGGCAACCGTCGGTCGAACCGGAAATGGCATGCCGATCTTCGCCGCGGAAAATGTCCAGCACGGTAACCGCACCAATGTGCTCGTTCCGTTTGTCCACCTGATAGAGGGAATATCCTGGCCCACGAACCGGATTACCAGTCGACCAGAGTTCAATCGATCCCCTATCATTTGCTTGCAGGAACTAGGAAAAAACACGACACAGAATGGTGTAACATCGTTTCGTATCACTATTCTCTAGTCAACCATATCCTTACCAGCTCATTGTCCTTGGTGTAGCAAAGTGCCGTTACTGATGCCTCGTTGCGCAGGAAAAAGGACACCTTATCTTCTCGCGGGACATCAGCGGGTAATTCCCAGCCGCATATTTTACTACCCCACTGGCGGCTTGTGTACTGGTTTCCTGCCACTATTACATGGCCCGCACCGTTCGCAGCTACATGATCGAAAAACGGACATAGCTTTGCTTCCGGCACCTCCACGGCCGGAGTTTTTCGGTACTGTATTGAGTTCATGTTCGGGTATTCGGTGTCCTTTGCCAACTCCACCAAGGTATTCGGTGGACGGTAGCAGGCTGGCTCTTGGTACACCGTTACCATATCAACACGACGGCTGTAATCCATATTGAAAACTTTCGGAATGTTTCACTAGAGGAGCAAACTACGCTAGGAAAACTCGTTTGTTGGTGCTTCGTTTCATAAACGTGTTTTCTCCGCGCCTGCAAAACGTAAACAAGCGGTGAAATGTCTAAACAGCGATTATACCGACTACGATTGCGCGCAAAGTTTTACGCCGACCCTATCCATTGTGAGGCGGTACAACATTTGAATCGTACTCGAACGGTTAGGAGTGCACGTGCCAATTATGCTACTTCGCGTACGAATTTCAGGGGTACTCGGACACATTAATTTAGCTGGTTTTATAGCGACTCGTTGCTCTAAATATTCGCATATCGTATCGGTACCTCTGTAATACTTACCAGGAGTAAAACGTGTGGAATAAAACGAACCAAAGTTTGTTCCTTTTTTTTATTTATTTGATCCAATCATAATGATACAACCTCTATACTTTGCACTAAATTAATGCCCATTTCCCTACAAGCCTGGGACCGTTGCCTGCTAGTTACGTTAATTAAAGGATGTGAGTTTTGTTTCCGCCGTTTGCTGTTACTAAACGAGTAGGACTGTTGTCCCACTAATGACTGCGCATGTTTTTGTTTGTTTTTGATTTTGAATGAAGTAACGAGTTCTAACATTTCCAAACGATTGGGCCGATTGGATTGCAAAGCATGATTACAACAAATGATACTCTATCGGAAAACATCGTGCACACCACAAAGGTACTTCTACATGAAGGGCGAACAGAAGTTCCGGAATGACGAAATCGTCGGTTTAATATGCAAAAAAAATTTAAGTTTTATGATTCGATTAGTGATGAGAATAGCAACTCTTTTTAGAGATTGTTTTTCAAACTTTCACACTTATTTCGCCAGATTTTGCGCAATTCATGTAGGAGCAGCTTTTGAAAACAAAAAAAAAATGAAAATTTTAATGCATTTGAGAGGGATTATTCTCGATCTATCAGAGTTAGTAGTGGCACGACACGTATCCTGAATCAAACCGCATTTTTGGCAAGACATGCATTAAATTTCCTTTGCAGAAGAAACCTCGACGGTGGGAAATATGCAATTGCGTCCTGGTCCATTTCACGAATAATGTTGATTCAGATTGCCGGTGTTAGTGATTTTCATAGCGTCCACATAGTTCCTAACGACTGATACCCATTGTTTATGTCCGGTTTGATAAAACGGTTCCAATAATTATGCTTATTCGTTAATTAAAAGCACACACACAACAAAACGTAATAGTAGTCCTAAATTATCTATCGTGTGATGTAGAATTAACCCACTTTTAGTGGAGTGACGGAATTAGATGAGTGCTCTCCATGCTTCTTCTTCTTCTTCTTCACTGGAAAATAAAATCCACTAGTTCCATGCAAAGTATAGCTTGTATGATACGATGACATTCCAGCAGGAATGCTGACGGCGAAGTGAGTCGCTCGAAACCAAACTGGCCCACATTCTACCAACCCGACGAAGACCGCTGTGGTGGTCCCAATGCCGAGTATTAGTTTTGCGTGGCGAGGACGTTGAGATGTACACACATTTTTGCTTCCTCACGTTTGATCAAATGATCAATCTCACATTTGTCGTTAGTTCGGTTTGTTTGTATGTAAACATTGGCCTCATTTCTTTTTTTAGCATTTTGCTTTTCCAATAACTGATTGGTTTGGTTCTGCTCAATATGATTCTATCCACATAAATAACCGGTACAACAAGACAGCGATTGAGTAATTTTTTAAGTTTCCTGATAGCACTATCGTTCCCGATGCATTAATACGTAGCTTCATTTCATACACTTTTCATTATGGTTGTCACTTCCAATTGGTGTGGAAAATTCTATCAGATTGATTTAATACAAGGTTATTTATGTATTCAGAATATATATTAATATATTTATACAGTTACGCAATAAAGTATTCGAGCAAGTCTTTTATGATACATTTGAAAAATAAAACACCTGTATGAAGAGTTTATTGCGCATGAACTGTAAGTATGTTTGTTCAATTTCAATGCTACTTTAAATAGTAACCATTATGATCGTCCCATTTGTTTAATTCAAATCAAAATTTCTATGTAAAAGGTAGAAAATATATAGATAAATTTGAGAAAATAGAAAATGAGTTAGTTGAAATAAAATTATTCAACGTGAAATAAAGACTAGAGCCATACCTCATATTTTCGAGCAAAGTAACTACAATTCAAAGGTTAGAACTGTTAGAAAGCAAGCACAAAAAAACTGTCATTATGTGAGATATGGCTGGTCCTATCATTATCATTATTTTAAATTCCGTTGTGAAATTGGTTCAAAAATGGTGAAGAAAAATGTGTGCCTTACAAAAGAGCATTATATCATCCACACCACGTGAGGTGAATATGCCAGTTATTCTCTTGATGGTCATTTACGCACTTACTTGAACGATATGGGACGTGCGCTGTGTGAGGCAGGGTTTTCGCATACGTTCCAAGAATACCGCGGTAGGCGCATGTGAACGATAAGCCCAAGGTTTCCCCCCGCTTTTTTGTTCTGCTTTCCCCTGCTAGCTAACCATTTTTAGAGCGCCCCCAAATTTTACAACACTGTGTTGCGTCTTGGGCTTAAAATGTACCCATATCTGTTGAGAAAGAAAAGAAAATAAGGAATAGGGCAGTGTTAACACCAACCTGTGATTACACTAACCAGTAAGATTTGTTTCCCTACCATTGTGTACCTAAGATCGCGTCATAATTTTCAGATACTCCAGTGAGTTGCGTGCGGCATGCATTTGCGCGTCCAAGATAGTTTTGCCCGTACCGTGGCAGACGGCAACCGGCAGGGTGGACAGCTGTAACAGACACTGGTACATGCCACTATGCGTCTTCTCATCGATATCCACGTAAGTTACCTCGAAGCGTTGCTCGTTAGCGATCTCGTCCAGCAGGGCTTTGAAATTGATACTCCTATCGCTCAGGCTAGTTTGCTACAGAAGGGAACGAAAACGTAAGCCAAAGCGATATGTACGGATGCGGGGCAAAACACTGGGGTGCGCACCTTTAGTTTAGTCAACGTTTCGCCACTGCGAGACTTGAGCGCTTTGTGGAAGTGGGAAACCTTTTGGCTATGGGCGGTCGTGAGGCTCGGTATGCCGGCATCTTTTAGGCCGGCAAAGCGTCCACCAATTCCTGTGGGGCGTAGCTAGAGTACAGAAGAAAACCACACCAGAAATTATAGAAACGGATGTCGCCGTGAACCGGAAGCTTTTAGGGCCGCTGCCTTTGTTTTCCGCCAGTATTCTAGGTACGCCACACCGGGGAGGAAGCGTAATACCGCCAAAAGGAAAACCTTCCTGGGTAGGGCGAAACGCTAGCTAGCCGTGCACCATGCTTACCTCTTCGTTGCCATCGTCGTCGAGCAGCTGCATTGTTTGACTCGGTTCTAGCGGCTGATCCTGCAGGCGCTGCCACATCTTCTGTGCCGCCTGACGTTTGGCGATCTTTTTACTCTTACCCTCACCGACCTCATGGTATTTTAACACGACGCATGCTATCGTGAACTGGCGCTCGTGCGGCAGACCTTCCTCCATTTCCATCTCGTACAATGGCGGGGGCCAGCGGCGTGCCATACACATCTCCTGGAGCCAACCGATCGGATTGCCCGATGGCTCCTCTTCTCCGCCGGGTGTGTTAGTGTTATGATTGGTAAGGTTCCTTCGAAAGAGTTAAGATTTTGAATGTGGTAATCACGTGGGGAGTTGAACACACTGAACACTATAACAAAATTACATACTCTTGCGTAACGCTTATATGTCCCCCGGCCAAATCGTGGAAGTTCGATCCAGCCAGCTTATCGATCAGCGCCCGGGCAGCCGCATGTTTAGCCTCCTTTTTAGATTTTCCAGTACCCATAGCTTTCACCAGGACGGGAGGGATAGCAGAAAACGAAAACAAAGAAAATGTCCATCAATACCAAACCACAGTACGTTTCTGCAACAGCGTCTAATGTACCATCCTTGTCCTGATACGAAACACGATAACGGAACGTGGGTTCGTGTACGGCTCCCTCCACCTGGATCAAGTCATACTGCGGTGTGATGCCGCGGCGACTCAGCAGCTCCTGCAACACCGATATCGGCGTTTTCATATTGTTTGTTGTCAGCTCCATCTTTAAAGCTTCCTCGAGCGGGACCGAAAGTCCCGTAGCAAGGGCTATCTTTTTACTGCGACCCTTTTTCACACCGGCTGTTGGTGGTGGCCGGCTTATTGGTGGTTCCGTAAGTTGCTGCGGCAAGTGTTGATTATGATCGATAAGTGAATTCATATTCATCATTAATGTCTGCAAGAGGAAAAAAGGGTATTAGACATGGACTGCACTGGAGGAACCGGTCCAGCGTCCGAGGATGGTTTTCTTCTAATGGCTATCATGTTCCGGTTATTTCCATATGCAACTTTATTTATAATAGTGATTTATTCTGTGCGAATTTTAACTCTTCGATTTCCTTCTTCCTCGCCGCAATCTAAGTATCTCGCTATTTATAGATCTAACGGCAGAAGTAATATTTGATCTGGAAGTGGGGTACACCGGGCACCGAAATCTTGCAGCTGCCACTAGGAAATCTATCCCGAGCACACGCAGGACCCTAACATTCACGTCGAGACGATGTGCAACAACATTGAAACACCTGTTCGCTTGAAAAATTACCTCAATTTCAAACCACAGAACGGTGTAAAATGTAGCGCCAATCAAAATAAAGTCACAAAATAATACTTTACAATTTTACTTTTTAGAATCGTATGTGAAAAATCGAGCGAACGCAACGCGAGCTTCACAAAGTTCCGGCCGTCAAAGATCTGTCATGGTATTTTTTTTCCTGTGCCTAGTGATTGTTTTATTAGAATTGGCAGTGAAAAACATATGCTGGATTTTGTAAATAGTTCCAGTTCGGCGTCGCATCAGAGCGGATGGTTAGCAGTGCTCAAGTTTCCTGAAAGGGTTAGCGGAAAAGTAAGGTTACGGCACGACCGCGTGGTCACCCCGAGCTGGAGCTCAGGTCAGAAAAATCCTAGCTGCCGCACATCTCGTTCTGTTTGAGTCAATCAAGCGGACCACGAGTTCTTGTGTCCTGACAACGGAAGGAATTATCCCTCCCGTGGCCGGCGGGTGGACATATGGCTATTATTAGCCGGTCCTAAAGGACGAGCCCCTTCATAGGAGTTCGGACAGAGTCGGTACGCCTCTGATTACGAGTAAGGGAACAAACGTTCGACTTAGCGTAGGAGGATATACCCCGACTCGCATAGCGAAAGAAGAAGAAGAAGAAGGATTTTGTAAATGTAGAACACAGAGTTTATTTTGTTTTTCTAATTGATATAAAATATTTATCATTTCGGTTGTATGTTATGTTTGTCATATGTTTTGTGTACCATTAGAAAGTGCGCCATGTGCATGTTTTATTATCATTAAGAAAATCAGCAACCATTAGGCAGCAAATACGATGTAAACAAAAGTCTGTCATCGACACTGCTCTCCACACTTTTGTGTAGCAGTTTCTCATTACCTCCTCGACCGTGCGATAGGAACAGCGTTTGCTAAATGCGAATTACGTTGAGGCGAAGTTGAGTGGGCATTTGGCTGTGGGATCGGGATATATATAACGGACCCTACAAGTAAAGAGGCACTGGAATATACATTCAGCTTAAGTAATAACTCGAACATAAGCTCGGTAGAGCTTAACCTGTGGTCACAGCTTTGCGCAACCGCATGCGGTTGCGTTTTTGATCTGTCAAACGAGCACAGCTTTTTGCCAAAAATAATACTTTAACACGTTGCGTACCGCGTCACCCAAATATGGGTGACAGCAGTTTTAGTACAACAAAGTTTTTGACCCATAAATAAATGAAAATGCAACATACAAAGTATTATAATATTTTATATAAATTTTTTGGGAGGCTAAGTTTTTGCTTGGCCTTCGAAAACAATCGGTTTAACAAATATTATTAACAAATTGTAATTTGAAAAATTGTACTAAAAATTGTGCTAAAACGCTTGGTACGCAACGTGTTAATGATTGAATATACCACTTATATGAGCATACAATCTCATTAAAGTCTACTAGGAACAATATTTACTGTTGACATATAAAAACGCAAGAGTCTGCGGCAAGAATCAAACTCGTTTGATTTTTTAGTACAGAAACCGCAAGGTCTTGCGTCTGCGGTGACAGCCCATGACAGCTCCTATCTCTCCCATGGGAAAAAACGCAACCGCATGCGGTTGCGCAAAGCTGTGACCAGGGTTTTACTGCGATCAAAAAGGCGTTAGAAATTGCTACACAAAAAAAGTTAAAAATCCCTGTGATCTATACGGATAGTAGGGTAGCGTGTGATATCATAAAGAATGCTAGTCAAGAAGACTATATAGATGAAATAGTCAGTATTATAATAGATTACATCATATACCTAGAAGCCTCCTTGCAATGGATCCCTAGCCATGTGGGGATTCCAGGAAATGAGAAGGCGCCCAGGTGACAAAATTGACAGTTATTTTTGAAAAATGCAGTGAAATTGACCTAAATCCCATCGATGCTTGAATGTATGGGTGCGGAATTTCGTATCGCCGTGTACAGACACGGACTGATGAATGTTTTCTTCTTGTACCTGTTTCTAAAATGGCTGTGCATCAGTCAGCTGTCATTTGTGTTTTCATTCCACATCGCGACTTTGTTTCTTTCGGACTGGTTCAACGTTAATAAAAGTTTATCAACTTTATTAAGCGAAATGTCTACGCAGGACAACAGGAAAAGTGGTAAAATATACAGAAGGCGCATTAAACAGCAAGCTGAAGTAGATTTTGATCAACTTGAAGACGAGCAGGACGTTTGCCCAGGGCCGAGCCGGATTGTTATGATGCCGGCTGTCGAAGTTGGTAAGTCAAATGATGTTTTCTTAATTTAATTCTGCCGTGTTTCTGCGATTTGATTTGATTTTGGATTTGATTGATTGAGGAGAAACTATGTATTGTGAAGAATGATCAGTGAGCTCTAAGCTCGATGCATGTGTAATGTTTCGAAACCATTTTGCATATCGATAAATCGCGTATGTTCCGTGAAGTGTTGACTTTGTGCTTCATGAGCTCTTCATATTCGGTTCGTGTAATATATGCGAACGCAGTGGTAATGTGGTAATCAATGCGTTGTGATGGATTATTATAGTCGAATGTGTATTTACGTCTAGTAGAAATATGCCCACGCTCAAAACCATTAATTTATGTTTTGTTTTACTTTTAGAATCAAGCACCAGAAGCGATGAAGGAATGCACGACTTGGGCACAGAATCGGACTATGGAAATGTTCATGCCGCAGAAGAAGGGGTTGAGCGCGAATATCAGAATGCTCATGACTGCAGCAATCACGAGGACGTGAATGATTCAGGGCTATTCCGAGATCCGTTTCGAAACGGTCTCGAACGCGAGCGTTCGTCTCGAATCGAGATTTTTTCGGTATTCTAACATTCGAATCGAGTCGACAAAGTCGACATAGCTGTTCGGCAGTTGTCAAACTCAAATGGTCAACACAGATTTTGGCGTTGAATGTGGAAAAATCGTTTGTTATTAGTAGGGTTTCGTGATAAAATCTATGTAAAATGATATTATCTTCTTTTTAATGGTACGCATGTATCAATCACCGCTCCAAAAATAATAATAACAATCAAATCAAATTATCGAACATCACCAAAGGTTTATTCAATCAATTGAGCGGTAACCCTTTATACACTTTTGCATACACCTTGATAAATCTCGAATTCGAATTTGGTAATGCCGAATATCGAATCTCGAACGTAAATCTCGAACGTTCGGATCTCGGAATAGCTCTTATTGTTTACGAGACTGGGCAGTCGATCACGAGGAATCCCGTGCATCGGTTAATGAAATATTAGCCATCTTTCGCATAAGAACGGATTATGAGCTGCCCAAAGATGCGCGGACACTGATGAAAACCTCCACCAGCATTGGACAAGAAATTGAAGCGGTTGCTGGTGGAGAATATTGGTACAAAGGCATAGAGAAGGTTCTACGCAGCTATTACCGGTGAGTGTTTTGATTATCATTATTTTTGATTGAATTTCGTTGTAATTTGTAACATACCTTTTCTTTGCTATTTAAGATCAGCGACACCCGAAACGGATCGTATTTCGGTGCAGGTGTCGGTCGACGGACTTCCATTACATAAAAGTTCCTCAACACAGGTTTGGCCGATATTAATGAAGATAGAACAAATACCAGAGGCTCCGATTATGATGATAGCTATGTTTTGTGGATCATCTAAACCGAATGACCTGGAACCCTTCTTAAGGCCGTTTGTTGTTGAAGCGAATGAGCTGAGCCAACGAGGCATTCAGTTTGGAGATAAGAATGTCCACTTCAATATTCGGGCAATCATCGCCGATTCACCAGCTCGGGCGTTTTTAAAAGGTAAGTAAGTCAGCACAACTTAAAGGGTAGTATATAGATGTTTTAATTTGTTTGATTTCCTATACATAGCTGTAACCAGCTTCAACGGACTCCATGGCTGCTTGAAGTGCACGTGTGTTGGACAGTATTCAAAACAACACAGGAAAGTAATTTTTGATTTTGTTGGAGCTAACCCCCGGACAGACTCTAGTTTTAGATCCAGAGAATGTCCAGAGCATCATCAACGCTGGCGATCGCCACTTGAAGATCTCGTGAACTTTGATATTGTTGAAGATGTTGTAGTCGGAGATCGTCTACATTTGATAGATTTGGGCGTAACTCGTAAGATTCTGCGAGGTTTTTTGGACGGGAAATTTAAAAATCTTCCCCGTTGGTCTTTTCAAGCCCAAAAACAAGCTTCTATAACTTTACGTAAAATGAAGCTCCCGTTTGAGGTGCATCGTAGAATGCGTGGATTCAAAGATTTGAAAGATTGGAAAGGTACGGAATACCGATCTTTTCTTCATTACGCTAGTCTTGTAATCCTGAAAGACTTAGTGAGTGAAACGACTTTTGATCACTTTTTGTTGTATTTTTGTGGTGTTACGATTTTGTCATCTTCTTACCATTACAAATATTGGCCTAAAGCTGGCGAGTTTCTGGAAAAATTTGTGATCGAGTTTGGGTCAATTTATGGCCGTGAACATTTAACGAGCAATGTCCGACGAATGAGCGACCTCTCGATGATTTTTCATCATATTGTTTTGAAAATCATCTGCAAAAAATTAAGCGTTGGGTGAGATCGGGATTCAGATGTGCAGTACAGGTTGCTGCTCGATCAGAAGAAAAGGCCAACCGGGATGTTGCTGGCAGGAGTAGTGTACAGCGGTATCCCAAATTAACCATAAATCGTGCTGGCATATACGTGAATGCGCACTTTTTACTTCGACCAACATTTAGAGACCAATGGTTTTTGTCAAAACAAAATGCCGTAATCAAATTCAGGAAAGTGCTACGAAATTCTCCTTACACTATTTTTGGTACACAGTTCCACTTTGCAATAGAAATGTTTAATTTTGAGCTAGACTCGAGACTAGAAGATGACTCTGATTTGCTATTTTCATCTACAAACTTACTTATTTACGAAGTTAATGAGGCAATACCAACAAAGGAAGTACAAATATCAGTAACACACATTAGATGTAAGTTAGTTGCAGTTTATTCGCCGTCCCAACCTGGAACAACATTGTTATTTCCCCTCCTACATACTTTACAACCAAACTAACGAATATTAACAATAGACAGTCATGTAAATTTCTCAATATGTAACGTCAATAATAGCATTTATCACGGAAAATAGGAACATTTATTATTGCATTGCACTTGGGTAACACAGATTGTCGTTTATAATTATTAAAATATATCTATTGTTTCTTAACTCTACGGTTATGGTTTGCCTTGCATGTACTTTTCCGCTGCCCTGTATAGTTTTTAAAGCTACTGTTAGCATTTTTTAACTTGCATTTTATAAACTTCTCTACATCTATATCGTTAACTATAAATTTATCATTTGCACCTACATGTCGAAACAGTTTTAATACATTTATATAGCTGTTGAAAGCAATCTTCTTATGATCTTTTCTACCACCCATCCAGCTACATTCGACTAGAAAGCCCCTGTCGAACAACAAACGCAAAGCGTCGTTCATTCGATTTTTAGCATCACAACAAACTATTTTTATATTTAAATGTTGACTTATTCTGTTAAACTTTTCTTCTTCACAGAGTTGTCTGTCGAATTCGTCTAATTGTTCTAGAGTCCTAATCGTTGGCAGGACGATCGCAGAACTTTCGTCCCGTGATGTGCAACACCTATGGTCAGCGAGGTAATCCGTTTGAGATCGAAGGTTGCCAAGAGTATTTTCTAGTTTGGTTAATTTTTTTAGCACCGTTTGCTGGAATTCCTTACATCCATGTTGTCCACAGTTTGCGCTCGACGATACTTCGGACGATGTCGCAACGGGTTTAAGCGTCAATTGGACGGGCTGTGTGGATGGTGGACGAACAACGATGAATGATGATGGTGCAGCAGGCTTCAACAACAATGGCTGGGTGTTGGAAGGTGATGAAACTGCAGCGTTTACTTTCCCGAGGATGTTATTTCTGGAGGCTGGTTGTAGAGGCTGTGTTTTTTGAAGCGGGACAGGACGTACTAGCCGGGATGATGCTGGTAAACCAAGCTTGGCTATTATTTCCGATGATTGTGTCGACGAGGAAACAGGTGTGATCTGGGGCAACGGGGCAGGACGTACTAGCCGGCATGATGCAGGTAGACTCAAGTTTGCAATTAGATCTGATGATTGCGTCGCCGAGGAATGGAATACTGTTGGAGACGGCGATCTGATCATCGGAAGGTACTGAGCAGCCTGAGCCTGTGAAACAGGACCAGGTCTTCTCTGTGGTAGCGACACAGGAAGTACAAGACGAGCAGCACGATTTGGTGCAGGTCCACTGGTGATGTTTGGTGGTGCAGCGATTGCGGTGATGTCGGATTCCAGCTCGTCGGGGTAGATTATTCTGTAAACAAAGTAAGTTAAACGTTAACATCTTATTTTTGTATATGTTTACTTAACTATATTTACCTTTTCGTCTTATTTTTTTCCATACTACGAATTGCGAGAACACGGTACACGAAAAGAAAATATTCCAGAGCAACTGTACTAGTCGTTGAATAAAACGGATATGAACCTTCGAATATATATTTTGTTTTGATTTGATGGCTGTCAGTCCCGGAGTTGGGATGGAAGGGTTCAATTTATAATGGAAAGGATCGGATCAGGGCGCCCACGCTGGGTTCATTTTTCACGCACACACTTGCAATTTTGGTTTAATACACTGTTTTCAGGGCCAATTCGTCGGCATCAAGCTGCTCTTTGTTGGTAGTAGGCAGTCAATTGCACGCGCACGGTTTTTGTTTGGTTTCGTTAGAAAGCACTTTGGGTTTGTTAAGTTTAACTTTGCCATTATCGGTAACAACATTGACGCGACAACAACGCGACATTTTCTCGTCGCGTCAATGTTGCTACCGATAATGGCAAAGTTAAACTTAATAAGCCCAAACTGGTTCCTAACGATGCCAAACAAAAACCTTGCGCGTGCAATTCACTGCCTACTACCAACAAAGAGCAGCTTGATGCCGACGAATTGGCCCTGAAAACAGTGTAATACTGCTATTAATCTTCTATGCAGCCCCTTTCTAAGCCTGGCGAAAATTATCTAAATCGTGTTTTCTGTCACTTGGGCGGACGTACTCGCTAAAGAAGGGACGTCGGCGAATAATAATATACACAATGAGCTCAGACTACAGGATGTAATAGGGATATTTAATAACAAAATGTGGGACGAGACTAATTTATGGTACACGCAAATGAGCCAGACGAAAGGAAAAAAGTTTTACGACCTTCAAAACAAAATGGAAAAAAGAATGTGGCACCATGATCTCAACCTAACGACCAAAGAAATAAGAATGATCAACAGACTAGCAGCAGGACATGAGCATAGTAAGGTAAGGTGGGGCAGGACGCGCCCCTTAAGCGAAAAACATTATTTTCTTCTATTCCTTTCATTAAAAAGTCTCTAATTTTCAAAGTTAGATAAATAAACATCTTTTTTATGTACGAAAAATGTCAAACACTATATCAAACTAATCAATTTCATATTAAATAAGATTTTCGAAGGGCCTTTCAGTTTTTGCTCCGCTGACAATAGTGGGGCAAGATGGCCCAGCCGGTGGGGCAGGACGCGCCACTACGTAAACATGGGGCAAGATGGCCTAAAACAGACAGGAGATGGACCAAGGTTGCTTGTTGAAAGGTTAGTCTATGCAGAGGCACTAGTAAACAGTCCGATACTGAGCCCATGTAACCCACATTGGATTGAATTTTGTGGTGTACCATTCAAAAGACAGTTTGGGTATAAATTCGTTGCTGAATTCCGAACAATTATTGAATATTTTCACGGATCTGTTTTTGGCCTTTTATACAACCGCCTTAGTACAACCTTTACAATTACATCAACCTTGCAGGTAGCACTTCTCACCGCGTGACTACATTAAGCGTACCATACCAAAAACCTGGTACGGTCTAGTGACAGCTTACCAGTGACGATGGTGCGATAGAAAGAGAGAAAAATCGGTTTTTACCACCTGGGCCGCACCATTTTTTGGTATGGTACGCTTAATGTAGTCACGCGGTCACAGAGTCAAAATTTGACGTTTTGTAATCTAGATGATCTGTGGTTTGAAAACACAGTTGAATATCATAAAAAATTAACACAAATTTCGGTAAAAGAGTAAATGAGGCCCCGGCCGCCATGTTTTCGATCGTGGCTACACCTCTTGTGGACGTTTAAACTGAATGTATGCAATTGGTGATACATTAATTCGTTAAATTCAACCTACGAGTATTTGAACCGTAGTGTGTACCGTTAGTTTCGGCTACGCAATCAACCTAGGGGTGCGGTATGAGGGGGGCCCACGGGCCCCCCTTATTTCTCAAAACTATAACAAACTCTCTTTTTCGGTAGACCTAGCGCAGTCCGCTCGCTTCGCTCGCTGCGGGCGCGCCGCCGTTTCCAAATCATTTTTTCGGCTAAACTCATTGTTTCATGCTGTCCACCATGTGTGGTATAGTTTACTTACTAGTAACATGTGAAAGTATATTAACCCGCAATCAACCTAAACTGGGTGATTAGTTTAAACCGTTATGTTCTTTTAAGCGAACCGTTAGCGTTCAAAAATTCGAAACGAATGCATGTGTCGCGCTTTGCATAGCTTCAGGCGCTTAATGTGAACCAGCAGGAAGAGGAGAATCTAGCCCGGGGCCTCATTTACTCTTTTACCCAAATTTCATATGAAGAACTAAAAACAATTCGTTTCTTATGAAACTCACATGGCATGTTTAATATTAGACTTATTTAAATCAACAATGCGTTGATAATGGAGGCACCGTGCGACTTGCTCTTGTTTTAATGGTGCGTCCTGCCCCATTGTTTACATTCGGAATGCTAGGGCGTCTTGCCCCACCTAGGCCGGCGCATCTTGCCCCACTCTGAGGATCGTCCGTTTTATGTAATTTATTCAAAATTTTGAGAATTTTTAAACAGTTTCTCTTCGGTATTCGTTAAATACCATTATCAGGTAGTAAAAGAAGGCCTCGGTGTTTAAAAAATATTATATCAAAGCATGCCATACCTTACGTAAAAGTGACAAAATATTAGATCATTTAGAGTCAATTTGGTATTTTCTCGTTTTCTTTTTGAAATGGTTATTTCGTGCAGTGAAATTTACATAGTCTGTAGTAGATACGTTGATGAACATATTCTATTACTTAAATTATTTTTAAATGGCTTAATTCAGCGAAAAACAGGCCGGCGCATCTTGCCCCACCGGCGCGTCTTGCCCCACCTTCCCCTATATTGAGTTTTGCGCGATTTGCAAGTTAGGCAGCGCTCTGCGAACAGCCCAACAAACCAGACAAACACGACACTGTTCGAAGGGTGCTCTGTGAAGAACTGTCACTCATCCAAGCAGCAAGGTAGCAGAATACACAAGGTATAACAGTTTCACAGTGGGATACAGCCCTGCACGACAAAATCAAACTGTTTTGTTCTGTGTCGTGTTTGTCTGACATGTTCGATGCAGGTTGACAGAGCACCTCCATATGATTGCATGGGTTTGATCGTTTTTTTTTTGTCGTGTTTGTCGTGTTTGTCTTGTTCGATAGCTGACAGAGCGCTGCCTTATATAGCAAGAGTGCACCTCTGTAATACTTACCAGGAGTAAAACGTGTGGAATAAAAGGAACCAAAGTTTGTTTCTTTTTTTTATATATTTAATCCAATCATAATGATACAACCTCTATACTTTGCACTAAATTAATGCCCATTTCCCAACAAGCCTGGGACCGTTGCCTGCTAGTTACGTTAATTAAAGGATGTGAGTTTTTGTGAGGACTGTCGCCCCACTAATGACTGCGCATGTTTTTGTTTGCTTTTGATTTTGAATGAAGTAACGAGTTCTAACATTTCCAAACGATTGGGCCGATCTGTTTGCAAAGCATGATTACAACAAATGTTACTATTGCAGCGCTCTGTCAGCTATCGAACAAGACAAACACGACAAACACGACAAAAAAAAAACGATCAAACCCATGCAATCATATGGAGGTGCTCTGTCAACCTGCATCGAACATGTCAGACAAACACGACACTGTTCATCTCCACATAGCGAACTCATAGGAAACTCTGGTGAAACTCCTGTCAAAGTTGTATGGAGTTTCGAGTTTCCCGAGTGCGCTAAGTGGACACGCATTTGTTTCGGTCTTCTTCGATTCTTCTTAATGCGTCAGTTATTAAACGTCAGAACGAGGGGCTTTGCTAGTGCTGTCAAGAGTTTCCTACCAGTTTCCTACGAGTTTCCCAGCTGTTGCGGGAACTGAGTTCGTCAGTTCGTCGGAGCAGAGTTCGCTATGTGGAGATGAACAGACACAGAACAAAACAGTTTGATTTTGTCGTGCAGGGCTGTATCCCACTGTGAAACTGTTATACCTTGTGAATTCTGCTACCTTGCTGCTTGGATGAGTGACAGTTCTTCACGACAATTCGCAGAGCACCCTTCGAACAGTGTCGTGTTTGTCTGGTTTGTTGGGCTGTTCGCAGAGCGCTGCCTATATCGGAAAACATCGTGCACACCACAAAGGTACTTCTACATGAAGCGCGAACAGAAGTTCCGTAATGACGAAATCATCGGTTTAACAGGTTGGCTGATAAGTCCCCGGTCTAACAAAGAAAAACACATTTTTTTGTCAAAATTCGTTTTTATTATTCAACATAGTTCCCTTCAAGAGCGATACAACGATTATAACGACCTTCCAATTTTTTGATACCATTTTGGTAGTACTCCTTCGGTTTTGTCTCAAAATAGGCCTCAGTTTCGGCGACCACCTCTTCATTGCAGCCAAATTTTTTCCCTGCGAGCATCCTTTTGAGGTCTGAGAACAAGAAAAAGTCGCTGGGGGCCAGATCTGGAGAATACGGTGGGTGGGGAAGCAATTCGAAGCCCAATTCATGAATTTTTGCCATCGTTCTCAATGACTTGTGGCACGGTGCGTTGTCTTGGTGGAACAGCTCGCGCGGCACCCATTTTGCACAGAGCTTCCGCATATCCAAATATTGATGAATGATATGACCAACACGTTCCTTTGATATCTTTAAGGCCTCTGCTATCTCGATCAACTTTATTTTACGGTCATTCAAAATCATTTTGTGGATTTTTTTGATGTTTTCGTCGGTAACCACCTCTTTCGGGCGTCCACTGCGTTCACCGTCCTCCGTGCTCATTTCACCACGATTGAATTTTGCATACCAATCAATTATTGTTGATTTCCCTGGGGCAGAGTCCGGAAACTCATTATCAAGCCAAGTTTTTGCTTCCACTGTATTTTTTCCCTTCAGAAAACAGTATTTTATCAAAACACGAAATTCCTTTTTTTCCATTTTTTTCACAATAACAAAAGTTGCTTGACAAAAGACGCTCTGTCTCACAAACTAATTGACATACAGACGTCAAATTTTGACACGAATCATTTGAAGGTTGGTACTATATAAAAATAATAGAGCCCCGCTACACGACCCGAAAACTCAAAAACTTCTCGGCGAGAAGAGGGGAACAACCGAGAAGTTTACGTCAAAAACTTTTCAGCTCCGTGAGCTGAAAACTGCACCCGAGAAGTTTTTGGCAGCTAACCGAAAACTCAAATGCGTCAGAAGAAGAAGACGAAAAAGAAATAAATGTAAACATAACAAATCTCAAAAACAAAATAAACGAACATATGGTGATAAATTTACGTGTTTCTTTTGTAGTTACGGTTAGTTAATATTTTGTTATTTTATAGCTAGAATATCAATTATAAATTCACTATAGATCAGGGGTTCGCAAAGTCCGGCCCACCAACTGATTCCAAAATATAAAAGTTTCAAAAAGTTTAATGATAAAGATTAAAATATTTTATTCTACCACTTTTTATGTAACTTGAGAACATCAAAATCTTCCTGCTTCATGCGAAGAAAGTTAATTATAGTTTCATTTGCTTGCTCTGCTACAGTATTGTCCAGCAAACGGTTGCCATCTTCTTGCCTCCGCACAATACGCCTGTTGCGTTGTTGCAAGTTTTGGGTACTCAACTCGATGACCCGCGATAGGGTAGTTAGCCACACTTCAACAGATTATCCATCTTTTACTTTTTGTGTGAATTGAAATAAGATCTTGTTTGCTTTGAAGGAAGATTTTTGAGTTAACTGAAAAATCAAAAACAAAAACCTCGTTGCGCCGCAAAGTTTTGAGTTTGCGGCTCGTGTAGCGTGGCTCACAGAATTGGTACCACAAAACGCGGCTACACGAACCGAGAAGATTTTGACGTAAACTTATACGGTTTTTGAGTTCTCGGTTGGAGTTTTCGGTTCGTGTAGCGGCTCGGATATGCATTTAATACTAGCGGCGCCATTAATGTGTCAGACCGGGGACTTATCAGCCAACCTGTTAATATGCAAAAACATTTAAGTTTTACAATTCGATTAGTGATGAGAATAACAACTCTTTTTACAGATTGTTTTTCAAACGTTCACACTTATTTCGCCAGATTTTGCGCAATTCATGTAGGAGCAGCTTTTGAAAAAAAACTAGAAAATTTGAATGCATTTGAGAGGGATTATCCTCGATTTATCAGAGTTAGTAGGGACACGAGACGTATACTGAATCAAACCGCATTTTTGACAAGGCATGCACTAAATTTCCTTTGCAGAAGAAACCCCGACTGTAGGAAACATGCAATTGCGTCTTAGTCCATTTCCACGAATATTGTTGATTCAGATTGCCGGTGTTAGTGATTTTCATAGCGTCCATGTAGTTCCTAACGACTGATACCCATTGTTTATGTCCGGTTTGATAAAACGGTTCCAATAATTGTTAAGGTGTCAACTCAAGTACCGAACTATCCGAATACGTAAACACAACAACTATGTGTGAACGCGGTCTCATGAGCTTTGTATATAAGAACGTGGATTTCAATAAAACGTTGTAGTCGCATGCTAGCTGTTCTCGGCTTCATTTCGAGCACATATCACAACAGGTTATGGGCCCAGTCACCATGGAAAAAGTTATTCTTGGTATTCCGCGGTATAGCGGTGAAGGAAACTTCGACAATTGGAGTTTCCGCGTAAAAATGGTGATGGATGCAGAAAGTGTCTTACATACACTGACTGATGATGTTCCTGAAGACGCCAAGAAAAAGGAATTATTCGATATTGCCGATCGAAAAGCAAAGTGCCTGTTAGTGGGTTTCCTAGCAGATCAATGCTTAGAAACAGTGCGTGATGCTAAAACTTCGAAGCAAATGTGGACGTGTCTAAATGAAGTGTATGCAAAGAAATCTGTGGTTAACCAGACAATTTTACGAAAACAACTCGGGCGACTCAGGATGCATGAAGGAAACTCCATGCGCGCGCATCTTCATGAATTTGAAGACTTGGTACGGCAGCTCCGAACAGCAGGTGCGAATTTGATAGAGGCGGATATCGTCTCGCAACTCTTTCTTAGCCTGCCGGACTCGTATGATCCGTTGATAACAGCCTTGGAAAATCTTCCTGAAAAAGATTTAAGCGTTGATTTTGTGAAGCAACGTTTGATGGCCGAAGAATGCAAAAGAAGTGAACGTCTTGTGAATAGTGACAGTGGGCCTTCGGCGGCGTTCGTCGGACGAAAGGAACAAAAACGATTTCCTGGAAAGTGTCACAAGTGCGGTAAAATAGGCCATATGAAAAAGGACTGTAGGATCTTGAATGCGCGAGGAAATCAACGAAAACGTGACGTGAAAAATGAGACGTGTTTCATGATTGGGACAATCAGTGATAGTGAGATAACCACATGGATTGTGGATTCAGGTGCTTCGGAGCACATTACGAACAATAAAGAAATTTTCACCGAGCTTAATAAAATGGAATCTCCCATGAATATTGCAGTGGCAAAAGAAGGTGCATGCATTATAGCTACCCACCGGGGAAACATTTCGCGTTTGAAAAATGTACACAGTGAAATTTCTGGTGACATTAATTTAGAAAATGTATTATACATTCCGGAAGCAAGAGTAAACTTGTTATCAGTGCGAAAAATGGAAAACGCAGGTTTTAAGGTCGTTTTCATGAAAAACAAAATAAAAGTGTTCAGAAACTCCGAATTAGTTTTGGCCGGGGAAATTTGTGGAAATCTCTATAAAGTAGAGTTGTATCAAAATAAATCGAATCGTGCTTTGTTCAGTGGCAAAATTCCAGAAGCATACGATTTGTGGCATCGTCGGTACGGACACCTCAGTTCGAAAAATTTGCAAGTGCTCATGAAAAATAATATGGTGTTAGGGTTGCCGAGCAGTGCTGTTTCAAGAAAAGAGGACAAAGTGTGTGAAGCGTGTATCACAGCAAAACAAACAAGAGAATCGTTTTCTATGCGGAGTGGACAACAATCGTCAAGAATCCTGGAACTCGTGCACTCGGACGTGTGTGGTCCGATGCAGAACAATGGGGTTAACGGTGAACGATATTTTGTTTCGTTCATCGACGATTGCACCAAATTTTCCGTGGTGTACCTGATGAGAACAAAGGCGGAGGTTTACCAGAAATTCCGTGAGTATGAGGCCATGGTGTGTGCAAAGTTTGGTGTGCGCGTCTCCAAAATTCGATGCGACAACGGTGGCGAATACAAAAGTCGTGAATTTCAAATGTATTGCAAACAAAGAGGTATACAAATGGAATGGACAAATCCGTACACGCCTGAACAGAACGGTACAAGTGAGAGGATGAATAGGACCCTCGTAGAAAAAGCGCGTTCTATGTTGGAAGACAAAAACCTTGACAAAAAGTTGTGGGGTGTGGCAGTTCAAACTGCAGCTTATTTAGCAAATCGAAGCCCTGCTGCTGCTATTGGAAAAACTCCGTATGAGTTGTGGAATAAGCAGAAACCCAACGTTGCGAACCTAAAGGTTTTTGGATCGGACGCTTTTGTGCATATACCGAAACAATTTCGTGGAAAGTTTGATGCAAAGTCATGGAAGGGAATATTTGTCGGATATTCCGCAAATGGTTATCGTATTTGGAATCCTCAGAAAAACTGTATTAGTTGCTCGCGTGACGTGATTTTTATGGAAAATTCTAGTGGACGCTATCCTGGCAAAAGTGAGGTGGTTATTCCAAAAGAAGTTAATCCGGTTGTTGTACAAGATGATGAACAAGAAGAAGAGTTACAAGCAGATCCTTTAGAAACTAGTTTCAACAGTGCTGATGAGACATTAGTGAACAACAATGAAGAATCCTTTGACGAAGAAGAGGTTTCGCATCGTGAAATAAAACCTCCCAAGTGGCATGAAGATTTTGATATGAGTTATGCTGGTTATGCTTTTAATGCACTGAGCTTCGTCAATGACATCCCAAGCTCAATTTCCGAGCTGAAGAAAAGAGATGACTGGGGACAATGGCAATCCGCCATGGACAGCGAGATGCAAGCGATGCAGAAAAACGACAGCTGGACACTGGTAAAACCACCCAAAGGCAGAAAAATTATATCCTGCAAGTGGGTATTTAAAATAAAACGTGGGAATAATAATGGAATCATTTATAAAGCGAGATTAGTTGCTAGGGGTTTCACTCAGAAGCCAGGTATAGATTATACTGAAACCTACTCACCTGTTGCCAAGTTAGATACATTACGTATGGTTCTGGCATTAACAAACGAAAAACGAATGCATATCCATCAGATGGATGTTAAAACTGCTTTCTTAAATGGCGATTTATCCGAGGAAATTTACATGATGCAGCCTGAAGGCTATGAGAAGGATAAAGGATTGGTTTGTCGATTGAATCGTTCAATCTATGGATTGAAACAGGCTTCTCGTGCGTGGAATGAAAAATTTCATAATTTCTTAATAAGCATAGGGTTTGTGCGTAGTACTAACGATATGTGTCTTTACACACAAAAGAAAGGAGCTGTAAAAATAATACTCATTTTGTATGTTGACGACATTTTGCTTGTGAGTGATTCACCAGATACACTCAAAGAAATAAAACAAAAATGTGCAAAACGATTCGAAATGAAAGATGATGGGGAAGTTAGCACGTTTTTAGGTATGACAATAGAAAGAGATATTGGCGCAGGACTAATGAGTATAGGTCAGCAGGAATATTTTGAAAAATTATTAAAACGATTTAATATGACCGAGTGTAAACCAATATCCACACCCATCGAAATCAGATTGAAATTAAGTAAAGGAAAGGAAAGTGAGAAAACATCTAAACCATATCGTGAACTGATCGGATGTCTCACGTATGCGTCAGTTACGACAAGGCCCGATCTTTCAGCGGCAGTAAATTTCTTTAGCCAATTTCAATCATGCCCTAACGAGGAACATTGGATTCATTTAAAACGTATTTTAAGGTACATAAAAGGTAGTTTGGATGTTAGAATGGTATACAGAGCTGACAGGAATGAACCGATTTTGCAAATTTATTGTGATGCGGATTGGGCAAACAACGTATCCGACCGTCGTTCAATTTCTGGATACATAATGAAACTCTTCGGAAATACTGTAGGTTGGTTGACAAGAAAACAGCAAAGTGTTTCATTGTCATCAACGGAAGCAGAGTTGAATGCCTTGTGCACTGGATCATGTCACACCATTTGGGTGTTGCGCGTATTAGAAGATTTATGGTTGTCCATAACAGATCCGGTACCCCTATATGAGGACAATCAATCGACTATGAAAGTGGCGGAAGATTCCAAAGACATAAAGCGTCTCAAGCATGTAGATACAAAATATCATTTTGTTAGGGAACTTGTACAACAAAAGCGGATTGAAATCATATACATGCCATCATCGATGCAACAAGCTGATATCATGACAAAGGGTCTATCGCCAAACCTCTTCAAAGGTTTCTGTATTAAGTTAGGATTGGAGAGGGAGTAAATCAATAAGATTGTTTGAATTATATTGTTTTTGTCTTTGGTTAGGATAGTTAGGATCCTAGAATTGTGTGGGGGTGTTAAGGTGTCAACTCAAGTACCGAACTATCCGAATACGTAAACACAACAACTATGTGTGAACGCGGTCTCATGAGCTTTGTATATAAGAACGTGGATTTCAATAAAACGTTGTAGTCGCATGCTAGCTGTTCTCGGCTTCATTTCGAGCACATATCACAACAATAATTATGCTTATTCGTTAATTAAAAGCACACACACAATAAAACATAATAGTACCGGGGGTGCAGACGACGTGTGCGCGTTCTTCGGGCCCGAAGAACGCGCAGACGAAGTGCGCGGGTTAGCGAAACTCCTCCTCGAAAAAAACTCCTGCAGCGAGAGTGAGCAGCACTATACTACTTTCCTTTGCAACCGTACAGAAAGCAACGTAAAATCTGAGCTGCACTGCGGATTTTAGGATGTTTACGCACACAATCTTAAAAACGCCTTACATCCCCTAGATGCACAGCTTTGGGTTTTCTCTGGTGGGTTGGCCATGGAGAAATTTTAATTATTTTACTAGCTGTTATCGAAAAACATAAGCGCTGTCATGAGTTCATTGCAGTAAAATTAAAATAATTGGGCTCATGACATTATGGTTGGAGGACAATACCGAGAGGTTGAGCCCTTCAGACATTCGTGAAACCAATCTTCTCAAATGCCCTGTTTTCATGTCACTTTCAGAGGACTTTACTGGAACTACAGGTTGGATCGCCACAGCTTTTCATGTATATTACTTAGATGGTAGTGGGTCCCAAAATGCATAAATTTTGAAGTTGATATAGATACACAGATAAAAGTATTCATTAAAATTCCAATCAAACCGGTTTTCCAATACAGGAATCGTATGGTCGGTAACTGTTGATCAATATAAATATGTTTTATTCCCTGGTTCTATTGATTTTTCGTTAAAGAACGGAATATAAACGAATGTTTGTTTTGGTTTTCCTACATTGCAAGATAGCGCTATTTTACCAGTTATATCGTTCTGTATGACCTTGCGGCTGATACAAAATTTTGCTAACAAAAAGCATTTTGCTCTAGCGTTAGTCTAGTTTGGTGTGAGCCGTTTCGTACTCATACAAAAAGTCCTCTGAAGGTCATATCAAAATAGGGCAGACTTGCAACTTGAGACCCACGGGAGTACGAGCGGCCATTCAAAAGTTTGCATACACCGTCAGATTAGAACAGCAACCAGCAACTTTAGCGCCCAACTAGGGACTCTAGTATTTGGTGACAAATTAGAAGAAACTATTGTAATACTGATTCCTTTCCGGGTCCTCCAACAGTAACAGAAAATCCTGCCTGCAGCGGAAGTGAGAGTTCAGAAAACCCGAACATTTTCTCATCCTGTCGCTCTTCTGGTAGGCAATGGAACACACGAAGGTTGCCGAAACCGGCCCGAAAGGTTCTGAACAATTTTTTTCACTACCACTGCTTTGATTTGTGTACGTACACGAAACGCTGAAATCATTGCGTCCCCCTTTTTCATATAATCATTTTTGTTCTTCCTTCTCTCTCGAAACTGTTTCATCGGCATTTTTCTCAGTACTTCGTGCTTTTTGCATGTGCCGAACATACATCGGAGGAAGATGGAAGAACAAAAATTGTCATAGGATAAAGAGAGAAGTAACGATTTCGGCATTTCGTGTACGTACACAAATCAAAGCAGTGGTAGTGAAAAAAATTGCTCGGAACCTTTCGGGCCGGTTTCGGCAACCTTCGTGTTATTCATTGCCTACCAGAAGAGCGACAGGATAAGAAAATGTTCGGGTTTTCGGAGTTCCCATTCCCGCTGCTGGCAGTTTTTTCTGTTACTGTTGGACGAGCAGGAAAGGAAAGAGTATTATAATTGTTTCTTATGATATGTCGCTAAATTATGGGTCTCCTAGTATGTCCCTTCCTTGGAAAGTTCCTTAGACCCCGCGTCCACACGGCATCGTAGCGTAGCGATTTTGACACTCCGTCGTAGTGTCAACTATTTTTTATGGCCGTGGCTAAGGCCTCTCGACCGGCATTTACACTACGACGGAGTGTCAAAATCGCTACGCTACTATGCCGTGTGGACGCGGTCAGAAAGATACCGTAGTCGGCCTTTCGTACACCAAGGGGTCTTAATTCGAAGTGCGACCTTGCAGTTGGCACGTGGTGTGTAGGAACAGTTGGAACAGGAAGAGTGCCTATTTTCGTTAGCTCTTTAAAATGTCCTACCCATAAAACGTTTGTTCTTAGGTCTGCAACAGTTTTGGCCAAAGATTTACATGACATAAAATTTACATTTCTTGAACCCATACCTAGTGTTGCTTATAATACTCAGCAGACAGCATTGATTATTCCCTCAGATGCGCGAGTCATAATGGAACTGCAGTTGTCCGTCACTGAGAACATCGGTCAGAGGTTACCGGATCAAGCAGCTTCCTTCTAACAACAGTCGAAGCTCAGCATGCAGCATTGCCAGGCTCGACTTCAATTTGCTCACTAAGGTGTAGCCCATTAGCAAAATGTGCTGTTTAGTGATGAACTCAAGGTATGACATATGTGAGGCAGCTCCGGAACAAGCTATATGACCCCCGATTTGAGCTACCCATCCGACGGCACAGTTTGTATATCATGATCTAGGACTGCTTCACGGGTTAGGGTGTAGGACCTTTACCTTTAGCTAAGCGGCTTTGACGAAATTTGATGAAATATGCACGATAAGCCGTTCAAAGGGAAATCCAGATGCTCAAAAATGAGAAATGGATGTCGTGTACAACTTGTGTCCGACATTGTAGTTCTTCATGAGAAAACTGCAACCAAAATGATAAAATTTCCTGCATGGTAAAACAATTAAAGAAAAACCAAAGATGCGCGTCTAGGGATGTACGTTACTTATAAGGTAGTATGCGTAAACTTCCCAAATTTACCTTGCTTCCTGTATGGTTGCAAAGGAAAGCAATATATTGCTGCTCACTCTCGCTGCAGGAGTTTTTTTCGGATTTTGCCGTAGCTAATCCGCACACTTCATCTGCGCGTCAGCCGCGCCCGAAGAACGCGCAGACGACGTGTGCACACCCCTGTAGGCCTAAATTATCTATCCTGTGATGTAGAATTAACCCACTTAAAGTGGAGTGACGGAATTAGATGAGTGCTCTCTATGCTTCTTCTTCTTCTTCTTCATTACTGGAAAATAAAATCCACTAGTTCCATGCAAAGTATAGCTTGTATGATACGATGACATTCCAGCAGGAATGCTAACGGCGAAGGGAGCCGCTGGAAACGACACTGGTCCACATTCTACCAATCCGACGAAGACCGCTGTGGTGGGGGAGCTCAGTTAGCTTCGCTTCCCAATGCCGAGTATTAGTTTTGCGTGGCGAGGACGTTGAGATGTACACAGATTTTTGCTTCCTCACGTTTGATCAAATGATCAATCTCACATTTGTCGTTAGTTCGGTTTGTTTGTATGAAAACATTGGCCTCATTTCTTTTTTTAGCATTTTGATTTTCCAATAACTGATTGGTTTGGTTCTGCTCAATATGATTCTATCCACATAAATAACCGGTACAACAAGACAGCGATTGAGTAATTTTTTAAATTTCCTGATAGCAGTATCGTTCCCGATGCATTAATACGTAGCTTCATTTCATACACTTTTCTTTATGGTTGTCTCTTCCAATTGGTGTGGAAAATTCTATCAGATTGATTTAATACAAGGTTATTTATGTATTCAGAATATATATTAATATATTTATACAGTTACGCAATAAAGTATTCGAGCAAGTCTTTTATAATACATTTGAAAAATAAAACACCTGTATGAAGAGTTTATTGCGCATGAACTGTAAGTATGTTTGTTCAATTTCAATGCTACTTTAAATAGTAACCATTATGATCGTCCCATTTGTTTAGTTGAAAATCAAAATTTCTATGGAAAAGGTAGAAAATATATATTTGGAAGTTCCCTCGGAGGTTTCGATTTCTCGAGGGAATCTACCGTTTTTATTGTTATCCAAGTTCACGTAGAGCGGGTGTTCGTCGTAACACGAGTGGTGGAGAACTATCGGACGAGTGATAACTGATTGGGAAGAAAAGCCTAGCACGCGGGTCTCAACACCGGTGGTGGAGAACGATCGGACACGAAAAATGATGATTTAATAATTTATAGAGGTTTTGAGCCGGGAGGCTTCTTTCACCTCTTTAATCGGACACGAAAGAGAGAGTGTGCAATGCGCATTGCGCTTTTATAGTGTTCCATGTGGTTATCACGTTTTCCCACAGATGGCGCGTGTGGTTTCCTTAAGTCGCGTTTCGACAACGCTGGTTAGATCGCCACATATAGTTAAATTCGAGAAAATAAAAAAGAGGTAGTTGAAATAATGTTGATGTCCTGCAATGGATGTCGGTAGAGCAGCGGATCGTGTACCAGACTATGATACTAATATTCAAACTCCTGAGGGGCTTTTTACCGGGGTACCTTGGAGAAAGAGTAGTTAGAGGTTCTGACGTTCACCGGTACAACACTCGAAGGGCTCATGATCCTAGAACGTCGAACTTTTCGACAGTATTTGCTAGAAATTCTTTGTTTTGTTAAGGTATACAATGGTATAACAGCATGCCTAGAGAGATTGCCGAGGCTGCAAACGTTCGCGAGTTCAAGCGCTTGTGTGCCGTGTACGTTAAGCAGGTTGTTAAGTAGAACCCAGTAGAGTGTGTAATGTCTCGTAGATGTGTATTGTGAAAATTTAATGTTTGTAAGCATTGCACTTGTCATCACGATCTCACAGATGATGATGATGAGATTTTGTTTTGCAAATTTAAATGTAAATAAAAAAAAAATGGAACAACATATCTTTGAGACACGCGCGCGTAAAAGTGGAAATTTGAAGTTGATCTTTCTGTAGGAACTGTATCAGTCGCTCTTGTGCAATCACGTGGCAGGCGCCTCGAATTCATCCATTGATGATTTTTTCGACGTGACCAACTGTTTCACGGATAAGGTTTGCTTAATTTGCCAATCCTGGAAAGTGGTAACTCCCCTCCATATGTTGGACAAGGGAGATACCGGCTACACGAATAGGAGAGAGCATTTTTTGGCCGTGCACTCCGGAGAGCGGTTCCACGACTCCTGTCTTATGGAAGTTGTGCTAACCGCTGTACGCAAGGAAAAGAGAGCTGACTGGTCTTTTTCGTGAAGGGTCACTTTGATCCCACCACTTCGTGATTTGCTTTAAAGTTTGAAACAAATATCTTTTGATAACTCCGCCATTCTCAAACGTGTGTTGGGGTAAGAGGTGGGACTCATCATCTTAAAAATAAAATTATTGAACATGAAATAAAGACTACAGCCATACCTCATATTTTTAAGCAAAGTAACTATATTTCTAAGCAAAGTGGTCTTATCATTATCATATTTTTGAATTCCGTTGTGAAATCGGTTCAAAAATGGTGAAGAAAAATGTGTGCCTTACAAAGGGCATTATATCATCCACACCACGAGAGGTGATTATGCCAGTTATTCTCTTGATGGTCATTTACGCACTTACTTGAACGATACGGGGACGTGCAATGTCTGCGCTGTGTGAGGCAGGGTTTTCGCATACGTTCCAAGAATACCGCGGTACGCGTATGTGAGCGATAAGCCCAAGGTTTCCCCGCTTTTTGTTCTGCTTTCCCCTGCTAGCTAACCATTTTTAGAGCGCCCCCAAATTTTACAACACTGTGTTGCGTCTTGGGCTTGAAACGTTCCCATATCTGTTGAGAAAGAATAAGAAAATAAGGAATAGAACTGTGTTAACACCATCCCGTGGTTACACTAACCAGTAAGATTCGTTTTCCTACCATTGTGTACCTAAAATCGCGGCATAATTTTCAGATACTCCAGTGAGTTGCGTGCGGCATGCATTTGCGCGTCCAAGATAGTTTTGCCCGTACCGTGGCAGACGGCAACCGGCAGGGTGGACAGCTGTAACAGACACTGGTACATGCCACTATGCGTCTTCTCATCGATATCCACGTAAGTTACCTCGAAGCGTTGCTCGTTAGCGATATCGTCCAGCAGGGCTTTGAAATTGATACTCCTATCGTTCAGGTTAATTTGCTGCAGAAGGGAACGAAAACGTAAGCCAAAGCGATAACCGAATGTACGGATCCGGGGCAAAACACTGGGGTGCGCACCTTTAGTTTAGTCAACGCTTCGCCACTGCGAGACTTGAGCGCTTTGTGGAAGTGGGAAACCTTTTGGCTATGGGCGGTCGTGAGGCTCGGTATGCCGGCATCTTTTGGGTCGGCAAAGCGTCCACCAATTCCTGTGGGGCGTAGCTAGAGTACAGAAGAAAACCACACCAGAAATTATAGAAACGGATGTCGCCGTGAACCGGAAGCTTTTAGGGCCGCTGCCTTTGTTTTCCGCCAGTATTCTAGGTACGCCACACCGGGGAGGAAGCGTAATACCGCCAAAAGGAAAACCTTCCTGGGTAGGGCGAAACGCTAGCTAGCCGTGCACCATGCTTACCTCTTCGTTGCCATCGTCGTCGAGCAGCTGCATTGTTTGACTCGGTTCTAGCGGCTGATCCTGCAGGCGCTGCCACATCTTCTGTGCCGCCTGACGTTTGGCGATCTTTTTACTCTTACCCTCACCGACCTCATGGTATTTTAACACGACGCATGCTATCGTGAACTGGCGCTCGTGCGGCAGAACTTCCTCCATTTCCATCTCGTACAATGGCGAGGGCCAGCTGCGTGCAATGCACATCTTCTGGAGCCAAACGATCGGATTGCCCGATGGTTCCTCTTCTCCGCCGGGCGTGTTATGATTGGCAAGGTTCCTTCGAAAGAGTTTAAGATGTTGAACGTAATAATCACGTGGAGAGTTGAACACACTGAACACTATAACAAAATTACATACTCTTGCGTAACAGCCAGCTTATCGATCAGCGCCCGGGCAGCCGCATGTTTAGCCTCCTTTTTAGATTTTCCAGTGCCCATAGCTTTCAACAGGACGGGAGGGATAGCAGAAAACGAAAACAAAGAAAATGCCCATCAATACCAAACCATAGTACGTTTCTGCAACAACTTCTAATGTACCATCCTTGTCCTGATACGAAACACGATAACGGAACGTGGGTTCGTGTACGGCTCCCTCCACCTGGATCAAGTTATACTGCGGTGTGATGCCGCGGTTCAGCAGCTCCTGCAACGCCGTCTTCGGCGTTTTCATATTGTTTGTTGTCAGCTCCATCTTTAAAGCTTCCTCGAGCGGGATCTTTTTACTGCGACCCCTTTTTACTCCGGCTTTTGGTGGTGGCCGGCTTATTGGTGGATCCGTAAGTTGCTGCGGCAAGTGTTGATTATGATCGATAAGTGAATTCATATTCATCATTAATGTCTGCAAGAGGAAAAAAGGGTATTAGACATGGACTGCACTGGAGGAACCGGTCCAGCGTCCGAGGATGGTTTTCTTCTAATGGCTATCATGTTCCGGTTATTTCCATATGCAACTTTATTTATAATAGTGATTTATTCTGTGCGAATTTTAACTCTTCGATTTCCTTCTTCCTCGCCGCAATCTAAGTATCTCGCTATTTATAGATCTAACGGCAGAAGTAATATTTGATCTGGAAGTGGGGTACACCGGGCACCGAAATCTTGCAGCTGCCACTAGGAAATCTACCCCAAGCACACGCAGGGCACTAACATTCTCGACGTGAAGCAGCATTGAAACACCTGTTTGCTCGAAAAATTACCTCAATTTCAAACCACAAAACGGTGTAAAATGTGCCGCAAGTCAAGATTTAGTCACAAAATAATACTTTACAATTTTACTTTAGAATCGTATGTGAAAAATCGAGCGAACGCAACGCGAGCTTCACAAAGTTCCGGCCGTCAAAGATCTGTCATGGTATTTTTTTTCCTGTGCCTAGTGATTGTTTTATTAGAATTGGCAGTGAAAAACATATGCTGGATTTTGTAAATAGTTCCAGTTCGGCGTCGCATCAGAGCGGATGGTTAGCAGTGCTCAAGTTTCCTGAAAGGGTTAGCGGAAAAGTAAGGTTACGGCACGACCGCGTGGTCACCCCGAGCTGGAGCTCAGGTCAGAAAAATCCTAGCTGCCGCACATCTCGTTCTGTTTGAGTCAATCAAGCGGACCACGAGTTCTTGTGTCCTGACAACGGAAGGAATTATCCCTCCCGTGGCCGGCGGGTGGACATATGGCTATTATTAGCCGGTCCTAAAGGACGAGCCCCTTCATAGGAGTTCGGACAGAGTCGGTACGCCTCTGATTACGAGTAAGGGAACAAACGTTCGACTTAGCGTAGGAGGATATACCCCGACTCGCATAGCGAAAGAAGAAGAAGAAGAAGGATTTTGTAAATGTAGAACACAGAGTTTATTTTGTTTTTCTAATTGATATAAAATATTTATCATTTCGGTTGTATGTTATGTTTGTCATATGTTTTGTGTACGATTAGAAAGTGCGCCATGTGCATGTTTTATTATCATTAAGAAAATCAGCAACCATTAGGCAGCAAATACGATGTAAACAAAAGTCTGTCATCGACACTGCTCTCCACACTTTTGTGTAGCAGTTTCTCATTACCTCCTCGACCGTGCGATAGGAACAGCGTTTGCTAAACGCGAATTACGCTGAGGCGAAGTTGAGTGGGCATTTCGATTTTTCACTTTCACTCCGTTTGCCAGCGATGGGGTTGTGATTCCGTTGACTCCAGGAAGTAAGACGGCCGTCCCCCCGGGGCCAGTGGTGACAAATCAAACGGTAGTGTGTGAAGTTTATTCATCAGTGCTTTTAGTGCTTAGGTTATATAATTTTTGGTGTGCAAAATATCCAAATTAACCGATACAACGTAATATTGAGCGTTGCATCGAAACGAAACGGAAAAGTGATGAAATACAGTTTCCGTGTGTGCCAAAATTGATGATTTGTATCGTAATAGAGTAGCTGGTCTCGGCGAGTGCTGTGAATGTTCAGTGGCGAAAAGCAAGTTTCCCAAACAATCAAGGGAAGGAAACGGGAACCGACGAGACGTCGAGACAGCAAATCGCCCATCAATTGGCGCGCCACGATCCGTGCAGGGCGCGGAGAAGTGTGATTAGCACAACCCAAATGCCCCCAAGGGAAACGGCCGTAGTATGCTAAGAGAACTGATAGCCTGGGTGCTGAATAACTACCTCGGGAAGTATGTGGAAAATCTTAATACGGCCCAGCTGACAATTGCGCTGCTTTCGGGTAAGTGTGTATCGTGTGCCTCCGAGGGACACCTCAGCGACCTGGGTATGACGATGAAATGGCGAGCTTTCTAAACCGACACTCGCCAGGGGTTGATGATGCCATCGGTTTACTGTTTTGACCACCATAATTTCATCTGCTGGGTTGCGTTGCTGTAGCAATTAATCGCAATCTACGAGGTGGGTATGTACGAGGGCAAAGGTTGCTATGCTTTGGCGTCATCGCTCTACTAGAAATTTCATCAACTATTGCGACGATGCGGGCAACGAGTGTCGTCAGCTGCAGGATTTTGAGGATCGTACCATAACGCACGATGTTTTGCTTTCCTTCCCACCCAATCGGTTGCGGTTCAATTGGTATCAGCAAAGTGGACAGCTGAGCGGAAATATTGCCTCTTCCGTACATCCGCGCGGTACAGTGCATGCGAGCGGCAAAGCAAAATTATCGAACCGAAGCAATCAAAGCTGGCAGCGACGGAAAATGAAACCTACACTGGAAAAGGAAAAACCGCATTGCATGACGAGGCCGCGCGTTCACGGCTTGGTTCCGATTATGGCCTACCGGGCTGTTGCGATGTTCAAGGTTACATAACAAGCCTCCATGAAACCGACCACCAAGCGTTGTTATTGTTTGGCAAAAGTCCGTCCGATTGAATGAGGAGTAAAAATACTATCTACCCTTTCCGCCGTTTGAGTAATAACGACAAGAAGCGGGTAACCGCGGTGGGCAACAACGTCATCTCTGTTGTGGGGGTTGGTGCTCCATCTCGGTTACTGCGTTCTACCTGTTGCGTAGGATGTCACCAACATTTTATTTGGAATGGCAATTCCTTGATTACCGAATGCTTTCAATAGACATGGTCTTGAATCTCGACGAAGTTTGCATCCACAATTCAAGTACAATTATTTCACTTACGAAGTGAAAAAAATTATACTCTTTTTGAAGCAAGCATGTAAGCTACATTCCTATATGGCTCCCTCATTACTTGTGCCGGACACATATTTCACTCCAATCCCTTCACGTGTTCAAGCTACCTACCCGTTGTCTCATTGCACCGAGTCAACATGATAAGATAATGAATTGAAAAAGGATTAAAATTGGGTGGTTTTGGATGTCGCATGTTTACCACTGACGCAATGTTTACCATAGATAACCGATGTGACCATAGCGGTCGACACCTTTGAGTCACTTTTTCGTAAGCGAACCACCGGTTCGGGAATAACGTTCGGCACATGACAATATACAAGGAAAAGGTAAACACGGTTTAACGCAAAAGCTGAATGATTACTCATGATTTATTGCACGAATGACTCATCACTGGGCGGGTGCTCGCCATACGTTTCCATATGAACTTTTTTGTAATTATGTAAAGATATTGTCGTTTGCGTTTTGCGATACAAAAACGGAGAAAGGGCAACATTTGCTTTGCATCGAGAAAACATTCAGGGCTAAAGCGAAAACACAAGAATCTATTCATGTTTCAATGTTCTATTCCAGTAAATATCCATATGCTAACCACTTACGTCATCCCATTTGATTATTGTTTTAGGTCAAGTGGAGCTGGAAAATTTACCTCTTCGCAAGGATGCTTTGCGTCACTTTGGCCTGCCGTTGCAGATTCTGAGTGGTACGATCGGAAAGGTTAAGCTAACCGTGCCGGTACGAGCATTCCGGACCGCCTCCTGGTGTCTGTACATAGACAATGTGAGTGTTACCTGCGGCCCAATCGACCTCGAACAGGACTGGAACGCTGAAGTCGAGCAGCAGACCGAACTGGATCTGAAGGTTGCCTCACTGGACCGATTGGAAGCGAAATGGCGCGCCCAGCGAGAGACACCCGTCACCGAGGGAAGCTACTACGCTTCATCCTATTCCGGCTGGCTCAACTACGGTACCTCGCTCATGACCAACATTATCGAGAATCTGCAGCTCACGGTGAACGGCATCCACATTCGGTACGAGGATGGATTGACGATACCGAACCAGCGGTTCGGCTGTGGCATCAAGATCGACTCGCTGTCGGCGCAGAGTTGCGACGCCAGTTGGGTGCCGGGCCGTACGGCGAACTGGAACGCACAGCATGTCACGTTCAAGCTGGTTGAGCTGACCAACTTCTCCGTGTACTGGGATCCACGGGCGGAGGCTGAGATGGTGCACATGATCAGTCCGATCAGCGTGAGGGCGCAGCTTCGGCGGGACCGTAGCGAAACACCCTTGCGTACCCGCAGCCGGCCGCGGCTTGTTTGTGATTTGATTTGGGAGGAAATTAAGATAACCCTAAGTGATGTGAGTATGATTTACAATTTTATCTCAACATAAATAATGGTCTTGAAGCTACTACTTACACTGAAAATCGGTCATCGGCATACTTTTTTAATGCTTATCACTCTATTCTCTTTTTAGATACAATACAATCAAATGATGCAATGTGTCCGAGGACTGGACGATATTGCCCGATATCGTAGGTTTAAGCTGCAGCGTCCAACTGGCACAGTGAGTGAAAGTGCGCGCGATTGGTGGCGGTATGCCGTACGTTGCCACGGCCTCTGTCGCCATCTCGGTGCGGATCCGTTCGAGATAGCACGGGAAAATCTTCAGTACATTCGAATCTACACGCGCATCGTCGTCAACCCGAACGAGGTGCTTTCGAGCGCGAACAAACAGTTCAAGGATCGGATCGATCGCGAGCGTACCTTCGACGAGCTGCGGTTGCTACGGGACGTGTGCATGGCGCAGGTTCCGTCGCTAGAGAAGACAGCTGCGCCAGCGCCAGCGAGCACCACCCCAAACCAGACGGGCAAAACAATGCTGGTCCATTTCTTTCCCCAGTGGTGGTATAGTAACAGCAATAATAATAATACCGTTACATCACCAGGTAGTGAGAGTGAAAGCGGAGAGCCTCAAACGCCCAGTCAAGATGATCACGGCGGTCAACAATTGGCGCTAGAGGGTGGTGGGGGCTGGGGTCAAGAAGGAGGAGAGCTTAGCCCGGCGAGCAGAAGTTTCGAGGATGAAATTCTCGACGCGTTAGCCGGTTCGGTGGAATCAAACTCGCTACTCAAACGAGATGCCGTCTTTGGGAAGTTTAATTTTATCCTAAAGCGTGGCACGGTTGACTTTTGCAGTGCTCTCGAGATGGCACCGAAGCTACAATTCCTGTTTCAGGATCTCAAGATGGATGTGGAGTCGAGACCGCGCAGTGGATCGCATTACGTAGGCCTCTCGCTAGGTTCCATTTTGATCAAAGATCGACTGACGTTGAACTCACAGTTTCCCGATCTGGTTAAACCACAGCAGAAGCAGGAGGAAACGCTGCTTGTACCGCAGCCGATAAATCCAAAGAGTTCCACTAGCGGAAACACACCTCTGGGACGTGCGCCGTCGGGGCGTCTCAGTGCGTCAGGCAGTTCAACCGAACCAATATTTCAGCTGCAGTACGAAAGAAAACCCCTTTCGTTCGACACCGACTACCGGTTGATGGTTAAGTCGGAATCGTTGGACATCGTGTACAACATGGACGCCGTCCGATGGCTGATGGATTTCCTCGCTAAGCCACACCAACAGTACGACGCACGGCGCCGCCTGGAGGACATGAAAAATAAAACAAAGCAGGAGCTGATGAAAAACTGGAACTACATCATCGAGGGCCACCTAAGCGAGCGCAAAACGTGGACGCTGGAGTTTGACATCTCCGCGCCGCAGATCATTTTTGTGGACAATTTTAGCGATCGCACGAACAGCACGATTATTGTGGTTGATTTCGGACGACTACAGCTGACAAATGGGGACCAAGGGACGTCCGGCCAGGGTACTCAGAGTGCGACGGCGTCCGGTGGCTTTCTGGCGACCAACGCTGGACAACGAGACGCATCACCCGAGATGCAGACGGAGAATGACGAGGATGACGCATTTATGACGCCTTGCTCGACACCGCCGGGTTCGGAAGCGAGTACCACCAACTCACCGACGTTGGTTAGTGCATTTTCTGAGGTTCCGGAGCCAAGTAGTGGCGTTGGTGATCGAGCGGCTAACGCGGCTGGAATGGTCAGCGGGGCTGCTCTTGGCGATGCGCTGGACGAATACCAACTATACCAGAGACTGTACGATCGTTATCATCTGCAGTTGACGGATCTGCAAGTGCTCGTTTGTCACGCGAAGGAACGGTGGGCTTCTGCCAGTGTGAAAGGTACCTCGAACCTGCACGTACTCGATCGGTTTAGCATCGTGCTGCAGGTGGAACGGCGCGTCGTCTACACCAGCGACCCGCAGTATCCGAGCTTGACGCTGTCCGGTACGCTTCCGAAGCTGAACGCGCACATTAACGAGTACAAGGTGTCATCGATTCTGACGCTGGCGAACAAATTGACCAAAGCGGGCGGTCCCTACATGGCGGGCCCGGTGCCACCTTCAACGTCACCAAAACCACCCACCACACGGACCGATGAGCTTGACACGAGTGTCATAGCGAAATCGGTAACGGGAGGGAGTGACCCCAGCGGGCCAGACGACGAGGATGGAAGCAGCACGACCTCCGCGACGAATATTGTCGTTTTTCAGTTCACTATCGATCAGATGTCGCTAGAGTTGCAATCGCGCGGTCGGAGTGTGGCCGAGCTGCAGGTGTCTGGGGTTAAGGCGGGCTACAGTCAGCGGCCGGAAGACATCAGCTTGACGCTTTCCGTACACGGGTTGCTGCTAGTCGACGCGATGCAATCATTTGGGCAGGATTTTGAGCTTCTCATTGCTAGCCATCGACATGTTGGGTAAGGACAGTTGCTAAGCATCAACCACAGCCAGTTCTCGAAAATTTCATAATCTTTGTCCCTTATTCCACAGTATGGATAGTTTGTCGGGAAGCCTACGGCAGAGTGAACCATGCTCGCCCTGCTCACCAGCTTCCCCACCAGATCCGGCGAGTGAATTTCGGCGTCCCACAAGCCCTCTAACGATATCGAAAGCATTGAGCAATCTGCAACGAGGTAAATTATCTAAAGTAAACCCATGTTCAGTGGGAGCTATTTTTATGTTTTTGTGATTTTTTTTAAAGAAGCGACACGGGATTTAAGTGTCATCACCTGACTATGGTTTCTATTAGAGAAACCTACAGCACTTACTCACTGTGAATACTTCATACTTAGGTCAAGCATGCAACATGTAGAATAGATTTGTTTGTTGTCCTGTTGGACTCATTGGATTTTATTTTTATTTGCAATATACGGTAATTATACTGTGTATATTATACCTCGTTAAACAAGCGATTATTAACCATTTTGCTGGAGTGTTTACTATATATTCTTGTCAATAACTTTTTAGCTTATCTTATTTTTCAAATCAAACTAGTACCTTCAAACATTAGATTTATCAAACAAAGCTTTGTTTTGAATTACAAATTTCAAGTAGGTTTTCTACCAAGTTTGATCGATTTCAAATTCGTGCTTTAATTTCTTTGCATGCTCATTAAAAAATTTCTTGCGTTTTTTTGTTTTCATTTCTCTCTTTTCTCATATGTTCCCGCCTTTGGACATTTCGGAAACTATTCACGATACGCCTCACGCCGCCCGACTGGTGCCCGGGGTTACCCGACTGGCCGTTGATCATGCCATTTTTTTTGGTTTGTTGCTGTTTTGTTTGTTGTACTGTTTGGTTCGTTTTGGGGTTATCGTTGCTTACGTTCTCGCACTGTTCGGTTCGATGACGGAACCTTTGACTTTCCCGACCCCGTGTCGTGTTGTTGTTCGAAATGTTGTAAACAAAACAGCCACTTCTCCCACATGGAATGCGGCAACACTCGGCGATCTAGATGCGCTGATAACGGTGGAGATTGTGTTCGTGATGGCGGAACGGCCGGAGGACAAGCTGCAAGTGGCAAACATACAGTTCAATAACCTGGACATTATTGGTAAGTAACGTGGAAAGAACGGAAAACATTGTTTCGCTCGTTTGAAGCTTGACTGATTGTGTTTTTTTTCTTGTTACGGATTGCAGCAAACCAAGAAACGATCGTAGAACTTTTGGGATTTGTAAAGCGAGTTATTCCAGCACCAGCACCAGCTCCACCGGAACAGACCGGAATGTACACCAGCGACGGTGGTGGAGAGGTAGGAGTTGAAGGTAAACCCGTGGATCCATCTTCATACCCTTCGACAGCGTCGGGGCAACGGCGTGCATCGGAAGCCTCGTCAACCGAAACACCCGCTCCCGTTCGGTTAGAGATAACGTTCGACTTTCATCGTCTGAATGTGCTCGTTCTTCGGGCCCTGATTCGGGATAACTACCTGGTCGGGCGTAAGGTCGGCACGTTCACGATGTCGGAAGCAAAGATCCATGCTACCCTCGGAAGCGACATCACCGTCGAAGGGTCACTGGGTGGTCTACAGGTGCTCGACCTAACACCGGAAGGGGTAAACCACCAGCGGATACTGTCGGTCGGTAAGGATCCCCTCACGGACAGCAGTGTGCCGGGACGATCAACATCTGCCACCCGCCACCCTTATGGCACGGATTCGGCTGGACCGGATCTAATGACGGCACTGGCGCAGGAAGTGTACGGTGGTGGCCTAATGGGAACGGCGTCGAAGCGCCTCAACGACGACGATATGATGACGGGAATGCACGAAGAAAGGCAGGCCCTATCGTTTTGCGTTTCGAAAGATCTGCATGCGTGCATCGATATTCGCGTGAAAATGGCATCGGTATGGTTCATCCACTGCGCCCGTTTCATGCAGGAGCTCAGCTGGTGTGCGACCGAGTTCAAGCACTACCTAAAGAATCTGGCCCGATCGATACGCGAAAAGGCGACAGATATGGCGCTCGGGTTGGTACAGTCGCGGCCGGATCTTTCCGGAAGTCGTCCGGAAAGTATCTATGCGTCACCGAGAAGAGTTCGCCGCCAGCGCACGGTTTCACTGTCGCGCGCACAGGATGTGCTGCTCAATTCGGACTACACGCTGAAGGTAGACATAACGCTAGAGACACCGGTGTTAATCTTACCGCGAAGCAGCAGCAGCCCACAGGTCCTCGTGGCCCACTTGGGACGTATCACCGTAAGCAACACAACGCCGCCCGATGCGATGGATCGTCCTGAACGCATTATAATAAATCGTACGAGTCCCCCACTGCGAGAAGACGAAGGAGGAACGTTGTTTAGTGGCGCCGATCGTACATCGGTGGATTGCAATCTGAGCGATCTGGATGGTATCTACGAGCAGACCGAAGCGGAAACGATCGACGACGGAGGCTTCAACAATAGCAGCAGCCGAATACGGTTCGCCAAGGAAGATTCGACCGAGTTTATCGATAGCATCGCGGGTGATGCTGCGGGAGCCGGGAGAACGAGTGAAAATTTGGACTTGTACAAGATCGACTTCCGCAATATTAACTTGTACTCGCTTGATACGACCAACCGAAAGGGTTTCCGCTTTGCGGGGCTACCGCGTGCGGAGGAACTTTATTCGTGCAAGGAAAACGCGATCCCAATCATCCACGATACCATCTTTAGCTTGGAGATATGCCGCGAGCGCGACGCTGGCGGTGAAACGGTGGACGATTCCGATGGATTCCGCATCGTGGGTTGTGTTGTAAAACCGCTTCGGTTGTCACTCAAGCGTCAACAGTACGAGCAGCTGCTGGAAACGATCGATAATTTGTTTAAAATTCCACGCGATCTCGTGCGGCCTCCGAGCGAGGTTCCGACGACGCTTGAAAAGGTATCGGAAATTGCCGCAGAGGATTCGCTCACTTTCCGAGCGTTTCCGATGGCATCGAAAGCGCGCCAGGGTTTGTTTTATCAGTCCAGCCTGGAGGTGGATCCGCGGACGGCGGGTGGATCGGCCATTAGCGTACGAGTGCACTTCGAGCTGCCCGCGTTCATCATCCAGCTGAACGGGAACCGCAACGAGGCACTGGTGCAGATATCGTTCCGCGATTTTTGTGTCGACTTCGACAAGCGCAACCAATACGAGACGCACATCAAGATTTCGCTTCGCTCGTTGCTGATGGAGGATCTGCTGCAGTCGGACACGGCAAAGACACGCTACATGGTGGTTACGTCGGCGGAACGGGACGCCGAAGAGGAACGTCTGAATGCGTCCTCGTTTGCGTCGCATTCCTGCCCCAATCCGGTAGGGTTGTTGCTGGCCAACTTGGAGGGTCTTCCAAACTCGCTGCCAACGAACTTGGAGGATCGGATGGGATTTAGCTTTCTGGCGGCGAACCGTTCTTCGCTCTGTCCTGATACGCCGCCACCATCACCGTCGGTAGCGCGTCAGCAGCAGCAGCAGCAACGTGGCGCACCCGGTACGTCGCGCCTCAGCTCGGAGGAAAACCTTGTCATCTACAGCTCCGTGCTGGTCGATCCCACATGTCCCACCTTTGCCACACAGTTTGAATCTCTGCAGCAGTCCAGTTTGATCGATTTCAACAGTCTGGATTTGATCGTGTCCGTCGAGAGTTGGTTCGTGCTGTTGGACTTTTTCGGACTGCTTTCCGACTCGGAATCCGATCCATCAGTGGACAGGGAAAAGGGAGGCTCGTCACGAACGGCACGTGCGACAACGACCACCGATGCGACCGACCAAATCGATGGAAGAAACCCTCCAACATCGGCGAGCCGACCTCAATTCCTTACGCAAGGCGCCGACACCGAAACGGTTGCCGGTGGCCAATCGAAGCTGGAAATATCGGTACGCTCGCTGAGTTTGGTGCTGGCCAAGCCAACGTGTGAGATTGCTAAGGCGAACGTTTCGAACGCGCAACTGACCATCTCCAAGCGTGGGCAGGCGAAGCAGGTCGAGGGCAGTTTGGGTTCGATTACGCTGAGCGATCTGACACCGTACGGGACGCTCTACCGGGAGAAGTTTATGACGACGGGTAGTGAGGCGCTGAACTTTGTATACGTTCGAGACATGCCCAAAGGAAGGACGGTTCGGGGGTTGGAAAAGGATGCGCAGCTCACAATTGCCATGTCCTCAGTTCGGTACATCCACACGAAGCGCTTCATTGCGGAGATTCAGCTGTTTTTCAAGGAATTTTCACAGCTACAAACGGTACGTTCTTAGTGAAGAGTCGCCTATTGTATGTTCTAATGGTTTTTGTTTTCTATCAACCCCAATATATTTATAGCCGATGATGCGAAAAATTAAACCCTCCGATGTGCGTGCCTATCACAATCAACGGCCGACGCAGCTCGGACTGTCCATCAACGCGGGCGCACCAATCATACTGCTCCCGATGAGCTACAATAGTGAGCAGGTGATAGTGGCCGATCTGGGCGAGTTTACGCTAACGAACGAGTTCCGGTTGAGTGCGGGCGATCGAGAGGTACTGGACGTGATGCACGTGAACCTCTTTCATACGGACATCTTTGCGGCTCGCATGGAACCGAAACCAGAGGAACGGTTCAGCGCCGTTCCTGCGATGGCCACTGATTCGACGGTGACGGCCGGCATTGATATGAAGGGGTACCGGCTGGTAAAGAAGGGTTGCAGCTTGCTGAAGGAAAAGTGTCACTTGAAGCTCGAGGTGGAACGGAATTTAGATTCGTTGACGAGTCATTTTGGTAAGTGAGTTAAAAGTATTATTTAGTAGAATGATTTTTTTTAACGTCCGGGGTGTTTTAAATAACATTTCAAAGTTGCTTGTCATTGTTGCCAATTTTCGATAATTAGGCTCAAAAATCAAGGATAGGATTTTCATTATCGTAATTTGTAAATACAATTAATTCATTTGAGCAACGAATGTTAAATTGACTTTACATGACGCTGTGCGTATTAATTTATTATTTTTGTACTTTTCTTCCAGTACCTGATATTAGCGTACATGGCACACTGTCGAAGCTGGACGCTTTGCTTGACCTACAACAGTATCGCCTGATCCGTGGTTTCCTCTCGCACAATCTGGGCGAATCGATCGATGAACTGTACCTGCGGGCATTTTCCATCCCAAATAGCACGCTCTCTCTCAACAACGCCGATGCGTCTTCCGATCCTCTGGAAGAGGTGTGGAAGAATCTTTCCATCCATCTCGAGCTGCTCGATGTGTCGGTGCGTTTGGTCCACACGATCGAGGACGAGCGGCGAGGATTCGCGGAAACGCACACAAAACCGTTGGCCTGCGTGAACTTCATCAAGTCGAAGCTTCTGGTGGATTGTTTTAGCGACGGAGCTCAGGATATCGATCTGGTATCGCAAGAAATTCAGCTGATCGATACGAGATTCCTACCATCGGAGTGCAGCGTCGACACACGCGACACTACCGCTTCCCACCGTACGCCACCGGGGCGACAGAATAGCGCCGAGGTGCTGAATGTGTTCCCTAACATTTTGCAGCCGATTCGCGGTGAACCTGGCACCGAGCTGGTGCAGGCGGAAATACATAGCCGCAGAAGGCGTGATCTGACCAAGTTTACCATCCTACTGAACAACATGCGCCTGATGGCGATTCTAGATTGGTTGGAAAATGCCCGGGACTTTATACTGCAGCAGGAAGATCCACCACCGGAGGTGCAGCAAATCTCCCTTCTGTCGGACGGAGGACTATTGGAAGGATGGGCCGAGTCGACGATGATGAGAAATCGATCCACCGTGGACATTGCTGCAGTGCAGCGAGTGCCGACCCCGGTCGAAGATAGCCGTATGGAGCTGAAGCTGAACATTACCGATTCGGAGTTGGTGTTTGTGGAGAAAACGGACCAGCACGACACGAATGCTGTTATATTGAAGGTAAATGTGAAGTTGAATGAGGTTGTAATATTTTTAAGTTACTAAAATAAATCCTCATTCCTTCCCTTCGCTTCACTAATTCCCCTTTTGTATCCCTAGAGCACAACGGTTGTTTCGTATCGTCCGTTTGAGACCAACAAAACGCTCTCGATCAATTTGAATAATTTGGAAGTGTTCTCCTGTGTACTGGGCGCCGAAGAACGTACAGCCCTCTCCATCATCGACCCAGTGACGATCAATATGGACGTAAAGAAAGGTGTCCTAGAGGCAAGTTAAAACAAATTTATAGTAGTCAGCATATTTTAAAAGCTATAAAGAGTTACTTATTTCAACTCTTTCTTATTTCAGATACAAATGCAAAAACAGCTTTGCATCCGTCTGTCCTACCATGATGTGCGGATGTTTAGACAGATGCTGGAGTCCTTGCCGGAGCAGACGAAAAATGCACGCGATCACAAACAACAACAGGATCAACAGCAGCAGCAACAACAGCAGCATCAGCAGCAGCTTCAAGCGAGTGATGGCAGGAACTCCAAAACCGTGGATAAACTGGTCCATCTCGGGTTCCGGCGGGATGATTGTTTGCTTGCGCTGGAACGATGTAGCTATCAGCTAGATGAAGCGGCCCTTTGGTTGACCCAGAATAAGGAACCCCATCGACACGACGATGCTGGCCGTGTTCCGCTGCACAGTGCGGGCAGCAATGGCAAGTCGGAAGGTGGAGGGACTCGTACTGATGGCGGAGCACTGAACATAATCGCTATCGAACTGAAGTCGCCATGCATATCGATCTGCGTCATCGATGACTGTCGTGATGCCGATGTGCCACTGGTGGAGCTTTCCTTGAGCAAGTTGGACCTTCGGCAGGAGCTTGGCCAACTGCATCCGGATCACAGCAACAGGATGACCACGCTCACCGGGGACGATCCGGACGTGGTGGACGCACTGGCCGCTACCTTTTCCGGCTACAATGGGGGCCGTATGGCGGGCGTTTTCGCAGCGGATTACTATAATCGGGTACTCAGTGGTTGGGAGCCGATGATCGAATCGTGGAAGCTGGAGGCCAAATGGGGCTACAGCTTGGCGATCGAATCGGATGCCGCCGGACCAGGCAATCGGTTGAATATGCGGGTGGAAAGCAACGACACGCTGCGGCTGAACGTCACGAGCACGCTGATCGAGTTGTTTGCGATGGTGAAGGATAACTGGATGCAGGACTATTACGTCGAGTCGGATGGTTCGAAAGTGGGATCAGCGTCATCGTCTATGGGGAAAAACAATGGTCCCGCAAACTATCGCCAGCGTGCTCCGTTCATTCCGTTCGCCATCAAGAACGACACCGGTGTACGGTTGTGGTACACGACACTGATTTCCTCGGAGATTATTTCTTCGCGCGGAAAAACCATCGGGTCACTACCGAACGTCCCGGCAGAAGCTAGCTGGACACTGGTGGAACCGGGCGGTGTGGCAACATTTTCCTACGGAACACGCAATAAAGCTCGCCATCGGGACAGCCATAAGGTGAACCTGCATCAGATAGCGGTCCGTGTGGAAGGATGGCAAGAGGTCGGTCCAATTTCAGTGGATCGTGTGGGAACATACTTCCGCCATGCACGGCCCGATATATGCAATACGCTCGATTACTCACAGGCACCACGCGCCCGGATTGTGTTCGGTGTTACGATGGAAGGTTCGGCTCAGAAACTGATCACGGTACGATCGGCGCTGAAACTCGTCAACAAGCTAGACCTACCAGTGCTGGTAAAGATGGAGCACCTGTTTGGCCATCTGAACATTCGCAACTGGCCCGACACAAAGACGGCCATTCTGCACTCGAACGAACAGCTGAACGTGCCACTGACGCATGTGCATGCCGTCCTTTATTTCCGCCCGCTAGTTTCGAGCGTCACGGTAAATGTGGCCAACGCGCTGGAAGACGCCATCAGTTCCCTATCCCCCTCCGCTTCGCCCGTTCCCGGATCCAGTTCAAGTGACGGTTGGACGTTACTGCAGCGCTTCGACATCCCGAAAACGGCGGCCCACAGCGGGTTCCAGTTTACCGACCGGGGTGTCCAGTGGGCGGAAGCTATCGAGCCGGGTGAAATCTATCAGGAGCTGCGCAGTTGCCGTGGACCGCGGGATAAAACGTGCAAAATGCTACTGGCAATCCGGAAGGAACCGTACCCAACGAAGGATGTGATCCATCTGCCCGGGCACATCATCACCATTTTCCCACCGATGCGCATCCACAATCTGCTTCCGTGCGATCTGCTGTACAAGCTACCGTCGGGCAGTCAGGGGCGTATTTCATCATCCGATACGGCCCGCATCACCGAGGTAGACATCGAGCAGCCGATCACGCTTACACTGACGCTCGATAGTTACCCGAACGCGGGCCAAATCACAATCCCACCGGGGACGTATGGATCGACTACGCTGGATGTGCGATTGTTCGATATGGGCGCCCGGATGCTCAAGCTATCGGCCACGATCGTCGTTGTGAAAGGGCGCGGGGTGCAGATTTCCATCGGTGCACCCTACTGGCTCGTCAACCGTACCGGGTTGCCGCTGGTTTTCCGCCAGGACGACCTGGACACCGAATGTGCGGGACAGTTTTCCGAAAACGAGCAGGCACGCATGATCACACCGTTTATGTTTGCGTTTAGCGATCCCAGCTGTTCGGGTTGCGTGACGATGCGGCTCGGGCGTCGCTTCGGGACGAACCTGAACTGGTGCCAACCGTTCAAGCTGGAGCAGGGTACGAAACATCGGCAGCTGCTCGGGGCCTCGGAAACGTTCATCATCGGCATCGAGGTGCGTCGGGCGCGGGGAAAGTACGGCCAGACATCGATCGTGACGTTTTCGCCGCGCTATCAGCTTTACAACCGGAGTAGCTACACGCTGCAGGTCCTCCAGAAGTGTCTCGTCAGTAGTACGACCGTGTACGATCCGGCGGCGAAGTCGGCGTACATCGAGGCCGTCCCGGGATGTCACATCCCGTTCCACTGGCCACGGTTGGAGAAGGATCACGAGCTGTGCGTTCGATTGCCCGAGGTGCCCGAATGTCTGTGGTCCGGTGGGATCCCGATCGCCGGCACCGGGCTAAGCTTGTACATTAACATACGGAACATGAACGGTGCGATGCACTTCCTGCGACTCGAAACGATCCTTCACGGTGCAACGTACTTCATGATCTTCAGTAATGCCCAGGCACTTCCACCTCCGATTCGTTTGGACAACTATTCGCACGTACCGATCACCTTTCACCAGGCGGACGGGCGAAGTACCTTCAAAACGGTCGTACGCCCTCAGTGTTCGATTGCGTACGTGCTGGATGAACCGACGGGTGCGCCCTACCTCCAGCTGGAAGCACCCGGGGGAGACTATTCCAACTGCCGGCTGGATGGCTTCGAACCGTTCCGGTTGATGTACGAAAATTTCATCTACATCGCGTTCAGTCAAACGTTCGAAGCGGTGCCAGCGTTCGGCGAATGGAACGACCCCGGTGGTCGGTTTGAAGTACAATCGCAACAGCTGGTGCTCGGTGTTGTCGACGGTCGGGTGCTGTTGGTACGCAAACAGGCCGGCGATCGGTCCCAACTGTGGCGCATGAACAACGAGAAGCAGCTCGAGCACGAGGGAACGTCGCCACCGAGTGAGCCGGGCAAAAAGCAACCGCGCTACGTGCTAGACCTTGAGAAACCCCCGCAACCGATGCAGTTCATTGGGATGGTCGTGCGACCGGCCAATAGGCAGCGCCGTTCCACCCAAACCTGGCACTTCACCGAGGATGGCCGGTTGATGTGCGAACACTCGAACATGTGCGTTCAAGCGCGCGGGGGCTTCTTTGGACTTCGGGCCGGTTCCGAGGCGGTACTGGGGATGTGCGTGTCCGACACGAAAGTCCTAACACAGTGTGGTGTCCCGTTCGAGCAGGCAATCGAGCGGCAGAAGCTTCGGCCCGGCTCCGGATGCCTTTCGGTTTCGTACCGTATGGATGGTCCGATCAAATCGATCCAGATACGGGACGTAAAGGCGGGCGGTCGCGGAGAGCTTACGTTGGACTCGAGCTGGAAGCATGTATCGCACATTTTCACATCCGGAGGCCCTAGAGGATCGTTCGATGGAAGTCCCAGTCAGGGCAGACGTAACCGAACGTCTGAGATTGAGCGCCGTGGCACGGGCAAGGAAGTACACGAGTATCATGTGCAGCTGAAGCTGAGGAAAGGGATCGGTCTGTCCCTGATTTCGAACCAACCGTGCGAAGAACTGGCGTACGTTACGCTGGAGAACATCCACATGGAGTACATCCGGACACCGGCCGTGAATTCACTCGATTTTTCCGTCGGAGATATGCAAATCGATAATCAGCTGTTTGAGACCTCATGCCCGATCATGTTGTACACGATCGGCGGTGGTGGTGGTGGAAGCGGTGGGACGACCGGAACTACACTTGGAACGTCTATCGATGGTACCACAATGCCGAGTTCGCTGCAGTTGAACGTAAAGCAGCTACCCTCGCCGAACACGAATGCGGTCATTTTTGAGCACTTTATTCTTAGCATCCGCCCGGTGGCCGTCTATCTCGAGGAACGTTTGTTTCTGCGGATGGTCAAGTTTTTCGGCTTCGCAAAAACCACCGTCGATCCGACGACACTTCCCGACGAGACTGATTACGAGGCGCAGAAGATCATCTATAAGGTGCTGGATAGTAACGTTAAGCGGTACTATTTTGGCGACTTACGTATCATCCCCGCCCAGATCCGGTTAAGTTTCGTCACGGCAAGCAAGCTGACGCCGGAATTTGCCGAGATTAAGCGCAACCTTGGGTTCACATTCATCAAGTTCGAGGACGCGGTCATCAACTTCGAACAGTTCGCGCACAAGTATCACTTCGAGACTATGGACGCGTACCTGAGCGCCATTCGGGCGCATTACAAGCAGGAGCTGAAGTGGCAGGCCGCCTCCATACTGGGCAGTGTGGACTTTCTTGGGAATCCGCTCGGCTTTGCAAACGATCTTTCGGAAGGATTCTCCAGTCTGCTACTCGAGGGATCGATCTCGTCGCTGGTAAAGAACGTCACGCACGGTATCTCAAACTCAACTGCCAAGCTGACGGAAACGATCTCGGACGGCCTGGGGAAGGTGGTATTCGACGATGAGCACGTGGAAACGCGCCAACGCATTCTGGATGTGTCCGGTGGGAGTGGAAGTGGGACGACCGGCGATCATCTGGTGGCCGGTTTCCGTGGGTTCACCTTCGGTCTGCTGGGCGGTGTAACGAGTATCGTCAAGCACACTTATCAGGGTACGGCCAACGATGGGCTGTCGGGATTTATCACCGGTCTCGGCAAGGGGCTCGTCGGGACGGTCACGAAGCCGGTGATCGGAGTTTTGGATCTTGCATCCGAAACAGCGAATGCGGTTCGTGAGCAAAGCAAAGGCTCGAACCGAATCCTGCCGGAACGAAAACGACCACCACGGACGGTCACCGGGGCGCCGGGTGGATTACTGCCACCTTATTCGTACCTCCAGAGCACCGGTCAGCAGTACCTGTTTCTCATCAATAAGCGAAACTTTAGCGAGCAGTTTATGGCGTACGAACCGTGCCTGCTCGATACGAGGGACTCCAAGATGCGGCTGCTCGTGTCGGCGGAGAACGTGTGGGGCTTTTCGAAGAACGACGAAACGACGATGATCGTGTTCAACTATCCGATGAGCGAGATCATTTCCTGCCAGCCATTGACTGTTGCACCACCATCATCGATTGTGGGTGGATCCGGCAACCGGAAAACGTTTACCTACATAGAGTTTTGTCTTTCGTTGCCAACAAAATCTTCGCTGACACCGAGCGCGCCGGAGATGGTCAAGAGGCCTCGCGTACGCTGTCAAAATGAAGAAATTGCTAAAAAGATATGCTACCATGTAAGTGTAGGCGGCCATTATTGGATGTGGGGCTTGTCTGGAAATTACATTCTCAATGTATTAATTATTTCCCTTTCCATTCCGTAGGTGAACTTTGCAAAATGCATCTATGACGAACGCGAACAAACATTGAATATCAACAACCCTGTGATTGAATAGTGGACTTGAACGATCGCTGGCAGAAGCGCTGTTTTTCTTGTAAATAATCAATCCAAAGCAATCCTTTAGCTAGAGATCCGGCAAAGAGCAAAAGAAGACGAAGGAAGTGTAACCCATCACGGGACATATAAATGGCTGGTCCCCTCACTATATCCTTTCCGGCAATAATCTGTGTTATATCCAACCCAAGCAGACTTGTTGAATTTATCGTTTATTTTTAAATATTTTACATAAGTTGGTTATGTAAGGTAACCGAAATGCTTACCCAAACCATATGCCTTTTTTATACCATTGAACTAAGTAACTGTTTGTATTGTAAGAATAGTTATATTATTTCTGTTATTTTACGTCAAGTAAATTGCGTTGGAAATTCGATTTTACCCTTTTATATGGGGAACCGGGCAAGCGTAATGTTATGTGAAATATAAATTATTTTCGAGAATCACAAAGGTAATATGTATTTCTGTCCTTCCTTACTTGGTGGGCGCAATTATCGTCATCGTGATTTGTGCTCATTAAATCTCCATCTCCATGTAATCGTTCTAGCATTATGTATTCTTATTTTAGGGACAACAGCTTCCTCAGAGCAGTTTCGTTGTTCTTGAATCCATCTCTACAAGGTGATGGTAGGTGATCCATCTCTACAAATATCATAAAAGAATACTATTCCCTATAGATAATATCTTCTTCTTCTTTCTTTATGCGAGTCGGGGTATATCCTCCTACGCTAAGTCGAACGTTTGTTCCCTTACTCGTAATCAGAGGCGTACCGACTCTGTCCGAACTCCTATGAAGAGGCTCGTCCTTTAGGACCGGCTATAAAAGCCATATGTCCACCCGCCGTCCACGGAAGGGATAATTCCTTCCGTTGTCAGGACACAAAAAACCTCGTGGTCCGCTTGATTGACTCAAACAGCACGAGATGTGCGGCAGCTAGGATTTGTCTGACCTGAGCTCCAGCTCGGCGTGACCACGCGGTCGTGCCCTAAGCTAACCCTACTTTTCAGCTAACCACTTCAGGAAAACTTGTGCGCTGCTAACATCCGCTCTGATGCACTACCGAGCTGGAACTCTGATAGATAATATCGAACATTCAAAAATTACCATAAAATTAAAAATAAAAACGGTTGTTTTAAAAATGCTTCATGCAAATGTCATCGCTTGACAGCTGCCACTTTTGACAGATCCGGGCCGTTTTGACGTCGCAGCCTGATTATTTTGTTATCCATCTTTTCCCAACCCCAGGTTGGTCCAGGTCGTCGTCGTCGTCGTCACCGTGGTGATCGTTGTCCGCCAGCAGCGGTGGAAATAACAATTTGCGAAACAAAATACCTAACCCGGGAAAGTAGTAATAAAGTTGTGCAAACCGCGAATCCGACCGTACTTTATTTCGGAACGGAGACCAGCTCCCATTGGGCTTTGGTACCTGTGCATGTCGGAAGTGTTGTGTCTGCTGTCCTTCGTCGTCGTCCGACTGACGTCGCCAGCGAGCGTGAAAGCAAAAAAAGTGGTGCACAAATCTTCGCAGATTACGACGGCGGCCCGGTGTCCGGATGTTCAAAGTCGCCAGCAAGGGTATACACCACACGTCGGGCGGTGCGTAGTGCGGTCGTGACCGTGAAGATTTTTTTTTCGTGCCCAACACGCGCAGTTTCTCATACCGTGCTGCTGGAAAATTTCGTAAGAAAACAGCTAATCGAAGGTATTTGAGTGTGACATCGGGTTGGATGCGCTGGTGAGCAGCCATTACTTTGCGTTTCGCTTCCGTGTATGCGCTAGCTTTGATTTGCCTCTGTGCGGGGTCTGTCTGGTCCGTCGTCAGAGTCTGGTTACCGTTGCCATTGGCGTAAAATTTCACGCTTAAACAGCAAAATTTGGTGTTCCTAGCGAAGCAGTTCTTTGCGGTCGAGCACGTCGTTCGGGCGGATGGTGGTATCGCGCAGGAAGTGCTCTAGCAACAGTGTACGGTGGAAAATTGTCAAAAATCGATCCTAGCGTGCGATTTCCTATGAAATTGCGTGTTTGTTTTCGGCGGAGCAAGGTTATTCTTGAAACAGCCCCGTCATTCACTGTGATTTCCACACAACGCTGAATATCGTACAAATTAGGCAATTGCTGGTCGAATACTTTCGTGCGTGACCCACGGGGAGGCGGCGGTTCGGGTTGATATCCTCGGGTGAGATCTACCTCCTGTTGTCGCGGCGCATAAAGAGAAGCCGTGGCCTAACATAAGAAAGCGAGCAAGACAGAGGCAGCGATCATTGGCGTGTGTGTTCGAGCGAGTGAACAAACGAATCGAACCGAGTTGAACGATCCGGAGCAGCGCGGAAAGAAAAGCGAAGAAAACCACAAATAAAAAATACAGAAAAAATATGTTGCCCTTCAATCCACCGATCGTAAAGCGGCTGCTCGGCTGGCGGAAACTTCCGTCCGAAGATCAGGCCGAGGGAAAATGGTGTGAAAAAGCGGTTAAAAGTTTGGCGAAAAAGTTGAAGAAATCGAGCGCCCTCGACGAGCTGGAACGGGCCCTCACCACGCAGAGTTGTCACACGAAGTGTATTCCGATACCGAGGTAAGGCAATTGATTTGTTATACTTTATTCTTTTTTAGATTGCAACATCTTTAATGTGTGAATAATGTCGTCACGAAAACCAATCGCATGTTACGCGAAAAATCAACACTCGACCTCCCCCCTTCGCGAACACCCAACGGTGATGGAACTAACACACAAAGATGCGTATCACGTCGTTGAGTTAGAAGGAACCTTGTTTGTGTGTGGGGATACATATTTTGACTGCATACACAAACCAGCCACGGCGCAATGATGGTCCCATCGTGACAGCGGCTAAAGATCAAGGACAACCGCCGTTTGTCGTCCTGGCCCTGAACGGAGTAATAGGAAGAACAACGGCACGGGTTTCGTTGATCCGTTGTGCCGATGACGATCGATGGATCGTTCGTAAGGCGGAAAGAAGTTGCCCGTGCGGAACCGTGCCGACGTTAGCTGATAAGTACCGTCTAGTATTTTGGTCTCAGATCTTTAGAAGTTTTGTTCCCATTCAACATTCCACGTGCAGCATTTTGGTTCGGGTCGCTTGCTCACATGATCGCGGGAGGGAGGGAAAAGGATCGGATCGACGTGAAGGTAGTGTTTCGGCCTTGGTCAAGCATCCCTGGACGTTGGGTGGACTGTTTTTTGGATGGTTCAAATATTGGCTGGGACGTAACGGTGACGGTAGAGATAACGATTGCGGAGGCACAAGCTGCGATGAGTGTGTGTGTGTGTGTCTGTGCGGTTGATGGCGAACGTTGTCCGATGTTTTGTTGACATTGTTTGTTAGCAGACTTCTTTACAGTGAAGATCACAAAATGCGCAGAGCACATGCTTGAAGCTGGTTTTTTATTCCTCTTAGGAAACTGAATTTAAAATGATAAGTTCTAGAATTCTTTGACACCACACCGTAAAGTAAATTATTAGATATTTTTTATCTCTGAATTTCATTGACAAAGTACGCAACACGTGTACATGATTGGTATGCGAAAAAGTTGCTTTTAATGAACTGAAGGGGCAGAGTGTGGTCTTGTGAAGAACAAATATTTTATCATCCCTTTGATGTGTTTAGGCTCGTGCACTTGTGCACCATCGTGCCCCCTTATCATCATGTGAACCTAAACGTGAACGGTGACGTTCGTGTTGTGTGTAAAGTATGGGAAATGTTGCGTACTCTACCGGGTGGTGATAAAAAAAAGTTGTGATTTAATCATGGACACAGTCCTCCACAAGGGGGAGGCCCCCCGTAAAACACTTGAGTAAAACAAATACTTTAAAAATAAGAATATCTTCGAAGAAAACAGGTTTATTGCGTCATTCCAGAAAAGTTGTTCGTTTTGAAATTCGGTCTGGGCCCGTTTATTGGCTTTGCCTTACTTTGTTTCCACGAGAACCGAGTGGTAGCGCCGGGTTAGAAAATCGGCCCATGAGCGGTCCTCTGTACCCAAAGGTAAAAGGCCTTGTAAGCCCTTAAAGGCCAGGCATGACCGAAGACTATTGTTACGCCAAGTAGAAGAATATTTTGTTTATTCAGCTGCACTTTTTTCGCATACAAATACTCTAGGATAGGCTTATCGAAGTTCCGTAATGCGAACAAACGAAAGTAAAAATTAAAAACGTAAAAAATAACACTCACATTTAAGCAGAACCAAGCAGTTGTGTGTGATGAACGATTTGTAGATTATCCGCTGTTGATAAGATAAGATTGCATCCGTAACTTGCTTGCAGCGACCTGGCATAGTAGATTGTTTTGTACTTTAGCAATGATCATGTTTGATATTTGTTATAATGCCTGTATTCATTTTGATTCTAAAGTTAATCTGTTATTTCTTGCAAAATATTTATCAAAATTCTCAATAAACCACCAGGCGTCTCCATAAGTTGTGTTTAAAATGGTTCACTGCTTTAATACGAATGGACATAATTTCCACCGACTACTCGCCATACGGTTGTCTTCTTTTACTTTGCGTTTGCGAACTCCAAGACGGCTATCGACGCGGCCACCCCCCAAGCCGTGGGTCATCGACGTGGAAAAAACAATCGATACCACACCGTCTGGTATAATTTTGCCCGATTGTTACACAGTCGCATTTGTCGCATTTTTTCGCCTTGTTTCGTTTCGCCACGCTGCTGGATTGATTGTGACCGGCATCGGTTTCCTCCTGGAGCGTGTGCGTGTTCCCTAAAAAAACAAAAACATACCCGCTGGTGGGGCAAAAAGGCAGACAGACAGAAATGCAGACGGACGTACAGACTAACCGCCGCGACGGCGGGTTCCGGAGCCAGGGACAAGGTCAACAACATTGCCATTGGCGTTGGCATCGGGGTTGGTGTGTTGGGTTTGGGCGTTGGAGAACCGTTGCGGAAGTAGGAAATTATCAGCCAGAAGGAACAAAAGCCCCATTGAGCGATAGAGAGTAAGAGTGTGAGGGAGAAGGAAAGCGGGTGGTCGCGACTGCGCGCGCGCAATTATTTCTAATGCTATACACATTTGGAAGGCGACGAAGCCATACTCTGGCGCACGGGAATGGTTGCTAGAGAGATTCGGTTGCAACGGTGTTTGTTCATAAATGGGACGTAAAGGAACATGCAAACTAGCAAAAAGCAAGGAACAGTGATCTAATCCCATGATCTACTTGTGCAACGGACGTAAAACAATCAAACAGATGACGAGGCTGGTTGCCGTGTGCGGGGGTGCACGGGAATTTGTCACCACTTTTCCTTTTATTTAACTTTCACTTATTTTTTTACTTCTTTGTTTTAAGCTTCGATTTCATAAGTTAGAGGTTGCTCAGATTTTTATCACAATTTTAATATTGTCTAGAAATGTTTTAGAAATATGTTATTCAGCATCATAAACATATCATCTCTAATACCATACATCTTTAACCCACCTTTTTCTAACTAAAAACTAAGCTAAATAATGCTTTTAAAAGCCATTTTCATTAATCGATGGTATTATCCTAAATACTAATTATATTCATTACACTTTACGTGCAGTGTAATCTAATGTCGTTTGTCGTTCCAAAAATCTTTGTAAATCTTTTCGAATCTTAACCAATAAAATAATCTTGAAGTGGTAGAATTTCATAGAAAATGTCGTTTTGGTATGATATGATTTAGCCGAAACCTTATGTAAAAAGGAGCTATATGCTAAAATAACTAAATTTTATGTTGGCACCTTTCAGTAAAGTTGCTGCTAATATTATCAAAAAACATAATTCAACAATAAATTATTTTGATAAGTTGATCCAACAACGTTTAAAAATGGGAGCATTAAATTACCTGACCAGTAACGTGTAGCAGTGGTGTGTGAAAATATTTCACAATTTTATTTATAACAGAGTTTAATTTCGTACGTAGGACATTTGAACAATATAAGTCTAATTATCATAATTTTGGTGGGCTAGTTAAAATCGGCTGGAGGGTCTGGATTTGATTAGGACTTTGCTGAGATTTGCTGGATGTGACCCCTAGACGCACATATTGACAACCCAACATTCGGTTGAGGTATGAAAACCATGAGATGCACTATTGACGCACACGTCCTCTCGACCGAGCGGTAGCCGACATTTCGGCTAGTGACCGGCGATGGATGCGTGGCGGTGCGCTTTCTAAAGTTCACTTACCCCGAGGGTGACATGTGTTGTGTCCCGGCGACCCAGCAACATAGCTATGTTGTTTGTACGAGGAAGCAGACGCCACAGTTGTGGTAGTAAAATGACTCGCCCATGGCGTCTCGTGGTGGTAGTAGTCAGGAATTGAAACACTCTTCTCCATATCGGGTGGGATGGCAAGGGGTACACTGGAGGGTTGGCCGCATATCCAGACGACGACGACAACGTATCCCTACTCTCTCCCCATACCGCCGTATGTCAGGTGCGTTTTTCTGCACTTCTGGGTGTTCGTGTCTGGGTGAGTGTTGCGTTGCGTACTCCCCCCGGCACGTCGAAGGCAAAAAAAGGGAAGAACAGGATGGCGATGGCGGAGAAGAAAGGATACGCGCGCGGTGCGTGTGCGCGGTGGATGCAAATACATCGTCGATAAACACGGCCCCCCGAGCGACACGGAGGCGGACGATATGTCTAAAAATTTGCATAGAAATCGGTTTTTGGTCCTGGTTGCTTATTTTGGTCCCGTTTGCGTCTGTTCTGCTTCCCGCCGCATTCGTGCGGAAGGTTTGTTTTTGTTGCACTTTTTTTTCTTCATCAACCTTTCCAGTCCCTATCTTTCTCGTGCGTGTTCACTTTCAGAGTCTGGGTCGCGCCATTTCCTTCTCTGTTCTGTTTTCGCAAGCGCGGTCGCTCGGGTTTTTGATGCATTTTGAAAATCGCGCACGGCGTACGCGGAGGATAATGGCTGGCAAGCAAAGGGAAAACGGTGAAAAGGAAGGACATAATGGAAAGAAAGGAAAAAAGAAATGAAACCATCCCAGACGCTATTTTAGCGACATTATGCGTCTCCATCGCGTCGGCCATTTACGAACCCCACGCGTACCCCGCGTGGTGTGTTGGGGGTAGTTTCATCAACAAAACCTTTCGCCCGACCGTATTAGATCCATCATCAACAGTGTTCGCACCAACACACACTCGCACACGCACGGCCATCGCAGAAGGGATGGGGAATGATGCACACAAGTCTAGTTTGTTTGGTTTTGTTTTTGTCAGCTTTCGAGGGTTGAGTTTCGTGTTTGTGAACAAGGTATTTTGTTATGCTGAGGGAGATAGATTGCTTAATTCCCATTTTGTTTAAGTTCTTTAAAACCCTATTTTGTTTGTTACATGTTTCCAAAAGTTCATCCTTAAAAAGTTTAAAAAGTTCAATTCAACTTAAATGTAACGTTCATGGTAAATTCAAACTAATATGTCTAATAAGCCTATGTTTCGTTCCTAAAAATGGCTAAAAATTGTAATTTGAGCGCGCGGTGGAGGATCACATAAAAACCGCGTTCATTTTCATGTCGGTTACCAGTTCCCCATTCAGGTCGTTGTTTGAGTGTGCATAGAAAAGGGGAAACTGAAATTTTGGCAAACGGTTACTGAATTCAAGGTCCCCCTCTTCCCGGCGGATGTTCCGAATGCTCCCGTTTTCCCAACACCGCCTGCCCCCCTGTTCTAGAATATTTTTCCTACGGCGGCGTCACATTTCTTCGGACCATTCGCATGGTCGGTTCTGTCGCCATCTCACTCTCTTTTAACCTTTGACGATGTTTTCCCTCGAGAGGCTTAAGCTTTAGCTCACCCGCCCCCTTCCCGTTGTTTATGAAACACTTATCCGGCATGTTTTACCATCTTTTTCATACTACCGGCGGGGGCACGGTGGTTAGGCTAGCGCAGGTGCATTGTGTTCATTATGTGGAGGTATTTTTACATGTTTGTAGGAAGGCAACGAGTTTTTTAGACTAGCAGAAAAAAAACAAAAACATCTTCATTTCATCGTATTGATTGTAACCACCTTTTCGCGTGGTATGCCTATTTCATGCTGCCCTTTTTCAAACTCATTTGTACCGGGCTTCTCGTCGACACGCAATTACATTCGCATTCCATATCATTTTATGCTACGATGCTGCCCACGACCGTTAATTGCTCCTTATGTCGCTGCGCTGTGTGTGTTTTCTTTATGTGAATTTGTGTTTCTTTTTTCTTTCTCCGTTCCCCACGGTTGATCAGTGTTTTGGAACACATTTTTCAAAGTAGACTATCAAATGCCCTCCGAGGCGGACGGGGGGGAATGCTGAAGAGGAAGTGAAGAGGAGGCGAAAAAAAGGGGAATGTAGGGTATGTGTTCCGTTGTGGGCAGAAGCAAAACGAATCTGTTTCACACACGATCCGCACACACAATATCTAGTTGTCTGACGCTGGCCGTGGAATTGGTAAGAGCGCAAATTAGAAGAACGGGGGAAACAATGACGAAAAGGAGCCAAACGTTGATGATGAACGTGGAGCATTATTTATGAAGGGGAGCATACGTTTAACCTCCTCTTAAGGGTGTTTGTGTGCATAAATTTGTGTGCTGGCCACGGATCGATGGCTGATTACACGGGATGCGATCAGGTTCGGGAGGGGCGGGTTGCCCATCCATGTTGCCAAGGTTTTAATGTTTCTTTTTTTTCCCTCTCGTTTTCGGTTCCACTTTGAAGTTTTGCATCGTATCATACTTTGTTTACTTTCTTCAAAAAATTGCTGCTGTTTTAAAGTAGTTAATACGTGGATTTTTGTTACTCACCCCTATTCAGTTAATCAAATACTGCAGGTGATGCTTTAAAATTGATTTCTTAAATCATCAGACTCTCACAAGCAATATAAACATTGTACAGCTAAACACTCAGTCAACTATTATCGCTAAAAAAAACAAGTAGTTTTTGAACTTCACACGCAACCAACTTACTATAAAGATTCTTTCACATGGTACGGAAATAAGTCAAAAAAGTGCAAAAACAATTAAAAATTTGAACAAACAGGATTAGGATGGGTCATATTGACATTGATGCTTACCCCAGAAACCATTCCTTGTACTAAGTATGTATACCTTTTTTTAATAATACTTTCAGCAATGCTAACCAATATTTTCGTAATTTATTTTTCTGACTCCAATTTTTCCTTTCATTTTTTTTAGGTTCATATATTGGATATCCAAACTGCTAGACAATATGGGAAATTTGATATTACAATAACCTTTTTATAGGTTGCAATGCTGGATATCATAACTACTAGACAATATGGGAACGTCTGATATATTTTCATAATGCTATAGGTCAGCGGTCGGCAAAGTCCGGCCCGCGGGTCAAATCCGGCCCTCCAGCAGACTTTATCCGGCCCGTAAGAAAATTTTAGAACAACATACAAGATAAGATTTTTAGACCACATTTTACTATTAATCGTTTTAAAATTACCCAGTCTCGCGTATCTCATCAATAATCTAGCGGCAAAATAACATTTACTTTGAGGATCCGCGACAGTCGAACGGTCACAAAATTGGCCCATGAGCGCTGAGGCTTCACTACCTCGAGAGCGTGGGTTCGAATACCAACGGAGACTAGACTCTCCCCTGTACGAACATACTGACTATCCACGAACCCAAAGGAAAAAAGTCTTGTAAGCCCTTAACGGGCAGGCATGGCCAAGATGGGCGATACACTCATAAGAAGAAGCAGAAGACTTTTAACCCACAACTACTTTAGGGAAAAATGTTTTCAGTGCCATTTTACATGAATCATAGTTCACAATATTCAAAACTTCTTGAAGATGAGTTATTCCAATAACTGAAAGTAATCAAGAAAAAACATTGATGCGGCAACATAATTTAGAACAATGATTAATTTGAAATATAACAAAATAAATTAATATAACAATGAATAATATGTTGAAAGAGTTCAACGCATTCCACGAAAAAATATCAAAATTTACGGTTAAAAATATTTTATACTTAGTAATATTTTATTGTTTATGTTACTTTCTGCATGAAAAAAATTATACTTAATTTAAAAAGGGCTTAAAATCACATTAAAAACATCAAAACATCGTTTACGGTAGCTGGCTCGCGGTGTTAGGTTCTTTTGCACCAGCTGGCCCCATTCTGGAAATGTGTGCCGACCATTGCTATAGCTTGTACAAGGAACGTAAATCAATCACTTAACTCAGAAAATCGGCCTACGTTCTCCCTCAGCGGCGTGGGTTCGAATCTCAACCGAGACCGGAACCTCCCCTGTGAGAGAGGATCGACTATCCGTGCACACAAAGGGAAAAAGTTTAGTAAGACAGTAGACGGTCGTTACGTCAAGAAGAATAAGAAAAATCACTTAACTAAGTGCATGTAGGAATGGAAATTGAGTATTTATCGACTATTGATAAATGCTTTCTTAACGATTACGATGTTTAATACTGTGATGTATAAAATTGATACAATGTTGTTTTGATGTAACATATTTGCCTCGTTTCTCATAACAACCTTCTTCCCTCTTATAGTTGTATTGGTTTTGAACCTTTAACGTAAAAAAAAGCAGCCCATCCTTTAATTTATTTTAAAAGAAAATACAAAATAACTTACGAGCATTCATCCATAAATCCATGTGATCAGCTCGTAAATATTGTTTTGCATCTGAGGAAGGTTACTGGAGTGATGTTCCTGTAATCGACGGTGTTGCCAACGGTTGCGGTTGTTTGCAATTTTGCATCTTTCTGTATTTCCGTTCTGAAAGGGTGTAGGAAATTGCATTCCACCCAATTCACGCACTACGTTCTTGCGGTAGCGCTCGGGGGTATAATTCTCTTCCCTTCTACACTTGTGCGATATTCTTCTTCATGCTCACTCAATTTCGACGGCGGCTGCTCCAACGTCGTCATCATCGTCAGCATCAGCACCATCGTCATCAGCGCACAATTCACCCCCTGTAGGGGGGACGGGGGATGGTGGAGTTCAAGGAGATTACTTTGGCTCTCATTTTCTCACCGTCGCTCGTATCTCTCTTTCGGGTGAACCATTCTTGACTGAATTGCTCATCAGGCCGATCCTTGAGAACAGGAAAGGGTATGGGCAATGGCAGGCTAATGTTTAGGCAGCAGCAGCCGGCTGATGTTGTGCGTTGCGTGGGGAACGACTTCTAGCCTGCTCCATGCCAACCGACGCTCGGCGCGAACAGTGTCGCTTTGGATGTTCGGTCGAACAGAACGCCGCGGATATTCGCGTGGAGAACGAGCTTGTTGCAGAAGAGCCACCGGCGGTGGCCAGAACACACTTCTCCCCGAGTGAACCTGAACCTGAAGTGAACATAACAAAACAAACGCCAGCAAAAAACATAAGGGCGTTGTGTGCGGAAGGTGGTGTGGTGTTGGGAATCGGTGAATGGTAGGAGCATCAACATTTCCTCTTGCTCTAGCGACAGACGGGGGGGGATTCTTTTAGAGATTTTTTTATGTGCGATTGGTAAAATTCGTCTGACCACGCCAAACCTGGCTGAGTTTGTGTTTGTACGATTGTATGGCATCTCGTTCGCACTTACTTCCAGACATAGGCTACGGCGGTGTGTGAGCGAGAGGAAAAAATATCGCGTCATTTCGTTGGTGTGTGTCATCCGCGGGAATACGAATATAACGCTGGAATTTTTTTTCTACCCCATTGTAGATGAGGAAGATTAAACAAAAAGGAAACCCTTGTGAACAACAGATTTGGCTAACGTGTTTCAAATGTGTGCGCGAGCCTGTTGTTGGTGTTGATTCAGGTTGATTATTGTATAATCGTTACCGGCGGTTGCATCGAACGAGCGCGAAAATCCCCCTCAGGGGAGGATAGGGAAAACGAACGGGAAAACGCTGGCAAAATGTACACCAACCAAAAAACCAACGACGTGTTGTCGATGATGATGCAAGGATATTTGGTTGGCCTTGGTGTGGATGCTCTCTTCTCTTCGCGGCGTGAAACACACACACCAGCAAAGCAACCTTTAATATTACAACGAAAAGGATTCTTTTTGATGGTCACAAGCAACCCGGCGTGGGTTTGTTTTTCGCGTGCTTTTTTTTGGCCATTTCCAAGGTTGCCATCATCAGCATGTTGCTTTATCAGTGCCTTTTTTCGATGGTTTGGTATTTCGATCAAAGAAAACTCGATACATAAAATTGACGTTATCAAAAATTTACAAATAGAAGTGCCTTCAAAGTGTTAAACTAGCAAACATTTGTAAGCAAGACACAACCTTTAGTGCGAAGCCACGACAAAGCAAGCAAATGTGTGCGAAGAAAAAGGTTTTTATTACCTGTGTTGTACCTGTTTTATGTGTTTTTGTGGTTCAGTTTAGGGTGAACGTGTGCTAGTGATTGGTTAAAAATGTATGGTAACCTACATGGCCAACTGAAAAAAAAAGATCTCAATCAGAAGTGATGTAGTCGTTACTGACAAAAAGGGATTTTAAACCTCGACCGGTAGTTTAGTGGAAAGAGAGAGTTTTTGTTCCTCAAATTTGCTATTTATTTCCTGCAAGATCTGTTAAAGTTGCAATAAAAGAGCATGAATTAAAGTGAAACAAAAGAAAAAAAAACAGGATCCTGTTAAATCACTAAACTCGTTTTCCAATCGAAATTCTATATACCAATACTTATGACGTGTTCCACCGTCAGTTATGCATTTCGGAAATGGTACCAGTCTTGTGTCTACATCCGTTTGCTTGCTCCCGAAGACGAACGGTAACGACGAATATCAAAGACTTCCGATCACTCGATCCGAATGATAATGAATACACACAGGGCATCAGTTACCGGGGTTATTTTATTAGCCATGCTACGTGTCTGCGTCCGGTTGTTCTAGGAATCGAGGTTCGTCTTGGCGCCGGCTACCGGGAGCGAACGGGAAACGAATGCCAATTAGTGCGACTTCCGAAGAAGAAATGTGTGATCAATTAATGTTTGACAAACGTGCCACATTTATCTATAGTAAGACCCGATCGATACGAGCTTAAGAAGGTGTCTCAAGTTATCTTGTTACGGTTGAAAAGGTGCACCGTTTCGGTGCAGGTTTCATGTGATTGTTGAGGAAGTACAAAACGAAAGTATAGAACAATACTTAGCTTTCTAGACCGTAACGAGATCGCTGGGAGCGTTAAAATGAACTTCTAATGACGATTCGTTTTCAAACCGGCTGTATCTGGCGACTGGCCGTTCGTGTGGGGCGATAGAGCCATTACGCTTATTGGAACAACATGGTCATTAGGAGGCCAGCTTTCCTCTCCATCATGAAATGCAACAATTGCCACAATTGTCCACTCCGCCGTGCAGCGGGGCTGGTTCCGAAACGCTTCGCTCCATAAATCGATGCTACCCCGGTATGCCGACGTGTGTGGGTTTGCAAGATTCGTCTTGTTTTTTCCTCCCCCGGAACGACCAGCCTGCCAGTCAGCACACACCACATTCTGCCACAGCCTGGCTTCGATACGGACAGAGTTTAGGTGTACATCGTGACAGTGTGGTTGAGAGTAAAAAAAAGAAATTGGTTACGCCTTTCGATGTTTGCTGAAGCCAAGATTGTGGCACATTTCATTAACGACCACCGACATTACATGGGGTCGGGGCGAAAATGTGTAGGAGGTTCGTGTCGCGTCGATATTGCCAGGTTGCGAGATATACCCTTCGATGGTGAGGTGTATCGAAGAAGGAAGGGTTCGCCGGGGTGGAGATAAATTGTACCTGCCCGATGTGCAGCACCACCATTTCGTTTGTGCAATTGCATCAAGCTTCTCCGTGCACCTGGAGACTTATTTCCAGTTGCGCTGTTATACTACCAATAAAAATAATGACATTATAAGTAATGGGAATAATAATGAAAACAAATGGCACATCCTACTACGGGGACACGTAATGACTCATTCAACGTAGGTGTAAGGATGTGAAAGTGTGAACACATCCTGTCATATGCCAATGAAGTGAACCAAATAATGTTGTGTTAGACTTAAATAAGACCTAAATCAGATTAAATTTCAGTGGTTAATGGTCAATTGTGTTATTAAAACTAATATTAAAAGTGCTTGTTCGCTTTTATAAAACACATACACATAAACATATTCTCGCCTTTCCTTTTTTCATATTTTCACATTTCGCGTCATTTTGCACTGGAATTTCAAATAACGCGTGGAAAAGAGTGGTTTAGAGTCATTTTGCTCTAGAATTTTGAATTACGTGACGAGAAGGGTGGTTTTTAAAATGCTGATTTTAGACCTTGAAAACCTTGAATCAAATTGAATAGAATTGTACAAATTCATTCAAACATTGAATGTTTTTTTATCTTATCTAAAAAATGCAATTCAATGCGGATCATTAGACATTTTTCTTGTTTCTTTAATTGTTTAATTGATGAAAATAATTCACCTACAAAGTGAGTGATTAATGTCCATTAATGGTGAAAACAGAGGATAACATTTCTTGAGTTCCATTCTAACTTATGTTTAGTGGTGTCATGTCATAAACGTTTATTTTCCAGTGTGATAAGATAAAATAAGTAGGAAAATAGTTGGATCACATGCCACAGCCTGGGCGTTCCCAATGTTTTGCCTCAAATGGCCAAGAATCACTGAAATATTTCTTATGAAATTAAAAAAAACACAGACACAATTAATAGATGACATCATTTTTTACCTCTCCAAATCGATGGCCGTTCCAAGATTTCCCAACGAATGAGGATGCGAATTCGACATCTTTTCGTAGCCAGTTTGTTTTGCCTCACTTTTGGTTAGGGTTGTACAAATAACCGCTTTGCAAGCGTAATACGAAGGTTTACAAATGTTCGACGATCTTTGCATTGCTGCCTTACGGGATGTAAGGGGGGCAAAACCGGTAGCGATAATTAATTCTACGTAAACAAATCACATGTAAGATGATGAGTGAATTCTCCTGCAACAACCGCACACATTTGAACATTTCAAACTCAATTGACCTTCTCGCGCGCATCCGTTCGCCAGCTCTCCCGCTGGAATTGTTTTGGATATATGAGCAGATACAAGAAAATAAAGTCAAATAAACAAATTCACCAGCAGAGAGCGCCTCTTGCTGCGATGCAGCCATGCAATGCAAGGGTCTTCGTCATCCGGAATGAATTCATTCAAATTCGTCATTCGCTTCTTTTTATCGCTCGCGCCCGATGATGGTACGTTGTGAGCGAAGTGTCCACCGACCATGGGACGGCGACCGATGCGTTTTGATTGATGACTTAATCGCTGCACTTCTGGTAACTTCAGTTTATGGGCAATTCCAATTAGCTTATCTTGGGGGTTTGACGCGCCAACTCGGTAAATGGGTGCGACTGATCTGGGATGAAGTGATTAAATGCTAAGTGGTGTTTGTTTCCAATAGTTAAGCGTTCCTGAGGAGGGATATATTTTATTACATTACTTCTTCGTTTTGTAAAAAATCACTTTTAAGGACTCTAATCCGTTTTTCTCTTTTTTCATCCCACAAAATAATCTTTATGCTTTATGCTTAAATTTTTTTTAAATTCTCTTTTTTTTTTTTTTTTTCATTCTCATTCCAGAAATCGTCCTGCGAATGGTGAAAATGGAGTTGCGCTAAGAAAAGGACTCCCTCACGTAATATACTGTCGTTTATGGCGTTGGCCTGACCTTCTGGTAAGCATAGCTACCCTTTTCATTCGAATTTGATTCAATACCCATGTTAAAAACCGTTTTCACCTTCAGAGCCAGGCCGAGCTGAAAGCGCTCGACTTATGCGAGTACGCATATCATCTGAAAAAGGACGAGGTGTGCATCAACCCATATCACTACACGCGCATTGACTCGCAATCCCAGCACTCGCAGCAACAGCAGCAGCAGCAGCAGCAGCAGCAGCAAGCCCTACAGCAGCCACCGCTGACCATTCTGGTTCCGAAGAACCTATCGAACCCTCAGGGAGAGAACTCCGTTACCTATACCTTGGACGATCTTAGTAATACCGTACCAGTCAACATACAGTACAACGCATTAAAGTATGTTTTATTCACATTAAGCAAACCGGTTTCGAATGGTCTGTTTTAAGTGTAACACAAAATTTCTTTTTCCCCGTAGCGATAACTATGTAACCAGTCCGCAGCCGTCGCAAGTATCAACACAACAGCTTCATCAGCAGCTGCAGCAGCAGCAGCAACTTCAGCAACAACAGCAGCACCAACAACAACAGCAGCATCAGCAGCAACTGTCCGCACCGTGCTACATGGAGGCAACGCTCGGTCAGCAGATACCGACCAACACGACGATTATGGACTCGGTCAGTGTCGGCGTGGGCAACATACCGAACACCGAGACGCCACCGCCCGGCTACATGTCCGAGGACGGCGATCCGCTCGATCAGAATGATAATATGAGTGAGTCATTGTTGGTATCCGCGTTGACCGATGTTATGTTCCTACACCGCCATGGCTTTATTTCCACGCAATTCGTGGCATCCCGCATCATGCGTCTTCAAACTACCTTGGAGAACTTTCGCCATTCAAACTTTCAGCACGTGAATTGTTTTTTGTTCGATTTATTCGTACTTTATTAAGCTGTTCTTGAGTTTGCTTAATAATATATCCTTCAAGCCGACACTAACTTATTTTGTTTTTCGTCGCTCGGTGCAGCCGATTTGTCCCGAATGTCGCCGGCCGAGATGGATGCACAGCCCGTGATGTACCACGAGCCGGCCTTTTGGTGCTCGATCAGTTACTACGAGCTGAACCTTCGCGTCGGCGAAACGTTCCACGCGTCCCAGCCGTCGATCACGGTGGATGGTTTCACCGATCCTTCCAATTCGGAACGGTAAGATTAGCGTCAGTCAAACCGACCCTTCATCCTTTGGTCACGATCGTTCCTAGGACTCGCACGTCCGCGATCTGTTTTACTTCGTGGTATGTCTGTTGCAAAACTTACCTTCTGTATCTTATGTATTAACAGGTTCTGCTTGGGGCTGCTTTCCAACGTGAACCGCAACGAAGTGGTCGAGCAGACGCGCCGTCACATTGGCAAGGGCGTCCGGCTGTACTACATCGGGGGCGAAGTGTTTGCGGAGTGTTTGAGCGACTCGAGCATCTTCGTGCAGAGCCCTAACTGCAACCAGCGGTACGGATGGCATCCGGCAACGGTATGCAAAATCCCACCAGGTAAGACCGACCGCGAGAATCTCCTCTTTCGACCCATGACCCGATTGCTCTCGTGCTTCCTTCACAGGTTGCAATTTGAAGATCTTCAACAATCAGGAATTCGCCACACTGCTCTCGCAGTCCGTCTCGCAGGGTTTCGAGGCGGTCTACCAGCTGACCCGGATGTGCACCATCCGAATGTCGTTCGTCAAAGGCTGGGGAGCAGAATACCGGTAATTGATTCACTTCATCCGCCTCCGTGGTTGTATCTTTTTCATCTCGATTTTCCCTCCGTCCCATTGTAGCCGCCAAACCGTTACCTCAACTCCGTGCTGGATAGAACTGCATTTAAACGGTCCACTCCAGTGGCTGGACCGTGTCCTCACCCAGATGGGCTCACCTCGATTGCCATGTAGTTCTATGTCTTAAGGCGACCGAATTAAAAGATAGCGAGAAAGAAGAGAAGGAGCAGCGCAGCAGTTCCTGTCTGTTGTCACCGTTTCGATCCTACGCGCTGTGGAGTGATTGTGTGTGTGTGTGGGTGTGTGTGTGTGTATGCAGTGTCGATAACGGTCCTTTTTTGGTGCGCCGTGGACTTTCGGAAAGCATCAAGCTTCATTTATTAATGATGTAGGTGTTATTTTGCTTTACGCGTTTTTTGACACCCTCGTACAGTGATAACGTAATTGATTTTGTGTGTGACCGACACTCTTTCACTAGCAGAACTGATGGTGAACTTTAATCCGTTATCATGTTTTAAATAATGAGACAAAGTTAAGGTACAGGAGAACCTTGATTACCCGCGGTGGAGAACAGTCGGCGATCTATACCTAGTTCAAAACATCGAGAAAACAATTCAGATCAACACTTGAAAAAGTGTTTAAAAACATAGGACGTAACATAGTTATATATATATATATATATATATAGTCAAAAGTAAGAGTAGTTACTAGAAAAAACAATTCAACAGGCGAAATGTTAGTAAAAACTATGAATGTGTACAAAAAAACAGCAACGATCGCGGATAATCGAGGCTCTGCCGTACTTTGAATTCATTCGTGCAGTGCTACAATTTTAGTTTTATTGTTTTTTGTTAGTTCTTTGATCATGGCAAGTGGAGTGCTATATTGTTAGATGTTATCACTTTCAATTCGTATTTTCCTGGGGAAAAGAAAGCGTTCGTCGGACGTACGAGTGTCGCATTAACAATCCTTACGGTTTACGGTACTAATTCCTGGAATTAACCTCCGAAACATCCTTACATCCTGTTCCTTAGCTAACATGTAAGACTTCCGATTAATCGAAGTGCATTTTTTCTCCATTACGAATCGTGTGTATGTGTGGGGACGGATAGAAAAGGTGAATATAATTTTCCTTCAGGTTAAGCTCATTTTCTTGTCATTCTGTCCATGCCTTGTAATAATTGTTAGTCCCCCTTGGGTTGATTTTTTTATGTTTTAAGACAGATTGAAACAAACGACTGGTGACAACCAGAATGTCGACAGGGAATGAAAACCGAACCAAAAAAATGAGAGGAAAATTACCCAGCCGATAACAAATATCAACGCTAAGCCGTTGTCTAAGGGGAGGGCAACGCTTGCTTGAATATCACAAAACAGACATAAGCACGAAATCATTGACGCGCTTCGCCTTTTCGTATACGTGCAAAGGAAAGGCAAAGTGTGTCTCGGATGGATTTTTGCTGGAAAGGAAAAGGATAATAACGCATGGTCTTTGTACATTTATGTACGTGAGATAAATATGCATGTAAAATAGTGGCAAGATGTATTTTTTTCAAAACAAATCAGCAAAACTACCTTTAACAGAAACCCAGTTTGATAAACAAGAGAAAAAGGTACAATTTAAAATTGATCGAAACGTTCTCTCAAAGACGAAATCCATTGGATGGGCGAAGCGATACTTTTGGCAACAGACGTTTTGTGAAGTTTAATACACACAAGTAATCGGTTATTGCCAACAGATACTGGCCTCAATAGATGGCTGACAACTAATAAGTGAAATAAGAGGGTGCCCCGCAAGAAGTGATTGGTATGAATTACGTTAACATGTGTATGCAGTGTGTTTGAAATGATTTCTTTTGTTAGTTCTCGTATATTTCAACGTAAGTCAGTGATAGGTTTAGTAGCCCTATCCCTAGCGTTCTGCGCGATTGGAAAATTCAGTAGAAAGGACACTTAATTACAAATGAACTCGAACAGCAAACAGTAAGAAGCGCCATGTCGAGTAGGAGGAAACGGTGAAGCAATGTTTTCGTTTTTTCTTTGAAGAAGAATGATGCTAAACTTGCAACGACGAGTGATAAACAAAAATAATAAAAGGTGTGAACTTTGTGAGCGCGAGTAGTTTTTTAAGTGCGTGTGTGTGTGTGTGTGTGCATGCGTGAGGTAAAGAGATGTTTGCTGCGGAGCAAGAAGTGAAGATTCGTTCCGCCGGTGGGCAGGAGAAATAACTAAAAGCAGGAGAATTAGTAGAAGTAAATCGAAAACATAATAATAATATAACGATTACTTCGGATATGTAATATTAGAGCGAAAGTAAGACAAGTTTTGATTTAAATTTACACCCAATGAAACCCCGTTCCTACCTCCTGCATATGATTTAATTGTTCCTCCATTGCAAACAGTTTTGTTTTTAGTTTCATTTAGAAAACGCTGCACCCAAATCGTGGGTGCAGAATGAAGTACATACATCAGTGACCGCGGGCAGAGAATTACAGAGAATTAGAGGATCCAACCAAACTATTATTAGTACCGATTGTTAGGTTGCGCTTGCTGAATGAAGAAAATAAAATCCAACAACTAAGCTGGAACTTAAACAAGAGCGAAGATGTTCATGCTGGATTATCACATACGCAGTCAATTAGAAAGAATACGATCCACTTCAATGGTAACTATGATTTATTACATTCTATCTAAAAATTCCCTTCTGTCCCTTTAAGGTATTGACAAGATAATTGTTTGTTACATTGTGCACTAAACATTTTCCATCCATTAAGTCTCGCTCAATCATCGACGGAAGGAAGGCACGCTCTGTGCATGATGAAGTTCAGTCGAAGCATTTCACACGGTTCGCGTCTGCATTTTTGGCATTTTGTGAAGTGATTTCGCTTCGTTGGACTAGTTCAACATCGAGTGAGTATCGTGAACACTGCGAAACCGTCGGAAAAGTACGTTGCGAGATCGTTGTGCGTTCTGTAAGTAACAACGCAAATATTTTGTTTCATTTATGATTGGTTGGTTTTTTCCTTAAACGATCCAAAGTCTATGTTCTCTTCGAGACCCTGTCGGTGCTTGGCAAAACAACAGCTTTTTTGTTTAATATCTAAACACAGCGCCTTCCTGAGAGGGGTTTGCAAATCGTGTTTGGGGTTTTTATTTGCTCGCCTTCAAGTTTGTTGTTGCAGCGTCGGCGAACATTGAGCAGCATATTTATGGCATAGGATTCTTCAAAAGAAGCTGTAAAACACTGTTAATGCATAAAAAATAGCAAATACACGATCACAAGCACATTGTTAACTAAAACTTTTTTTTTTGTTACTAAAAATGACTGTGGAAACGAATTCACACCGTTCTTACCGCATCTTTGTTGTTATACCTTGGCTTTCGTACTCTGAACGGAAGTAGATTTCAATCCAGTTCGGCTTAACAACTACATATTGTTTAACGTTTTAGTATTCTATACTATAGAAAAAACAACGGAAAAAATCAAATGCTCTCTAGGATTAAGCATTATCGGCTTGCGCTGAGTCGATGTGGAAGAATGGATGACTTGGATCGTGTTGTATTTGTGAAGGATTAGGATCAGCCTACGACGCTGGTTTGATGTAACCATGGTGATGGAAAATTGATAATCGGGAAAAGATGGCGTGAAACGTTGCCTGTGTCGCGTGTATGGTTAGTCCTACAAAGTAGAGCAAAACTTGAAATTAAATGTGTTTGTTTCGTTGCAGTTGTAATATGGCAAACGTTGGGATAAAATTGTTTCACAAAAGCGGTAGAGAGAGGGGTTAGGTAGATGAGATCGATCGAAATCCAGCCGGCGAGTGTAGCGTATCTCATCCTCAAAAGCTCACACCATCCACTAACGAATGCTTATTTCGTACCTCCCGTTTCAGGGCCTGTCTTGACTCGTGTTCCGCCTTGGCCAGCGCCACTCGCACCCAGTGCGGTGTGTCCGGTATGGCCTTGTAGATGAACCACGTGAGCCCGAGCAGAATATGCTCGATCACGAGGAAGGATAGTGTGTACCCTTCACGGCTGAGATTAGCACCGAGCTCCCTGGAACGGAAAAGCAAAACGTTTGGCTCATTGTCTCCTTTCTCTCATCTTCCGTGTATGTGTTTTAGTTACCTCATTTGCGGCGAAAGATACAAAATTCCACAGTTGGTCAGAATTGAGATGACGGCAAGTGTTTCGAACGCAAGTTGCCAGGCGCCGATGTTTTTGGTGCGTCTAGCAAACGGGCGCTTGAAGAAGCTGCACAGTTTGTACGCATCCAGGCGGATCTCGATCACGTTGTTGAGGATGGCCCAGAAGGCGGTGAGTGGGGCGACCGAGGAGAACAAGACCACATAGCCGAACTGAATGTACAGCTCCAGGTAGTCGTCGTACGTGTTGTACTCCTCAAGGATCGCCTCCTTGCGGTTCTGCATAACCCGTGGATCCTCCGTGTCGAGCGTACGAAGGCCCATCTCATCGTACACTTCGTGCGCTTCCTTCAGCTTCTCGTACTGAAAGCGAAAAATGAATCGTCAGGATCAATGGAAACCGATGTGTTAATAGAGACCCACGTGAGATACTTACATTTGATTTCACAAACAAACGGACGATCTTGAGGCCAACTTTCTTTTTCAAGTAGGGGTAGAGGTTCTCGAAGACATTTTGTAGAAATTGCAGCACGATCAGTTGCATCATCAGTTGGGTCTTGAGCATCTTCATATCTTGCAGGATAAACGCGATGTAGAACAGACACAGGAAGTTGTTGACAAACTCCAGCACGATCAGCTTGTTCACCCGGTGTCGCTCGTACTGGCTTTGGGTGCGGTGGTTTTCCTTGTCGGTCAGGAACGTTGCTAACCGATCGTACGCCAGCGTCGACACGGCAATGTAAATCGCGTTCACCACCGACGGCAGGTAGAGGATGTACGCATCCGGCCCGAACAGCTCCGCCAGGTAGGCTTCGACGTAGAACTGGAAGATCGTGACAAAGCCAGCGATGGCCATGCACAGCAGGATAATCGGTGCGGTGACGCAGTACATCTGGACGTACGTTTTCCACTTCGGATAGTGCGGTGTCCACTTGCCCGTGATGGGGTCTCGCGCCAGCTTACCGTAGTAACCGACCCGCGGTTCGTCTAGGTTCGTCATCGTGATCGTACCCCAGCGGTATGCGTGGGACGAACTTTTCCGTTTCCACAGCTCCAGAAACACCTTCATCCAAACGACGTAGAACACGCAGAAGAACGGCACCGTTTCCGTTTCCTCCGAGAGACCGAGCTGCAGGAAACCGAACACCGTCGGCACGACGAGCGCGTACGTGTAGAAGCCAAGAAACGAAAAGTACATGCCGACACTTTCGCCAAAGTAGTCTCGGATTTCGTCGATCGGTTGCATCCGGTTCGGTTTGATCCAGCGGTGGCGAAGTTCCTTCAGCTTCCGTTTGTCGTGCAGCGAGTACAGGTTGGTAATCAGCTCGGCACTTTGGGCCGCCTGCACGATCGATTGACCATGGTACAGGATGATCTTCGTGCCCGGTATGTGGTGGTCATCGTCGGCCGCCTTGATTGAATCCAGCGCGTACTTGACGATGATCTGCCGATCGCCCGGCGTCAGAATGTCTTCCAGCGTCATGTTTTCGTCATAGAAGAACTCGTCCAGGCAGGCCACATTAAAGTTTCTGATAATACCGGTTTTGGTACGCTTCATGAACCCCATATCGTCGGCAAACTCAAGCAGCTTCATGTGTGTGGCGGAGATGTGAAAGATGATCGTCTGACTATCTCTAAAAAACGAAGCCAAAAAGAATCCCTCATGTACGGAGTTGCTATCCTTCCACGGGCGTCACCGTTTAAGTTTACCTGCTCAAAGGTTCCTTCCGTACGATTAACTCCAACCCACCGTCCACGCGACGTCCGCCTATTTTCTCCATGATCCACTGGATCGCTTCGGTCGACGCACTCTCGCTAAACTCCAGCACCATCAGGCTTTCCCCGAACGGCTCCTCGATGGGGCCTCCTTTCTGCTGACCATTTTTACCCTTCCCCAGGCGAACGGAATTCTTCGACGTAGCCTTCCGCTGGCGTAGCTCGTTCAGCTTCTCTTGCTCCTCGGTGTGCGTCATCTGCTCCAGCATGTTAATCTGCGAGTTGCGCTGGCGTAGCGACGGGATCGTGGGGCGCCTCGGAAGTCCGATCTCTTCCGCAAGCTCTTCCTCGTCGTTTTCCGCAAAATGAAGGTTCGGAATGAGGTTTTCTGCGTTTTCAAAACAAACGGAAATGGTCAATACTGAATAGCAATGTAGGTTATTTTCGGGGTACAAGCACAAACACATCAATATCAATTAAGTGATCGTGCTTCCTACGAAACTACTCTACTGTTATTCGTGCAGTAAGGTGCTCGGTTTGTTTTATCGGTGCGAGGGGATAGCATGGCTGATGTCTCACAATTCTGGCAATCTTGTGGGCTTTCCAGGACATGGGGTTGATGGGAAAGAGTACGTACTAAACCGTTCGGTCCCCATCTTGAGCAAAGATGAATCACGCCCGGACGTAGCTCGCCTGATATTCATTGCAGCCCGCTGAGTAACGGTTTGCAAGGCAAAAGCCTGACCCTCTCCATCAGAAGGGGTTCGAAATCGCTGATACAAGCTCGCTATTTGCTCTGAAAATTTGAAAGTTTCTCACGGGATAAATTGAAATCCATTTCACCATCCGATCGCTAATTGCCTTCTAGCACGGGGAACTACGTCAAGGAATCCAAAAGTTGTAAATGTAATTTGTTCAAATCTCACCCTTAATGTCATCCATTCTGTCGTTACAGCACACCGGTGTGTTCGTGTGCCGGGTATTAACACACCGTACCGAAGGTGGTTGCGTTGTTTGAGGCCTTCACCGCCACGACACGATCACAAGGTCGCGGTCGCGGAATTGAACGGCATCGTAAGCGAACGGAAGTAACGATTGGTGCCAACTGAACCCAAAAGGAAAACCAATCCTCCTGTAGAGAGACGTAGAGAAGAATCGACATGAAATGAAGCCCGCGGAACGTATTGACAGGTGGTACACGGGACCGGGGTGATGATTATTAAGCGATTTTTGCATTTTTTCCTCTCCGCTTGCGGCCACTTTTCTTGACGTACACTTTTTTTTAAACCCGACACAAGTGGTTAAAAATAATATACCTCGAATGGCTGAACGTAGATATTCGGTGGTATTGTACGAACACGATAATTCAGGTGCGTAAAAACTGCACAACTCAATGGTATTTCACTAGAAAAACACAGAAACAGCTGTGTGAATAAATATAAAACCCCTATTTTTCCTTATATGGTGTAAATATGCACGATCGCCAACTCGACTGCTTATAACTTCTTCAGCCCGAACTGATGTGAGAATTAGTATTAGCTCACCGAATGGTACCGCACCGCCACCTTCAAACGTGTCAATTCACGACCAGCTGTGTGATAATTTGACCGAAATTGAATAGCGGTTTTCTGATAAGCACTTCCGATAATAACCCAATTCGCGAACACGACACTTGCGGTTTACTTTCCTTGACGAGTCTTATCGCGGATGCCGCCACGACACCACGACGAGGCGCAGCTGCCAAGAAGAAGCCTACTGTACACGGGTACTAGGCTCGCTGGGTTGTTCTTTCTCGATGCTCAGCTGTTGAAGGAAGATGTAAGACGACTGCGAACAGTATCGAATCCGGCCGTCCGCGAGGCTTTTGGCTTGCTAGAGTGTGCGTTTTTCTTAAACTCGACCTCTTCGCGCGAACGTGTGGTAGTGAAACAGTAGTACACAGATCGCGGGAAGATCGCGAGTAGTAAACGATCGTCACTGGCAGTGGATGGGAGAGGCGAGTCGCGGTTTCTTTTACAACGACATCAAAGTATACTATAACTTTTTTTATCTTGAACACGTCAAGATGAGATGAACACGAGAGGAGCATTGTTTACAAACAGGAGAACTCATGCTCACGGCTGATCAGCTGATGCTTGGCGATGCGTGTTTTTCTAATGATAATCATCAAATGTTCGCAGCATTTAAATACCTATCGATTCAATTTTAATTGAAGCTAATGCTTCATTAAATTTGAAGCCATCAGTTTCACATCTTTAGACGTATTTTGTCCGCTAAAATGCCGGTTAGCTACAAAATTGTTTGTTTTGATTTCCAACAAGGAAGATGAGATCCACGTGCTCTGGTTTGAGTCTTTAATATGAGCTCATATTAGTTCGTATTTTCACGGATAGAGGGCACGGTACAGTGATACAGTGTTTTTCGTGACAGTTATGACGTTGATAATTTTATTTGGAAATTTATTGTAAAAAATTACTTTTTTTGTATACAATTTTTGTTTTCGGCTTTAAATGATTTTTATGTCATATGAAAATTGCACTCTCTATAACATGATGTACAATTGTGTTTTGTTAGTTTGAATATTGGTAGTTAGATTTTAGTAGATTAGTAGATTATTAGGTTAGTAGAGTTAGTAGATTTATCAAAAGCACATACATACTATTCCAGCAAAATGGTTTTTGGTACTTTCATTATGACAATGCATTCTTGCTAATGCTGATTTTTTGTTCTTTACTTTAAAACTCTTAACGTTCAAATGTACAACACATTTGCACCATCTTGAGCTAATAAGGAAACCCAGGCCAGGGAACAGGGGTAGGAATCAAGAAATAAGCTTCAATAAAGGACACATCGCTACGAGAGCAAGATTGCACGCCTGGCAAACGGCATGTCTTGGGGTTCCCAGATCCAATGCCCAAATGCACTTTCAAATGGCATTCCGTGGGCATGTTGAACACGAGAAACAAACTCACGACGAGTGAAACAGGAGTGTGTCGCCTTTCTTAGCATCGTTTTTCTTCCTCCTTTGCCCCACCGCACGCTCAGAGGAAACCCGGCCCCAACATTCCTGGCCGTAGTGACGAATGCATATGCTTGCCTACCATATTTTGTCGGCGCCAGCGCGATTAGGGTGTCGGTTCATTTTGCATTTCTTCGTACTTGCCTTTGTACTTGCCTAGGGTGGAGATGCCACGGCGTAAGGACATTAGTCAAGGGATCCCGGGGGCTCTCCGGTGGCCGAACCGGGGACGCCAACTATTTGTGTGCATAATTTCGGGAGAAAACTTTCAGGTGAGGGGGCGGGGAAGATTGGAGGATGTCTAGAATCTTGCTGTTGGGGTTAAGACAAATTCCTAGCGTGTACTTTCGGAATGCAAGGCGGTGGATTTGAAAGGCTCCAAATGCTTCAACAAGGACACCGTTTAAGCAGCCTTAAGATGCAGCAACAATATCCTCGCTTCAGATGCGTCTTCTCGAGGTTGCTCCATCCTCCAGGATGTCAAGGATCCCGATGGGAGAAGCATGCCAGAAGGTAACATACAGACGACGGACCTGTCGAACAATTTTGTGCTGTGTGCGACTTTCTCGGAGCTCGAAGGAACGAAGCTTGCCATATCCGAGGGCAAGCCGATGACTCCCTCTCGAGATTTGCGTTGAGAGTGAACACGAGCCGACATGGGCATTCCAGACGCGTCGTCCGCGTCCGTTGGATAAGACAACTCAGGTTGCTATTAATCCTACTCCTGTTGATGGAAAACGACGGGGCAACAAGGCCGGTGGAAGTACGCTACCGTCAGCAAAACAGCCGTAAGATGATCCTTTCTTCCCCGAAAGGTGTTTGCCGTACATGTACCGTGTCCATGTAGGCCACCCGTGAACCGGTGGAAGGTGGATTTTAATGATTAATAGCCGCTTAACCTCCGTTTTAAAGTTGTTTCAACAAGCATTTGTTTTCGGTTGCCAGCTGATGGTCAGCTTTCCGCCATCGGGGCCTTGTCTAATTTATCTTCGGTGGTTCGTTGTTGTTTGCTGCGTTCTGTGAACGTGGGATAGATTATGCGTGTTTAATATGAATTTAGAGGAAACATACTGTAAATCTTCGTGGATTACATAATATTTTTCACGTTTATTTTTTCTATGATTAAAACATTGACAAGAAGATTATTTACTTTTATATTTACGTTTGTAGGAACAGTCTGGTTGTCTGGTGAGAAATGAAATGGAAATAGCAGAAATATTTACCATCTAACTGAATCCAAGAATCCTAAACAAGCTTCATGAAACAAATGGAAAATGTATTAAAATTAATATATGAAAATGATCGTGATGAGAGCTCCGATTTTGACATAATCAAAGAGTACAACGAGAGTAGTGATAAGTGTAATAAAATCATATTTAAAATGTAGTTTTGGTAAGTTAATGTACTGTACAAAGCAATTCTGTAACAAGAAGAGTTAGAATAACTTTCTTTCATAATAGAATGTGTTTGAATCGTTGCATCTCGGAGATATCTCTATGGAATATAAAAGGAACGAAGATTGTTTTGCTAGTAGAAGAGAAGAAAATCTAGATGCAATTTTCTACGTTGTTCTTGCCTCTCGGTTAAAATATACCAAAAAATAAGGAAGAAAATCGGCAATGTTCACCTATCTAGCCTTAAATAGGCTGTAAAAAAATGTATGCACTCGAGAATATGTTGAGATTTAAAGCTGCAATCATGTTTAGCATTGCAGGAATATAAAATTGAAATATATTTGCAGCTAGAATAGATCAGTCTCTTGGCAAGGTAAATAGTGAAAGTCAATACCTATACCACTTTCACCACAGAAATCGTTGCTCTTTTGTGAATTGTGAGTTGATCGAAGGGAACATTAAATGTGGAAGTACATATCCACAAGTCAAATGCCCAAGAGTTTGGAAAATGTTTGTCCCACGAAAAGTGTTCCTACCGGCAAGGCTAATATTGCACCAACCGACGCCATGGGACGCTAAACCGCGAAACTTCATGCTTGAACCTTCGATTGCTGGCTTGCGCTGGGCGAATTTGTATCGGACGGTGTCGGAACAGAACCTCGGGACTTCCGCGTTGCACCGGTCGGTGGATAGTTGTTTCCTGTTTGTACGGTGGTAATTGAATTTGCTCGCCCCAAAACCTCGATCCTCGGGGATCGCCTGGGTAGAATCAGCGAGGAGCTGCAGGTAGGAGAGCTTGTATGCGCCGACTTCCGGTACAGCTGGGAATCGGATAGCACACCCCTTCCTGGTGGGTGGACGGTGCGCGCGTCTCGAACCGGAAACGTCTAGCCGATGCAGGTGCGCGAGACGTGCGCTGCATTCACTGCTTTGGCCTTGTTACGCCGAATCCTTACAGTGTGCCCGTTTGACCTCCGATTCTCGCCCGCTTCGCCGCTGTCAGAAGCTGCGAGTGAACGGAAATAGTTGTTAATTCAATTATTCAGTGCCCGTAAGGAGTAGTAGTTGCACTCCCGGACCGCGTTCGAAACTTTCATCCCCCACCCCCTTCGGGAAATCGTGGGTGAACAAAATCGAAACTCAAGCACGGGATCGCACGGATCGCTTGTATACCACATCACCCGGCCCTTGCTTACACGCTCGGTACCGGGGGGGTCCGACGAGTGTTGGAAAGTAAATCTACAATTTCATCGCATTTTCCTTGCTGACGGATTTCTTGAGGTTCTCCGCAGGGGAAGTGGTGCTAGTGGGACGAAACGCAAACGTAAACGGAACCATTTACACCACACGCCTTCGCCACCTGGTCTTGGAATGTATGTTCCGCGGTCGTGGGAGTTTTCGATCTATCGATCGCAACGCTACCGATTGGGAAATTAATTGGAAGATGGATTTCTGAGTATGGACGATGGTAAGGGCGGGGAGTGTTCAAATATCGTTTGCTCGATATGTGCCCGTGTAGCCATAAATGGAACTAATTGGACGGAATCGACCACAGTCGTTACTGATTGCGCGTTTTGGCAACAAGTTCTTGCAGTTGGGGTCGTATGTGAGCTTGAATAAACATTACGCACACACCGATGGGACGGCCCAAGATGATGGAAGTAATTTTTTTGTACTTCACTATTTGGTTATGACAGTATTATTAAATTAAAAAAAGTATTACATGATTATAATATAAATAAAGTAAGACCAAAATAAGCGTTCATGAAATCCCAATGCGCTTAAATGCGCTTAATTGAAATTAAAATTTTAATCCACGTTCCCATAGGTACCCAATATTTGCTGGCGAATGATATAAGGAACCATGCATTCCTCCCATACAGAGAACCATAATAATAAATAAGTATTTGCACACCAATGCCCAAGAGAGCCCCCGCGGGTAAAGATGAATTCGTTGAAATGGAAGTGCCTGAAAGTTCGAAAGGAAAACGGACGGACGAACTGAAGCACCACCATCCTGGAGGAAATGGAAGTTTATTGCTTTCGGTAAGTGAAAATTGAAACCGATGCCACTGCTGACGACGACGACGATGATGATGTAGGTGGTGATCATGATGATGATGCGTTATTATCGAGTGCGTACGGGATGCACCCGAGAACCTTCGCTCCTTGTTGTGGCTATCTGACTGAGCCGTTGTTTGTGGGTCGGTGCCGATGCTAGCGGAAAACTGGATGATAGCTACCGATTGGAGCGGTCAGCGATGGCCTAAAGGCCAGCTATTAATTTCCCTTTAGCCATCAAGGCTAACTGATCGGGGTGGATCGGAGATAATGGATCAACATTTAACCCGAGACGTTTCCGCCATTGAAAAGGGGAATGAGGGAAAGTTTCAGTGGTATTGTGGACAAAATAGAATTTTCCAAAAAAATGTTTCTAATTTAAGTCGATTGATCCGAAACACGGGCGTTCATTTTGGACTTGATTCTTTCTTAATAACTTATTTTTAATAAGCATTTCCTTTAATCATTCACTAATTTGTTGAAAGGGACGTATTCTTTCTCGAACCCACTGTGCATTCTCAGCGATTCACGTGCCAAACCGACCGGCCTTAGGGAAGATTTGAATTATCGAATCTTTCGAATCGAAACCAGCTTTCGCGTCCGCTTGACACGATAACTGGTACGTTGAAGCTTGTCGGAAGTGGAAAGAGTGGTCACTCTGAAGGCCGTACAACATGTTTACGACCCAAATCCCACCGCCGGCCATGTGCTCGTCCGTGTTTGCTGCACACTTGGGTAACGACCAACGGCGCGCCATTTTATGCAATTTCCCACTCTTGACTTGCCGGAAGCGGATTGAAGTATTTAATTTTCGCTCGCCCCCCCGATTTGGTACGCTCTACCCATGGTCAGTTGCTTCCTTCCTGGATGTGTTCCGTAGGACTTAAAGGTAATCCTTCCTCTATCAGCAGTGGTGTCGGAACTTTGGTTCGAACGGAATTTCTTTGTACTGACTGATGGACCTGCTTGGTAGAGTATTTTTTCATATCCTTTCTTACAGCTCAGATTGAGAATATACTTATTTGATTGAACGGAACTCAATTTTGTTAAACAAAGTTTCCCAACAATTTACAACAATTTATGATTCTTAAATGTAATCAAGTATAATGAGATTTAATAATCGAAAAATCTTCAAATAGTCGAAAAGTCTATTTTGATCTGTTTTCTTTTTAAATCAGATTTTTTATTAATTACTGTGAGTGTTTCCATCCAATTAAACTTGTAAGGAGAGTCCTTATTTTAATGATGTTACCCAGAAACCATCATTCAACATAATGGTAGTTTATGGAAAACGGATGATTAATTTCTACTAAAAATGACGCTTATATTGCGCCAGAATGTTTCAAATGTGATCATGTGATTTCCTCCCATGTTTGTGTGCAAAAAAAAAACTAAAACGAGAAAAATATGCAAACATACCAAATAGCAACACACTCCAAACCCACCTGTACGGCGAGTTTCCGCTAGGGTCAGATCGGGCAACATCGGTCGATTGTGTAGTCGCTGCGCCATGCATTAATTATACACATCATTCAGACTAATTTAATAAAACGATTATTTACGCTTCACACACGATATTAATGTCATAAAATATAATTAATGTATTTGCTTGGCTGTAGTGGCCCCCCCCTCAAAGGCTAGTGGACTCACGGGGAGCACGGCGAACTGTATGAGGCAGGAGTTGGCATGGTGAACGTGGAGTGGAGTTTTAAAAATGTTTGCCTTCATCCGTTATTCGTCACGGGCACGTGAGAAGTGAGCACGAAGCACTGACGCGAAGTAATCGACCGTGGTAGTACCGGTGATGTTGAAGTACACATTTTATTTGCTCACAACGGCGAGTTTGTTTTATTTTACTTTTTACCATGACGATGACGGGGGAAATAGGTTGTGGTTGTTGTCAGTACGGTTTTACAAAACATAAGTTGTTTGAGGGAACTGTTTAGTCTCGGCCCTTCACGTTTCTTCGAATTATTTACGATCGCCCTTGTCGTTGAAAAAGGTCTTTTAAATGTTTCTATATGCACGAAGATAAATAAACGAATAGTATAGACTTTGTTTCTTTAAAGAAATTAAAGCGCTTGAAAATGTGATTGGTATGATTTTTCCAGTTCTGGTCAAAAAATTTCGAAAACGTTATTTCAATATTAGTTTATTCGTTCGTCAACATCAGTAACGTACAGCAAATTGAATTACGAACATTTCCATGATACTTCTTCACAGTACAAAACACTCCACTGCCCTTCGCACAAACATTGATGGCAGATTGTTTGCACTGAATGTCCGTTACCTCGGCTTCCTGTGGAAGCCAAAGGCCATCGAAGTCGATGAAAAAGACGGTATATTTAATGTTGATATGCACAACCGAGGACACGATGGTTCGATTTCGATTATTCGTCCGAGACACTGACACACCTGGCGGCAGGGGAGGGGGGGGGGGGGGGGGCGAGATCCACCCACTCCCCACAGGGCCGTCCCTTACGAAGCCCTGCATCGCAACGGTGCGCTTATGCGCATATGTTTCAATTTGTCACGATTTATTTATTTTCTGTGTTTGACATTGTCGTTTCCAAGGAGAGAGGGGAAGTGGGCGATTGGGTTTGAGGGGCCAGCGAACGTTTACCTGTTGTGGCCGGTGGAAGGTCCTGCACCGACTGCATGATGCACGCGCTCCGCAGCGAAGCGTTGACGGTCCACGTGGATCGCAGCATGCGGGGAAAATGGCTATTTCCGATAATGGCTGCCCGGTGCGAACAAAAACGGGGGCAAGCAGCGAGTGCTTGGATGGTGTGAACATGTATTATGGAGAAATTTAACGCCCTCGGTGTGGTACGTCAAACGGAACAGAGCACGGTAAAACGGGCGCTAATGATTCCACCGCATTCATCTCCTCGCTGTGTGTGTGTGTGCATTAGTTTTGTTTACTTTGTTTTATGCTCCATCGTTAAATGTGGGAGCTTCAGGAAACTTCATCAAGCTTTGAGCGGTCAACCGTTTCGGTTGCGGTAAGAAATTCAGCGCAAAGTTGGAACATATTTTCATTGGGATAGTATTTAATTTTCCCCTTGTTGGCGGGCAACCATTGAAAGGTTGTATGATTTACGATAAACGGCTCGGTGAAATTGGTGTGCCCATTCATTCAGAATACTTGTCGATAGGTAAGTCTCTTATTTATTGCCGTCCATGGACGCGTTGCACTGCGCTATATCATGCTGCCGATGATTTATTTTTCTTCGATAATTATTCCGGGCAGGTTCGTATTCGAGCTGATTAAATACAGAAATGCATACTTCTCGGTTTCTGATTCCATACGGAAGTGATTAAAATTAAAACTAGTTCTTTAAAAAAATACGTAGCAGAAAAGGTGGAACCCGTTTTGTATTTTTACATAATAGAAAAATTATTTTTCGTTTCCATGTTGTTGTGAATTTTTTCCTTGCTATGCCAATGAAATCAGCGCATCCATACGAGAACATTTTGCTACCGGACAGTTTTGAAATGTAATCAATAGCTTTCGGTTTTGTTCAGCCGTTTTATAGAAATATGTTGCTATGGGTCTTTTGGATGGATTTTATTTCAAAATGTAATTATTTGATTGATGAATCCTTTTTCCATCCGCTGCGCTACAATTAATTTGATTAAAAACCTGTGCGCCTCACTTCGGGAGTATTCCTTGTTAATTAAATTGTTAAAGCTTAGTTTGATTATAATAAATTTATTAAGTTTTTTGTTTCAATCATATCCAAAATGCCTCCAGTTTACCTTACAACGTTTGCTGTTTCGTGTCGGTCAGTTGACGTTGTTTATGTTACACTTGAACATGCTTTAGAACAAGCATCTCCACAAACAATTACAAACACGACGTAAAATCATGACAGTTTTGAAATGTAATCAATAGCTTTCGCTTTTGTTCAGTCGTGTACCATATCATAGAAATATGTTACTATCGGTGTTTTGGATGGATTTCATTTCAAAATGTTATTATTTGATTGACGAATCCTTTGTCTGCTGCGCTACAATTAATTTGATCTGTACGTCTCACTTCGGGAGTATTTTTTGTTAATATGTTGACGCTTAGTTTGATTTTCATTAAATTATTATGTTTTTTGCTTCAATCATATCCAAAATGCATGCCTCAAGTTTATCTTCCAACGTTTGCTGTTTCGTGCCGGTCAGTTGATGTTGTTTATGTTACACTTGAACATGCTCCAGAATAAACATCTCCACAAACAATTGCAAACACGACGTAAACTTGCAATGTTGTTCGCGTTCTTTGCACCAACATTGTACAGCGGGAAAAACGAACGGAAAATACCACACCCTGTTGAAGGTTGTAGCAACATCATTCAAAAACTGGAAGTCCTATAAAATGGTGATCTCATCCCATCACGACGTGAGCTGCCGTGAGTTTTCCGTTCCGCATGCTCTAAAGGGTGAAGTTGAAAATCATATGGCATCCGCACGGAAAAATGGCGACGCGTTCCGTGGCGCTGCATCACAAGACGGATGGAGTGTAATTACGCCGGTAGGAATTTATGCGATCGCTTGCTCTCCCCCTCGTGCATGTGTCTTCACGTTCGCTGATTCACTAGCGTTTTGTTTCGGGGTTTCGTTGAGTTTTTCGTCCTAGTGCAGGTAGGAAAGCTTGTATGTTGTACATTTTCTTGAGACGGGTTTCTTTGCGAGTGGATCACGCAAAAGTATCTCATCAGAAAAGCATGGAATCTCGCGCAATGAGCGGCAGGTGCTGCTTGTTTCGGTGTGGGAATATGAATTCTTCCATTTTAGTTTTTGTTTTGTTAGAAAGTATTGAAACGTTCTCAAGTGCAACGTCATGGTGGATGTAGTAAAATAATAAAACGGAATGGCAGCGATTTGCACGGGACGTGCTCGGTTTAGAAGGAATGCTTTCATTGTATTAATAATAAAAGGCTTTCACGAAAGCAAACAAACACCCATTGCAGAAAAATAGTTATTAATTTAATGAACGTCACTTTTATACTACTGATCTCTTTAGCAAAAATTTACGATATTGATTGTACCTTTGTTTATCGTTAATTGATTTTGTTCCATGACGCATTATTTGTTTATTTTTTTCAAACTTTGAACAACGCGCGGTACCCGAAAGTATATTAAAACAATAGAAAATCAAATGGGACAGCCCCACAAAACACCAGCAAAAGTACGTAAACTTTTTCTTCCAACCGCTTTCGGTTATGCAATTTCCTCGTCTAGACGGACAGTTGGCTAGTTTTGAGACCCCACTTTCCACTTAACTAGCAATCTATCCCCTGTTCTCTTGTTTCCCCTACCTTTCCGAGGGGATGGAAAAATTGTAATTCCATCGGCGACGGCGAGGACCAATCGAAAGTTTTCTGTTTTCCGTTCCGTTGCGGTTTTTTTTTTCGCCACAATAGTTTCTCCCATCTACCAGAGTTCATCATCATCGTCATCATCATCGTCTCCATCATTACCATCGGCAAAGGCGGTAGCCCCCGGTTGCGTCAGTTGTTGCATTAATTTTCACTTCCGGCGCACACGGCGGGTTTACGATTTTCTCGTTCCCTCCGCTGAAGGAGTTTGAAAGTGGTCCGAATATTTTTACGACGATGCAGAACTTTTATTGCTGTGGAGTTTTGTTTTGTTGGTGAAGTTTCAGTTGTGAAATCGAGATAGAAAACAGGGTCTGCAAAGTATACCGAAAATGAACTGGTGTGGAAAGTTGTTCGGCGCTAGCAGTTGATTAGTAGAATATAATTTGAAATCAAGGTAAATTACGAATTATGATGATTAAAATAATTGAAATAAATTGAAAGCAATTGATCATTTAAAGAATGTTAGTAGAAAATGTAGGTTTAAGTTCTTATTCCACAGAACACACGGAACAGGCCAAGAACTTTCTCCCAAATCCAGATCTAACCGAGCGTATTTGAACATTCCTCCAAGTGGAACGATTGTTTAAAGTCGGTTCACCGCAAAAGTGCGAAGTTTTCCATCAAACACGCGTGTTCTACTCACAACGCCGTAGTACAATGTTACCCAAACTCCCATTCCCATGGCACTGGTTATAATTATCAATTTTGAAGCGCTTAGTTAACCCCTCACAAGTTTACCCCCATGCTAACCACCGCAGACGGTGGTGACCGTAAGTTGTTTCGAAATCGCTCAGCAAACACTCACCCCCAAAGGATCTTGGTTGTGGCCCCCAATGATTCCGGGAATCCGTCCCCGGAGAAGCTGGTACGGGTTTCTTGCGAGTCCTACCCAACTCGGAAACACACTCCAGAAAGGGGACCTTGGGAGCATCGCTTTCCCTCACGACTGACGGATTCCGTGAAGTAACTCTGGAAGGCCACTTCGCTGGGGATGTCCTTGTTGTGGACGCTTTCCTTCCCGCCCCCGTTGCCCCACGGTGGTAATGGGCCACCTCCCTGGTGTCATTAGTAACCGAGCTGGGTGGTTGATTTAAAAACACACCTACACGTAAGCGAACGACATCCACACGAAAACCGCACGGAACCGAAAACGGAGGAAGGATATGCCCCGGGTTTACCGGACCGCTGGCGTACGTGCAGACGTATCATTAGGACAGGCCGTATCTGCTCGTCCTCAGCGCTTTTCGCGAAAATCCACCTCCAACATCCCTCCCCCTCCTCGCCAAATTTCATTCTCCCACCACTTCAACCGACAACACATTGCGTGCGGAGGTCCCTGTGGTGATGATTTACCAAAAATGGAAGGAAAATAAACACGCACCCAATTAGTACGGAGAGGAAGTGAGCGAAGAGGACCCGTGGGGGATGAGGAATGTTTTCCCCCTCTGCCAGCACCACTCACCACACCACTGTTCGGCTGTGAAACAAATATTCGAAAACCCATGGTTCGGTGAAAAGTGCGTGCCGGCAGCCGTGGGAATGGTCGGCGATAAGGTGTTACCGGTACGGATCACCTGATTCCGGACGCTTCCATTCCACTGTGTGCATGTGGCGTGTGTGTGTGTATTTGTGTTTTGGAATGTTTAGGAGGGGTAGCAAAAAACGAAACCAGCCCAATGGTATACCGGAATGCTTCACGACCGAAAGTTCCGTGCCGGGTTCGTGGGGTTTTCACCGGGTTGTGTGCCACAAACAGACCGGGTCCTTCGCACAAGGGTGGTCGGAAATGCACCTCGCAAACTGTAACTGTTGTTTGTGGTCCGTGTTGCTGGCGGTGGCTTCAGGTGAATGGGGTTGTTTTTCCGGGCAAGCGAGCCCGGGACCTTCGCGGGCCAGTCGGTTGGTTTATCCTTTTACAAATTTCGGACAAAAGTTTACGACGGTCCCGACGTGGCCACGTTTTTGCCACACCGAGTTTGTGTGTGCCTAAGCAAATCGAGCCATTTCTAACCCCTTTTCGGGCCCCGGCGTGCACTTCGCCGGCGTTGATGAGGTTTGTTTTTTTATGGGCACGTTCCCGGGAACAACGCTCCGGAGCACTCCAACTCCCGGCACCGGCTAGGAATAATTCGACCAGAAAAGTGGCTAACGTCGTCCCCATCACGTGCGATTATGTTTTGCCGCTGGCCACCCCATTCCAATAGTTAGTCGGTCCTCGGGACGGATTCCTGCGGAGCTCATCATCTCATGGTTGACCGGTCAAAGGACTTCGCCGCGCCGGGCGGCCCGATCCCGGTTAGCCTTTGGATGGATAGATGGATGGATGGATGGATAAGTGTATGGATGGATGGACGGAAATAAATCTTTCCCACACAAGGCTGATGCTGATGGATGGGCAAAGTGCTTCCCCGGCGGTGCAGAAGTGGGGTTTTCCACGGTGGAGCAGCATGTTTTTCACCTTAGTTTACTGCGTGTTTCCGGTGTGCATAAATTTTACGAGCCACAACGGGCCGAACCATGGTTGACCTACGTTTGTGGTTGAATGCTAAACACGGTTACAGGAAGATAGAACACTCTCTCTAGCTTTTCATTCGTACATTCATAATTACGTGTGAGTCTTTTCTTATTGGTTTATGATATGTTTAAAAGATTTATTTATTTTTAAGCACAGTTTTCAGATTAAACCCTTTCTTACATATATTCCATATGTGAATGCTTACAGATTTATATTTGCTTTGTGTTGTCAAAATGAAACCATAATTTTGACCCGTTCGATTCCGTACTATTTTTGATGAATTCATTAAACCTATTTGCTGAGTTTTAGGAAACAGTGTATTATTTGATTGTTTAATCTGTACAATCTATTCTTATCCTTTATTTCCATTAAACTGTGCTGCAAAGCTCGCTACTAAATAAACCGAAATGAAATGTAGGCTTTCTGTGAATAGCACTTCAGCAATTCCCATAACACTGGTTTGTGTTGAGTTATTAGATTTATATGGAACATTATTTCAGGAAATCCAATCAAATTGATGTTTTTAGACGAATAACCTCAAACACATTTTCTATACATTAATTATGTACACAAAAGTAGACGGCTCGAAGTTTATTTGCTACTCTGTATCGGAACATTATCCACAAAATGTTTGAAATTTACTTGCATACATTTTGGCCACCCATTAAATAGCACAAATAATGATCCGACCTGGCTAATATCAGCGATGAATGAATTCTGCAGCAAAACTCTCCACGGGCCAAATATTGGAACGTTCGTTTTAGTAAAAGTGATTGGCACTAGTGTGGTTGAAAGAATACAGACATCTATCCATTAAAGCAACGTATATTTCATTTGCAAGTAATTTTTTCGAAGTTGTTTCCATCCCCTAGGTCCACCTTGAATTCAGTAATTGTCTTTTTTTTTATAGTTTGCAAGTTATTTTATCGAAGTTGTTTCCATCCCCTAGGTCCATCTTGAATTCAATAATTGTCTTTGAAATTCAATTAAAATGCCTGAAGAGCTTCAAGAAAATTAATAAGAAGTTTTTTTTTAATCCGAAAACATGAATCATCAACGAACACAATAATGTAAAAACCAGCTCCGATGTATTCCAGATGTATTTTAAATGATGTGGCATTTACACCGCTAGTATGATTGCCGCCAACAGGTGACACCAAGCATCCTTTCTCATGTCAACGAAGCCTTTTTTACGCAATTCCCCAATGCCATTTCAGCATCATCTGTCATGCGTAAACACGTACAGATTGTATAGTTCCCTTTATGCCACGGGATAAAATATTCAATAGCACAACAAGGGGAGGGGGTAAAATTTTCCAGCGAAATTTCCAAAATGTACGTGTCCCATTGCTTTCGAACAGTGCTTTTACATTTGCATTCCGGTGCGCCATTTAAGCAAATTTACAGGTAGAGTTTTCCGCTGGTGGAAGCGGGAAAAAGTATTTACGAGTAAACTTTTAATGCAATGAATTAATCAACAAATTGATTAAATTATCTCTTCTCACCTTCCGGGTTTTTATTTGCGCGGCAATGTACAACTTTTTTTTTCTCGTTTTCGTTGACGTCAGAAAAATAAATATCACACATTGCAGCCGAACTGTCATCGTCGGCTAGGGCGGTTGATTTATGGTAGGTTCATGTTTGCTGTAAACGTCTCGTTGTAGTAGGCCACCCCTCAAACGATCAGACTAACCAGTTTAAACAATACAGCGTTGTGGCAAGGCTTTCGGTGGCTTTCGGTTTCCACTTTAGATTTTTAAATTGTCCTTTCTTCACACTCGCTGTTGTCTTGTTGTTTATCTCATTAAATGGAAAATGGAAATTTATTGTACGTTTTATGTTGGGGAATCGTTTTTTTTTCTCCCAGAATGTTGAAAACCTCTTAATATCAATTTGCGAATGTTGTTGATCTCCATCGTGCAAAACGTACTGCGAATACAAGTAAAATGGAGTTATTTTGAATTTTCGAGACACTTGAAAGGTGTGAAAAATACGGGAAAAAGTGGTTCTATCAAAACTGATAGCAATGGCTGTTGTTATTTTCGTACTTGTTTGTAACCAACGAGTAACTTCTCACTGAAGCGTGTGGGCTCAAAGGAAGGCGCCGGCGGCACATTACCACAGGAGAAAGTGGTCGGATTTCGGGTTTTCCTTGGAAAGAGAAAAAAAAACGGATGCTGCCGGAAATGTATGCAAATGGAAAATCGATGTAGATGAAGTTTTCCTTCCATTGCTTATGGATGATTTTGTCACCGCAATAGGGCCGCTATTGTGACTGAACCTCGAATGATGGTTCGGAAGTTCTGTCCCATCGGGTAGCAATCGGTATGGAAAGGTGCGCTTGTTCTGTGATGAGTTTTAGATTCATGCGAAGGTAATTTGGGCCGACGGTGAAGCATGGCACAGAATGATCAGAGAATTGTTGAACCGAAAATTCCAGGAAGGTTTGTCAATGTATTTTAAACCTAATTTAATGTTCAGTAAATGAACGTACACTGTACCCATAAAGTCAGTACACAGCAGGCTAAACCAGCTACAAAGACCATTTACTTTGTAAGGAACCAATGTTTTAAAAAAGTAAAAATGAGGGATTGTTTCTGGCACTATCCTCTTCATTTTGATGTAATTTGGCCGCGATACGACTTTGGGTTGCCGAGATATGGTCAAAATAGTGTCACAACACCCTAAACACGCACCAAAAAAGTGAGTACACAGCAGAATGTTTCATCATGTTTTGTATTGTAGTTTCCTTTTGCGTGGTATTTTGGTGGTTGTTTGAAGTTTTATGACATAAAATGAGAACGTTCTAATCAATTCATCAATGGTTGATAACAAATTCACTTCTTTTTTGGCCCAAAATGGCCAGAAACGGACCTCCTTTGCAGAAGAGGTCCGATATCATCCGATTACATAAAAATGAAGGAAAACGGTACAATAAAGTTGCTATTTTATTGAACTGGAACATAAATACAGTAGTAAGAGTGGTTTAGCGATGTGAAATGGTTAGCCGTCTTGAAAATTTATCAAGAATCGATCATTTTACCGTTATACTGAATCGGATGAAGCGCATGATTGAGACGATTGTGGCTGCTGGGCCCAAAACAAGTGGCCAAACTGGTGGACAATATTTCATTAGAGGTATGGCATATCAATCAGTGTTGAATCTATTCAAAAATCATGCACACATTAAACTTAAAAGCATACAATCAACGTAAGAAGTCTCGCAATAGAGCCGTACATTCCCAGCGGTGATGAGGGTGCCCAAAAAAACTAAATAAACGATTCCCTCGGGTTCTCATAACAATGCAAGTAAAGATCAAGAGTAAATTTACTATTTTTCAAAGGGATGGTGGAACAAAAGTGTGGAGAAAACCCACGGTAGAACTGAATCCCGCTATACGCTAAATACCAAGATGAAGGCGTCATAGTATGGGGCTGTATGGGTGCAAGAGGGGTAGGGAATCGGCAAATTATAAAAGCCAAATTGATCAGTATGTCAGCATAGATCTCATACACTATTGTTAACACTGTTTTGGCCACTTATATTGCGACCAGCAGCCACAATCGTCTCAATCATGCGCCACATCCGGTTCGATATGACGGTAAAACTATAGTTTCTCGATCAAATTTCAACACCGTCCTCGTTTTTCCGTTGCTAAACCACTCTAGCTACTGTTGTTTGGTTTATATTGAGTAAGATAGCATCTTCATACTAACTTGTTGCTACATTTTCGAACAATTGGATGATATCAAACCTCTTCTGCAAAGGAGTTCCGTTTCTGGCCATTTTGGGCCAAAAAAGAATTCGTTATCAACCATTGATGAATTGATTAGAACGTTCTCATTTTATGTCATAAAACTTCAAACAACCACCAAAATACCACGCAAAAGGAAACTACAATACAAAACATGATGAAACATTCTGCTGTGTACTCACTTTTTTGGTGCGTGTTTAGGGTGTTGTGACACTATTTTGACCATATCTCGGCAACCCAAAGTCGTATCGCGGCCAAATTACATCAAAATGAAGAGGATAGTGCCAGAAACAATCCCTCGTTTTTACTTTTTTAAAACATTGGTTCCTTACAAAGTAACTGGCCTTTGTAGCTGGTTTAGCCTGCTGTGTACTGACTTTATGGGTACAGTGTATTTCTTTTAGATTTCAGACGCAATTTGTCAAAAAACAAGACAAATCATCGACTCATCTCGATACCGTTTATTGCGACAATCGAGATGAAGAGTTCGTCGTACCTAAACGTCGTACATACGTTCATTATCTGCCATCTACTAGAAAGGCAATAACTTATCAACGGCATCAAAATGTCAACGAAGGAAGTCGAATAAAATTCACATCCACATCCTGGAACGGGAACGCTGGAGAGATGAGGTCCTTTTTGGTGTGTTTGTTTGCCACACATTTCCCGACCTGCCCAGGGTGTTTCCACAATAATTTGATTTCTATTCTATCTTCTGTGGCCTTCGATGCCCGCATACCGAAGAACTCTGCATGTTTTCGTCATCCTTCAACCGATGCGCAAGCTTTCTCTCGCCGGATGTGACACCGGTTGGATGTCGCTGCAATCGTCTTCCGATGCCGGTACTGATAATAAATATTGCGAAAATGAATGGCGGGCTGGTGGGACACCGAGGGAGAGTTGGTGGGGGGTGTATCGATATTTGAATATTTCTTTCGCCCCTTATCTGCAGGGATCTCCCAGGAATGACACCGGGTGGCGGTCTTAGAAAGCTTTTCTTAGGCTTTCATCTGCTCCCATCGTACGTTCGTAATCGAAGCGGTTTAGGCGACGATGTCGAAACGAGAGACGTTTCATCCCGTGTTGCCTTCTAAGGAATGGGCCGGAAAATGATGCCATGAACGGAAGCAGTGGAAATAATAACAAATAACAAGGCGGACAAACAGAAATAAAACAATCATACGAATTTTTATCGCATCGATACACCGCACACCGCCAAGCATTGGGCGCCATTTCCCAGCGCGAGCCGAACGGAGGAAATTGATTTCCTATCATTCGGGTGCGGTTTTTTGTTTTGGGTGGTACAATCTGTTCACGGCGCTTGGGAAAAGCCAGCACGGTGAGCACCGGTGAGGAAAACCCGGGAAAAAAAATGAAACCAATAGGAGAACAATCGCGTCGGCCATGTGTTCGGGTAAGGAAAACCTCCTCTTCATCGGGAGACACAATTTGATTTTATCAAATAAAACATACCCGAGCAGCAGCCGATCACCGGGCGACAAGACGCTCGTGGTTGTGCTTTTGTGAGCCAGGCAAATAAAAGCAATGAAAATAAAACAAATAAAACCAAAGCAGTATGGGCCCGGTATTTTCGGTGGCAGATCCTGGGGATCCGATCCGTGTCGTTTGCCGTGTGTATGTTTTACTGATAGCGGTTGTGCTGCGATATTCATCCCGTACAGGCATTCCCGGTCGGATAGCTGTTGTCTTTGGTACGGTGTGATTTATTTGGACAAGTTTTTGGTCGGTTACGGCATGGCAATAATGATCGAAAATGTCAATCGCAACCGCCGGGATGGAATCGGTTGAGATTGACTTTTGCCTGATGCCTATCGATGATTGTGACCTTTTTTCGGTGCGAATTGGAAATTGATTGACACTGGCAAACATATGCCATTTAATATGTTTGGAATATTTTATTATTTCGAGAAATATTTTCAATATGTCTCACGGAAGGTCCCTTTGAACGGAAAATATATTTATGGTTTCCTGGATCTAATCCTAATTGAATGTAAATTATACACACCATAACAACCATTAGGGGTACATTATGTGCCCTTTTAGTAGAATAATATTTACTCATTGCCTTTTGACGTGATGCCACCGTCAACTCGATACACATTGCCCAGCATTCGGGCGTGCATTAGCATTAATTTACCCAACATAATTCCTCCAGGCACCAGTTTTGCAATAATTTGTGTGGTTCAAGCGCAGCGATCACGTGCCCACTAATGTGTGTTGTTCGACAACATTAACTGTTTTAAATTATCCTATCCAGTGGAGAGGACGCGGCCCGGAGAGATGAGACACTATCAAATATCGTGGGAGCACGGGGACAGTCGCTTAATTATGGGTTCGCATAAATCCTGAAACCGTACCGTGCGTCGCGTCCCAAACGTGTCGATTAGTTAGCGACCGACCGACCGACCGATTGAGCGTACCACGCCGTACGTATTTTAGATAGTAATTTAAATTTAATTAAACCACCTTAACCACCCATCGAGTCGGGGGTGCTTGATGAAATGTTTCTCATTTTTCTACGGCATTCCATGGTTGATGTGTGTTTTTTTGCGAATGGTTTTGGGAAAGGTGCGTTATTGTGACGCAATCTCACTGTCAACAAAAACCTAAACTAATGTTTTCGAAATGTTATTCTTCGACGGAGGGGTGGGTTGCCGGAGAGGACCAGAGCCGACGGGGTCAGTTCCTATAAATCCTGCATTGTACACGCAGACTACATGCACCGGGACCCAATTATGGGATGTTTGTTGATCGATGCGGCAAAACATGAGGATTGTCCGTGTGATATGTTTGTGATACAATTCAGGTGGAAAATTGGATCTACGAGCCATATTTAAAATTTGCAGGAATCGGAATGGATTTGAGAGGCATGACCATCGCTATTATGGACTTTAAATTTGATCAAAATAAAATGTAACCAAAACTATCATGCTATTTAATTTAAATCCTTTTTTATTTTTGATGATGATTAATGATGGATTCTGTTGATTTTTTCTAGCGATCTCAAAACCTCCTCCCATCACAAACCTTTTTCAAAACAACGTTTAAGCCACCAAAGGAAACATACGCATCACGATAACTTCCTTCGATGAATTATCTCCTTTTAATCTTTCCTTCATCCTACGGGTTAACTTCTCAACCGGGCCGACACTGCATCAAATATTCAGCAGCTTCCATTGCCGTTCTGAAGTCGGCGAGGTTTCTTAGATGTTTACAGCTGGCAAATTAAGTGGCATAAATCTTCGTTTACGCTTAGCTCGGCCACGGCTGGAAGGCCCACGAGGTTCATTACGAATGAAATAGACCATTTTTGGTGCGCCTGGATGTGTTGCCAGCGTAAGCTTCCATATCAACCTCCAGCGAATACAAACGGAAACGGGCATAAGAAATGAAAAGAACCAACAATTCAGAGCTTTTTTTTGTAACAAATTATTATGTTTTCAAATGGCTCAGCCTGAACGACACGACGAGCCTTATTCTTGGCGCGCTGGAGCTTGCGCTTTTCCTGTTGCTTTTGGTGTCCTTTTACACGTGGTGCCACTAATACCCGCACTTTGCTCCGGCAAGTATTAGCGACCGCGAGCGTGGCATGGAAGGAAGGTCCATTTTAATGTTGCGAGGTGAAAAATTTCCAGTTCAAGCTAATGGTGCGCAGGCGGAAATTTAATTATAACAAATGTCTGCCAAAAATGCAAGCACCAAATCTGGCCCGCCGTCGCGAGGACAAGGAATGTTCCGTCGGGACGGCAGAACGAAACGTGACACGACCGAGCATTCCCCCTGCTCAGACACGTGTACTGGGAAAAGTATTTTTTTTAATGGTCGCAAATAAAAAAAGAAAATAATGGCCTGCTACGACCAATGTCAAGGATTCCAGTCATCACCCGGTAGCAAGTTGTTGTGAAACACCGTTAACGCCAACTGGGCAAGATGCAACGCATTAAACTTTCATTGCCCAAATCAAACGGACGGCACTTCGTCACAGTTGGCTTTGGTTGGCTGTCAAACATGTCCGTTCACCTGTCAAAAGTTAACCGCAGTTCCGTGTAGAAAGAGGTGTGCGGCGGTACTGCTCGGTGATTTCGTAGGTGTCGCGACAAGTTTGTTCTGGCGCAAAACTTTTGGAGCAGTCCTTTTTTTTGTTGCAGATCTTGGGACGGAAGCGCATCACAAACCCCTGGCTCAGGGAGAGGTAAACTTCCCAACTCCCCGAGAAATGATTGCGCATGTTGACTTCTTTGTGTGCGTGCGTGTGTGTATGTTCGCCAAAGATCCTTCGCTAGATTGTGCATCATTTATTCAGCAGAAGAAAAAGCAAACAACTTCCGCTGCAGTAAAAGTCCTGCCGGAATCCCGTGCGCCACTCGACTCTTTCACTCTACTTTACTTCGGGTGCGTTGCTGGTGTTGGCGGAACGAGAAATTAACTTTACCGGTTATGGTTGCCGGTCGCGTCGAGAGAGTGGAACTTTTGACGCCGATGCGCGAGCTCACCCGGACCCGCCAGCGTATAGCCGAGAAAGGACGCAGCTCATCCGCCCCCGAACACGTAACTAACAATGTAACTTTTCCACCGGAGGTAATAATGTTAGAAGTCATTTGATCACCGTCCGGATTCGTCGCTAGTATCTCAAGCTATCCTCTTACCTTCGCAGGCGCTGGAAGATTGGACGGTTGGAGTGAAGACACTGACACTTCATTACCGGCTCGGTGGAACCCAAAACCAAGGGGGAAAAAATCTCCAAGAAAGTGTCGGAAAGGACGGAAAAAGGAAGGGAAAACTTGTCCGAATGTACATTCCCCGCGATGGATGCCGGTTGCTTTCATGGTAAGTCGTTTCGGGCCTAACTGTCACATTATGGTGCACGTACCGTTTGAGACCAAATTACAAATGCTTACCTTAAAAGTAACTGATTTCACCAGAAACATTGTAAAACTGCAACATGTTTGGGATTTGTTGAGTTTGTCTGCCGGGGCAAAGAATAATTTTGGTTCCTTAAATGCAGTCGGCGGTTACGAGCTGCATTTTTGCAGCTCGATTTTTTTCTGAACATTTCTAAGTCATGAACTAATGTTTGAACATAGCTTTTTCCAAGTTAATTAACCAAATTTTTTAACTGTTAACAGAACAGATAAGATAGATGTCAAAATCATCAAGACAAGATAGATGTCAATACAAGTAAAGACATTCGTAGAGACAAGATAAGTTGCATCCAAATTTAAAAATAGAAACCTATTGATTCGATTGGTTTGCTAGAACAATTACCAGCACGTTTTATGGTTTTTCTAAATTCAATCCGTGACCATGTGCCTGTCAGTCGACATCGATGCTATCGTACAGCTGCATGTTTAATCGTTTCGATGTTTGATCACATTCGCGCCTTTGTTCCTCTTCCGGTGGATGTTTCAGTGGATGAAACGGACCACAGATCTGAATACCAACGTATTTCCAGATAAATTTCACAAATCACTGCCCACCATTTGTGACGTGGAGCATTAGGAGGATTTGGTCGCACGGTGTCGACCTGGTTGAATTATTCAACACCATCGAACAGCATTCCTGCTCGTGCACCGGACTATGATTTTAGTCAAACTGTTAGTTTTCCGTTTTTTGCGGAACCAAACCATCCCCACCGGAAGCGGGCCACTTGTTCGGTATCGACGTGACATTACCATATGGTTGTTTTATCTGCTCTATGCACTTTTTTGCGTTTTTTCGTTTGGATACTTTTTTCACCTGCCACGGGTAGAACCGTTCTTCTGATGCAAGTTATCCCTCTTCATCCGAGCGGTTTTTATGTCTCCCCATATCTGGTCGCTGTATCGTTGTTACCGTTTGCGTTTCGATGCATTTCGGTCAAAATTCAGCGCGCGGTTCGCGTTAGGGTGGCAAACGGAGCAGGAACACTACGCTCGCTTGCTTATTCACCAACTAATGCCAATATTCGGTGTCTGCCGGTCGCGGGGGATCGGTGTTCGGTCCGTAATCCGCCCGGAATTGCATGGTATTTTAATTTGCTAACTCGTCTGCCGAACGTGCGATTCCACGATTTCCCACCCGGAATGACTGACTTTTACCGGTGGGCTTTTGGGCCGACTTCTGGTCCTTCTGGTTTGCGCTTGGGTGTGGTGTATTTTTCACATCAGCGGAAAAATCGACAAAAAATCACCACTCCCTGCTGCGCTCATAAATGCAGACACCAAATTTAACTGCAATCGTGCCGGAAAAGCATGCGACCGTCCTCACGGGGCTGCCACTTCGGAAGTTGTATTTTTATCGACGACATGGTTTTTCTCTAAATTTGTGCTTGAATAAAAATGAAAAGAAAAATGAAAAGCTTCACCTGGCCGTGGGCCAATTTTTCCTGCCCGTCAATGTTTTCGGTGCGACGCTCCCCGCTTCCGTGTGTCCCCCTGAGTTGACTTTTTCCTGACTGGTCCGTGGTCACTCGGGATCCTAAACCGGGGCTCCGGAAAACTGGCACGACAATTGTCGCGATTGTTTCGACAACGCTAATACGTGAGCAGCGTGGAATGGAGAGGTCTAACAAAAAGAAAAAAAAAACCTTCCCCATATGAACGAATAAAAAAATAATCGGAAGAAAGAAATCCAATATGTTTTATTCATGAGTCATTTTCACGATTATGAATATTCAATTTTCACCGTTTTTGAGCCCAACGGTTCCGGAGGGTCCAACACTGAAACGGGGCTACTACATACCGTGTGCGGTAAAAAACGAACCCGCGCGCGGCCAAATACGAGTGGAGTGGCACGGCTCGTTAAGGAGCGATAGCAAAAGTTGAAGAACCATGGCATAAAAACTGCACCAATTGAAGCAATTTATGAGCACGAAGAATAGAGGATTTGAGATAAAGGAAAACTTCCAAACGTTTCTCGTTTTATGTGACCCCCGATGTTCTATCGACAGCGTGGTGTCATTGCATTGCATGATGATTCTTTTAGTACGGTATGGCGCATAGGGGTAGACTAAATTTGCTAAAGACATTAGTAGAACTTTATTCGTATTCTTTGGTCTGAAGCGACGAGGATATATTTATGGCTTATTTCGGAATAGGCATGACTATTTAATGATTTTTTGTTTAATTGGGCTCATTGTGTCAAACAGTTTATTTCATTCTAATGCATACGAATAGGGATACAAGGACTTAGTGTTAGTATGTTGGCCGAGTAAGTAATACAATTCTAATTGTAGCGAAAGGAAGGTAGAGCAACACAAATAAAACATAGCTTAAAGTTGTAAAAGTATAACTTTCAAATGCCATTGGAAAATGGTAAATACGGAAAGAGATACAAATGGTTTGAAAGAGATGTCTCAAAAGTAGTAATACTAGTCGTCAGCGATTGTTGATTAAAGTTTGACTAGCTTGTGAAAGTTTTTTTAGAAAATAGAACACGTGTTGCCACATTAAATCAGAGACAAGAAACGATTTTCTTGTATAAATAAATGTTTTAGACAACTGTTTTGCCAGAAAAAATAAGACAACGTTGTCCCTATTTCCCAATAAAGGTCGTTTAGTAGATGTTTGGCTTTGAAGATGTCTTTCTACACATCTGGAACTACCTTCTTCATCAGATTGTCGAAAGAGTTTAGTTAGATGCACATTTCAAAAGCGCCTTATGGTTTTCCAAAGCCGAGTGCAGCCGAAATTAGATATGCATACATCTACGTCACGTATTATGCAGCGTTTTGTGTGCTCTCCTAACTCCTAATCTCTTCCCATCTCCAAAGCCTCAAACCCGTCTGTGCGATGCACTGAAAGGAAATTAAATTACTCCATGGCACCGGCCGTTCGTCGACGGAATGCAACGATGAGCGAAGCAACGGTCATCCGGGTCGTACCAGGCCTTAATTCGTGTCCCATTCGTGCAAGGAGATGGTCCTGTGGCCTCCCCGGGAGGGCTTGATCTTGCGAGCTGGAGCCGGGACGCCCAGGACGAACCGGTAAATACTGCCAACGAAATGGTATGTAGAAATTGAATAAATATAAATTCGGCTACTTTATATCCATTCGGCCGATGGTGTCTCGGTTCAGCCGGTTTACGTCGTTGTTTTTTCGGGGCTGACGCGCGGCCCGAGAGCGTTATTGGAAGTTTGGAAGCTTCCGAGTGGTTTGCCCAAGCTGACCGGTGTTAGCATCTGGTCGAAAGTCGACTCCATGCACGGATCCGGACCTAATGGTGTGCCACACATACGGTTGACGCGATGTACCCGCCCCACCCTTCTTTCCCCGCAGACGAGATGGAGATAGGGCAGCATTCTCATTTCCCGACTCGGCGGGATTCGGGAATAGCGGACACGTCCTCCGGACGTTAAAACTGGTGACGATCCAAGTCCCTTGAACGGTGGACAAAGTTCATTGTTTTACAGCAACATTTTCGTAACCGGACGTGAAATGTATCCACCCGAAGCGGAATCCGGGAGAGTGTGGGTGGGGTGAAAAAGGGAATTAATTGTATCCATTTTTGAGCACGCAGCCATAAATGAAACGGAGTGCGCTAAATAGTGCGACCGAAAGTTTTGCTCTCGGGGTACACTGCAGGACTCGTTGGGACACACACACACTCTAGCGTCCTTCTGGTAAGGACCTCGTGGTACGCTGCGACCCGACCAATTGTTTCCGACGTACGGCGAGGACGTAAAAAGTTGCACCAAGCGCAGCGTGGCCTTAGAACGGCGGATACACCGGGTTATCGTGTTGCGAAAAAGGCTACCGATGGCCTTTCGACGCCATCTGCGAATCGTGGTCGTGTGCCGCTTCGCTGCGTGCACAGTTGGCATGCAATATTGGTGGAAGCATGCTGCGAGGCCGGTGTCGCCCGATGGTCAAGATATCGGAGCGCACGATATGACGCCCCCGGTACCCCTTGGCGCTATTTATAAACCGGGTCTTCCGGTTTCATGAACATGGTTCGTGCCCAATCCGGCTGTTTGCGTGGTGGTGATGTAATTTTGTAACGAAGAATTGTTTCGAACGACACCCGGCCGAACGGTGTACGATTGGGCAGGGGAGGTGGTGGGTAACGGGATTGCACCCCGGGGTCACGGGAAAAGGGTTCGACTTTTCCGTGCACTTTATGCGAGTTCAGGCATTCCAAGTGGCATAAATCTAAGTCAGTTTAAGATACGGCGCCGAGTGGAGCTTCGGGGCGCTCAGAAAATACGTTCCTCCTACGAGGTGCGGCGAACGATGTGTAAACAATGGGGTTTTTCATGGTGGAAAATAAATGACCCGCTTTCGAGATTTCGCATCGATCATAGAGCAGTTGGTTCGCCCGTTGATCGGGTGTTGGAGTCGAGACCCATAACTATGATTGTTTTGGTTTCAAAAGGCCTCAGAGGGCGAGAGAGTGGGGTTTTTACTTAAGGCGAATCCTACTACTTTTATGTTCACATAAAGTTATACTCGGTAGGAAAAAAAATACACTAAGGGCTCTGGTAAAAAATTAATATAGCTATACGTCTTTTTCTTCTAACTTCGAAGTTAGATAAATTATTACCATATTTAGTTTTAGAAACATGGCAACGACTGTATTATTCATTGATATTTTGGTTTAACATACGGTATAAGAGAGTCGTTAAGCTTAATCCTTGTGTACTAAATGGTTGAATAAGGGTTGGTCACTTTTTTCTTGAAACTCTATTCATCCATTACTTTTAATAAAAGAAGCTACGCTAAAAGTTATTCCATATAACAGAATAAAAATTAGAGATTATAAAATTCATGTTATAGATTATTTTTTTTTTAATTATTTGTATTATATCTCTTTGAGAAAAGATGGGGCATTTTTATCTTCTACTTACAGGTCCATCTATTGATTGGATTGAATATTTTTCAATCTAATTCCTTAACTAGATAATAAGTTGTACACCACAACAAATATGGTACCTTAGGATATCATTTAAGTGCGAAAATGCTGGGTTGTAGAAAATTTAAGAAATTGTTAATCTAAGAGATAAGCACCTTATACAGGCTTATGAGAAAATTAATCGTTCCAACGTTGCCGCAAAAAAAATGGATGCTTGGAAAAAAAATCATTTGAATAAGCCCATTTGAATTACCACACATGAGGCTGATGATAGCTTCGCTATCTTCGAGTGTTCGTTTTCCTTCGGGTTTCAAACTTCAATCACTTGCTTCACATGATTTTCCATTGATAATCGGATTAGGGCAAAGAAAGTCGATTACAATCCAACTCCAAATGTAATGCTCGCACCGCCCTTGCCACCTTGACAAAGCGATTTATCCAACCCCACCCCCACAGCCCCATGCCAAGGCACTTGAAAGATATGTTAATTTTATTCCATTGCACACGTGATCCTTAAAGTCCTGGCTCGGAAAGCATGGCGCGGAGTTTTCCTGCTGCACAGGAAGAAAGATTTTTCGAGGTTTTGGATTCGTTTTTCCCTTTCTTTCCACTTTCGTCTTTTCCGGGGCGAGATTTAGGATTGAGAAAAAAAAAGTGGCAAAACTGTGTGCACAAGGATAATTTGCATCGTTAGCTCGCTCCCTGTCCGCAATCATCGTAAAAATGTTTCTGTGCCAAATTTTTAATGACCCTCCGAAATGTTTCTCGTTACGGTGCCGTGCCGCTCTGCGCGTGGTAAGTTTTCACGCACAAACCATCCCGGTACCAAACGATCGCTACGCGCTGCGCCCGATTTTTCCCGCCGCATTAACTGCTTCCCCTCTGCTTGGCGGTAAGAAAAGTTTGGCGGAAGGATGCTGCTTGGAAAACTTGTTTCGGGGGTGCAACGGATCAGCGGGGATGCGGCGGAGCACCAACCGGCAGGAAGAAAAATTTTTCCATTAAGCTTTCAGACAAATCCTTTCACCACGCCATCCCCTACCATTCGTCCACCGTTCCCCATCTCTTCCCATCTACCTTTAAATATCCGACTGTCGTAGATTTCTTTTTCTTGGCGCACTGAAAGCCGACGGCTGGTGGTGCCGTGGCGTAGTTTAAACTGCATCCAAATTACGGTAATTTTCCGCTACCTTTACCGCTTAGCGCTCGCGCTTTCGAGTGCTTAAACGCGGGGTAAAAACGGAAACGTTGCTACTCAATTTTGACCCTGTTCGAGAACTACGGGAGCCCTGCCTGCACTCACAAACTCGCGGTCTGCAACCGAGTTTTCCCGCCGTTCCAGTTCTGTCCTGGGTGTATCCTGTAACCTGGATGGGAAAAAGGTTTCCTCACAGGGCAAAGGAATAATTAATTAAAGCATCAGTGGGTGCGCAAAAGTGCACGGTAAAGGCGTTAGTTAAGCAGCACTGTTTAGAACACTCAGAAGTAAAAACAAAATAAAAAGAAAATACTCTATCTATCTCCACCCTAGGAAACTAGAAGAAGGAAAAAATATTTGGAATGCCAAAAGGGGGTGAAAGCGGGGGGAGAGTGGGAAAAGTTTTTCCCTCTACCAGGCACGAAACACTTCCGCTGTGCTGAAGCGCAAATGAGTGCATATCTTGTAAATGAGTTAGGCAAACATAAATTACCGCAATAAATCGCTCCGTTCTTACCGAGCGAGCTGCAGCGTAGCCCCGATGGCTGTAATGCAGTCATCACCGTTCTGTCCTTCCCCAACACCAACCCGATTGGTGTGGGTGGAAAATTGTTGCCGCGTTGGTGGCAGGAAGCCCGGCATGGTGCAGCTTTGGCGAAGAATGACTTATCATTTTGATTGAACCGTTGGTGTGTTTTGGCGAGTCATGGCGTTAATTGAATCATTAGCTGGCCGCAATCTTTCGTTCTTCGCCCTTGTTTTTTTTGTTTTCTCTTTCCACATGAAACAAAATCCTAATTGGTATTGTTTCACGTTGAAGGTTCTTTTTGTTATACAACTTTTATTCAATTGTAACAAACAGAACGTTGGTTCGAACTAAAATCACGAGGGTTGTTATTAAACACAATTCTTTGTTATCGTGTGATTGTTTTTTCTTTTCCGCCCAAAATAATCTATACACTTACGGGAAGCACCCCACAGGGGATACATTTCGTACATCAACTGGTATACTGTAATCCACCGCTTTTTGGGCACGCACGTAACGAAGCGAATGGGCCACGAAAGCGCCCGAAAAGGGTGCAAATGGAAAATGGGGTTAGCCTTAGGTGGAAAAAAGGGAAACGGAATCAAGCGGCACCCATCTCCAAAACATCGCAACCGAAACATCGGCACTAGTGTAGAGATAATAATTTCTTTCATTTTATGCACCAGTAGCTTATGATCGTTTGAGATAGAAAAGTTTACCATCGCCCCACAGCGGAGTCGGTATGGTCGATTTTTCTGGGAGGACGTGATTTCAGCAACAGTTACCCCCCCACCACCCGCTCTGGGTTGGAAAAGAAATCAACCGAGCAAGCAAAAGGGCGGCCAATCGAAATAGTGAAGCTCGTAAAACGGGATAGGGTGAAAACAGTTTTTTCCTTCTCCGCCCGCTTCCACTTGAACGGAACTGGAAGTGACTTCCTGGTTCCGGGTTTTCACACACAGGCCTCAGAGGAAAAAGGGGTACACGTGTGCTTTTTGATGGCGGGTGAACCAAAGCTACTCCCTCCTGCTAATCGTGGCTGGGATGTTAAGTTGTTTTGGGGGTTTCTGGCGATTGCAATAGTAACAGGGTTTATGAAAGCAAGCATCACTGGACGTTTTCGAACCGCCCAGTACACCGTAAAGATGTTTTATTTATTGAACTAATTCACCGGTCCGAAAGGTAGTTTAAAGCTACGCTGGAACCAAAGCAGGTTTATGCTACCGGGTTTGACTGTATGTTGTTTGGCACTTCAAGTCCTCAGCCCAGTCGATGTCCATGTTCGTGACAGAACTTCCTAGGAAGGGTGTAAAATTAGAAATCAAATTATGTATCGCATCTAATTGATTCGAAGCAACTTTCCCAACAATTAGTATATCTTTCGGTTCTCTGGTTCGTGTGTTTGGGAGGCGGAACGGCTTGTAACGTCACTAGCAGAAGCCAAGTACAGATAATTGTTTCATGCATCTAAGTGCTGGACACGTATTTTATGTTTATTATTAGAGAGCAAACTTTTTTATCTACACACATTTTGGTCTCTGTTTGTGAAGTTGGGCATTTAGGTTTTTAGGTTAGCACAGTATGGTTTTTTTAAAGAAATAAAAAAACATGTTGGTACAATTTTTTTGTATTTCATGCTATTTAAAAATGTTAAACATATTTTACGTAAATTTTAAAATCCATTTGAAATATTCTTCAAAGCACAGAAATTCTTAAGTTATTGCTTTCACAACTGTTTGAATTAGAATCCAAATTTTATCGAATAACGGCAGAGCAACGCAATGATAGATGTTTTATGGAAGAACCATGAAGAAGTATTTTTCTGTGAACTAAGTAAGACGTCAGCTCCACAGCGAGCAGAAAAATGATTCTTGTTGGTACGAAAAAATTATCCTTCTCACGAAATAGGTCCCCGGAGGTAATAAGCAAACCAACCAGCTGATTTCATCCAATGTTTGGCCCCCCCGGGGGAAGCGAAAGAGTTGCGAGTATCTTGCGGAGTTTTATTAAACTTCTACCACGCCAGGAGTGCCTTCTTTCCGCCACGGTGTAGATGCAATCGAATCACAGCTATCTTGCGCTTTTTCAGCTCTCCACGAAAACTCCCAATGGAGTGGTGAAGTTGCAGTACGGAAGCGTAGTGGAAACACCGTGACGGTGGCAACAATTTGCCAATGGTGAAGTCAGCAGAATTGTGCCATCATCTGTGCCGGATGCTGGCATGATATTGATCTTTACCTTCGGGTGGGTGGCGCGCGGGGGCTGGCGTATGGAAGATGTTTGTTTATTGTTGTCATATTGCGATGGATGTGTTTGCCGAGCGGCGGGAGTAGGTTTGCGACATTATGTCGTACGTCGTTTCTTTGTTGCCGTCTGAGTTGTTATCTTGGACGGTTGGGAGTCTGTAGCGCTTCGATCAATAATATTTGATTATTTGAAATACCGGATAAAGCTCGTATCGGGATGATAACGTATAACTATGGAGATTTCTACAGCTGGGAGGTGCAATCATTGGAAGGAAAGGCATTTTTGAATAATATTTTCAATCGGAAGAATGTTTGGGAAGTTTAAAGCACTGAAGAAGGTACTTGAGAGGCACTGTATCAAGTTGATTGCAATAGGATGAATTATTGGAATGCCTGTATATAAATTGATTGTACATTTCAAGTGAATCTATGATGGCGTACGCCATGGAAATGATTTATTCAGTCTCGATGTAGATCTTCTTAAAAAATTCTAATATTTACACAATTTAATATATCAATTTCATAACACTAATCAAATATTCAGAATACTTTTTCTAATTATGAGCAAACCATCGGTAAGTATGTTAATTCAGTTCATCTACTCCATTCAAATCGGCCCATGAGCGCCGGGGCTCACCACCTCGACGGCGTGGGTTCGAATCCCAACCGAGACCGGACCCTCCCCTGTACGAGAGGACTGACTATCCACGTACAACAGGGAAACAAGTCTCGTAAGCCCTTAACGGGGCAGGCATGACCAACAAGGTCGTTACGCCAAGAAGAAGAAGACTCCATTCATGTGGTTTTACAGAATCTTAAAAACTTTTCATATTTTGCATAAAGTTTTCTACGGAACATGTATGCTGCGTATGAATGCAAATACACTAGCCTTACTGGATAGAACATAGCTTAAGCTAACATCCGAGAAATGCCGGATGATTAATATTCAAACGACTAACAAATCCATTCTACGTAGAAAAACTGTATTACTTACGGTGTTTGTGCAATTCAAATAACGCTCGAATGTTTGGCTCCGTCTTTTTAATTAAAATATTTTTCACACGAGACCGCTCCAGTTACTTCTGAAACTGACTTTTTTATGTAAAATTTAGCCACTATTGCTGGTAGGCAAAGGAACCATTTCCACCGGGAAATGGGTTGGATATGTGTGGGTATGGAAAGCAGCAACCCCTGCGCCTCCAAACCGGACAAGACAATGTTGCGCTAGTTTTCCGCCCTTTTGTGGTTACTCCAATGATAGTCTTATTCTTTGCTCGCAAAGCGGAACCTCGTGGTTGGAAACCTCGCGGTTTTACGCTGCTCTTGCTGCAGTTTTCTTTGCTCTTGCTGAAATTACAGCACAAATTCTTGCTTCCAACGAAACACTCCATTTTCATTCCCTTTGCGGTTGCGTGAATGCGGGGCGTAGGAGTGTCGCGAAATGGTTTATGGTGTCGTTGTGAGGCCACGGTTTTCGGTGACCTCATGGGCTGCTCAGGAGAAAGTTATTTTAACCATTAATTAGCGAGTTGAAGCTAGATTTTAACTTTAGATTTACGTCCCCGTTTTACCGCCGGAAGCGGTGCAGCTAGGTGTATTTGTTTCGTAGATAATTTAACTGTTTTTTTGCCGACAAACTTTTGGGCCCTGCTGTTATAAATAAGAGATCATTCTTTTTGCTTGAATTTAGCTACTTTGGTAGTGTTGTGTTGTTGTGTTGGCACTTTTCAAAGCTGATAAAATAGTTTCCAGCATGGTTCCTGACAAGTTAATTGTAGCCATGTTTAACCATGCTGATACCAAGTCAAAAGCATCATAAAACTATCTTCCTCGTGTGGAACACTTTTCCCCAGTTTTTTTATCCCTCCTCGGTTGATATTGAAAAATCATTACGACCCTCGAAAGTGACCGGACCGGAGAGGAACTTGTCTACTGCAGTGGTGATTTATATTCGCCGCAAACTTACGAACGTTTCGAACGAAAAACGCTTGAGACGCCTCCTGCTGGCGTAATCCTTGGCCAGCTGAACCAACATACTTCCGACGGCGATGGTCCGAGCGCCGTATCTTCGCCTGTCCAGCATCCGTTGGGGTGGGTAAAAAATGACGATTGTTTCGTCAGCTTTTTGTCAGATAAGACGTGACGTTCGGTGGCGAAAATTGTGGCACGAGTTCAACGGAAACGGGTTTGAGCCGTTCGTTTGGGGGTGAAAATTTTCATGATTTTTCAACTCATAATAAATCATGGCAACAAATTGAACGACAAAGGAGAGCGAGGGGTAGCGGTTTCCAGCAAAGGGCTGCAGCACTGAAAACAAAACGATAAACCAGGACAATACAAAAGAAAGAAAAAACACACGACGCTCCTATAAGCCAAGAGCGCCATCTTCTTTTGGCACGGCAGGGAAATAGTTTGAGCGGGGAAAATGTGTTTATCTTTGTTTTTCCGCCATGAAAACTTTTTACCAACTGCCCTCGCCCCTCTCGGTTGGGCCCTTTAATCCAGTGTGCTTTGGGTTGGGACTTGGGTTTGAGAAATTGACCTTCCCACTTGCAGTTGAGGTTCGATTCCGGAAAGGAAAGACACAGAATGGCAGAATGCACTGGGAAGCACCGTCGATAGGCGGAAAATTGTAAGAGCAAGCAGCAAGGGACTGTGTTCCTTTTTTTTTCGCACGAAAGTTTACCCCTTAGCTATTCTTTCTTCGCTACAGACAATCGTGGAACTCACGAAAGATGCAAATATATAAAGAGTTTCGCACAATTGATTGACTTTAGTTTTGCAACTTTTTTAACGACTTTTTAACGGAGGGAATATTTGCTCGGGAGATGTAAAAGTTTTTCTCCGGGATTGGTGTTGGTTGGGGGTTTTTTTGCTTGCCCTCTAGCTTTGCGATGTTCCGACCATGTTTTCATTGTAACCAATTTGTATTGGGAGGGTTTTCCTTTCTCTATGAATTAATGCTACAAATTGTTATCTGTTGTTAGTTTTTGCCACTGTTATCAGAATTCTACATGGAACCATTTTATTGTGACAGTTTTAACAGAACGAATCAACGAATAAATCAACAAATTGATCATTCAGTTTATCTTCGCTTGTTGAGTTGCTTTCAATGTAATTATTTTGCCAATAAAGGAAGTTGAAAATTATTATTGCACACGAACAACTTCAGAGTGGCACTTCTGAAGGGCTGATGAAACACTATAATTTACTAAATTAATTATTTTACAGCCGGTTGCGAGAGAAAACCATCCCCGAACATAATTACACAACTACGTCGAAATAGCTTTACCAGTAGAAGTAATCAAAATGGTGAAAGAATATTTTTTGCTGACCATATTTCTATCGTTCCATTCGCCTCCATCCGGTCGGATCGGATTTTATCGATGATCAAAGCGGAGCATATTTTAATCGATATCAACACCATAACCGGCACGGATTAAGGGCTAAGAAGGGCAAAATGTGATGGCAACGGACCGACAAGAAAATTTCTGTAAGCAAGAAAAGTAAAGAGAGAGAGTGAGAGAGGGAGGAAGAGGAAAAGGGAATAAGAAAACACACACAATCGACGTCGAAGTAGCCGTCCTTCAATCAGACACCAGCGCCTTGTCCGCGCGCGCCCGATAATCCTTTCCGTTTGCGATCCATTTTACAATCAGCTATAAAACTTTCATCAACGACATTGGCATGGCATATTGATGGATGCAAGTGCTGCTGGGAGGAGGGAGCGAAAGGGAGAAAGTGTGGATCAAACCCGCAGCAAGCTATCTTCTGGCCAGCAAGAGGAACTACAAGCTTCTGGCGAGCTCGAGCTCGAGGATGTGGTGTTTGTTTGTAGTTCGGGTGCGACTTTGGTGTGTTTTTCTTTGCCGTTGGTTGTTGGGGATTTTTCCAACGGTGGAGCGATTGGAGGCCATGGGGAAGGGTCTCTATTAGTCTTTCCACTACGGGCTAGAATGACTCTATCAATCGGAAAAAGGGCAGCACCGAACGCTCCGAACAGACACTCGTCCGGGGCCGCTCTCGATCAACCGATTGATCCACCATCCATTCCGTTGAAGAGTTCTGCTTGGTGTGTGAATTCTGTGTGTGTATGCATGCTTTGAACCACTTTTCTTTCCTTCTCGCATCGCTTCTTCATTCTACGAGGTTGAAAGGTCCTGTTTTTTCAAGTCGAAGCAGATTGTAGTGCGAGCGCAAAGTTTAGCGTGATAATTTATCTTACTATCGGGTCGGGTCAGGTCGGTTTAGCGAGGATGACCGAACCGGGGAAAGAAAAACAAAAAAGTTCACCAAGTGTGGTGTGCACGGCGCGGGGGAAGAAAGCAAAGCGAATCGACGCCACTTCAGCATCGCGATAAACATCCATCCTACCGGGGCGCTCGAGTGGGGCTCTCGGCTTTAAACATACCCCCATTGTCGAGGTTGAAAAGCAACGACCCTTCCGCCCGAGAGGAAGGAGGTCGGTCGGGGAGGGAAAACTTGCGAATCGTGTTGGTTCGCCGTTTTGCCGGCCGATGCCTCGCTCGCAAGCCGGAAGTGGAAGTGCAGCGCGAGTGCTCGAAAAAAGTGCACTAATTGATAGTTTAATCAAGCGGCTGTCGGACGTGATTTACGGTGCGTTTTTGCGTTGTGTCTATTGGGGTTCCGCGCGTTCGAGAGGGGGCAGGAAATTGGGCAAACTGTGTATTTTCCGATCGATCGACGGGGGTTGGGGTTGAAGTTAACATGACACGAAACTAGCCCAAAATGTGAAACAGATTGTTGGGGGCGCGAGAAGGGAGGGAACACTTCGGTGCAGTGATAAATTGATGCCACGGACAGTGCTTTTGCCAATTGGCAAACAATAGACGCTATTATGTTTTAAACGTTTTCCGGTACAAATTATGTTGAATGTTTGCGGTATACGTGCATCTAGATGGATATGAATTTGATGGAGAGTTTAAAATCGACCAGTATACTTTTCTGCTAGGCTGCAATATGACCAGATCGTTCCAATTTTTGTTGCAATGAAAGCGTTGCATTTCGAATTATTTTAACGTTTGTTGATTGTTCAAAGCATAATCCATTTCTTCCACATCCTTTGGATGGAACAGAAATATTACTTTGAAATTATATTAGACAAGATACAGTATTTATTTACAGCTAGCTATTCTCAGAGTTTGTTTAACTTTGGAAAACATGTAGTAAAATGTACGTTGTTCTATATTTATTATTGTTTGCTTTTATTTAATTTATTTATTAAGTTATTACGGGCGTTGCCGTATTTTTGGTTGATGTTGTTGGATTTTTAAAATTTTATCTTATCTGTATGAATGTTTATGAATTGTTCTATTTAAACTTTTTCTTTTTTTAGCTTTCCTTCTCAAAGGTGTAAAGTATTAAATTTGTAAATTAAGAAAAAAGATAAGCTAATGTGTTGCCGGTTATATAAATCCAAAAAGAATGAAGTTCGATATGAAGAAAATAGTTTTGTCATTATCCAAAGTAAAAGACAAAATTGCAGTGTAAAGTTGTATGTTCAAGAAATCTTTTAAATTCCAGTTGAATATTTTTGCTAAGTAAAACACCCGCTGATGAAATTGGTTTTGAATTGAATATCAGTAGCAGCACGGATTAAGTGCAAAGGCTAGAATTAGAAAATTAAGTACCTATTGTCACTAATCGAAGAATCCAAGATAAACTAAAGCGCACGATTTATTTTATTATAAAAATTTCCTAACTCGAAACTCATTCAGGCGGACAATGAATTTGTGAATCTTAAAGCTGACCTTGGAAAAATCAAAAACACTTTCTGCAATGTGCTTAGAGCAACCATTTTTTTCATTTCTATACCGAAAACGTTTTATGAATTCGAAATCTTCACCTACCCCAAAGTGAGTCATTATCTTTTTAGTATTCGACAGTAATTTTTCCTCTACCTGTGAACGTTAAACCTAGCGTGCAACATTCCACCCTTAATGATGGCCTTTTCAACGTTCAACGCAGCGTTGAGGCACAAATCACCAGCACACAACGGGGAGGTCTTTTCCACCCGGCGCCACGAAACACATGGTTGCGGATAATGGCGACTTGCATCGTTTCGGGGTGAAAGTATCCTGAACGGTGCCGGTCCGGTTCTGTCGGGCTTTTTTGCCCCCCCTTAAGCTATTCAGGAGAAAGTCAATCCGGGATCGCCGGTCCTGGCAGTTGGCTGGAAAATGCGAGCATTTATTTACAACGCTCCGCCGGCATCCGGTGCGAAAACCGTTAGATAGAAAGGTGTTAATGATAATTGCCACGATTAAAAGATATTCTACTTTATAAACACCCGAACCGTGGGAGCGGGCGGAAGGGAGGGTGGGGGAGGGGTGACGAAGGGCGCCCATTGGAACGCGAGACGAGACGACGTCTTTTGTCGACCACACTCCCCTCCCTTCTGCCTACACTCTCCCCCCATGTCAGTGCGGTGGTCATTTGGCGATGGGTTGGGTTAACGTTTCCATGCTTTACCGAAAACTTTGCTGGAAATAACGAAAGAAAAGAAGCGTGGAAATGGGCAGCAGCTACGGTCATGGTGTGGCATGGGCAGAATGTGCGATTTACGAACGGCCACGCTGGGTGTTTGGTTTGGTTATCTTTGCCGGGTCGGTCGGTGACTTCATTCTTGACCGTCCTCGCCGTCGTCCGAGTTGTTATTGTCGACGCTGGTGTTGACTGAAGCGTTGGCAACAATCTGACACTGGCTGGCCATTAGCGTCGACGGTTGCTTTATCGCACTGTCACCATCGTCAACATTTTCGAGTCCTTCTCTCCTCCCGCTGTGGATTTTTTTTTGTGGTTTTCCTATTTCTTGTGGTAAACTAAAAAAATATATAGAACCAACCTGGCATCGCCCGCACGGACTGGCACCGCTTCCGACACAAAAAAAAACCGAATGGAATGAGATATTAAAAACCGTCCTAAACAACGTTGTTATCAGGCTAGCATAAATCTTATCCTGCGGTTAACGGAATGGTGTTAGCGAGGCTTGGGGGAGAGCAAAAAAAATAAAAAAATAGCTCAACGACACACAAGTGGTTGTGGTTTGCTTTTCTTGCGGTTGTGTTCATCAAGATGTACAACAGGACCGCAAGCTGAAAAAGATGGAGCTAAATCCCTTGGAATGTGAGGGACGAAGGGGTTGTTCACGGAACGGCTCATCAACAGTCTCGGGGGGGATTGTTTTCGTGCTTTTGTTGCGTCCACGCGCCCTAAAGGCACTCTTTTGAAAACAGCTATATAAAAACGACACAAAAGTTCCCGCGTGAAGTTCTTTTTCCCACTGTCCCGGTCATGATAGCGGAACAATAAAATGAATTGAAATGGCTTCATAAACACTGCGCTTAAATAAGATACATTTTTACCGGCCGGGAAGCTTCGGAAATACTAAGAATTGTTGAGATGAATTAAGATATACAATTCATAAATATCATTTGTTTTCGTGTCGATCGTTACAAAGTAATTAACAATTTGGTTTGATTAAAATAGAGCTCGACCTTTTAATTATAAATTGAAATTTGCTTCAATGTGATATCTCAAATTATCTTCTCTCTTGCAAATTTTTAATTCTATCCCAATTACTCTACGAAATATTAATATTTCCAACGCGCATAATTTGTTCTCAATTTGGTGGATTGCTTCGTTGGAAAATGCGTTATTGCTCGTTCTTTACGCTATGCTAACGGGTTTTTTTTATTGAATTCGCACCCGAATGGCACGGGTTCAATGTTTTAATTAATTTGTATCACAACCACCAGCAATTAAATAGTAGATCAATCGAAAGCTCCATTTTAATTACCCTCTTTAATGTTTTTCATTTGTAGTAAAATCACACACACACACACTCTTTCAACGCTCGCTTCTATTTAACTTAACGTAGCTAATGTTGTGGAAACGTCTGAAAGGGTTTGCGAGGGTCGAGCTGGTAAACCAACGGAAAATCGATGGCAACCACCGTGTGGACCGCGAACAGGATGCTACTGGAAACGTTTACTCCCTCTCTCTCTCTCTCTGTTCGCCATTTTTCGTTTACTTTTCTCTTGTTAACCAAACCGCTGTTGCATTGTATATATGTTTACATTCACAACGCGGCGTAGAAAGTAGTTAGAGCAGAAAGTACGCCCTTTTTTAACAACTGTTTTCTTTCAACGACGTTGGTTGCACCATGTCCCGACATTTATTTAGCTGTAAGGATGAAAATGCGCCGCTTCAGATCTGACTGCTTAAAGGTTTGATGAAGTGCTAATGGATCATGTAAAAATTAGGTAAACTACCAGAGAAGTAGGTACATTAAAGATTTTCGGAAAAAGTTCAAACTATTTCTGCTTACATAAACACAAATCCAATTACAACCTCTCAATCAGCTTACCAGCAACTCAAATTACTAACTTTACTTTAGCAACTTTAAATCGTTGGTTGATAATAGCGCAGCTCTGCAACTTTGGTTTTAATGGCATGAAGATACATTCCATACGATTTGATATCCTATTTGTTGAATGGTTTCTGGGTATGTCCGATTGTAGATGATAATATTTAAGTGTTTTTGGGTGCAATACAAGTGAATTATTGAAGAACGTAGTGTTGCGTTCCGAAAGATACTACTTGCAACAGCGTAAAAGCATGTTTAGTGTAGTGCATAAAAAAATGATAAATGTTATTAAAAATAGCCTTTAAACAAAACCCAAGATAAAGGAAGGATTTCTGTCCAGATCATGTGTTTGAAATGATTTTGAATTAAGTAAATTAATAGGAACAGAAGGATAGGAAAAATTAAAACTTCACTCGCAACTCACTCATCCATGTGCATATGTCCATTAAATTCCATATCGTTGGACCATACTAACTGAAGAACCATCGAAAGGTGGACGATACCACTCATAGCTTAACTCCCCGTGGAACGACAAGCAAATTACGCCGGAGTGATGGAGAGTGTTTCTGGTTCAAGTTCACCCGGTCGCAGCTGGTGACACTATTTCACACTCGCTCCAATGACACAGAAACTGGTGCTCCCCTAGGATAAGCGGGAAATTGTTGACTGTTTCGTTTTATTAACAGATGAATTGCGGATGAACTATACCGGAGCATGCGCACCATCGTCAGGGCCGGTCGTTTGTTCGGTCGTTTGACCGAAGTGAAGGGAAGTCACTTCCACTTCGTGTGTGATGAAATCCTGGGTTGGCTTTTTCTTTGTAGAAAAATCCCACCGTGCACAAAGCCACCGAACATCATCATTATCGAAGGGAAACCCCTACTAAACTCGAGGGATCGCAAGGGCAAGCAACACTTGTCAATGCCGTCCTTTTTTCCTCCACGCTGTTGATTGCATATTTCAATGCTCCGTTCACTCACGCGTGAAATCGCGATGGCGTTGATGCGTGCAGGCTTTTCTTTCCCTGCACCGTCGTTCCGATGGAGGCGCCTGGTCACCGACGCAAGGAATCTGGCTGCGTGCGTGGAGGCCTTTTGACGAAAAGCTATGTTTCGACACCGAAGCTCGGTTAGGGGGTTTCGCGATGCTACAGTTGAATAATTAAATTCCTCAAAAGTTACTGGAAGTGCCGGGAGGTTGTGGATCGTCTGCCCTCAGGATGGTGCGATTGCACTACGCTGGACCATTCGTCGGTGGTTTCGGTGCTTGCGGTGTAGGTCGCGTCAAGCGAACTTATACGCTGGTTCGCACATCGTGGAGAACTTCCTTTATTTCGGCCCATATACCCTTCCACGATGCGATGAACGTGCCACCGGCAGAATGCACCTACGCCGGAACGGATTACACTTGCCTCAAGGCGATTCGCACCGGTTCGGCGGAATAAATATATCAACCCTTGCGCGAAACCGCATCCTTTCTCCGCCCTCCTCCAGGGACGCTGGCCAAGCTGCCTTGAGGTTATGTTTGCCCATCTCCTCCTACACACCCCACCCGGGTTGTGTAAACTTGCGCTCGTACACGCGTAGATGCACAACGTTCCGGCGCAGGTGAAGCCATAAGCTGAGGTAGCCTTTCCCGCCGGTTACCCCCAGCGCGTACCGCACGGGACAAATTCCTGCTCGTTCGTGTTCGTACGAACGTACCCGCGGGTTCCGTTGGTTTGCAGGTAACACCGGAAGAAGGTACGAACGTCCAGCCGGGGGGTGTGTGTGGAATGAAACCACCGTGCAGCAGCCAGACCAAAGACATGCATTTGGTGGCGGTGGCGAGAAGGCTTTGGTTTCGTCCTGTGCATGGCATGGTTTGCAAGAGGGGTTTTATGGTTCTGTAAAACTTGCGCGAAATTTTTGCGCTTTTGCCATTCACCTCCCCACCTGGGGTATAGTTGTTTCGTGTGTGTGTGTGTGTGTGTGTGAGCAAAAAGAAGGATGAAAACTTACGCATACACACCATCACATGGCCACTTGAGCGGCTACACATGGGCAAGCAAGTTTGCCGCAAGCAGTTGGTACAAATTTACATTCGAACGCGCTCGGAAAAGTAAAATCGTATTTTTACGGTCTCTAGGTTGGTTTTATGTTTCGTTTTTGTTGAATTCGGGCATGAAAATTGCTAACGTATTGACTGCACTTTGAGGATGCAATTTTGTGGCTGGAAAAAGTTACAAATTTTCCTTTTGCCCCCAGTGAAGTTTCTTTTGCTTCCAACTTACACTGATGCTTGCATGATGACGATTGCAGGATCGTATCAACTTTACCTTTCCGAGGTTTGGCCGATACCAATGTCAATCGAATTGTGTTAAATTGCTTTGCAAAAAGAAAATGTTATGTAAATGTAAACGCTACAATTAGGGTCTTGTAGCAACCGGACGTATTGACTTTTTTCTCAAAATACTGTTCATTGTTGGAAGTAGGAATTTTCCTAATATCCACATAAAAAAATCGATCCGAACAGGTTGTTTCAAACCTTAAATTTAGTTGTTTGTTAATTTTATGTCATTCAAAAATGGCGACAAAATTAAGTAAAGCGATTCTTGAATAAATAAATTCAGACAAGAAAACGTTCGTCGTGCAATTGAATGTAAATTCAGAATATTGTAGTTCGCATTGAGACTAATGATTTTTCGAAACCATTTTTTTGAAGTCAAAGGGCTGTTTATATACATTTCTTCTTAGTAAGATACATTTTTGGAACAAGTAATAAGAAAAAAATGTTATGAAAAATAAATGATTATGTGAAAAATTGATTTGATCCTGATCTAACTTTATGTGACATTTTTCCTCAACCAATGATCCTCATCAGGAATGTCGTAGTTAATTTATTTGTTGTAATATTCTAGCAAAAATAATTGTGAATGTTGTTAAGTACATAAACTAAACATATTTGCTAAATGATACCAATTGTTGACCCTCTTGTTTGCTTGTTTTTGTCATTGTTCATTAATTTAAACAGGAACTGGCGAGCGGGCAAGGTCAACCTTTCCTTTTCGAAGAATGTTAACCCCCCCCTCCTTCGGCAAGCGCTTTAAAAAGGCAACACTCGGTAAATCATTCCGTTTACAGATTTTAATCGTTGATTACGACACTCGTTCCATCCAATTAACCCAGATTTGCCCGCTCAAAAAGTGCCGGTGCTGCACTTTCTTGTGCATGATAAATGTCTCGCTGGGCTGGTGCTGGTAAACCGTTACCCCCGTTGGCCCAGGATTAGCGCACTAAATCATCTCGCAAAATTGAGTGATCTCCGAGCTCCACTTGCGAGGCGTGCATGGCCCAAGCATCAACATCGAAACGGCGTGCTGCAGGCACGCAGAGCACGCCAGAAAATCGTAAAATGTTGCATACTCTATCAAATTTACCGCATTCTGCACGGCCGGTCGTTGTCTTCGCGCCGGTGAAAGTGTTCCGATACCGACACCGAAGGGGGGGGACTTTTTTCTCGCCCGATGGACTTTGGTTAATTTCTAACGGAAGGTCCTGACCTGCCCCCGGGATGGCATAAATAAAGTTTCATAAATCAAAACACCGTCAGCCCGAGCTAATGAAGTAGTAGCGCACAGACTTAAGGGCAAGTTCGGGCACGTGCTTTTTGTGTGTGTTGGCCGAGGTGAAGGAAGGATTTGCGCTTTTTGAGCTACGACCCGAAGCCGCCCCCGGCGGGTTCTTCAGCTCGGAGGAAGTCATTTGTTTCTTTGGCCTTTTGGGTAATCTGGGCCTTGGCGGGGGTGGTGGGTGGGCGATGATTTTCTGAAAAGTGATACTAAATTTTATTAGCCTCCCGTCACGCTGTGTCCCTTGCGCTGTTTCGTGACGTTGGCTCAACTTTCCACAACAACAAAAGACGGGGGAAACCCTTGCCGTAGATGTGGATCGGAAAAGCCGGCCCTGTAGAAGACTGTAGTCAACTTTCATCGGACGTATCTCCGGCGTGGATGGTTCCATGCTTCAGTTTATCGGATCGAACGTCCTCGATCCTAACAGGATATGAAGCAGAGCACGAAGACCTCTGGTTGCAACTTATGGTTACTTAGCCCTTATTCGGTTCGTCACTAGTGCCCCGTTTTATGGCCCATTTCACTATCGAACTTGTTGCTAAATAACGATACTCTAGTAAGCTAATAAGCTCTAGATGCTTAAATCTGTTGGCCATCGTAAGATCTGCCGTGGCAGGTTTGACGTTGCACCTTTACCAACGGAGGCGTTTTCATGATGTTACCTTATGGTATTGGAAGATATAAACTACTTTATGGCTGCCCTTGAACGTTTCCCTTTCCAGCTGACCAGTGTTCTAGCAATACGGCTATCAACTTCGAGTTGTTTCATTTTGCCTTTATTTCAGGGGAAATATTCCAACGGCGTGTAATCTGCCAACTTTTCCTATTGATAAATTGAAATAGTTCCGATACTGTTTTGAGCAACTACCCGGTTGGAAAGGTATGGTAGGAACTTTTCATTACAATATTAAGCGATTTGCTCCTGTCCTCCGTTGGGTATGGAAATTCGCCGGCGCAAGCAAACGGTTCGATCTGGTTGAAAGAAAATCGAAACGAAATAAAAGTTTATCGGTCCGTTTCTCCTCGCAAGCGATCGAGAGAAACGGACAGATTGTTGACCAGACGTTGAAGTAAGACTTCGTAGTTCAAACGGTCCTTCGAGTGCCTTTGATACGGTGATTTCATCGTTTCGGAACTTTTTGTTTTCCAAACCTCTTTTTATCTGTCGTTACAAAATACTTTCAGTCTGACTTTCCATTCCCTGCCCGTTCAGTGATGGTGCTCGAGATTGAAAGAGTTGCATGAAGTGATATAAATCGTTTTAAACATATATATATCGACAAAAAAAACCCAACTTCGGTCGGCTTTTGGTGGCAAAGTTGAACCGACTCTGGCCATTGAGTCGAGGAAAGATATTTTTACCAGTGGAGCGGGGGTGGGGGAACAAAATAGTTCGAAATTGAACGTATGGTATCTTTTGGAGCATTCGGACATTCGGCGAGCGTTTGGGTAAATTGTAATTGATTTTCCGAGCAGTTCCAAACTGGACGATACATATTGACCAATTCTGGCAACAGTTGTGGCCAAGTGGCAATTTGAAATTGTTTGTAGCAGTAGAAACCATTCCATTAGTTGGAAGGAAATTTAAGCTGTCCAGTGTATTTTGTGAGTCAACAAATAGACTGTCTTAAGTTGATGCCGTAGAAGTTTCTTTCACTTAAAGTTATTTGAAATCACAAAAACGAATCATTCAAAATAGTTAACATCGATTAATACTTTCAACTTCATGTTTCAGCGATAAAATCATGCAATTTACTTCCGTGTGGTTTGTAGCGCGTGCCATACCTGGTAGTTAAAATTGAATTAAATTATCAAAACACACCGAACGCGTGTGCTGTTCGGCACGAACCGTGGTATAACTCTAGCATTCCAGCCTTTCGGCAAGCGTGCGATAATGTCGCCACATTACGATCGATTAGCACGCGACCGATGACCGGCGAGTAAACCGCTGCAAACGCCCGATAGACAGCCCATTGCAAACCTCTTGTTTGTGGCGACTTTCACAGCGATAACGAGGTTTATGCTTAGCACGGTGAAAAGAGTTAAATTTTCGTACTCCTTCTAATGGCCACAACACATGAGAACGGAGGCCAGCGTTCGTTTTTTGCCTCGTAAGTGAATAAATATGAAAATGTATTCGCGCTTCCGTAATGGTTGACATGCAATAAAATTAGATTGAGGCCGAGGCGAGAGTTATGAGGCAAAACGGTACGGATACCGAAACACTTCTGCTGGCAACAAACGTGCCGATTTGGTTCCGTTTGGTATCGTTTACGTAAATGGATTACATCGTTCTGTGCGTGATTTCATTATGGTTCGAGCCGCCTATTCTTTGGCTGGCATGTTGTACGACTCACATCAAGAATTGTGAATATATTTTAAAAATTTGAATTATTTTAATTGCACGTTACTTGTACATAGAAAGAGTCGCTTTACTCTAGTATTCATTGGAAATTATTTTCTCTAAGATATTTTCAAAATATCCTTTGCATGGCATTATTGCTGGAATTCCCTAGCGAGTAGAAATACAATATCGAAATCATTACCTTTGTGTTGAGGATAACGGTTATTTGTAACAAGTTCTAACACGTAAGGAGTTCCTCTGTATCACAGCAAATTTAACGGTCACAGTAATGGGTTTAATGTTGGAAAATTTTAAGGTAATCCATTTTAACGATCGAAAAATATTCCATTCCCACGCATCGCTTACTTTGATGTGACCTTGTGCATCGGATGACCGTTAAAAACCGTTGGCACATAGCACATCTTCCGTTTACCCACAAAACGAGCAACGTTTTTGAGAAGGTAATTTTTTTTATTACAACTTTATCCTGCAGAAAACATGCTAAAACACGTTTAACACTGGTTCGCCTGAGCTAACACATCCTCGATCGAAACGGGGCGTTCTAAGGTGCTTAGGTTTGTGCTCATGGTGGTAAGGAATTTTAATGGGGCGTCACAGTCTCGACCGCTGTTAGGCGAGGAAAACTTTTGACACTATTTTGAGGACCCGTCTCGCCGACGGGTAGTCAATTACGAAACGATCGGTAAACGCTCGCTTGGGAAACCGGTGATCGCTACCTGTGTGGATACCGGTGGACCGTTGTTCTAGGTAGGGACATGCTTTACCATATCGATACGAAAAGGATAGGAATAGGTTTCTTCACCGGTCCTACCGTTTCAGGTAACGAACGAGCAACGCTATTTAACATCCCGGTGACGATCGACAGGACATCAGTTGTGATCGAACAGTCGTCCAGTGAGGTGCTCGAGAGCTTTCAGTGTCAACTTGTGGTGCTTGCCAACCGGAGGGTCATAATTTGGGGCGATTGTCGGACTAGTCGCTGTTGAAGGAAACGAGCCATTTACCAAGTGACTAGACCGTACACTCGCGTCCTAAACGAAGGGCCAATTCAACGAGCAGCGAGAAGCAGTGTCAGTGCAAATCAGGCGCATCAAAGTGTGCCGCGAGTGGAATAATAACGATGTGCCTTCACCGGACTGTCACTGACTACTTTGGTGCTCTACCTTATGATTATTGTACGACATCATAAAGCTAGACCATCACTGCAGATAGTGCGGAATTTGCAGCCTGCCAGAGTTTTGCGGACGAGGTGAAAGTCAGGCCCACCAGCAGGGCGCCACTTGGCGGTGGCAATCGAAGGAACTCCCGGTGTGATATGTTGGAATGTAATCCGTACCATATCACAGCGGTAGTTACCTGATATTGCTGCCGTTCCCGATTGCAACGAGAAACAAAACACCCTGGCTGGTGGTTTGATGGTGCCGTGTTTGTGGAAGTACAAGTGTTGCGAGTGGTGAACGAAACGACCGCCCACCGTCGGCAAACGTAAGGGGGTCTACATTGAAGGAACTTCTGCTGTGATCTGAGTTACGGTCATATCACAGTAGTTGTACTTTAATGTCGGCCATCCGCAATTCATCCCGTGCGGTGGTGGCGTGCGAGCGGACGAGCTGTAATCGTTTAAGGAAGTAGTAGCAGTCGGGCACAGTAAAGTGTCGAGTGGAATGTGTGCGCTATGTTTGGCATTGGCAGCACTGCTTGTGCGACAAACTCCGTCCAGCGGGTGTCCCGTTTGAAGTATCATCACTGGGCAAAGTTTGTCGCATAACGAGGCCGGAACGACGCCATTCGGAAATAGCATCGGTCGAGAATGTGAAGTAGTGCTTGAGGAAATGTGTATTTTTTGTGTGAGTTTGTTTAAATCTATTGAATCAACATAGTCATCGGTAAACAATATGTTCATACGAGCCAACGGCTTAACTTCTAATAATATTCTCATGATCTTGTTTTCTTCCTCCCATTCGAGCAAGGTAACAGAATTTTTGTAACTCCAAAACCAACAGGTAATTAATAACTCCCTAGCATTTCGACAGCGTACAGGTATCGTTTTGAAAATGGCTGCATTCATCCAGAGGTAGACATTCCAAAGAGAAAGGCAGTAAATCTTTCGTTATGCCGTTGACAGGATGCGCAGGTAAGATTTATTACTCTGTCTCTAATCCTCGGAATAACAGCAGTAGGCTGCATGTGTCGTTTGAAATGCTATGGGAAATTTCAAAATTTACATTTATTGCAGGATTAGCTGAAATTATTGTCCATGGAAAGGACCTCATTGGGGGTTTCCCGGCAAATTCCCCGGACTTCCTCTTTCACCTTCCTACAGGTAATAAATAGTCTCACTCACGGCTTTACTGCGTGCAAAACCATTACTGCAACGAAATCAAAAATGGCCTTCGTTGTCAAGGGTGACATTTATGAGATCGTTATGACAACGCCGTCGGTCCGTCGGTCGCGAATATCCGAACGCAGTAGGACTACCCTGCCACATACCCGGAGGTTACAGGTACTATTATCAAATCATTCCGCCTCCGTCAGGGAGGCTATTTCGATTGTTTTCTTTTAGGGCCAGTGCGTGGAAGATTGAACGCTCTCAGCGAAAGTGCGGACCGTGGAGGCAAATGGAACCGGACCTTGGCTACCTGAAAAGGACACGTTTTTATTGCGCCCCGGCGTAGGGAGCAAGGCAAAAAAGAAAGGAGGACGATAGGCCGATGTGAAATTTGGATATTGATTCCCCTACCGTGACAGCCGAACGATGGCGATGACTTAGAGTTATTATCCTTCAAGCTCGTCATTGGCAGACCGATTGCGGTTCCCGTCACTCCCCGAAGCAGCAGGTTGAGGCTGGTCTGTTGTTCCCTGCATCCACCTTCCGGTCGCACGCCATGCGAAAGGAAACGCATTGGCTCATGTTATGTCAACGCAGCATCCTTTCACCTTTGTTGGGAGATATGTTTTGTCCGGCAGACAACTCTTCGTCATTCACGGGCCACGGTTTATGTTGTGAAAAGGGGGGAGCGATGGGAGGAAAAATCAATCTATTCTCGTCTAAGGCCCACTTTTCACAATGTCATCCCAACCGGATGGCTATTCATCATGCGCTTGTCACAGGTCGTGCGACATGACTCCATGGCGTAGGCTTGCGTCGCTTGTGGAAAATGTGTGGCCCTTTCCCGGTCTCGGGAAATCACTTCCCGTGGTCGGTGACGGACCGAACGATTGATGTTGCGAAAAAGCTTTGTTTGTTCTAGGTTGGTCAGGATATTTGTTGGCTTAACGAGAAGGTGTGAGGATATTTTTTATCCGTTTTCCTTTGCCCTTTTAATCTACAGTAGGATTTTCACCGTTCGCACCACCACGGGAACCTTTTCGTGGAGCAAACGACTCCAATGCTGCTAATGTTTCAGCTATCCGATGCCCCGCCACCAAAGTTTCCGCAACAGATGTTGTAAACGGTTTGCAAAATGTACCGTTATCGGTTGGATTACGATGAGGAAGTTTTGTCTAAGTGGGTATTTATAATCATAATCGTCAACCACTTCCGAGGCTAACGGGTTCTGCTTTCTCCCGCTCGGTGAAGAATAATTTTCCAATATTTTTTTAAACTTTTCCACCATCACAGGAACGATACTTAGCCGCTGTTAACACCTTCGAAAGGGCCATTGTTTCTAGTTAATTGGAAAAGGGGCCACGTTGACGGCTCTTTTTAAAATGCTATCTTCATAATTGACCGTCTGCCTTGGAGCTGCCGTTGAGCCGCTTATCACTCGGAAGGATTCATTTCCCTTTACGACGTTCGTGGAAAGCCTTACAAAAGCTCCGTTTCGACTACCAGCGGCAAACTGATGAATGCGAATCGCTTCTTCAAACTGGATCGGTCGGTTGGTGGTGATGCTTTATTTTTATTACATTAGTTATTCGCCTTCGCGGAAAAGTGGAAAAAGAGAGCATCCATTTGATTCGTGTTAATGATTTCCATTGTGGCCTTTTGCCGCCCTTCTCTTCTTTGTAGGGTAGCATCTGCATTTTCCAACGAACTTCGGATTGAACCCCGTCTGGATGGTTGGATAGCCTATTGCTAGGCCTCAGGTCTAGTTCGATCTTCGACCGGAACGTTTCAATCTTCAATCGCCCCCCGGAAAAAAACCCCATCTTTATCACGAAGCAATCGAACCGGCGATAAGACGCCGAGCTAACCTTCTCGAGCACCGATGGTCATTCTCGAGTGATCACGATTTCCCGCACCCGAAACGTGCTTCCGACCATTGCAGCTGGGAACGGCGCCCGGCTTTGGGCTCCTTTGATCTCTCGAGCAGCTGTGGGCAGAAATTGATTTTCGTGGGATTAATATCAAGTTCCAGTTAATCCTTGACGCAAGGAAAAAACACATTTTCCGGATTGTGGCAACGACCGACGGCTAAGGGAGCATCATTTCCGATTCCTTTCCCTGTTAAAATTCAGCGAACGTTGAAGGCGACGCTTCGCCTTTCTTCCGGCCTGTCGGTGTTCTTTGTGGCCGTTTCTTTCACAATCTCTAGAAGACACTCCAGAAGAAAGTAGGTGTCGAAACGATGTGTCCTACTGATTCGGAATGCCGGCGCTTGATGAAGGGGTCCCCCGCATGCGAATGGACCGTTGACAACATTTCCCCGCAGGACACGAATAGTATATCGCGGAAACGTGTTAATTGCGGCGGGTCGTTATGCTCGGGGGAGAAAAAGAAAATGCACGATACATTTGTCAGATGAACTGTCGTCCACTTGAGTCGGTCCGCATACTGATGAGGTTTCTCTGCAAGCGGACAGCTGACATCTTCCAGCGCGATGATGAAAGAGAAATAATGTCTTTAGAATGCCATTTTTTAGTTGTTTAAAAATAAAAATGATGGTGCAACATGTTTTTTCTTGCAAGATCATAGAAAATTTTTGCATATCTTTAACGTGCACAGGCGGGTTGAAAAATATTTTCAATGCTTGGATTGTAAATTTATTGATTATAAAAAAAAATTTGAAAATTTTGGGAAACACAAATGTAAATAGTTCGTTTTAAAAATGTTTGAATGAGTAAAAACAAACAATTTTATCTTTTTATCTATCTAGGACCATGAATCTCATTCTAGCTCATTTCCAGCTAAAATAGAACTGCTCCGAGTTGATAAGTCTGTCACAATTTTTATTTAAAAATTAAAAATTACATTCTTGTATTAAAATTGTAAATGTACGCACACAAAAATGACTCTTATATTGATTAAAAATGAAATCCTTGACTCAAAGAACACAAATGTATCCCCAGTAAATTAAAAAAAGGGTAGAAAAAAAAACAATCTCATTTTTGGACGAACGTTACGACCAGCTTCTCAATCAGTAAGATCCTGGGCAGTCAAATAGCGTAACATTTTTTAGAATTCTACTGTTTGAACCAAAGATGCAGCTGGAAATAAAAGAACAAAAGTGTAAAACCTAATTCTTTTGAGATTTAAATAGTTTTTGAAGAAAAAATCCCACCCTGCGTAACTACGTGCTATAAGCGGATTCCAATGGGAAACATTCGAATTTCAATTACTTGATTTGGATCGATGATATGCATCATTTTTTGGTCTCTAAATGAATCCTCACTTATGTTACTCTGGAAATAAGTCTTGAAACTGAATTTACAAAGCTGTTTTAATTAGATGTTTTTTACTAGCACTTACTTGAGCTTGTTCTTCAAATAAAACGTCTCAACATATCCCCGAGAGCTACATAATGATAGTGCGAACAGCATGATTCAATAATGAAAATTAATTTTCCATAAAAGCGTGCGAAAAAACACCCTCCCTCCCCGCCATTTTTGATCCACTTAAGCAATTTCTCCTAAACACACACACACATGCTTGACTTTTTCGTAACGATCGACCAACGCCGTTTCATATCGCGCTTTTGATCCTTCCGGTTCATCGCGTACATGGCGCACCGTTCGGCGAAAATAGTACCTCCCAGACCCGGAAGTGGGAACGTCTCTTACAACGCAATCTATTCGTCCACGAGCTGCACACTTGCATCGGAGCAACAACAACAACGACGACGACGACGACGATGGTTTGAAGCCTTTGTTGAGGGAAACGCTGAAATGTAATTATGGTAAACACTTTAGCTGGCATCGTCGTGAGTCGCGGGCGCACACGGTTCTTGGTCGTGCACAAGGCGAAAGCTCCACAAGGATCATTGGCTCGAATGGGGGTCATGCTGTTTAATAGATGCCAGTTTTATTTCATTACCGTAAAGTGCCGACCGTTGAGCCCTTTCTCTTCTTCGGCTCGATGGTTCAGTCCGTTTCCATCTTAGCGGTGGCAACTGCAGTTGCAGGTCCCGTAATTGCAATGATACTCCTGCTAGAGGCGCAAGGTGCAACAACACGCGTTGTTGATACGTCGTGACCCCGGCGGTGGCTTTCGGGAGGAGGGCTGTTGATTCAGTGTTCGCAATCGGGAAGGCCAATAAGTGTTTCATTAGAGCGATTTTCCATGCGCCCTGCCTTTTGATGAGGTGCGGGAATTCTTGTCGAGTTGAATATTATTTTTATTATAGAAGAAAAATCAGAAAGGAGAACCAAGGTTAAAATAGATTTACTGTACATTCCCTAGTTTGCAAACGTTGTTGAAAATATGTTTAACACTTACCTTCGATTAAAATTGATTTAAAAACATACTTTATGAGGAAGTAGGCAAAATACTTTAAGGTTAAATAATACTCAGTTATTTACATAGAACAAGAATATCTAAATTAAATGAATATTCTCGAACCCTTTCGTCAATTTGTGAGAACAAAGTTGAGAAAAAATTTAAAAGCTAACTAACAAGAAAATTGAATTTTGGAGTCTTTGGTACAGAAACATTTAAGGCAGTGGAAAGTTCTGAAGGGTCTCCAATTTTTTCACCGATTAAGGTGCGGAAATGTATTGAGTCGTCTCAGAATACAACAACAGAAAGTAGATAATTTTCTGACAAAACATGAATTCTAACTGCGCCAGTTATTGAATGTTCCAAAACGGGGGTTTCATACTTACCTTGTATGCAAAATTAATCTAATTTCGAATGCACTAAAGTATAACACAACTGGAATAATTTGTTTTATACAAATACCATCGTACAAGGTGGTTGTGTTATTATTGTAGGTTTTTTCCCCCTTTCCATTCCTTTCACATTCACCACCCATTTCGTTAGGACATTCTCGGGTTTCTAGTTTGGTTTAAAATAAACGTTACTTTACTCACAAATAAACCTTATTCTAATAAAATAATTTCATTCGCACGACAATTTACCCTTCACGTCATACACTTTACCAACACACCCAGTTCAAAGGGATTGTTTCGGCCATCGACAATCGAAATGAAAGTTTTTTTTCCTCCTAAAAAGTCGCTCCACTTTGAATCGCTTTTCCATTACACGAGCGCACTTTTACTGCAAATTGCATTTCACCGGCAACCGTGGGGAGGATTTTCCGAGCAGGATAAACCCCGGGCGCCTCGGGTGTAATTGAACGGGATTCAACAACAATACCACTTTTTCCTATGTGGATCCTCGGAAAATAAAGTTAATGTTGCTGGTTGGTTTATTTGCAAATCTTTCGGTGAAACGCACGCGCCAAGCGAACAGCCCGATCGAGCGTGGGTTTTTAACTTCCGAAACCGTTTCATTTGCCACTTGCTTTTGTTTCTTGCGTTTTCATTCGGTACCGGTTGGTACTCGTTAATTTAAAATAGGGGTCCGGGAGGATACAAAAAAAAGGGTCCCCAAAATGTGACCGGGTTCCACGTGCTTAATCTAACGGGTTTCGAATGAACGGATGTTTGTGTGTGTAACTGGCTTGTGTCACGCGGTCTAGTAAAAGTAAAACGTACCCCTGTAGTCGTGTGTGTGTGTGTTTTCACAGTGTCACAATTTCGAATTCCGTTCCCTCGTTACAGGAACACGCTTATAGCCTAATTTCCCTAATCGTTTCTTTTTTTCCTTCCTGTCCTATGCAACCAATCGGAGAGTGTTTGTTTGGAGTTTTCGGAGTTTCTTACTTCTTCACAGTTTTAATTTATATAACCTTGCGTTTCTTTTTATCGCAACGAGGATGCGCAGCGAGGATTGGGAGGAGGCAAAGAGGATTAAGGACTTTTCTCGGCAGCACCGGTCTAACACACGCATTTTTATACATATCTCAAAGGTTACACACAACGCGTTTTAAATCTTTGCTCGTCACTTAGACTTATCTACTTATTAACTGGTTTATATGAAGATTTGCTGCTCGCCTTCTACCGTTTCTCGTTTGTTTATGTTTTTCTTCCCCTTTTCTACCTTCCCGCTTAACTGATCGCTTATCCTTATCGGCACTCGTCCTGTGTGTGTGTGTGTGGGGGGTTTTTTTTCTTCTCATAACTGCTGGCGGGGCCGATTTAGCAACGCTTTAATTCCTTTCACCCCCTAGAAAAAAGGGGTTCCGTTCCATTTTTTTTTCTTCTTTTGATTTCTTTTGTTATTTTCTCCGTTTTTTTTTGTTCTCTCTTTTTGTTATTCACATTAACACGTTTTCAATCCACTTTTCCAGCGCCGTTCGTTTGTTTGTTTGTTTGCTTTTCATTGAAAAATTTCCATTAGCTCCACCGTTTCCGCCGGCGAACCTTGGCCAGGGGGTTTTCCTCTTTTTCATCCCAATTTGCCCACTTGCCTATCTAAACGTTTCCTGTGGCTCCGAAGCGGGGACCGACGGCAGGGGGAAAAAAGGGAGGAAAATTCTGCGCTCGCCAAACTCGTCTGTTCTGCGGATGATAAAACTTCCCAATCCTCAATTGGTAAACCGAGCAATCGAGTGGGGGGTAGGGGATTTCTGAGGGGGACAAGCTCACCGAACAGTCGCGGGATTTGGGGCGGGATGGAGGATTTTCATTCATTTCGTTAAAATTGTGTTCTACCAGGAAAATGAAGCAAATGAAACGACGTCAGTGCAAACAAAAAGAAAAAAAAGGGAAAGAGCCCCTCGCATCGAACCGCCTGTTTACTTACACCTCCTTCGCGCGGTGGAGTCTATCCGGGAGGGAAAAAAAGAAAGCTCACACAACCCGAGGGTGGGTGGGAGGTGGATGATTTTTGATTAACCCCGATGAAACAGTCGCTTGGCAAATTCGAACAGCGCGCGTTTCATTTTTTCGCCGCTTTTCCTTTCAATACCTCAAATTCCAACCGGCGGGCCCACCGGCATCGTCTCTTCCGAAAATATCCTTTAATTCCGCTAAAAACTCGCTCGTTCACGGAAAGCAACACCCCCTCAGCTCCCGATGGGGCCCCTTCCCCATTGGTTGGCTGTGGTGGAATTTCTGGTTGCGGAAAGTTTATCAAAACATCGCCAGTCTGCCAACACGAAGGCTCCGAAGGAAGCTCCTACCGGCAAATGTCGTATACATCGCACATTTTCTTCTCCGAAGGAATTCGGACGCATCTCGCCGAGTCACCCCGCTCGCCAAATCCTGGCCCCATCCTTTGGTTAGTGGCTTCGTTAGGGAAAGCCATTGGGAACATTTACGGAGTTACGGAGAAGCCTCCTTCCACTCTCCACCACTCTCCCAGCCCACTAGCATGGACGAGGTGGGTGCAGGATCGGTTTGGAGCGCGTGCCAAACTGGTTATGTTTATCATTAATTTACTCCCTCGTTTACACGTCGTGAACCATCATTTCCGCATCCCGCCCTCCCCGCGACGGACCAGAGAACCGGGGAGTTTAGAAGGGATATGTTTACCACGGGGTTTGGGCCGGGATTCGCGAAGAAGTGAAGAAATTTATCATGATAATTAATTATTCGTCGACTTTCAGCGTCAGTTCATTGCGATATCGCGCGTGAAGAATGTGTGCGGGAGCTCGTGGGGGAGGAGAAAAGAAAAAACCATGGAATTATACAGCGCTGATGTGCGCTTTACGTAAAATTACGCGTCCATTTTCCACGGGAGTGGCCCGGGAGGTGAGAGTGTGGTGGTGTGCGAGTGAGTGAATTAATATTTTGATAAATTTAATTCCTCCACCAAAAGCTTCCCTGCGCCAGGGAATTCATTAGCTACGGCAACAAATCGTCTGTGGGACAGAAATAAAAAAAAAAGGAGTAGAATGCTGAGAACCAGTAATTCAAAGGCTTCGACAGTGTGTGTGTGTTGATGGATGCCGTCAGAAAGGCGTCGCGCGTCAGAACATGAGTCGCAGACGGAAAAGCTCGTGGGAGGCGCAATACCGAACTGTTCCCTTTCGATTGCCACGCCAAACACAAACGTGGTACGTGTTCCGGCTGAAGTCATTCCATTAAGTTTTCCCTCCGGTGGGGAAAGTTTTAACAAGGTTTTGCCCGTTTGCAAAAAAAACAAAAAAACAAACGATCCACCGATTTCAAAGGAAAACGTCACGATCATTTTCAGACCAGGGCTCGTCGGGAAGCTATCGGGTGTCAACGGCATGTTCGCACCCGGCATGTTTTGGGGAAAGATAAACGAGAGGCAAAGTTACTCAAGCGACGCATCATTGTTCATGGCTGAATTTCGAACAACCAACGATACCGGAGAGTAATTGAATGTAATTTAAGATCCAAGGCTGTACATCGGTTGATCAAATCAAGGTGCTCAAGATGGAAGCTTTCTGTTGAAAGAATGATTTTATGTATGTTTTCAAGACAATTTCCGTATGGAAGAAGGTCGTAGTGCGATATACTTACAATTTGGACAGAAAACCAAAGCAAAACAAAGCACAACACAAACAAAAGTAATGGCAAATTTCCTTTACATTGGCTTCTCGAATACCGCCAGACGGGTTTTCAAATAGTTGGAAACATGCAAAAACACAAACGCATATTAATATGTTTAATTAAATACCGCAACTCATAAAACGAAAAAATAGGAAATGATAGTACACTCCATCTTACTGTGATTTTACGTACACTTAAAGGGATCGTTTGAAGCTCGCGAACACCCATTTAACGTTTTTGCTCAAACCGATGTGACTGTCTGCACCCATCCTTTGAGTGCGGGCTAGCAAGCCGCAATTTTCTCTCTTCGCAGATGAGCGAAAACGTTAAATGGGTGTTCGCGAGCTTCAAACGATGCCTTTTAGTGTAATATACAGAGCAATTCCTACTAAGTCCCAGATGCACAATCCAGAGGTCACTACGTTGCGCTCTACGTAGAAACAGCAAGACACATTTTGTAGAAATTTTTTAGGCAAGTATAATTTTCAAGCTAGCTAAGATTGATTTGAAATTGGACAGTATCTAATTTTTTTTTATTTTCTACAGAACTGGACATGAAAAAAAGAAGAATGATTGTTATTATGTTTACTAAAATTTTATATTTCACCTCCTAGAGAGCTTTCGCCAATAGAAAATGCAGAGTGCTGCCTCCATAGCCTGATAAATAAGCTAGTCAGATAAACATTGTAGAAAATGAAATATTCAAAACTGTTATCAAGTTGTTCAAATGTTATACTCGCAAACAAAAATACAATGCTTGGGAAAACTCCTACAGATGTTTTCTAGTGCAAGTCTTAAGGCAGCCAGCCATCTTTAACAGCGATTGGTTCCTTTCAATTTCATCTCAACGAACCGTGAGCCACGAGGGCATCAGAAGTGCCACTGATTCCACTCCTCCAGCAGCAGACCAAAACGAAACCTTGCCGATGCTCTCATTTACAGCAATGATGACACTAATGTTGCTTTATGGGAATAGCGCCTTATGAGATGGTTATTGCGTTCGCTAGGTTCGCCCGGCTGGGTGGGTTGGCCATTTTGCGAAATGTGGTTCGGCCGTTGTGGCGTGGCCGGATGGGGTTAAGATACATTGTCAGTGGTATTAAATTTTACCCCCCTCACAAAAAAAGAGGTTCCTTTCCACCGGGAAGGGTTTTTTGGGACTTCCGCGTCGGTTTACGGACTGGTGTTGTTATCTAGTGAGACAAAAATGATCGCAATAAATATTGGTTGGTGTTACGTTTTGCGCTTATCGATCTAGGGACGTCGTGCGGGGTGGTTTGAACAGGATATTTCCAACCGAGCTATTTCAGGCAAGCCAGAAATAAAATACCACCAAAACTAGAAAATGAAAAACAACCGCCCGCGAATGGTACCATACATCATTTACCAGAACAAAAAAGACACGAACGAAAAAAGCTCACCACAATCACCCTAATCGAAACACATTTGCAAGTTAGGATTATGACAAGTTAACGAAGTAAATGTGCTGTTGTGCATGCTAGCGGTCGTGTAACCGTTACAAATAACGTTCATAAATCAGACGATACCTACCGGTAATGGTAGTAAAAGAGGGAAACCATACCACACTGGCCACGGCGATCACAGTGTTGGTGTGTGTGTGTGTGGTTCCGGGGATGCGTGTGGCAAGCTCGATGAAAAATTGTGCCCAAATGTCCTTCGTGTTGGATCAATGGTTCGTTGCGTTGCGATACATTCGCGGTAACATTATAGTTAGCCGCCCGAACGGCGACTGATTTATTCAACACTTGGAATATTTTTACCGACCGAATGCGGGGGCTTCCATTAAGGTGCGAGCCGTACTGGGGATACTTTTTTTGTGTGTAGCATCGATGAGGTATCAAAGGCGAAACATGTACGGAACCTAAACGCAATATTCCGATGACAGTGTTTCTATAATAGCCAAAATGGTCCCAGCGTTCTGACGAGTGGAACAAAAAGTGAATTGCAGTGAATCGCCAAACTGTAACAAGACGGGTTGTTTTGGTTTGGATTTGTGGTTACGGTCCTGGAAACGATGCCACCAATGGTCTTTTTTAAGCTGTATCCCTGATGCGCCGGTTTATGGTGACACACCGCGGGTCGAATGTTTTTACGCATACCTCGATATATTTTATACACTGTGGCATGTTGTCATGGTAAACGATTTTGATAGCTTCGGTTTGCGGTGCTGTACCTCAAATATAATATTCGGCCTTACACTGGGATTTGCAAGCGTTTTGCCTAGTTGAGGTGTCTTTTTCCCATTTCACGTTTCCCCACCATTAGTTACCGTATTTTTTGATGTACCGATCCATTTACATTCTAAAAATGCGATGCGAACATGTTTGTAAAAAGCCATGTTGATCTAAGGGTGGTTATATTCTAGTCAAAGCAAGCGCTCTGAATAGGATAAACAAATTAAATAAAACAAAAACCATACTTTCAACAATGTTATGCTCACCACGGGGTTGCACATGAAAAATTGTTTAAAATCGTTGCTTTTTCGAAGCTAATCTGCACGCACGAGCAGCGGTCTAGTCACGCCTCGCGATCCACAGCAAAGACCTCCACGTCAAAGGCCGCGAACCTGACCGGGTCGGTTGTAAAATCCAGCAGCCAACATCATCATCGTCATCATCAGTGTCCTCATGACAACGTCGAGCCTTGTCGTCGGGCCGGTTTATAACCGTACAACACCGTGAGCATCTGTTGATCTCTTGACAGTAAAAACCCGGTGCGCTACGGTTTTACGATGCACCGTCAGGGGAAACTCTCCATGGATCACAGGAGCCACATCATTAATCTCACACAAACACACCCACACACACACACACACACACACACACACACACACACACACACCGAAGTTACTATACTGTGGCACGCCGCAACAACTCAGCTCTCAACAACGGTACGATGATTTCGGGATTTTCCACCTTCCCGGCGCAGGCAGGGAATTCATCAGGCCAGATTAACCTAAAAGGTGCCTTTGACCCCGGACAAAGGATTTTGACACACTGCGAGCATGGGTTTAAAGGAGCGGAAGGAAGCAGGTCCTCCGGTGGTTTGGATGTCGAGGAACTAGGACTAGTACGTGGGAGTTGGAGGAGAACAAGGAGCAGGAGATGTTGTATATACAAATCGGTTTCACACAATAAACCTGCCTGTCATGGCTGTTGCGCGCTAGCCTGTCCCCCCTCCCTCCCCGGTACGTCAGCCACAGGATAACGTTGTCAAGTACCGTAACCTTAAACTCATTTGCCTTTCCAGTGCCACTCGGAAAAGCCCCGCGTGATTATAATTAATAACTAACAACACTCTCGTGGAGCTCACGTGCGCTGCCTTACTTTATCACTCCGGTTTATCTTGCGGGTTTCTTTGCGCTCTTTTACAGCCGACCACTGACCCGCAAGAAGTAGTGAACACACCGGGCACACCTTGGAGCGACGCCGTACGCCTTAGAGAATAAAATACGACCCATACGGCTAGAGTAAAGGGGGACTATTTACATCGGGGAGGAAGCGGTGCCCTTTAGGGGTCTCCTTTAGGTTTTCTTCCGCAGGATACTCTTCGGGGTGAAGGGTTGCCGTGGCGGGGGTGCCCCGGACGTCGCGTCCGAGCTGGTGCTGCTACGTCGCGGCAGGAGGCTGGTGTTTTGCGATATGCTACTAATGGTGGTTGCACCACCACCACCACCACCACCGCCGGATGAACTACCGTCGTTGAGGGTGCTGCTGGTGGTGTTTAGGACCGAGGGGCACAGGGAGGCGGTGGAGCCGGAGCATCCGTTCAGCTCGACCAGCGCCACGGTATCCGAGGGCGGCCCCAGTGCGGGAAGCAATCCATCCGCACTGATTCGGGCCACCGAGTCCGTTCGTTAATCGAATCGCTCGATGCTGGCGGGGGCCAGCTTGCCCGGGGGTGGCGGGGGCGCCGGAATGCACATCTCGTCGATCGTGCAGACGCGCTCGTTGTACGGGAACTTGAAGTTGATCTCGCTGCCCGTCGTTATGGTTGGCGTTTCGGTGTTCTTCTCGAGGATCGCGTCTACGAGAGGGAGGGATAACGTGGAAGGACAGATGGAGGATGAGATATTTTGCGTATAAAAACTAGTATCTGATGTCCCGTGGGTTGAATTATGTCCTAATTTGGTTCTTGATGAAAATTTCCTTATGCAACGTAAATGATGCAATGTGTGTTGCCTACTTTCTGGCGCAATCTCGAAATTGAACGTGGAACAGTATGTCACACCTAAAGTTGGACATCCACGAATTAAACGATTTTTCCTATTGATTAATTTTGACTGAGTGATTCATAATAGCAGTATATAAATCGTAAGATGCTGCTCATCTTCATTGCCAGAATACTTTAAATAATAAGAATTAGTGGCTTTTGGTATTGTATCACATTGCTTTTCTCTAAAATTATGTTGCGAGAAAAAAAAATGAGTAGAGCAACGTGAAGTAGATCGGAATGCAGTTATGATGAAATTGAGAACCAATTCTCGAAACATGCGAGACACAAATATAGTTATTGAAATGCTCCTACGTTTATGACATGAAACATGAGTTTAAGCTTACCTCGTTTATCCTCGTGTGTATAATATCTCGCTCGATGCCTCGAAAAACACAAAGCGGTGGAAACGACAATGATGGCGAGCAGGATGAAAAGAATTAACCCACAAAATGCCAATATGCTAACACTGCCGGCTGTAAGGATAAGAAAAATGGACAGGTTAAAAGTTGTTTTAGAAGTATTGTTACAAATAAAGAAAAAACGAACTGGAGTATTATTATCTCAGCTGGGATACTTGTTACGGAAGACTTACCTTGCTCGAGGAAATTGTGCGACGTACTGGCCGCATCGTGGTCCTCGTCCACTATCACCTCCATGCAGTCCTCGACACCGTCTTGGTCGAGCCCATCGATGCGTACCTCGCGCAATCGCTCGGGTAGAAAGCATCGGGGAACCTCCTGCCAGGGGAGCCCTTCCGCGAGCTGAGTAGTGGTTCGAAGGTGGAAAATGTAATCGATTGGTTCGTTAGAAATACGCTATTGATCATGGGGGTGGAAAAGTGAAAAGGTCGAACGGAAAAACAACCTACCTTTTTCGCCTGCATGATGAGCGGTCCCATATGGCACCAGTCGCAGATGAGAGGATTATTTTCCAGCTTGACATCAGCAATTCGTGAAAGCTGCGTCGCGTACCGCTCCGGGATGCCGTTCAATTGATTCCGTGACAGATCCAAGAACTGCCATAAGAAAGAAACATAAACGGTTTGATGATTTAGAAAAAAAAAAGCGCGCACAAGAAAAATTACTGACTATTCGTAGCGTTTGGTAAGTACTAGAAAAATAAAGTAACATTCTTCGAGTTGGAATTCAACTTGAACTGGAATTCAACTCATGCTCCACTCTGTGCGATCGAATTGCTTTGATGTAATTGAAGAAAATGAAAAGAAGGACATCAACTGTCCACTTGAATTGAATGTAGAAACGTGGGACGTTTGACAGTAGTGAGAGAAAAGTCAAACGATTGAAAGGGTAAGGACATTTCAAACACGCAAGCCAACGTGTCGTTGAGCTTTGAAGATGAAAGAATCGATTTGCTTGCAAGTGCGAACAACTTGTGTAGGAAGACAGCTGGAATGCATCGATTGATTTTTCAAAAGAAATTATTATGCACAGCATTTTGCTAGCGAACTTCGACAATGCGTGATACACATATTTCTTGACTTTGATCTTCAGCTTCCCACAAAAGGATGAGGGATAATATATAGGGGCGGGGGTAGGGTAGTGGGTGGGTGAGTGTTACAGAGCACATGCTGCAAACATAATGCACTCGGCATAAAGCAAGCAACTGTAGGATGCCAGTAGAATATTGCAACGTTTGGCGCATGATTTTCTTTTTTCATTTTCGAAAAAAGCACAGGTGGAAGCGCCATCCCCACCAGATGGCATAAATCAAATATTCCATTTCAAAGCGTGAGCGTATTTTGTTTTTCCAACCGATCTCGACAGGTTCTTTATGTACCGGTATGCTCTGGGTATTAGCAGTTCGTCCGTTTGTTGCCGTAATGGTGTACGTACGATGCAGTTTTTCATTTTCCACTTTAAGGCAAACAACAAACATACCACCTGATTGGTACGGTGTGCTATTCGCAGAGGTTTTCGGTTCCATTTCGTGGAGGCTCGGCACGCCAAAAGGAGTGGCGAACACAAATCCAATACCGTAACAGTAAATCACATCCACAACACAATAGGTAAGGTGATTGAGAGAGAGAGAGTGAGGGAATGAAATGAACAGGACGATGAAAGTAAGAAAAAACCCATGTTTGATTTGGATTTCTGCGGTAGTGAAATGCAATCCGACAAGAAACGTGAACGGAAGCTTTTTGCTTCCGATCCAACATCCGATCCATAGTGAGCAGCGTGAAAGGATTTCCCGGGATACAAATGATGTACCGAGAAAGATTTCCATTGGCTCTTCACTGCCGGTCCATTTACACGAAGTGCTTTTTTCTTAACAGGAAGTAATATCTATTGGTGCATACTGCAGTTCCGTTTCGGGGAACACGTACATCCCGGGTAAAGAACCCGGGTGAGGAGAAACGAAGCCGGAACCCATCCTCTAACGAGCGCGGTGGTATTGATTATGATGATAGGGAACATGTGGATTAGGAATGGTTGGGAAAGTATGAATGGAGCATTTTCCATCACGTCCTGCATTCGATTCGATCTTGAGTCTTTTATGGTTCGAAAAAATAGGGAATCTTTATTCAAGAAGATGCGATGAGAGAACCCATCAAGAAGAAAGCAGGGATAATTTTGAAAGTGTAAATTGCCTTTTTAAATGATTTGTAGTCGGTTAGGATAACAAAACACTCATAGAAAAAACGTTAAAATCAGTTTATACTCGGTAGGGTTTTTCGTCAGCTAAACAAACCAGTAGCTCGATTATACTCATTGAAAAGAGATGCTGCTAATATTACATGTAGGAATATTTTATCCAATATCCCATCGTTCAAAACAACAAACAAATGAAATTCGAACTTATTTTAGTTAGTTAGAAAATTTTTCATTGTTAGTACCTTGCTTGCAGGATTAGTCTAAATTATACCCATACGTACCTCCAAGTGGGCCAACGGTTCGATGATTTGTAGTGTGATGTTATCGATGTGGTTGCCGGACAGGTTGAGTGCTCCCAGCCGGCGGAATGGCATGAACAGACTCAGCGGAAGCGTTCCCATATCGGCCACCATCAGCGCGGAAATGTTCTTTATGACCTGACATAGGAAAGGGAACGAGGAAATTGATGAAAAATTGTAGAGCACTGGACAATGATTTAGGAGAGTGGTTTTGGCGTGGGAAAATACTGGGCTAAAAGCATTTGTCCAAAATGAATTGTTGTTATATTCGTTTTCGATTTTAGATTTTAACAGTTTTACTTCGTTGTGTAGCCAAGTGTCGCAGTTGAATCAAGTTCAAAGTAGGACACGATTTCATCCTGTAATTTGCATTGATTTATTATTTATGTGCCCTACGAAATCAAACTCACCTGTATCGTGTCGTCCATTTCGCTCAGATCCAGCTGCACGTTTCCGCTGATGTTGAGCGTTTGAAGGTTCCGAAGCGGTCGCAAACAGGCCGGCTCGATGTGGGACAGCTTGTTGTACGCGACGTCGAGATACGTCAGGTTGGTCAGGCTCTCGAACGCACGGTCCGCAATTTTCGCCAGCCGGTTCCGGGAGATGTCTGCCCGGTGTGAATAGCAAAAGGAAAAGACACAACATTATCTCATTGCCAATGCGTAATTGCGTGCGGCTGGTTGATGTCAAAGCGATCCATAGTGAAGGTGGACCCTGAGACCGCTGGCAGCCGGCACCCTTGTGCTTGCCGTGGAGTTTCCGTTCGAAACGGGAAATTTCGATGTAAGATTCTACGGATTGGAGTTTCGCAAAACTCCCTCACCGTTTGCCCCGGTGGGAGGGCCCAACTTACCGAGATAGTTCAACCCTTTCTGGTTTTTGAATAATTCATCGACGATCACCGAAAGTTGGTTGCCATCGAGCCGTAGCGTGCGCAGATGGTGCAGATCCTTAAACTCGTCACGATCCAAGAATTTGAACTGGATGGCCCCCGGGGGAAAGCGTGAGAAGGAGTGAAAGCATGATAATAATTATTTTGGGGCGCGTTATTCGAAGGGACAGTTGGATGAGCTGGGAATTTATTCCATTCGGCGGAATGTCTTATTAACATTCGAAGATTTTCATCGTGATGGATTTTCTTCACTCAAAATGTATTCGTTAAAGTCTACACAAATATAATAGATTTGAAAGAAATACGGGAAATGAAAAAGTTGCTCCAAAGTCTTAGAGAGCGTTTCGTTCTCAACTAAATTATTTTACTGGAGTATCACGCATTAGTTTTACGACGCTGTACTAACCTGGTTCCTTCCGAGATCGAGCTCTGTCAGGTGAGAGAGTATGTTGTAGATTTGAGGATTCACGTTCGACAAGCGACAACCGCGCACCTTGAGCGTTTTTAAGTCCTAAGTGTAAGGTTTGATGTAACAAAAAAGACCGTCAGTTTATTACTCATATAATAACACGATGATTGACATATTACCTGCACATCTTTGAATACTTCCGGCGGTAGGTCCTCGATGGAGTTAAAGCTAAGGTCAAGATATTTCAACTTGGCCAGATGATGGAACAGCCGCGTGTTGAGCTCGTTGATGGAGTTGTCTATCATGTGAAGTGTTTTCAGTTCCTGGGGGAAAATGGAAATACACAAAGTCATTTCAAACCACCCTCTGCTTTTTTAGCTCGACTTACCTTTAGGTGGGCGAATGTACCACTCGCTATATTGTCGAGCCGATTGCGGGACAGATCCAGCTCCAGGAGATTGTCCTGTCCGCGGAAGTTTTCCGTCGTCAGCTGGGTGATGTTGTTGCGCGACAGATCCATCGTCTTCAGGCGCACCAGACCCCAGAACGACCGATCGCCGACCGAGGGCACGTTCGCATCGGTGATCCGTAGGATCTCGAGCTTTTTGAAAAACTGGAACGCCGGGCCGACGTTGAGCGGATGGCGGGTGTTGACAATCACTAGGACCTCCACGTCCTGCTCGAACTTTTCGAGCGGTGGTGCGATCCACTCGACTAGGGGGAAGGGATTGACATAAAACGAAAAGAAGCTTAGATGAGCTGAAGCACGATTAAATTAATTTAACATCAAAGTTTACTATTATCGAATCAGATGAATTGAAACAAAGCATGAAAGATGGCGGGTGTTCGTATCAAGGGACAATGAACTAAATGAAACCTTTCCTAAGAGACTACCAATCGAATATACTGATCAGATGCATTCAAACACTGAAAAGCTGTTGAAATAATCAATTAAGAAAATAGGCTTATTCAAAAAGTTATCAGCCGATAATGAAAACTCCAGTCGATTGAAAGACCCCTAAGCCTATTGTTCCATTCCGGTTCCGGATCGGTTGATTCGAGCACTGTTTCGTTATTATGCAAATCAACACTTGACAGCCATATATGACCCGGGGGTTACTTGACCTATTCATTAGGGTGGTCTGATTGCAATCCTCTGCCTCACTTTCATAGCAACATCAAACGGCTATGGCTTTATGGAAGCTATTCTTGGTACTAGCAAGTGTTTATTCGATTCATTTACCTCGGTTGCAGACGGTCCGGTATCGTCCCTTTGTGTCGAGGTCACACTGACATTCCTGGGGGCACTTTCTTGCTCGAACTTGGATGACTCCGGCCAGCAGCACCAGCAAAGCTAGCCGAACCACCCGGGTGGATATGGTGAAATTCATTGTGACTGTGGATTAAATAGAAGGAAAACGAAGAAAAAACAAACAAAATGTTAGAAATGGGAGATTTGCTTATTCTGCAAAAGTCATTTGAATGACAAATTAAATGCACACATTGCTCACGGTAATGATCGTGCACGACGAACGGTGAACAATTTTCTTTCTGTCTTGGTGATAATTTGAATATTCAGACCATTCCATAGATATGATCTTGATGGTCGATTATGTTAACTATTCTTCGAGTCAGTGTGGAAGCATCTCTAATTTCTTATCTGCTATCCTCGGATAATAAATTCTAAAGAAACCATATCAGTTCATTCTTTTGAGAATGAATGAATTCTCAATTCTTTTTCCTCCAGATTTAAGCACATTGAGTTCAAGAACTTTCGTTTGAATCAGATGTCACTGACGTTGAGCTTTCAATTAAAAGGTATTATTGTTTCCAGTAAATGTACCGAGGGGCATTGATTGATTTTCTAGTTCTTTGAGGGTTCTTGGACGAGAGACGATCCACATTAAATCAGGAAAATTGACGCTATGGTTTGCATCTGTTTTTTAATGGGTTTTTCCCGGAATCAATCTACATATTCTTGGGGCTTTATCATTCCTTCTTGGATGGATTAATCAATTGCTGAGGCGTTTCTCGTTCTTTTCATATTGCAAAACACAATAAACACTTAATAAGAACACATAATAAAAACAAATTTAACAAAAACACTTATCGTTTCAAATAAAAACAAAAATGATAAAGTACAACGATATTGACGAGAAATACTTTGAATAAGTACTCGATACAGTGTCCTACCAGCAGGAACCTAAATACATCATCACACGATGTGAACAAGAATCGATCGATGGCTATGAATGTCCTACTGTATTGCCTTCGAAACTCGAAACATAACATTCTAACATCGGTGTGAAGGGGCGCAACAAGAAAAGTGAACTTGTCGGGCCTGTCGATGGAGGCGCCCAGTGTTGCACGACGTTGCCTTACTAACCACCGACAACTGTCAACCAGTATTAGCGTCCAGTGGAGCCGGAGCATACAATCGATCGGTTTCGCCAATTCGGGAAAGGGAAACAAATAAAAAGAAATGAAATAAAATGAATTGGATCTGTCAAGCGGTATCGGGGAAAGGTTTCCCTCCTTTCCCGTTTTCCGTGTGACGGCGAGAGAATGAAAAATTGTGACAAATCAGATCGAAAACGGATCGAGGGGAAAAAAGGGAAGAAAATAAATCGAAAATGGCTACAGATTAAGATCTTTCTGTCGTTGAGGAACGGTTTTCGGAAAAAGGGCTCGGTCTCTGCGCTAGCAACAGAAGGTACTGGAGATGAAAGGGAACAGCTGGGGGGAGGGGAGGGTCCTTACGGTCTTAAGCGAGTGGTTTGCAAACCGTAGACATATTTTCTTGACCTTCCGAAATCGTACCAATCTTGCGGTACCGACTTTCCGACCGGCAATCGGCATCAGAATCACCGAAGTACAAATTATACACGCTTTGTTGATTTTTCTCCCCTCACCAGGTTACTGCTTTCCTTTGGGTTGCTCTGGCGGGTTAGTTAGTATGGGTTAGTTTTTAAAGAAATTTTCCTCCAGGCTACGCTTACACTTTTTTCTTCGTTACCCTGTTTAGTTCGTTAGCATGTTTGCTATCGCCGTACTTTCAACAAGTTACACCCACCCAGCAAGGGCATTGGTATGGGAATCCCATCTTACCGTTTTCTTTTACCCTCCTGTTTCCCGTTCGGTTAATATTTTCCAACCGGTCGGCAATTTTACGTAGAAAACTTTCTTTCTCATGTTTCTTTGATTTGTCGGCTGTAAAATAAAGCAAAACAAAAAAAAACAGGGGGGGAGAAAATAACAACAACAGACCGTAACCGTCCAATCAGATTTAACCGTTAAACCGATTTACCTTCGTCGAGCCAACTCGGGTCCTTTTAACACAGGCGTTTCGGCACATAAATTAGCCTGTTGGAGCGGGTTTTGATTTATGTCGGCTTATTTGGCCAAGGTTGGCTGTGCGTGAACTGTCCGATTTTTCGGTTTCATGTCCACAGAGCCTACTGGGTGGGACCAAACCTCGATACGCTGCTAGTGGGTTACTTTGTTTACAAGATTTACAGCTCCCTTCCAACAGGCGGTTGTTTTAAAACGACGAATGGGTGGAAAGTTTTACGTTTCATTGAACGAGAAATTGGATCTTAATCTGCCTTTCATAATTCAAAACAGATTTCCCATGGCTGCGTACACTATAATTTTTCGTAGGGAAATATTTTCACGCGCCATTTTTCAAGCTCTAATAATACGTAATGTATCAGTGGGTTGATTGATTGGTTCACAGCCCATTGAGTGATGTTTCCATCTGTGACATCAAATGAAGCGCGAGAAAAAGGCTTTATTTAATAGGCAATTTAAGTTAACAATGTGTGGGTTGATTGGGTGAAAAGATTGTGAGTTTGGGATACCAAGAATCATTCCTACGAAAAGATTCCATGTCCTGATGAAAAAAGAGTGGAAATAAAAGGTAAAGCATCCTCTATTTAGATACAGCAGGTTCTGGAAAATAGTATTATTCAAAAGCAGCACAACTCCTCCACGGATTTTGAGGTCACTTACTTCAGCACAGCCAAGATAAAACATAAAGAGTACCAAGGTATAATCTCGATTTAAATTCTAGCTTAAACCATTACTCTAGGTTCTGACCAAAAAAATGACAGCAAAACTGATTATTGCGCTTAAACTTGAAGTTTTTTACGCTACATGTAAACCTAGGATTAAGCTTAAAAATAAAAATAAAATCTCTCATCACCAACGTCACATTTTAGGAAACACTTTGAAGTTCTTTTGCTCTTCTGCTTGCTCTTCTGTGCCCATCCAAAGGTTTGTCAATTGAATTTTTTTTGCCGACTGTCAAACTCGGCTGTATTCTGCTGCCTTTTACTACAAAGATTTGTAACTAATTCCTAATTCGATTTGCTTGCACTTGAAATCAGTGCAATTTACCAAGTATACCTTGGTTACCCAGATAACAGTTGCTTTGGATGAGCAAATCTTTCTGAGAATCCATTTGGATCGATTGGAATTGGCTTGTTATGTTTTCCCTTACGAATGCAATTGGTTTTTTCAAAGGGAAAGAATGAGTAAGAATATGTTCCACCCCGTGGCAAATGCTACAAAGCAGTTTTCATCTTACGGAAAGCCTCTAAATCATGCAACATGCAACTAGTGCGTGTACGAAAAATTCAACCCGAGGCACAACGGAAACATTTTGCATGACTTTACCAAAAACATTGTTCAGAGAAACCGCTGTCGAACGTTACGAACATGAGCCGTCTCCTAATGCCGTAATCCAACGCAGCATTGTGCATTGCGTCTCAGAAGACTGTGTAATATGGTTGATTGTTTTTTACGCTTCATCCAAGCTCCAAGCATTCCATTACGGGCGGGATTGCATCACATAAGGGCTCGGAGAAGGAACTTAAATAGGAGGATCACCGTGGGGAGTACGGTTCTCGGGTGCTTTTCGGTACGAGATTCGAATCGAGAACTAAGTCCCTAGGGGGGTGTGAGCTCTGCCCTGAATTGGCAAGAATTATCTGATGCGAAGCCGTCAGAGGAAATGTTCAACCAGCGGAGGAAGAACGGAACCCAACTAAGCAGCGCTTGGTGCGTTCGTTTCGGAGAGATTATGAATACGGTTGTAGTACGTGGTAGTGTAGCGTGCAAAGCAAAGAAACTGTGCAATCGACTAGCATCAGAGCAGAATGAACTGCAAACTGTTGGTCCGATGGTAGCATTAACGATTTTTATCACCAGAAATGGCTTTGATGGTATATTCCAGCCGAGCGTTTTCCCATGTGTCAGCTGTTGCTTATTTGATGTTTGCGACTCCATACTCTCTTCGACTTAATTTTTTGTCCGATTTGTTGAAATATCTTTGCTGTTGCAAATAATCTTTTTAATTTTTTTTTAAGTATCAACCGAAATAAAACAGTAGAAATCATTCCTGTATGAAAAAGCACTTATGTTGATGAAAAGCAAATTTATTTTAATTTAAATCCGTATCATTTCCATCCGCCACTTGACGAATAGTCACACGTAGGTACCATAAAATAAAAATTAAAATACCTGCGCTCTCTACCGGTCGTTAATGTTGGTTCGGTGATATTGTAACGTCAAGCACTCTGGTACAATTATAAACGATTTTTACACACTGTACATGTTCACTATGCCGTTTGCACAACACACTTCTAACCCACTCAAATTACACGATCATTCAGTTAAATGTAGTTCTTTTCACAGTAGTGTATCGCACTTGTGATCATAGGGAACATCACCGCATATCGTTACCAATGGGTGCATCCGATTGCGTTATGTCACTCGAACATGAAAAATAATTATGCAGGCGCTTCGAACGTGGTTTCATTTGTGGTTAAACTTCTCCGTTGCGAGTGTAGGTGATTGGTTATTTAATCATGGCTCCTTCAACTCTGGAGTACTCTGTAATGAACGAGCAAAATGAGTGGAAAACTTTGTTAAATACTGTATCGGTAGTACCAGGAAATGGTTGGCGTATTTCGTAACTCTATTTATAGTTTATTTCAGGTCTGGGAACAAAAATATCCCCCACGGATGATGTATCGAATAAATTGGGCATTGATAATCACGACTTGAAGAGGATGGGTAAAAATCTTTACTTTACGCAGTCTATATTCAAGAAAATGTAACGAAGTTTCCTTACGAATTTTCACTCAATGTAGTTATAATTTATCAACAGTAAGACTCTTCAGTCCCTCTAGGTATCGGGGCTTGCAACAAAGTACCACGTTTTTCATCTTAAAAATGGGCTGCCTCCGTTTAATAGGCTCTCCGTTGCAAGGCGCCTGAGAAAGGCACTCAAGAGCACCCGTCTACCAAGCATTCCAAACATTTTCCACCGTGCAGCGGCGTCGCAGTCAGCAAGTGGATTGAGCTAATGATTTACTTCATCTCTTTGGGGCGGTTATAAAGTCGAAATGTGTTAGGAAACCCAAAGAAAAGAGAACTGCAAATGTCGAGGGGGGTAGTTTAAGCACCGTTGAGCGTAATATTTTTACGATTGGTAAAGAACCGTAAAGAAACTGTAACTGTACGGGCAAACTGCTACAATGTTCCTGCTAAGCGGTGCATTGTAATAATGTAGCGGAATTATTTGCTGCTGCTGCTGCTACAGAGTCGATGATCAAGGAAATGAAGGAGAGGGATTTGTTTAAGTTTTTAATTTGTATTGCCTCTTCATTTTTTATATTTTAAAATATTAGCCTTTTAAATTTGTCGATTATTTTCATTTACAAATTCAGGTGCTTAAAAGTTGAAAACACAATTTTTTACCCTATAAAATATGTTAGAGTAAAGCCACGTTTATGGCAATACTTTATGTGATACTTCAAAGAAATCATCACAAATTTCTATCCAGAGGGAAGACCTATGAATATTCATCATGATTATACTTTTTCTCCCAGGTCAGCAAATGCGTGTTGGCTTGCATTTAACTAATTGCTACTCATCTCCTACTTTCGTCATCGACGCGCTTTTAGTTTCCGTCCGGAAGCAAGCCGAAAGGCAATAAAATTCCCTTCTCCAAACTCGAGCTTGTCTGCTAAAAATGGCCACTTTACGTGCTAACGCCAATACTTTGTGTCAGCATCAGAACCCCGAGCCCGAGTCAAGTGTAGTTGTTGCCCTTTGGTCCCCTTTCGACCAGTGGCCAACCGATGGTGGATTTTCCTTCCCCTCGGAAGGGGTTTTTCCTGGCGAATTTTGGAGCGCTGCAGAATGTGCAAAGCGTAGCGAAATGTTTCCATCCCAACCTACTGGCCAACCCTAGAAAGCTAAGACTCATCGACACCGACCCCCTTATTTCTCTACCCTCACACATCCATCCAACGCGATCGTCACAAGCGTTCGAACAATTCGTAGAATCTTTTTGAAATTTATAGACATTTTATGATAATGTGAAGCGCAATAAAGTGATATTTATGTTTTGCAAACCGATTCCAACAACGGTTTACAGCCTACCAGACCAGTGTTTTGCAAACCGTGCAATGCAGCAGCGCGATGCTGAGAAAGAGCGATGGTTGGAGATTTGTTTAGCAAAGCCACGAGGTTAAGCAGGGCAGAATGTGGTTTCGAGTGGTTTTGTCTTTTCGCGAGGGGTGCATTACATTTTGCGTTACACCATAATTTTATGCCACTCGCTAGGAAACATCATCTCGATGGTTTGCTTTGGATGATGGTTTCCGGTTGCCAGGATTCAGGATTTAGTGATTTTGGACACCCTCCCCCCCTCCCCCCCCCCATCCCCGCCCGGTTTCCACAGGGTAAGCCATCGCAGCGGGACCAATTGGTTTATGAATCGGCAGCTGGTCAAACCATTAGTGAAAGTGGAAACAATCATTCAATGTTGTTTGATCGTCACAGTTTTAACTACTTGAGTGTAGCTTTTTGTTAACACTCCCAACGTGATTTATTAACTCGAGGAAAAATTGGAAAAATTGGAAGCCTCAACACAATTTATTACTTCAGAAGGTATCGATTTGTGAAACCTCTTACAATGGGTATAATTTTTGCCAATGTTTTAGTTGACGTTCTGGATTATGCTTCATGTACCAATAACGCGAGCAATTTAACAACCTCCCGTTCTGTGCGGCGACCTTTCTATGCCATTATCCACTTCCAAACTAGCGACTTTGCATAACTTCATCCAGGCAATGTATTGCGCGGCAAATAAATCTCTCCCAAAGCTCCCAATAAATCATAGCCACGAACAAAGGATTGATTCACTAGCCTGGCCTCCCTTCCGGTGGACCACAGCGAGCCACTCCCGAGAAATCGCAAAATCGGTAGAAACCACCGGCTATCCGATTATCATTCAGCCTGCGCTGCACAAATTAGCTGGCGAACTCGGATGTTCGGTGTTGTTGTACTTTCCGCGTGTGGGAATTTATGGAGTGCGAAAACGAAAACCGTTCCAGCTTCGCGGTGGCGAGGTGTTTTGGGAGATGAATTAGCCACCAACGATGGACGTGTCCGGAATATGGATTGATGGCGATGATAGGGCGACGGCCTGCCTGCCCGAGTCAAGCCGAAACCGTAACGCCACGGTTCGTCGGGCTCATAAATCAGCATAACAATCAATTATCGATGGGTGGTCAATTAGGAAGTATGAAAAGCATCAGTTATGACCGTTTAGAAACGTTGAGGGGGACGGAAGTGGAAAAGTATCGGACTCGCGTGCCAATATGCAACTGATTGGAAAATCTGTATCGAAAAATACTGAAAAAAGCCTTCTAGGATTTAGATAAAACATTTTTTTAATCAAGTTTAATACAATCCATAAAACTTTCTTAAAAGAAATATGTCTTTGAACACCTCTTAACTTGCAACTTTATAGCCATCTTTCCATCTACTTTGTAAACCATTATCAGTTTAGTCAGACAGTTGGATTAAGTCCTGAAAGTAAATGTAACTCTCCAGAAAATTCGTAGCTTTAAACTTGTGAATTGAAGGCTAGCATACACAAGCTAGCGGTCCTCATTCGAGAATTTCACATTCGAAAAAATAATAATAACACACATACACGCAGTGGGTTGTGGATTTGTAGCGCAAATTGCCACAATCCAACCAAGGGTGCTTGGTGAAACCATTTAATTATCCTTTTTCCCGCTGCTATTTGAAAGAGATTTTCCACCAACGCTTCCAGCGAATGTGAAAAGGAAAAACCGTGGTGGGGGGAGGGGGGAGGGATTTGTGTGAAGGGTGGCTGTGAATGTAACCGAAACCCGTATGTCGCGGGTAATTAGGATAAATGTTCGTTTCGAGCAAGCAGCTAAAAACCCCACCAAAGGGAAACGTGTATATATTTGTGAGCGGCAAGCTTTCGCTAGGGAAGGGGGAACGGGTTGGTTTCTGTTCCACGGGGGGAGGGACGGGTTGAGCTTGTTTGCGTTTTGATTGTGGATACAGAGTGGTAAAACAAGAGTGACATGCTTTGCCTAATAGCATACAGCTACTAAATGGGTTGACTTTTTTGCCTCTCGATCCATCAAGCTTACCTAGCGCGGAAAACCTACAACTCACACACATACATTTTGTGCATTTAATTTTTGGTGAATCCCCACACCCCCACCCGCTTCCCATTCGGAGTTTAGATTTTGTGGCCAAACCAGGCCGCACATAATTCGTCAATTAGTTGCGGACGGCCGCGGACTATGCAAACGCGTTCATAATTTATGTGCAAAGTGAGGCCAGACGGCGTGTTTCATTCATTCGTGCAAAGAACGATCGATGCGAAAAGCGTTGAATCAATTAATGTCGATCAAACAATTAGCATTTTAAGGTTTTTATGGACTCTGTTGGTTCATAGTTTTCGTGGGACGTTTGTTTCTGTGTGCCAAAAAAGGTACATCACGCTTTGAGTCAGGATGCATAGGGCAGATGTTTTGTAGTTCGGATGAATTTAGATGATTACGGATGAATGTTGAACCGACACATCGTTGGAATGGAGCTAACATGGGTTGATGATATGGATGAGACATATTCAATGTAAATTAATTCACAACAAACATAACGTGCATTGTGTGCATTGAATAAAGAGGTTTTCAATGAAGAACATATTGAAACTCTTTTTTTATTGGTTAGCTTTCTTTTGTACATTTTAACATGTTAAACAATACATGTTTGTTTCCACTGTGACAAACATTAAAATAAGTGTGGAAAAATAATATTGCATAGAATATTCTCATTACATTTGAAATACCGTCTCGTTTTGATTTTTTGATCCACCGAAACCATCCTTTACAGGTTATAATAGTGTAAAATTATCACGAAACGCCAACATGTCAAACATTAATTACTAATGTTAATCCAAGGAACCACTGACTTTGTTCGCAAACGCATAGGCTCGTACTTCTTTCCGACAATTTCCAACTATAATTACTTTTTTTTTAGTTTATACAATTCACAAACAATCAATCACTCCGTGCGATTGTTTGAGGTAATTTTCGTTAGAGTGATTTTATCTCGACGACCTTGAACCATTTTGACAGATGGAACCGTTTCAGTGAAGCGTTACTTACAATGCTTATGGCTGTCACATTTATCTTTGTGCGGTTCACGCAACGATCACTACAGGAGTCGCTTATTCACTTCGAAAGACGAATGTCTACATTACAATCGCACCGATTCGCTCAAGTGGAAGAGAATTAATCCTCTTACCTTACACTCCTACACATAGGGCCCGTTGTATTTTCGATAAAAGCTCATTACCGACCAAGATCGATCGGTGCCGGGCGAAATGTTCATCGTCGGTGCCGAGCAAAGCCGCGACCGAAATCTCGCCCGAACGGTCACGAACAATAGTTAGATCATCTGTCAGCATAATCACTAATTAAACGATGGCAGCATTTGAAGCAGCGCAAGGCAGTAACGGTCTCGTCGAACGTGCCGGGCGGGCTTTATGCTTTCCCGTAGCACTAAGATAGTGAGCAACAGCGGCCAAGATCTTCCCGCGCGCCCGGTGCGGGTGGACTATCATGTAATCATTTTATGCTACGCTGTACGTCTTTATGATGCTCCAGCGTGTTTGCTGAACGTTCGTTGGAGCTGGTATATTTGTCCGCCACTAGATTGTGGAAATATCTGATCAAGTCATGTGTGGGATTGTGCTTTTATCGGCACAACATCTGTCGCGCGGGGAAAAGAGCGCGTTCCGCCTTAAGGAACCATTAGATTTGGACGAAAGTCTTGAGCAGGTTGTACGGAGGAAGTAAAGACAAAACAAGGAAACATCCTAGAAACAGCAGCACGTTCTACGGAAAAGAAAATAAACTCGGTCGTTTCGTTTTGCGATGGGGAAAAATTAAATGTGTTGGACGCACGTAACCGAGAAATGGTCCACGGAGAACCTATTGGCACTGTTAGCCGTTTAGCCGTTCGGTGTATCATCTTACCTAGCATTGGGAAATAGATTTTAAATGAAATACTCATACCATAGTGGTAGGGAAGAGCAATAGTTGAATCAGTTAAAAAATAGGTTTCAGAAATCGTTTTCCGGGAAATTCTTCCACTACCACCATTGGGCAAATGGCTACCCAGAACCAGCGCTCTCGCTTGGCAGAAGCGCATCAGTTGAACCGCGGAATGAAAATGTAATTTCACCTAATGGAGACGGGATTAGTATTCCATAATGTAAATTGACCCGGTAGCCCATTTTCGAGGACCCTGGGGTCATGACGCGGAACGTCGAAGCTTGAAGACTGTGGGCAGGATAGACGCAATGAAGTCAGCTCACCTATTGGGGGTTTCAGCATTATCATCATCATCACCATCATCATACGGCGTCCGTCGGGTTTGTGGCGATTACGAGGAATTAAAATTTCATAACCATTGCATCCATTTTTGTCTCGCGAGGCCGTTCCTTCTAATGGCTCGACAAAAAGTTATCAGGCTTTTTAAAACACTTTGGCAACACTAGTGCGCTCACTATTGTAGAAAATAGGAACAAAAATATCGATACACAATAAACGGAAAAGTTTCAAATAGTTTCGGTTGCATGATGTGTGCGTGTTGTGTTGTAAAGTGTTCCAATTCCAGGATTCAATTTAATCCAACCATGGACTGTAAGAGGATTATATCCTGGAATATCCGATACAAAAATATAAAAATCTTTGACAGGCTATCGTTCTGTTGATTAGTATTAGATATATTGATTGATCTGGGAATATTGACCATTCTAACGAAATGTACGAAACTAGCGTGAAACATTCAACATGGCAAAAACTCATAATAGAACTGAGCTGTGATAACTTGTGACCATCCATACCACAAAAATGTGTTATAAAGGTGCGATTGAAAAAAAACAATCAAAAATGCCTATGATAAATGCACCGGAACAATTCTTGGAATGAGTGAGAAATTGTTCTGTGTTCATGCACTCAATTACTTTTGCTATCCAATGGTTTTACAATCTTCTACAGTGACTCAATAAACCATTCCCAGCGGAAAGGGTCCACCATTACAGATGGCAACTAATTTGCATACTTTCTCCCTTGCCGTTGAAATATTAATGATTTTATAATGCATGCGGCTGTCGGGTTCCATTAAGTAGGATCCTCGACGGTATTAACGGCGCCTTTCAGCAGCGCCCAACTGGTTGATTATGGTTTTTCCAATTGTCGAATATCTTCGCTCTCCCTGCGGCACACTCCTCGGTTACAGTCCCTGCCCTTCGAATCGGTCGAATTTCGACTCCAGCCATACTCGCAGACACTCGATGTCCCTGGCTGCTGTTGCGCTGCCCGGTATCGTAATATTTATTGCAATCACTTAAACCGATTAATGTTTCGCCGACTTGTCTTGTGCCGGGCCCGTTCCGAGCGCGCATCCCTTCCCGCCTCGGTGAGCCTCCTCTAGTTTGTGCCGGTCCGCACCAATTTCACTTGTAGCTCCTCGAGCTTCGATGGTTTTGGAATGTAAATCATGTTTCCGGAACGATATCAATTATACGCGAAAAGCACTTTCGAGAAATGTAATCCTTTGTCGACCGAGGGCGGTATTTAAACTTCGCCTTATCGCTTTTCAGCTGATGATACCTTTGAGGCCGTTTTGCTGCTACTATTAACAGTTGGACTGAACTTGAATTACATTCATCGTCTTATGAGAAGCTTCCGAACACGTTTATTCATTACAGAGTTGTTGAATATAACGTATCCTGATTTGTGTTTCATATATTTTCACTGACACAAGCTACAGCTTATAGGTGCGCGGAAAACGAAAGTCGTATAAATGGAGAAGACGTATGGAATGCATTTCATAACCAGTGCACTAATCACATAAAATGACAACTTATGCAATCAAATTAGTTTCCATTCACTGTATTGTTTAACTAGGTCCACCACCATCATTATGACAATCCATTACGTGTACGGTAATTTACCAGGAAAGTTGGAATCATACCTTTCGCCGAAAATGTTCTGGCTGGTGGCATCTAACAAACGAGGCAGCCAGCGGGAATTGGGAAAATAGGTGCAAGTGAAATTAATGTAGGAAAAAGAGTGTCTTTTTCGCGTCACCAGCCAAAGTAAGGAAGAGGAATTGGACGCCGACTTCTAACCTCTTGCAACGGGTGAGTTAGAGATTTAGAAGGAACGATGAAACGCGGTGCAAGAGAAAGAAAAAGACGATATTAATGTGCTGAACACGAAAAGGGGACGTCGTACTCCGCCATAAGGTAGAATCTGAGACAGTAAGGATCCACCGTCACGTTTTAATAATTTATAATAAAGTTTTTTAATTAAATAATATTCTCGTCTTTCATCTTCTTTTCGCTTGGAATGGTTTGCTTGGATTTTGCTAGGCGTTTATGGTGGAAAAAAAATCACGACTATAGGGCTTAAATTTCAGGCGATATGAGATTTAATTTTTAACTGTTATCGTTGTTTTCAGAATCAATTGTGATTATACTTTGTTCAGGTAAATGTTTGCACAATTTTTTTCTTATTTTTGGATAAGTATTAACTGTTACTTCATTATATTTATATTAGTTCCTAAGTTAGTTTATACTTCTTAAAAAATAAACTACAAGTAAATGAAACGAACCGTAATGGAAAAGTTTATCACGACATACCTGAACCACATCAGCGATTCTACACTGATTCGGTATTTTGCCAGTAGCACATTTCATATCGTGCATTGATTGACTTTTATTGTCCTCTTCGTCCTGCGAAGGGAATCTTACAAGCTGCCGAAGAAACCTATGGAGCCCAATTTTATGACAATTTAAAACTTTCGAAACCCGTCCGATCGATCTAAATTTGTCTTTTCCCTTTTTGTTTCGACAGGAAAAACGGTTCACGGTAGCTTCCGTTCTACGTTTTTCTTTATGCTCCCGACGAAAACAGACGTTGGTTGTTTGTGTGGTTTATTTGTGAACTTGTTTGTTGTTGTGTGTATGTGTGTGTGTGTGTGTATGATGTGACCATTGGCGTGTTGTCACCGCGGTGTACGATGCATCGTCCTTGCCGAGGAAATTGTCCCGCCCGTTCCGTGGGCGGAAATCGTTTGTGAAAGTCACGCAAAGGCGGCAGTGTACAGTGGGAGCGCGAAACAAGACAATCAGATTTGAATTTTCAAATACACTACAGCGACCGAATGCCCGAAAGGGATGCGTAGAAAAGAAGCAACCTACGACCGGAAACCACCGTGCAGACGGCGGATATGGAAATCGATAAAATATAATAAAATATAAATTTAGATTGCTTAGCAAACTGTCGGGCGCACTGGAGTAAAAAGAAAGCAAAGCTCCAAGAACAAGGTGGATAGACAAGAAACTCGCAGGAAGCGAAAATATTGGATGGGAAAATCGGGCGATTTATTGAGCCGTTGCATGGCACATCGGCAGAGCCATGATGCCGCATGGTTGCTGCCCAAAGAAAACTTCTCAGAGCCGCAGTGCATGCAACATTTTTTACGCTCGCAATCTTCGGTGAACTTTTCCATCAGCCTTCGCTGCATTCGACGGCGAATGAGTTATTGAGTTAGGCGTCAATTCATCGCAAAAAAATAAAACGGTCTCATTTCCGGTGGCAGTGATTTCATTTGTGATTGCTCGAACGAAGCGGGTCGAGGAGAAATGGGGAACAAATGTACGGTATTTGAAACATTTCTTTAGTTCGAGCCGCCAATCTCGGTTAATAACGGCATCAGCAATCATACGCTCTTATCTTGGGAAGGGAATGAGAATAATTTTTCAGGTAACAAGCGATCATTAGTCGGGAACGCTGATAATTGAGCGAGTTTCAAATTCACACAGATAGAAATCGCACCACATCAAAAGAAACCGAAACCGATTATGATGACATAATTATCCAATGAATCAAATAAATTGTATAATAGTAATAATTGTATAAATAATTATATAAATATTATAATATTTTTTTCTATATCAAAAAAAGTAGAAATCGGCTACATGGAAAAAAAGCATGGCAAAAATTTGGTAACACTGCAGGCTTTAAAAGGACTTTTCGAAATTTATTTCAATCAAATGAGCTTAATGGTTTTGTTATGTATGTTGAAGCGTAATATATCCGTTTTCCTTGAATTTCCGCGCTACTTAACCTGATCAGCAGTTCAATTGCTGATTATTACTCCTTCAAGAGGAGTTCCCCCACTTCCAGTAAAAACAAACCGAAAACCAACATCGTAAGGTATCCATGCGATTCAAGGAACTGAGAATACATTCCAAACCGGGTTCACTGAGCCAAAGACAAATATTTGCAATTCATTTTCAAACAGAAAAAAGCGTATCCTTGCGATAGGATTTGGGATGAAACAAAATTACCATTTTTATTCAAACATTTAAGCGCGGGGTGGAACGTGTTTATACTTTTTTAATCCACTTGTACCAACAGTATGCTACTCTTCCGTTGGAAGGTATCATCCGTAACGCGTTCGTTTGGATCTTTCTTTCGCTGGGTTTTTGTATACTTTAAACATTATTAACCTGGTTCGAAAGTGAACGCGCCACAACGCGGGAGAATTTGAACCACATCCGTACCATTTTTTCTGTGTTCCTGCTTCGGTACGCGATTATGCTGGCTAAAATCATTAGCATTCTTGGCTGGTTAGACTTTTTTTGCGATTTTCAAAAAAATCGAAAGTATCACTCTTCCGACCCGCACCCGGGCGAGTTTTGTTTTCGTATGCAAGTTCCAGTTTTTCGGTTCACCACCGTGGAACATTGGCAGCTGTTGGCGTTTGCTAATAAATACTGAACGAAAAAAAAACGCACGTAAGGATAATAATAATAATAATTGGACGCACCTCAGCACCTTCGCAATACCGAAACGCTTTGCGGGATACGGGTGTAACGTTTCTGACCACGCCACATCACGTACGTCCATCGTTTGATGTTTGCCGTTAATTTTGCATTTGAATTTTAATTGAAGTTTATACAGGTATGTGTTATGAGTTCCATGCAAGCAGACTAACAAGCTCACGGGTTGGTGTTTTTTTGCGTATGTAATAATTTGATTGTTTTTGTACATTAAACGTTACGGATCTCACGTTGAAGGTGAGTTTGATGCCTTGTATGATATCATGTTATGCTACAATTTTCATCAACATTTTCTTTCATACAAGCCATCTAGAGCATTCACAATTCTCAAGCTGTTTTAATGAAACACAATCGGTAGAAAATATTTTCTAAACCTTATTGTCTATCATGAATATGATTATTTAAACAAACAAAGAGAAATTTAACCTAAGAATCAAGAAATTTTTTTCATGAACTAAAATCTTCGATTGAAGTTGCATTTAATCGTATGTCGATTTTTTTGTTATGTGATTAATCCAATTGCCCTTTTATCCGTCGTCACTGCCTCATAACATAATGTCTTCATGTTCACTATGACATTTTTTTAAAGAAAAAATATGAAACAAAAACACAAGTTGCTTATTTTGGAAACTATTTAAAAATAATTTGAATTTCAGTAAACAAATGTTTTTGGGTATGTGTGCAGTCATTTCTAACATCAAGTAAGTGGAACTAATATTTCTATTTGAGTATACAAACAGTATCCAACATAGAAAGAGAAAAACATTAAAGCTCTGAAAAATCTGATTTTCCTCTCCACCGCGTGCTATTGCCATTGCTTACTCATTCCAAATAATGAAGCAGCAAACATTTTTAAACAGTTTTGTTCATATCGACAAACTTGGATGTTTTGAATACATTGCTTTTATAAGCATTCTCGAGCCACAAAAAAACGGCTTGGCAAAGGTACTTTCATCGTACCCTTACTTCATACTTGCACATACCTGGGTACAATCTTTGCTGAGATTTTGAAACTAAGAAGAAATCTCCAGCTGAGAAGCTCATGCAAGAGAAAGTGTTTCCCCATTACCACCTGGGGTATTTTTACTTCCATAACTTCTAACATACTTCCTTGTTCTGCATCCGCTTCCCACTCAGAGGAAGGAGTAATTTATGCACGAATCTTCTTATCTTGGGCCAGTGCTGTAAGCTCCCTGACTTGGCCCTTAATCCGGTAAGATTTTCTCCGAAAGAGTTTTTCTTGCAAATGTATTAAATTTGTGAGTTCTTTTAACCATCACCTTTTTCGACGACGGGACGAGGATGGATGGAACTGGAAATCAATAACTCTTTCATGAAAAGTCTGATGACTACTTCAAAAGAAAAAGGCACAATTTATGCGCTACTTTTTCCCTTAGTATTGTCTATTTTCACCTGAGGAGACATCTCTGATCTAAGGAAAGCAATCAGTAGGATTTCTGTTGGAAGTACCCTCCCAAAAGAGGTGTACACAACGCTTGTCCTTTTCGAAGAACCCTAGAATCATAGTACTTGTCGTATTGATAAAAGGCAAGATAAGTCGAAAATTATTCTGTTTCGATCCGTTTGTCATCCTGATGAACGATTTATATCCAAAGGAATCATTCTACGGCTGAGAGGGAGTTTGAATGAAATAATTCACTCGTACAGGTTTTCAATATGGTACACGCAGACTTTCGGCAGCTAACGATAAGGATTAGTCTGTTCGGGTATGATCCATAGGTCGAGATCGAGATTTATTCATGGCTATGGTTAGGTATTTATCTAAACCTAAAGCTTTGGAGTCATATTTAAGGCAAACAATATCGTTCGTGGCTTTCCATTGATTGATTGCGGAATCGTTAACTCATACGAGATATTATTAAAAAAAAAAAAACAGGAGAGCAGAAAATATGGAAGCAACAGTTTCGCGTTTCGAATAATCACACGTCACGATTAAACACAACTTGAGCGAAAGAAAAAATCCGACACGCTTGACATATTCGATGAATGACGGTCGTGCAGAAAAAAGGCAAGAAAAATAAATTGTGCTTGCATGCGCGATGGATTGATAACGTTCGCCATTATATTCGGTAAGCGGCGGGTGCGTAGCATTATTATGAACATTCGAACGCATGAATCCTGGGTGGAAGGTGGCACATGACAGCCAACATACCGCACCGAGATCGCGCCACGGCGTACGTAACGGCTACACGACCCATAAAAAAGTCAATGAGCCGCGAGCGACTCCGGGATTCGTCTTTCATCGTTCGATCATGCCAGACAAAATCTCAAGATCTGGCGAAAAAGTATGAACGAGTCGGGCATGAAAAGGCAGCTGGTGTCGATGGCGCTTCGATGGCGCAACGATAATCGAGATAAATCGTACGGCGGCACAGCGTGAACGGTAAACAAGGATACGTCAACCGGTTTCCCATGCCCTTTTGCTTCAAAAGAGCATCCCTTTTTGCTGCCGATATTTGCTCGCTTTGATAATGTTTTCTATGCATGCAATATGTGCTGCAAAACATCTTCCCCCCTTTCAACTTCCAGCTTCCTTTCACTGGTGAGCTTTTTGAGAACGTCTTCGCTTGAGAAAATATTGTAGTAAATGCTGTGCTTTCCCATCTCTCAGCAACAGAAACACGTGTTTATCGGAAAAAGGATATGAGTTTGGTTTTGAGATGTGTGTACTGGAGGCAACTTTGTGGGGAAAAGATTTATTTTTTTTGTGTGTTCTGGGAACGATTGAAAAGCCTTGGAAAAGAAGATTAATTTTATACTTTTTTTTAAGATATGTACAAAGCTTATGGAAAAAATAAATTATAAATTTTATCAACTTGTGTAGTCGGTGTTTTTTGATAGGGCATAACATTGTAAACGATTGATTTAGAATTGAAATTGCGTTTAACATTGAACATCATTCCTGGTATACAAAAATAAACGATAGTTTTGCGTTTAATTAAAGCACTTTGCTGATCATTATTAACACACACCCATCCCCGTTTCGGAGACACAAAAGAACCACCGAAAGACTTTGGGCGTACTTCTTATCCGCTCATCGGCTTCCGTCACATCCTGTGCCCAGGGACACATTCAGCGAAACGGGATAAAAATGGAAATGAGTCGTGGCTTCAAAAGAGCGGACGAAAAAAAACCGGTAGAAACCCCGACAGCGTTGGAAACATAATTTTGTCTACTGCTCTGCGCGACCGATCTCCTTATCGTCGGCCCGTTTTGTACGGTTTTATTGGTCGCGTGCAGTGGAAGAAGGAACGAAAAGAAACAAGCCCGGGGCACCTTTGCAAGATCTTGATTTATTGCGCTTGCGAACAGGTTTGCGGGTCCGTTTTGCGCGTTCGGTAAGCGAGACTAAAGTAGTTGCTGTTATGAAGGATTGTATTTTGTCGATACTGCTGCGGTGTTGATCGGGAGAAGCGGTGGGCAAAAGAAGCAAAGAAACCAATGGAGCTTGTGCAGGTTTGAAAACGGGTTCAATTGCTAAAACATCGCGATATAAAGAACTGGGCGCGAGTGGAGAAGGAAAAACTTTCGCACGCTAAAAACACGAGCACAAGAATCATTATTTTCTTTTTTTACCTTATTCATTGTCAAAACAAAGAAAAAACGTCCAACAGGAAACGATAGGAGTGCTGGAAAAGGATTAAAGTAGGACGAAAAAATAGCAGTCTTCAGCGCTGATCGGGGAAAGAACAAAACGCACCCTCGGTAGTGAAAAATCGGGAACCTTGAAAAAGATCAAGATTGATGAGCAGCTGGGACCTGGCGGGATTGTTGCTGCCCGTTGGCGTTCCGCCACTCCGCCCTTTTCGGCTGGAGTGGTTTTTGTTTCTTCAAAGCACCCGATCGTCACCTCGCGATGAGATGGGCAAAACAAAAGAATGAAAAAATTGGGAAACTTTACAAAATCGAAAACCACCCTCCAAAGTGAGCCTCTCCTCAGCCAAACCGGGAAAGGATTGCGACCGTCAAATCTAATCGTAATGGATGAACCGGCAAAAGGCGTCCGTGTGAGGGTATACCGAAGCACTGTGTGAAGCTGCATGTCCGGTCGGGATGATTCTGCATGAATGAAAATTAATGGCTGTGGCATTGGCAAAGGAAGGAAGATTTGCCTTTTTTCGTGTGTTTCAGCATGTTACATTTGGTTGTATTTTTAGCTTGTTTCATTCCTTTGTGCGGAAACATCCAATTGGGGAGTTTTGTTCACTATCAGATCTCCTTTTACTTTCTGGGAAATATCTAATCAACTGGAATCTACTCGTTCGGATTAAAGCATTGAGGCAATTCATAAGTATTATGCACCTGTATTCCATCAGGAAAATTGTGTTCGACCTATAGAGAGGATTTGACTCATTTTAAATTAAGTCGGTTTTATCTGGAACACATATAAGCACCAAAACCAACCGCATTTCGTGCACAACAGTAGCATGAAAGATGGTCACATAGGAAGATTATAATGCAATGCTAATAAACGCCCAGTTCCTCCTCCAATAACCGCTTGCGCTCGCGGTAAACGTAAATGTTTCATCGGTGGCAATCGGGGATTACAAGTCGAGTCGAGTGGACGGAAATGAAGGTAGTGGGCAAACGGTACGGACACTCACGATGGCTCACACGCGCACCTTTCAGGGTAGAACATCCCGGAGTGGCAAAAATTAATTAACGTTCCGTGTGAGCCAAATCCGGAGCAAATATTACACCATCCTTGCAGAAAGCTTTCCACCGGACGCGATGCGCATTTCGCGTAAGTGCAGTTAATGCGTTCGTTGGTGCATCGACAGAAAGGGACGGGCCAATCGGCGAACGGTGGACGACATGGCGCCCGAGAACCGGTTCCGAGCGGGCGGATCGGAAACATGGACAGAATTAATCACCGGCTCGTCGTCCCGCTGCGCCCAGCCTCGGTAAGAGGATGTATTTATTTCTCGGACTATCTGTGCAGCTGCCAGGTGTACCTGGACCGTTGGGCTGAGGCGGTCCACGACCCGTAAGAGATGATGGTGCTGCAGTTCGGCTGCTGATTTCCCGCGTTGGTCAACCGGAAAAGCGGCTTGTCCATAAATCAAACTGATCATCTTGCCCTGGCTAACACTGGGCCTTGGGTTTGCCTCATTGGGAGCCGACCGAAAAAGGTGACATCGGGGGCATTGGGATTTCTGCTCCACTTCCCTTCCGTAATACCCGCATCCTGTGGATTGCTTCGTGCATCGTCAGTACCATGGATGGCTCAATCGCAGAACCCGCCACCTTGAGTGCCGCATCATTCCCATCTCAAGCTGCAAGCAAGTGGACCTCCATTCTGTCACACATTCCAAAGGCTAACCGACGAATCGATCCCTGGAATCGGTCGTTCCCAATCTCAATCGAACTAGAGTGGACGGGCAAACACGCTAGCGCAATGGGCGCAATTAATCACTGCCTCAAATTATGAAGATCATTTGTCGAACTTCATCCACCGAGCGCAAGGGCGATCGCCTTGGAGATGGGAATTGTGCCGCGGCTAACGTTCCATTAAGTCCTCCGTTTCATCCGACTGTCAGTTCACGGTAAAGACATCTGCATCGAACACAAGGCAAGCCCCATTGCTCCACGTTGGGAACCGTCAAACGGCGAGCATCTTCAACTTGCCTTTGTGTCCCCAGTCCGTAGGAGTCGCTCGCGCGGATGTACGTATCAAGTGGGCCGTGCTGACACGTCGAAATAAGTGTGCACGCTGTCGCGTTTTGCGTCAAGGTTGGTGTATGATTTCACTTACAACGGGCCGGCGTGTTTCGCTGGCATCATTGTGGGTGTTCCCCGCATGTGTGGTCCGTACAAGCGTTAAATCCCTGGTAGCGGAGCACCGGCAGACAGGCGGACAGACAGACAGATATCGGTAATTAATATTTACCGTCGTTATGTTCAACGTTTATGAGCTACGAAAATGTTGCCCCCGCTGGGAATGGGCTGAATCCTGAAACGCTCATCGTAGTATGATGAGAACGGTAGGTGTTGGAGAAGTCATTGTATAAATATCGTGATTAGGTGTACTTATTTCAGTGCCGGAGCTTTTTTCGCGACCGAAGTGTCTGATAATGGAAATGCTAATGCGAGAAATCTCCGACTAAACGGGTCTGTTGCGTGACAGCTTTTGTTTGTTTGGGTGAATGAAGTTTAGATGGGAACTGTGTTGAACTTCCGTGCATAAACTTTGGTTATGCAAATAAAAGTGTATACTGGTATGTTTGCATTAGCATTGTTTAAAAACTTATTTTTGCTTGCTTTGATGAATATGATTTAATTCGTTGTATTTAAATAGACATTAGCCATTAGACAACAAAATGTAAGTGTAAAGTGATGACATTGCCATAACACTGTTAATAAAGTATCATAAATATACATTAGTAATGTTTAACATGTCATAAAAATTGATACAATCAGAGAAGCATTAGTTTATTGCAAGGATTTCGAGATTATTCTAACAAAAATCACAACTTAGATAGATTCTTTGTATTTTGTTATTATTTCATTAAAGTAATATTCTTCATTTTTAGTTTAATCAATTTATAATTTGAAAAAAATAAATGTAAAGCATACGAGTTGCAATAAAATCAAATATTTGAAATCGTTTAACATCGAGCATAAATTGTGGACTGTACAAAACAAATAAAAATGTTAAAAATTGGAATGAAATGAATCGGGGTTTTGCGTATCGTAGATCCACACAATCCATAAGCTCCATTATAAGCAACAGGCTTTTGAGTAGATGTGAAAAAATACATCGCAAAACTATTTAAAGTCTATTTGTCATTAAATGTGACGAAATACATTACTAAACGTTTCGATTTCGCCCACTAAAACCACCCCCTCCTTTATTTGAATTTGAACACAACATAATTTGGAAATAATTTCTCTTTCTTAAAAATTGTACACACAAATGTCTAATATGTTTCTTCGGCCCATAACAATGACTTCATGTTATGTTAACAATAGCGAGCAAATATCACGTGCCGTACCTTTGCCAGGACAACAGACTTTCGCCGTTTGCCAGTTGCTTCTTCAAACATTCAACGTTTGCTCAAGGTGTGTTGTTTTAACAGTCCGTGGAAGGGGAGATGAAAAAAGGCACACTTTTCCTTTCCTTCGTTGTGGTCGAATCCCAGGAATGGATTGTTCCGTGCGACACAACCACTAACGAAGCACGAAGACGCAAACGTCTATGTTAGCACATCTTTTCACTGGCCTACGCCTATGCCGGCTGGATGCAAAAATAAATACGATGACAAATAAAGCCACCCTTTCAATAAATAAAGAACTCCTCGTGAAGCACGGTTGGCCTCGACAATCTTCGTCCTCCGAAAGACGCAAGGACAATTGGTGCGTACGAAGTGTCAAAGATGCTACGTAGCAGGCACAATGGCTTATTGAGGGACACTTTTCCGGTAATTTCCCCAACACCTTCTGAGTGTGAGTCGATGGAAAAGTGGCAAATAGCTGCTTTTTCTTGTTGTGTCAATGTTTACCTTATGGGCCGGAGCGTGCAGTGAAGGCGAAAGTCAATCGGATTTGAAGGTTAAGTGCAATTATCATGCATTATCGGTGGGAAACAAGTTTGCTTATCCTGGAACGGTTGAGTATGGCGTTGAGGGCGTATCCTTTAGTTTCGCTTCGTATAGCGTTTTTTCCTCTACGGAAGCTGCCCACAACATTTTCGAAAGAAAAACAAAGAACATTACCAATTATTCATCACTTTGTGTATCATTCTGCAGTAAACCTTTCCCTTACAACTCGTTAAATTCCATTGATAGAATGAAACGGTAAATTGTGACGTCTTTTGGCCAAACTTTTCCTAGAGTCCTTTTTGGGCAAAACAAGTCAATGCCAATCGACGCCAACGCATATTCCAAAGTTTGCCTTTCGATCGGTCACCTTTTGCGGAATGCAGCCTTTCGGGAAAATTGCGTTACGAGTTTCCACAGCTCCTTCCGTATTTCCGTTTCGGTCTTTGTTTGTGAGCACATTTTTGTCATCGGGTGATGGTAAACCTGCTAACTAAACACTCCTTCCACGACTTTCTACTTAAGGCCCGCTATGCCCCCTGTACGGATCGATCCCTCTTTTGCGTGGTTGTTGAGTTTTCACCGACCGACCAACTGACCGACCGGCTGGTCGAGGGTGTTAAAGTGAGATGTTTACCTAAACTGACCGAAGTATCAATCTTGTTGGCCAAATCGAGAGTGCTTCTCGTTTTGGTATGTTAGGCCGAGATGGATGTGGGTTGTCGAACCCCGTTTGCCAGGGGGCTTGCGGAAGGTAGTGATATATTGGGTGGCTTTGTCCTGGGGTTAACTTTCTCTTCTATTAGTGCTTTTTGCCTGAAGTGCAAACATTTCACAACCACAAGCACTACTCACCGACGTACGGTCTACGGACACACTGCGTTGACTTATAAGTCTCATTTTGCACGTTTACTTGGAAAGCAGGATAGGCTTCGGATGCCATAACAGAGGGAAACCTTTCGATTGCCGGGAAAAGCGGCGCTTTCAGCAACCGAATCAATTTCTTTTGGGGACCTTAAAACAGGACGCAAACTGTTTGCAACTCACACAGTATTTTTTCCTGCCAAAATGGACAGTCTGTTCGACAGGGGGGGACCTACGTCAAAATGTAATTATCGGAATTGAATTGTGTTTTCGTGAGTGGAAAACGAGAGCCGGGATGGAGACGAAAATTTGACCCGGACGTCCGGGAGTGGACACACCCCAGAAGTGGTTAACTTTGTTCGGTAAGTGGCACTTAAAGAACGCACAATTTTTTGGCAGGACTACTGCCGGCACCTTCCGTCTGGACGGAGGTTTTTCTTCCATCCTTGGCAAACGTTCAACTAAACTGGTACGTTATTATATCGGGCACTTGGTTGGTAGTGGTAAATAGTTTTCCAACCGGGAAGATCTTGGCAGAAAATGTGCAAGACTCTTGCTACAAACAACCACGGAATTGATGGTTTTCCGCTTTGTTGGCCTGTGTTTGAAATTAGTTAAAGAGGAAAGACGTTTAAAAATCTCCACAAATCTCTGTTAGTTTTGCTTCTACAAAATGATCCAATCTTTTAACTTTGGTTTTTTACGTTACGTTGGTAAACAAGTCCTATTTAAATTGAAGAAAATGGTGGAAATGTTTTTTACAGTAAGAAATCGCAAGTGAGGTTTGTACTTTAATAATTCAGAATAGAGTGATTTAGATCCATCTAAGAAAATTGAATCCTTAAGTGAACTCAGCAAAAAATAACTGTAGTTAGTTTGAGCAATATGATGATGATGATGATGATGATAAGTGTTTTTTAACATCTTTAAATACATCTGTAGATCTCCTTCATTTTTACTACTTATTACTACAACCTCTTTTTCCTTTTTAAAGAAGTTGGCAACAATTTTACATACTTCAATGGTAGAAACCATGATAAAACACTAGCATTTTAGTGGGTGGAACTCAAAGAATATGTTGGGAAAACAAAAACTAGTAGCCTTACCCGAAAAACTGCTGGAAAATCAATAAAACTTAAGCTGTGCAGCGTTTCCCTTTCACTATTCATACATTGTGTACATTTATCTCACTCAGACGCTATAAATAACGCCTCCTTACGTAGGCCACCGCGATCCACTTCCAGTGAGCCATCGAGAACAATTAGAATCATGACACTTCAGTCATGTTTTTCCGTGGGCAACATTTACCAACACTTACTTTTGATGGTTTTTCATTACTCCAGCCCAACCGGCGGGAGTGAAGCGAACGAAGAAAGATGTATGAACAATTTACCACATCAATTCACCCATTATCTTTGTATGCTATAAATTATCAAACTTGTCCTTGTGTGTCTCGACAAAACCGCATCCAGACCAGGGTTCCCTCCGCCAACAACCGTTCGGGGCTGACAAACTGCTACTTCCGACCTTTGCCGTTGCTGCCGGGTGTCTGGTGTTGGGCCCTTGTCCTGGGTTTCGGTAAGGCGTTGTTACCCAGCGCTGGTACACACTCGTAAGGGTGTACACCACTTACACGCACTTACCCGGGCCGAGTGCCTTCGTCCGGCAGCCCAACATGGGGCTCACTTGGTACAAGGCTCGTAGGATGTGCCTTTGCCTCTGGTTGGGTGAAACTTTTCTTATAAATAATATCCTGCTCGCTCCGGGCTCCGGACACCAAGCCGGGTTGTGCAGTGGATTGTGCGGGAAAAAATGACCAAAACCAGGACAAACGATACGGTCCATGCTGGGAGAAGTCAAAGTATTCTATGTAGATGTTTTTTCTTTATATTTTACTGTTGTTTCACTGAGGTTAGTGAGCCTACAGGGCGTCGTGAGCATGTTTATTGTGCGCGTGGATAGTGGTTATAAGGAGACCGGAAATGACGGAAGAGCCTCGCAAAAACCGGAACGATGAACGCGTTAAAGCCGGAAGTGGTAGCCAAACGGGCAACAAAAAAAAAACCCGAAATAGTAAAATTATATGACAAACATATCCGACCGGGAGGATTATAGGGCTTAGCCTTGAGCTCCCCCCAAAAAAAAAGAACCGCTGACTCTAAAAGTGGCCCTTTCGGTAATATTCTTTTTTCTTTTAGTTTTTAATACTGAGGTTTCGCTAAGGTATGTTTATCTACCATCACGTTTTACTGGCCATCATATGTTTGCTAGTTCATAAGAAATACTGTACTTGACAAAAGCGACGCAAAACCCCAGTACATATCCATCGTTTTGTACATCGTCGATCATAATCCTCTATATCCGCTGGCTAGAAGTAGGCACACTTCCCGAACTTCCGCACAGGCTTCCAACGCGTCGTTCCTTCCTGTATCTCACACCCGAAGGCGTTACAAATTGGGCTACAAAAAGGTCCATTAATGGAACACCGAATTGAAGAAAAGAACAAACACGTTGAAAAGGCCCAAACCAACCGACCACCGAGGGCACCGGAAGGCAGACTTTGTTTTCTTTTTGATTTGCCCCGATCCCTGGTGTGGAGCTGCCCGCCCCCCCCAAAAAGGGCCCACCGGAAACGAGCGGCGGAAGTGTTTTGTCTTTATCGTGAGACCACATCGAACCACGGAACCGGATACTAGCAAACCTGACGCAGAAAAAGCAACCCGAAGTGGACCGAATCGTGGTGCCGATTAGTTTAGTGTGATTGACACATTTATTGCGTGACATGTCGCAGCTTTAGCATTTGGAGATGGTTAGGCTCGAAGAGGCAGGACCACATTGGCCGTTGGCGGTCCGGAGGCGATAATCACAGAGCGCACGAGCATGTTTTGGTGGGGGGAGGGGGGGTGAAAGTGTGTGATTTTTCCGGTGATCATCTTTGCGATAGAACGACGACCGGGGTCGGTCGGTCCAAGGGTTTACGGGTTTGGGTTTGTTTGCTTTACGCAGTGAAATAAAACAAACCTTCGGAGGAAAGGCGACGCTTGAAGTACTTATGTAAAAGGAAGACGGTCGGTTCCGGTCACATTCGGACCACCAAATGAACGGTTGAGCGCAGGATGTAGTGCTAATTTAAATGTACGTTAAAAATTAAGGGGCCCAGCTTGGAGAAATTATGATTGACAGAGGTCACTCATTGCGTGAGCTATCAAAGCTAAATAAAGACCGAAAAACAACCTTTTTTTTTGTGGGGAACGTTTCGTTCTACATTTCGTTGGTTGGAAAGGATTCTTAAAGTGTTGGAATCAAACCATCGAACGGACCATAACTTCGGCGAAGGTTGCGTGTGGTGTTGTTGTGTAAATTGGCTCACGTTCGTTGTCGTGTCCTTTTACTACCAACATGCAAACTTTCTCCATTTTCCCACGGACGTCATAACAGGAAACAGTTATTTTGCGATTGACTGGTTTGGGCACGGAGTGCATTTGAAAAGGGATGATTTCACACGACCCAATCGATAAAAAGCCAGTGAAAATTGCACTTGAAGGTAGCGTGAGTCACATGCCTCAAAAGTAACTTCCTTCTCTGCCAAGAAACTGTCTCACACACACACACACATCTTTTTGATGAGCCTAGGACATGCAAACGACTTGCATAGGGATATTTGCCCAGCTGTCGGAACCACCGGGTGTTGGTTTTATTCTGCGAATTTGTGTCAATCGATGCACAATAAACTGCACCGAAGTTATTTCTGTCTGTTAGCTGTTTTGCAAAAGTTGTTACATGCCTCAGGTGCTTCGGTGGTTGGCATCTTGTTAGGCAAGTCAAACAATGCGATCTAAGACTCCTATACGAATGGGAGGGCACTCCTGTTGACGATCCAATGGAAAGTTTGACCTACTTACCATTTCGAAAGCAGTAGCCTTCATTGCACTACATGAGGGTAAAATTTAAAACTTATCACGTACGAAGGACGTTTCAAAGAGGTTCTGGAGTTGAATGCTAATGGTTGACATTTCGCCGAGCCGATCATGAGGCTGCGCAAGGTAGCCTGAGAACCTGATAAATCGTTCACATAATTAATGACGCACATAAAAGCAGGTCAATTTTTCTCGTTCGTTCGTTCTTGTCTCACAAAATCCACTCCGCATTTAAAGCCACTTCATCCAGCGGAGGAGCAAACTCCAGCGGCGGGCGGATGATTGATGAACGGAACTGTCAGCAGGTTCCCTGTCCGGGGGGTTTGTTTTACGCCGCTAATCAAACCCGAACGACCGACGGCACCGGTTTCATCCGGCGTTCACAGGTCTAGGCACTCGCATTCCGGTAGCTGCATCGCAGCACAAGAGAGCGATAAAAATGGTTAAGCCTTGGGTTGTTAAAAATAATTCAATCGGTTACTCCTTCCACGCGAGTGTCGAGTCGCTCGCCTTTGGGTTTACTGGAGCCGATGGCGAGGCGTTCCGGTGATGGCGCTGATAAAAGTAATTTCAATCAATCCATGATCGGTCTGACTTGCATGTACGGAAACGCTCCGTCGTATCCGTAGGTGCCGGCATTTGATAGTCATTGTGATTAAGTCCTCCCAGGACTTAGCCGCTCGTCCCGGGCTGGCTCGGAATGGATTCCGATCGTCACTTCAAGTGAGGTCTTTCGCTCATCGAGTCGACGATGTGGAGTGTGTTTATCTGTCACCGGCAAGCGTCGGGCGTGTGGTCTCAATCGATTCCATCACGATAAACCAAAGCGACAGAGTCACAACAGAGTTTATCTTGGATGACAGGCGAGGATGAAGAAGTGACACAACACTTACAGCCACCCTCAACGAGCGCACAGCTCGGCTGCAATGTATAGCCGGGTGTCGATCTACACAACACTCTCAGCGATACCATTTTTTAACGGATGAAAATAAATAAATGTCTTTCGCGAACCACCGCAGCTGATTAAGACATTCTCCGTCGTAAACATAAACAATGCACGAAAAAAGAGACGCAACTCCACGCGGTAGGACGTGGCCATTACAAGAAAATGCCACCGGGATGCAGAGCGCGATTCGGTCAGAGCATTTTGGGTCGCAGCATAAATCGTGGCATAAGGCAGAAGTAATGTCAAATTAGCGTCGTTCGTTGTATGGCTGTGTCTGGAAGCCGCTGTGAGGCACCGAATACCGATGACGATAGTTTGCAGCATCAGCAAGCCTTGAGAGTGTGCTTTGCCGTTACCATGGCCTCGATGTTGTTGCGGGTTATTGGGGTTTCATTTTATTTCATCCGTCCTTCCGTTCGATAAACACAACCCGCCCAAATGGGAGGGAATATTCCGAGAATGAATGATTTTGATTCATGATCAAACAGCGACGTCGACGAGGACCGTTTCAAATGTGGCGTCTTGCCATAAATAACGTTCTTAGTGAAGTATATTTGTTTTACTAAATAGATTTTTTTCTGATAACAGAGAGTTTAAAAAATGTGTTGAATAAAGGTTTCTTGAATTCTCAGTAATTTTTGAAAAGCCTGTAGAAGCTGGGGAACAGTATAAAACTAGTGTTTCACTGTTTGTTAAAACTTATGGGAGGGAATATTCCGAGAATGAATGATTTTGATTCATGATCAAACAGCGACGTCGACGAGGACCGTTTCAAATGTGGCGTCTTGCCATAAATAACGTTCTTAGTGAAGTATATTTGTTTTACTAAATAGATTTTTTTCTGATAACAGAGAGTTTAAAAAATGTGTTGAATAAAGGTTTCTTGAATTCTCAGTAATTTTTGAAAAGCCTGTAGAAGCTGGGGAACAGTATAAAACTAGTGTTTCACTGTTTGTTAAAACTTATGTCCCGCTGTATTCTGATTTTCCTTTTGCATTGCGCTTTAACATTTTTTTTCTCCTAATATTACTTTTTGTTTCCGGCACATTAACACTTGTTTTATTTTTGCGCATAAATAAAAAAACCAAATCACACTTTTTCTTCTCTCGCCGCTGGAAACATTCCTTTTTAATGTTTTCCAGCTTGCTCGCCGCATTCCTACGCCGCAGGACGCTGGCTGGAAGTTCGTTTTCAATCAAAAAACAATCATTTTTTTATAACTCAATTAGGGCGTGGGAAAACGGTGGGCTCCGCCCGGTCCGTTTCGCCAGAGAGGACTTTTTGTTTTCGTTCGTTTGATTCACTTCCGTTCATTTCTATCATCTTGTGTTTTCTTATGCCCAAACGGAGGAGGGCGGGAAACGATCGTAAGGAGAGCAAGGAAAGGGCTGAGAGATAAGAATGGAAATGGACAAGTTTCTGTTCCTACCCCCACCCGCCGCCTGAGAACCCTTTCGGTAGCCCGTTATTCGAAAAATGTTTCCATTTGTTTTTATGGTTTCCTCCCATTTTACTGTGAAGTATCCGTTTCTTTTGGACATTCGTCCATATTTCAAACGTGAAATTTATTCTGGTGTTTGTACAACTTGCACTTGTCTTTTTCTTTTTTCATTCCCGGAAGGACGAGCGTCGGGTTTTGTCTCATCCGCTGTGCCTCCCCTCATATGGCTTCCGTAATCGAATTTCCCCTCCGTGGATAAGGTGGGAAAAAAGACAAGCTACGTAAAATATCACCCCACGGCAGTTAGGATTTTAAACACTGATAGAAAATCAACATCAATCTCGTCCCTTTTTCGGGTTTCGCAGGAAAGCGAAACAAAAAAACGGCCGAGTCGCAGCGTCGCCAAATTGAACGTTTATTGGAATCGTTACTGTGGCGGGAGCTACTGAATGCAAAACAAAGCCAAACAAAAAGGGGTTTTCCATTTCCATTTCCTTTGTCCCGTCCACGGCGAGCCGTTTTGATTTGGAATGTTTATTTATTATTGGAAATGTCACACTTCAGTCGGCGGGTTTTGTCCTCCGTAACGAATGAACCGAGGAATAAGCAATGGACCCGGTATTGGATGCAAGGTTCAACACCACAAGCATAAAACATTGATGATGAGGGTGAGTGAGTTAGGGGTTTGAAAAATCAGTAATATAAATATTGTTATTTTCCATTCCCTTTGGGCTATTTGTGAACAATGGCACTTTTGTGGAAAGTATAGTAAAGCAGTTCGCACTATTTTTTTTGTAATTTGTGTTAGGACACTCGGCTTTTAAAGGATTACTTTTATACGTTTTTATTAGCACTTCAAATGGGAAAATAATCATTTGACGCAATTTAAAAACAGTCGCTGATATAAATCACAATTTTCACAATTCAAAAATGATGAATACTTTCCGAACAGGATGTTCAATCAATATGCTTTTCTTTTACGCACAATAATTTTAATGTTTCCTGCGATGGTGAGTGCCCCACTACCATCGAATTAACAACGACGACAAGCCACCGCAGCATTTCACAGCAGTCCCAAAATGAGCCTGTCAATCATTAACCTCAGAGTCACCCGCCGTGGGCCTGCGGTGAAATTGTCCTCTGCGTTTCCCACCCCCCTGGAACGGTGGGCGACTCTTGGTTCCAGCATAAAACAAACAAAACCCAAGTCACAGGCCGTCGAGCTGCCGTGCGAGTGGCTTCGGGATGAAATATACGTTTTACTCCATGGGTAATATTTTTCCCTTTTTTCACCAGCCCTCATGCATGCCATTACACAAAAAGTAAGAGACAAAAGTTTGCGGGGAAGAAAAAGGAAAGCAACTATGCAAAAAATATAATGCGTTCCACGAAAACATTTCCTCCAGTTTTTCGGTGAACCAATGCTGCCAAGGGCTGTAAGGAACGGAAGTATCCTTCCCCGGCATCCACGGTTCTCGGCGGTTCACGGGGCAACACCGCCGGGATGGTGGAAAATTGTTGGAGTAAATTCCACCCGAAATGAAAAATGTGCCCCGCTTCGGTGGAAAATCAAGCTGCGCATAATTCACAGCAGGTTGCCAGGAGGAGTGGCACGGAGGCGACTCTGTTTAGAACCGAGCCCGGGAATGTGTTTCGTCACCGCACACCGTAATATGAGAAATTTCAATGTTATTCCTTCAAATTGCCGCCAAATGGACGTGGGCTTACCGTGGTGATTGGAGGAAAAGTACTGTCGCCGCACGTACGGGATGTGGCGCTCACCTGCAAGTGGAAGGAAACGAGAACAGATTGAATGACGATACTGAGGAGGAATTTAAACAGAGTTCGTGAAGCTGAAGCAAGCGTCCACCGGAAGCGCCCGAATGCGAAGCAAATGAGGTTCTTCGGGGGCTAAGGAAGAATAATGGATCGAATGAAAACCGGTTCGCAATCGAACGCCCGAGATGCCAGCTGGGAACGATCTCTAACGATCAAATTTAATAAAAAAAAAAAAGAAACGATAACCGTTCGGCAGTGAAACCGGTGCCGAAACTTTGATCGTTTCGGAGTGAATGAGAGTGAAATAAAATAAAACTAAGAGAAAAAAAGGTGAATGAATGACAAAGCAGTGGCACATTTCGCAAAAGTCCAGACAATTACAATTTCAGATAATAACGACCTGCTTCGTGTTTCGCTGTCGAAGGTCTTTTTTCTGCATTCGTGTTCAGCCGTGTTGGCGAAGCCCTGAAACCGTCTGTGGAAAATGCGCATGGTGCTTGTTCAAAAGTTTAACTTCTTGGGCCGAAGTGGAAGAAAAGTATATTACAAAAGTATCTCGTTGCCACCTATCCTCCCCCCCATCCCGGTGGAACAAGCGGGTAAAAGATCATCACAGACAAAAACAACGACACCGACTGGCGGAACACGGACACTTCGTTAGTCGCATTTCCCTCCACAACCCGCGCGGTACGTCACTTGATTTCCACCCGTCTGCGTGCGCCATTAGTGTTAACGTAATTTTCACGCACGAACCGGGCGGGAAACGTGCGTACGACGGAAATGATAAAATATTGAATTATATCCGGAGCAGCGCGGGAAAAGTGAATTGTAAAACAAAACAAGAGCGCGTCAAAGGATTGGCCAAGGTGGGTATGATGGGTGCGGAGCGGAAATGGAGATGTTTTGGATGCTGGGAAAAAAAGTTGCTGCGCCGGAAAACGCCAGACCCACCTTCTGGTATTTACCATACGATCCCGTAAGCCTTTTTCGTGCGTATGTAGGGACTGCGGACTTTGGCGTGGAGCGCCAGGAATGTTGCTGGCGTGGCCGTTATGGATGCCATCCATCATCGGAGCGGTGCGTAGCAGTCATCTGTCTTAAAGCCGAGCATCAGGCTCACCGTGCCGAACTTCAACCGGGTCGAAGTGGGATTTGGGCAAATATAGCTCCTTTGCAGTGTAGGCTTGAGGAAGTTTTAAAGCTCCCATCGGAAACTTTTTTTGCAAGATGATTTATAGTGTTATTTAAGCTCTTCAATGTCGATATTGTTCCTTACGCGTGAAAAGGAACCAATGGCGATTGAAGATATGTTTTCAGGAATTACTTTGTAATCCAATTGGAAAGATTGAATATTGTTGTTTGAATTATAGATCTTTAAGGAAGATTCTCCTTGATAAATTGAGGTTTTTATTTTAATTCCACTCAATGTGGCATTCTCCTTAAGAACCAACATTACAGATATTACCCTCTCTGCCCACTTAGCGAAATTCCCTTCCAGAATTTGAGGTTGTTAAATTCTAGTTTACTGTAGCGCATCAACAGTCATTTTGATGGAAAGCAATCGAATAAATTCTCAACGAACCACATCTCATCAAACATTTCTACTCAGATTTTGTCGATTAATTTCCTGCCTTTCTGGCGTAGCTCACGGTTCCATGCCAAAGCGATATTTGTTGGAAGAACGACCCCAGGCATCGACCATAGGCAAGAATCTGGCATGACCACAATTTGCGAAGGTCGATGAAACATCGGCATCGGATGGATCCCATCAGATTGATCACCTTCGTTCGGTAGAATGACAGAAACTTTCGATCGGCATCCAACGCAATAGAACGATGGGCGAGAATTCATACGTACGGTGGCGCAATTTCCGAACTTGGGATCGGAAATGATGCCCCTCAAACCGGCAACCATTAACCGTCAACGACGACGGTCAACGACGTTCGCTTGCGACTCGCGGCACACGGCTCTCAGCCAGACTAACCCTCCGAGGTAGCTCGCGGCGAAGAACAGTCGTTTTATCCGAACCGGTTCATCAGCTGTCCGGTTTGATCTGTGCCGAAAGAACGAGTCCCGGGACAAATCCCACCGTTATCTCTGGTGCTTCCGGAAGATCGTTTCGGCTTTCACGAGCAATTTCATCGCCATCGGTTTGGTATACGGATGACATTAAGAATCGACGGCGAGTTGCCGCAAGCCCAGCGCATCGGTCGTGCCGGGAGATATAGACGTGCGAAGTGTGTACGAGATAGTGTCGAACGTTTTCCAGAGGGTAAAAGCTGCAGGCCATCTGTTCTTGGAACGCTTTGAAAGCGGTTTCGAAAGATGTTTCTATCAGTGAAACTCCTCCCAGTAACAGATACAATATTTTTTGGATAAACATTGCGAAATTTTCCATGTCAAAATTTATCTACTCAAATGTATATGCGCCTTAATAGTTTCCCATGGTACTATATACTGGGCTATCAAACAAATTTTGAAGGGTTATGTGTTTTGTGTTTTATTTATTCCCACTTTCATTTGAATTACCTCTTGAATATTTATGCTCACATTTACAAATCTAGCGATTTGTCATTCGAGTTTCATTACTAATAGAAGCTTTGGGCTTACCAGGGATTGGAAAATATAAGCAGTCTTTATGAGTTTGCATTTGGACGTAATACTTTAGGTCTTATTTGCATATTCAAATATGTTTTTAGAAATTATTTACTTTTCAGAATTGCTCAGCTGGCAATCAACTTTGTAATATGTCGGGTAAAGCAAATTTGCATGTGCATGATTGACTGTAATAACTCCACACGGAATATCCATATTAATTCGTTTGCAAATCGAGCAGATTATTTGCAAGGTTCACATCCCCCGGTGCAATGAGTTTAGAGCTATAGAATTATTGAGCAATACTTACTTCATTTCATCAGCATCAAAGTGCTGTTTGATAGATGCAATCGCACGGAAGTCAATAACCATATTCCAACCGTACGAACCGGTGCGCTTCAGCCCACCTTACCGGGCCGATCGACGACAAATAGCTCCCAATGATCGATCATCTTTGTATCGGATATTTCCCATTTCCCGCAGAGCAATGATGGAGTATGCTTACCAGAAAACAAGATGCTGACTTCACGCGTGGAACCAAGCGCGCTTTGTGTCTCGGAAAGGTATCACAAACGGTGGGCCGGTCGGGCCTTTTTGCCGGTCACAATCGTTGTAAGTGGATTTGAACGAACCAACACATCATATTGAGGGTGCTTTGATTGATGGCGAAAATCGTACAGCCCTGACAGGAATGAATCAACTACTACCGATGACCGGTGGAGGTGTGTAACAAGTGAGCACTTGATCAACAGGTTCGTATCTCCCGGGGAACTTCAGTGGGCCCATTTTGCAGGACAATTTGTGTGCAAAAATGTTTTATCATGCTTCATTGCAGTGTGCTTGAAGTGAAGAAAACAAACTAGCGTATCATCAAACCATCATTCGGTCTCCGGTAATCATAAAGTGCACATGCGATCACTATACGGATCCTCGTCAGCATTATTGACTGGAGCATTGTAATTATACCAGCGGCAATTGGATGAAATGGAACGCTCATTCCAACTCCAACCCTTTTCGAGCCCGGCGTGTTGAGAGTTTAAATTGCCCGTTGCTGGCGATTCGAGTACTCGCGTGCAGCACAGCGTTGGGAACTTGTTTCGGGGATCGTCCTTCGACTCCGCAAGCCGTGAGAAAGTGCGTTCGCATGTGTGAACCCTACTCGAGAGTCATACCCTCCTGGAGTGGAGTGAAAAGAAGCATCCAACCCATCTCAAGCGAACGAGTTTCGGGAATAACGTCATCCGAAAGGTGCACTCACAGACCTCCGTAAAGTGCCCATTACTTACAAGCGGATCGGAAACACGCATGGGTGGGAAAGGAAAAGAAAATCGAAACCTTCAAATATATCCGTCAGCACCTCGCACGTCCGGGAGATGGGCCCGGTCCCGGCTGTTTATTGTTTTAAGGCATAAACATGCATCCCCCGATGCATCCCTCGCGGGGTTAGTGACGTTTATGCGTTGCACATGTGGCGTGTCATAATTGGGAAGCTGGCTTGGAGAAAAGGGATCGACTTTGGCCGCCATTTACCGGACAAATTAGGGCCCCGGGGCACTTGACGGGAAAGAATTGTTGCCTCCAGATTCCGTTCGGGACTCCCGGTGGTTCGTGTGGCTGAGAGTTGTTTTCCAGCGTTCTCCAACAACTTGTACATCTGGGGAAAATGTTCTGTCTTTTTTTGTGGCAATTAGCCTTTCACCTTTCACGGTGTCCCATGTCTCCCATGATTGGGATTGCCTTCACGAGCCGTGTAATTAGTCCCCATAAGCATTTTTTCCTTCGCCTGGTATGCATCGTAAGCATTTCTTGATTTGTTTTCCTTGCCGCCCGGTTCGAGATTTACGACCGTTAAATCAGCATCGGACCGGTTTGGGCGCAATTGGTTTGGGAGAGAGAAATTGATCTATTTCCGGTCATCCGACGGTTCGGCCTCCTTTTCCAGAGGTTCGATCCACCGCATAACATTCGGGATGGTTTTAAGTGCCGTATGGCGTCCATCAGCAAGCGGAAGAAGAACGATGGAGTTATCGGGTTCGGGTCAACGGTTTCGGACATTGCCATGCTGGACGGAGACCGTTTGGAAGGGTGTATATTAGTCGGATGTGGCATCCATCGAACGACGGCCACGAAGCTCCGAGAACAAAAGCGATATAATGGATAGCCAAATTGGGAATACCAAACTCTGATGGATTCCATACTCTGTCCAGCGAAATTATTTCACTCGCCGGAAAAACATTGTTTATTTCAGGTATGTTTACAGAAAAGCAAAACTTCAACCGAGCGCACGGTTCTTTGTCAAACTGGGATGGGGCATTTTTGTGTAACAAAGGCCAAAGAGTTTCCGAGCTCTTGTTTACTCGAGAGGATGATTAATTACAGCCGTTGCTGGAGGAACAATAAATATTTGATAATCATTCAAATTCAGGAAAAGATGACCAGGAAACAGAATTGGAACACGTAGAGCGTTTTTTTTCTCATTAAAGAAAAGATTTTCTTTCCAGAGTCGTTGTTACTGACAACTGAAATTAATGGTTTATTGTTTTCTATCAATTTGACTATGGAATACTATAGTACGAGAACCAAAACTCAGTAAGTAACCAAGTATAGAGTGTTTGTTTGTTTGCGTTGGGCGGACTGGAACCCATTTCGGAGATTTATTGGCTCAATAATTTCAACGATAACAATGATGAAAATGATTTCCATCACATTGCTGAAACGGCTCGCGCAAGGTAGGCGGAAATAGGCTTTGGAACGGAAATTAAATACCTATCCAACCATTGGTATGTCCCCAGAACAGTGCAGATGGGTAAGATAAGTTCTCTTCGCTGGACAAACCAACGCACATCCGGATGATGTAAAGGATTACGGTCTTCTTGTGGGCTGCACACGATTGTCACCCTAAATGGGATTGGTTTTCGAGCGAATCATCGCATCCATCATCGGACCGACATATCATTCCAATTGTCTGCCTTGCGGTCAGCTTGCTAAGGTGCGGTTAGCAAGGATCGACCAATCCCTACAGCGTTCTCTAGTGTTAGTTCACCAAACGGGCCTTCCGTTCAGGGAAAATCCCGCCGAAACTCGTGCACGCACGCTATCGGCATGTGGAGTATTTTATTCTGTGGCTTTACTTCAAATCGATCTAATTCTCAGGCCGAGTTGAGGACTCCGAGGAGGAGGGGACTTTAGAAGGGAAAATCAACGCCCATCGTATCCTCGCCTCCGATAAGGATCCTCGATGATAACCACTCGGTGAGGTTTAGTGCTAAATGTGGCATTCCATTAAGTAACGCAATCACTAGAGGGTGCGGTTTTGCGGTCGATGGTGCTTTGAAGCACTCGTCTCGGTCTTCGGATCAAGATCGTCCGCACCGAAAGAGCACGCGTCAACGAGCCGGAAAGATCCCGGCAAACTCCGTAGACGTGATTCGTTTGGACAGGTGAAATCTAAACATTTGCGAGTGCCAACGCAAAGCGATAGTGACAAGCTGTCGGTCGGAAACCCAAAATACTGCTTGCCACACGACGATGTCCTCGAAGGAAACCGTCATTTCTTGGCGTTTATGTTGCTTAGGAATTAATTAAGGCACCGGTGGGTAGGCCTCCGTGCGCCGGTTCTTCCTTGCCGGGGAACGGTTGCCTGCCGAAAAACCGTTCCATCAGGCGCCTGTCAACGCGCTGAAGAGTGGAGATTATTATCACCGATCGAGCTGAAGGATTAATAAATTTTAAACGCTCCAACGAGCCCAACCCAAGGTGGGTTGGATGGTTTCGTCACCGGATACGGGGATATTTTTGAGACCGTTTCAGGGAATGGGGACGAGAGAGAGGGACCACGGGTTTTCATCGAGTCGATAATCGATTCCGGGCGCCTTTGAAATTTGATCATTTAATCACCCAATTAAACGTTTGGGATGCAAACGTTTCGTGGGTTTACGTGCGTGGCAGGTTTTGTAGGAAACATTTGAATTTCATTCGCCATTCGGTTCGATTACGATTACGTACATATCGGCGCTTTGCTCAAATCAACGAGCCATCGAAGGGAATTAAGGTTGCTTTAGCTTTAATTCGATTACAAATGCAATAGAACCCAAGGTGGACTAGTGTTTTCTATGCTTTATGCTGTCAAAGCCGAGCATTTCTATTCATTGATATTACATGTCCGGCTTAGAGAAGCCCTTGAAGCAAACCAAAAAGGCAAGTGAAACTAAAACTGGTTTTTCCGGGTAGCCTTTCCTTCCCCATCAACCAAAAGGGGGTTCACCGCGAGCTGTTGATTGATGGCAAACAAAATGTTGCTTTTCGTGCAGAGTGCAAAATGGCGAAACTTTGCACGGAAATTGTGTGCGGGAACGTTAAAAGAAAGGTTTTTCAGCACAAAAGAAACTTTTCTTCTTTCAAGAAACCGTTCAAAGAAGAAGAAAAAGTGTAAAAGGTTTCGGTGAAAAAATCAAAACTGCTTTCAATGGTGCTGCCGTCGGGAAAAATCAAACTTTTCCATCAGCTCACTACTCCGCCCCGACCCGAACTGTTGAACAATTTCCTTCTCATCTGCACGGGACACGACTAGCGAAAGCAGAGAACGGAGAACAATTTACAAAAAGTGGAGTATACTTGTTTTGTTTCGATTTTTTTCCTCTCGAAAAGGTGAACAAATCCGGCCACCAAACACTGACCGACGGGAAAATTCGTCTTTGTTCTCGTGTATTGATGTGAAAGAATCAATTCAAGTAGATTGTGATCGAATGGCTTTGAATTTTTTAACAGCGATTTTGCGTTGAGTGTTGTTTGTCGTGTTCCATACGTTACGACAGGTGAGGAATTTTAATTGAATCATGTTTTTCGTATTACTTTTATGTATTAGAAAAGGAAATCCTCCAATAAGGGCTTTATTTCTTCGTTAGCTATTCTGTGCATATTTTTATCTAACATTTTATTTCTCAAGAGGCTTACCAAATATAAAACCAGATTGTTGGTTGTCGGCTCACAAAAGAACTGTTACGTCGGTCAACAACAAATCAATCATATATATAATTTATATCTTTCCCTTTTCGGACCACCTAGTACCAGTATCATTTGAGCACACAGTGAAAGGATTCAGTGACCAAACCCAAGCCCACCGACTGCGTTTGGCGGCCTCCGAGAATGATTTGATATGTGTTTATGTTGTGCGGGCTCGTTACAAAATCGTTACACCCCAAGGAGCGAAATCAATAAACGAAGCCATCAAATTTAATCGTTCTTTAAACGATCCCGCCACTCGGCATCCGCCCTCGGCTCCTAGGTTCCACTTCCTTCCTTCCACCGACCAGTGCTTCCCACTCGCGGGTCTGTTTCTATGCCGTCTTCGCGGCACGGATTAATCATTCGGAAAGCTTTAATCGAATCGACATCCAACGCACGGTGCGGATGACTATTTAATGAAGTCCACCCAAGCGTTGCCATCGTGCGGCCCGCGGTTCAAATGGCCGATGTATTAATTATTAATGACCTAGGCATTTGTTTTTAATCAACCTTTTCGGCCGGAAGGAAGCGAGGAAAGCGGGCGGAGGGCATGCAGAGGGGACGTTTTCCGTCGCGCTGATAGCAATCACATTTCGAGTCGGCCGGCGAGCGAAAAAGGGAGGTGGAATGAAATAAGAGCTGAAAGTTTGGTTGTGTACACGATTTCGATACATATTTTTACAAGCAACTGACGCCATGATTCGGTAGAACCCGGTGGCCTTTTGCATGCATTTTTAATCAGGCAAACGGTAAATGGCTACATCTACACAAGGATATCGGAATAAAAATAACGGAAGGAAATTTGATAAATTCCGTGGAAATAAAACCCCGCTGATTTTTCATCAACCGCTTGTTAGTTGAAAAATACCAAATTCACCCTGTTCGCTTAGTTGATTCCATTAGCGAAGCCAGATGTTAGTGTTGGTTGATTCAAACGAATCAGCTTTCGTGTGTATGTCGGGGCGCCGTTCCCCAAAAATGGTCATCTTCCAATCAATAAGAGATTTGCTGGCGTACGCTTCCTTGGCGAGGCAATTTTTCGCCCTCGCATGTGTCAGCCTAACGAGATCAATCAATCGAAGACCGACACCCCCTTCTCTTGCTGGGGAAATCTTTGACGAACGTGACTAGCCGGTTTGAAGGCGAAACAGAGCGCGCTGAACAGGATTATGCGAAAGGGCAAGCTTTATGGAAACAGCCGGAAACAAAAACCGGCGCCTTGCGTTCTGTGTCAAAAAAAAAAAAGGAATGGAAAAATCTGCGTGTCAAAGTGGCGGTTGAAGGACGGGACGGTTTTTCTCCCCCCAATGATTGGGGCGTCGTTTGGAAAAGTTGTCGTTGGTTGTGTTTGGTATTTTTTTTTATATCTTCCAGCTTATCCTTTTTCATCGGAGCTCACCTTTCACCGAGCGCCGCACCAAATCGAGTCAAACGAAATCGAATTGATTCGAGCCAAATTTTCAATCGATCTACACAAACACACGCAACAATGGAGGTAAAAAAAACCCTCCTCCTTCACCCGGCAGATTGATGCGTGGTGGCAATATTGAATAAATGTTTCCACCGTTTTCCGCATACGCAAATCGCGCCGTGCGAAATCTTCCTTCCGGTGGTGGTGGTGGTGACTCTTTACCGTTGGCGCCAACCTGGTCCACCCACACGGTTGGCGGAAGATCGAACGGGCGCGGATTGGGACCGGTCTTGGAATTGGGACGAAAAATTCGGCGGATTTCCGCCCTCTCGGACAGCGTGTGGGCAACAAGCGGATCCGTTGATGCGTGACGAAATTTTCCGTCGGCTCTGGTTGTTTGCGCTTCTGCGTGATTTTTCTTTCAACCGCCAACACAAAGGTAACTGGAAAATTCGCGGGTTCGCCGAGTGAAAATGTTGTGAAATGTTCAGTGCTAGCAAAAGGCGGCAAAAAAGTAGAATCTATTCCATTTGTCACAGTCCATGGAATGCTGCTATCAACGTCGCGTTTTGAAATGCTTCTTTTGCTAAATTTTCTACTGCTGGAATAAGCTTTAGGACGCGATGGATTTTTCGGAGCTGAAAGTTATCTCCTTTTATCCGAATCCGAAAAAGGAAATTTTAAACAAACTTAATCGTATTTACAGTACGTTGTGTGGTATTCTTTCACCTGTTTATAGTAAAAGATAGAATATGGAAGAGTTTTCAAGCATTTTTCTTCCTTTAAAGTTTCTGTACATTCTAAGCAGACATCGTACAAAACCACGGAAGTGTTGGTCACAATGGTGTATCGCACCGTACGAAAACGAAGACCCTGCTGCTTACATTTTTGTTAACGCATCGTTAATTTTCACACACGACTACACCATCGGGAAGGGTTTTTGGAAGATCACTGCAAAGACTTGGAGTCTAGGTTTGGAGTTTGGCTTTCCTAGTCGCGTCAACCCCCTCCCCCGGCCGGTAAGATCATTACCACATTAAGACGGAAGGGGTTGTTTCAAGGGAGGGGGGGGGGGGGGGAATAGAAGTTACCGTGTAATAACCATTCTATGTAATTTGAAAACCATCTTCTTGGCCTTAATTTCACATTAACTCGTCATTAGTAAATTAAAAGATGGCTTGAGCCGTTGCGTGAGGTAGAAAGGTGAAGTGTCCGGGAGTTCGTGGTGCGGAGTTCTAGTAGAGTGGTTTGAATAATGATGATGAGCTAACGGGAAATTATTTGGCAAAGAAAAAGGGTACCATGCGAAAGAATAGACATCCTACAGTATAAATGAGGGTTTGTAATCCTAAGTAAATCTAGCTGTGGCGCGCGAAGAAAAAGTCAACCCAGAAGTTTAATATCTTTGGAATCGAAATCAAAGCATTCAAGTACGAAATAGAATATTCAAACTACCAAATTTTTAAATTACTGTACTGCGGAAGGTAATGTATGTTCTATGATTTAAAAAGTTCCCTTCTTTCCGATCCTGTACAGGAGAAAAGTGGTACACCAACGGGTGGTACACTGTTTTCCCAGACCATTCAATCGCCCCTCGACAGGGCGGGAAACAAAGCGGAAAATCGGATGATTTGTGGTTGATACCAAAAATCGCTGCAAACCGAGCAGAAAGTTATCATACCGTTCAATCCATCCCAAGTGCAGTGATTAGCATCGTGGGTGTGGTCAAAAGTGTTACAAACGATCGAACCGGTTCGTTCGAAATGGCCATCAAAGGGCCTCAAATGAAGCACTGCAGTAACTGTGGCTTGGGAGTTGTTTTTTTACGCTTTGATACGCTCATTGGTCATTGAAACGAGCAACTTTCGACGGCCATTTCAAAGTTCGATCATAAATCATGCCAGGGCCAACCGCAAGTGGCCGAAATGACACTCCAAAGCGGCAGGAGGGTATATTTTACAAAGATTACATTTTTCGCTCGTTCCTCACCCCGAAATCGATTCCCCTTTGTTGGAAAGGCTTTATGATTTCTTCTTCATTTTTAAACAAGCACTAAGCTTCGTTCAAAGTAAGCTTGGGAGGCTGGGAACATGGACGGTAAGCTGGACTTTAAATCATCAACAAATTCGGAAATGGCAGCGATGGTGTCGATGACGCTGATGCAGCGCAAATGCAACCGGCAAATTTTGGGCAGCAATTCATCACCACAAAACTGCATCGCTTTGCGCTGGTAATGCACCAGCAGCAAATGACCAGTGCACCGTTTCGGCTGCAGCCCACTCCCAGGGGGAGAGAATGTGTAAGCCGATACCACATGGAAACCACCCTTTTTTTGGTTGCGATGAATAAATGCACTTTTTGGAAAGGAGAGTGATTTAAATTTTTCATTGTTACCCCATTTCCTGCCAACCTTGATGACGGTTTCCCCTGTGGTCAGCACACGAAACACACGAAAACCAGCTGGACCTTATCCTTCCCACCACGTGGGAGGGGAGTTGGGAAAAGCGCCCAATTGGCACTACGAGTGAGTGATGAACGTTCCCTTACGATGCAAATGGATAATACACGCTCAGTGAAGCGCCCTGCTAGGCGCTCTTTTCCTTCAGCTGGCCTGCATAACGTGGCAGTTTCAATCGGAAAAGTTCCCTCCCCCGAAGGACGATCTAAATGATCCCCCTGGGAGAAGGGGCAGCACTTTTCCGAACGGGAAATGGTTCCGGGATGTATTTTTGGCAAAAGAAGATGAATTATAATCGTGCGTTTTTACGATCACTTCGGTGCTTCCATGTTCTGCTGACGTTTTCGCTACCACATTTTTTTTTTATTGCGGAAGCTAAACCAAACGAGTTTGGCACGTTCAGAAGGTGAAGTTCCATAGAGCGTCATGTACATCGGGTACTGATCCGATACGCACGAGAGTACATCCTTCACCCAGCAGTGCCATTATAAATTCGAATGTGTCTACCACATGCTGGTCAGTGTATCCTTCGACCGTTGAGTCGGAATTTGGAAGCGGAGTGGAGTGTGGCTGAACCGGGTGCTCTTCCCACTGGGATTAGGATCGATTGCAATCGATCATGAAATATTGAATGGATATTGGGATCGGCCCGGTGATGATACGAACTCCCATGGGGTTTAGCTTCATTTTTCGAGCTTGTTTCTTCTCGTTTCACCATCGTCTTGTTAAGCGGGGCATAAGAATACGATACCAATGGCTAGGTTTATCATTGCAAATTGGAACCACGATGGTGTTAGGTGCGTTCGTCAGAATTTTTCCTACATATTACATATCCTTTTGAGCTCACGTACTTCCATCTTGCAGAGAGATCTGGAGCGGTTTTAGAGGAGTCGGAAAATTTCAAACAATCCATCATATAACTCGTCCCATACGAGCGAGCAAATCGATTGGGGGATGGCACGAGTATGTAATTTCACGCTACGGTTCGGTGATCTTTCGGTCGAGTGATCCGAACTGGAGGGTTGTGTATAATTCGGCTTCGGTGGAACCAAAGAAACAGGGCACGGCCAACATTGCGGTGACATTGGAACACAAGTTCATTACCGCAGCTCGCCTAGATTGGAGGAGGATCAGGGCAAGAGGAATGCATTTCAGCACTTGCAAATTGTGCAAGTCGTTTCATCGAACCGTGGAACGTTGAATATATGCTCGAAACATACGGTTTCTTTCGTTGGAATCTTGAACTGTGATCGATGGCTTCGAGGAAATAAACGGCTGAAACCATAAATATTTATTTTAAGGATGTTTTAGGTATTGTAGTTGAAAGGTAAGCTTTCGGTGTATATTAATAAAGACAGGTAAAACTTATCGCAAAGTGAACGCGATGCCTCAACATAGGTTACTCTACTCACAAATTTCAAACTGCACTTTGCTCGTTCAAACCCAATTGCTCTAATGGATGCATCTGGTACATGGCTTCTTTGTTGTATACCACGAAATTATTTCCATCCCAAGCGTTCGCTTTCGCTCCACTTTCGTTCACGCTATCGATCCTTCTTTTGTCAGTGCAAAAATTTTCCCGACAAAAATAATTCAATAACCCCGTTGCGGGTCGGTTGCTGAAGAGTTCATATTCGGTCTCATCTCATCGTACCGCATGCACATATAAAATCGGGCCCTATCATCACTCGAAGACCTCGCAGGGGAGGTCGAACGCACGTGGCGGAATGGGAAGGAAATCAAGAAAGACAAAAAGAGTGCACTTTCGAAACATAATAACCCTATCCGTGCTCACCAGACCGGAAATTGTGTCATAAAACAGGTGTCCCCGTGCACCGCCGAGAACGCCTGGTTTTTACAACGTCAGCATATGCACACGAATGCATGGAGGAGACGCACACCAACGCATCTCGCTTGTGGAAAGTGGCGAGATGGCATCAGCTTTTAACTCACTTCGCGACCATCGAACGGGAACGATCTGGCAACCGGGATTTGCGAGGGTAGCGTATGGATGCACCGCTTTCATCAGTTTATATCATTCTGAACCCCATGCGAGGGTGAGTGAGTGAGTCATTAGCTGTAAGTACCGCCGGTTATGGCTCGCGAAGGCAAACAGAACTTGGTGAGCATTATAAAAAAAAACGCACCCTTTCAACACCCTTCTCTAATTAAAACCTCTAATTTGAGCCCAATTTCTCTCGTCATTTGCCAACAACATAATCCCCAATTTTACAGCACGAGCACCAGGCTGGCTGGCTGGAACGCCATCGATTGCCGTTGTCGTGGTCCACTCCAAGGGGTTGCCCCGAGCTTTTCCCATGTATGCCGGGCACGTACACAAACGCACCGCGATACAGCTTCACCCTTTCGGCCACAGAGGGCATAGTTATGACGTGAACCTCATTCCGGTGCTCATGGTTGGAGCCGGGAGACATAAAGTTTGGAGTCACTCGTGCGGCACCACGAACCAACCCCCGTTGTGTCCTATGGGCAAGCGAAACACTACCGGGCGGGATGATATCCTCCCTCGTGGCCGGCGTCCTCCCAACCCCACCGAACGAGCGAGTTAATGTTTTGAAATATATTTTCCAAAAAGAACCATTGGAAAATGGAACCTTGCGGAGAGGAACGAAAACAAAATGGGTGGAACGGAAGTGAAACCGTTCGGATTCCATTAGCAGTTGGAAAAAGAGCTTGTGGATGGTTTGGTATGGAACCGATCTACCGAAGCGATGCTTCGCTGAACTTCGATACATTAACGCACGTAGTGTTTTGCGCCTTTTTTTTTGAGGGCGAATTCCAAAGGGAAGCACAAAAATCTCTCCGCAATGGTACCTAATTTAACGCTCCAATCATACTGGGACGGGGTACGCCAAGATATCTATACTTTTCTATTCCAGCTGAGCGAGTAATTACTGTTTATGCAACATCCGATGCGCTGTGAGGCAAACTATTTGTCGGTGCTATTTGTAGCAACAGGATTTTCCGTAAAGCTTCGTTTGACGCAACAGTGCGTGTTTTGTAATGAAAATTAGTGTTGGAAGCCCGTTAGAATGTCCTTGATGAATAAATTAAGAGCATTTTTTTACTGATTAGGTGATAAAAATGGATGAAAGTTATACCGCAGGAGGTCCAGGAAAAAAAAAATAAATCAAGAATGAGTCAGTATGTAAGACGTTTTGGGCAAGAAACATTGTTACAAACAGATATTTGTGTTTTATATGGAATATCTTACCATCACAGTGTGTTAACTTGATATGTTGAAATTGAATTCGTACCTAAAAGAGAAAGAAAAATAAACTAGTTAGAATAAAAATTTTTTAAGATTAATAAAAATGGGATGGCATATTCCACTTGACTCTAAACCTTTTATAACTATCGTTGAATCACCGATTCATCTTTTGATACAACTTCATTACTCTAAAGTGTCCTGCTGCTAAACGTGCTTGTCATTTAATCAAGGAAAAATGATAAAAGAAGAAAATCACAAACGTTGATACCATTCAGTGAAATACTTTTTCCTCAAAAAAGCAAGGATGTTCAAGTAGACAGATACTTGATCGGGTTGTGCAGTTCCTGTGCAGCATTTTCCACCTAGTTTCAACAAAGAATGCGATAACCTTAGACAAAAGCAAAAGGATATCCTGCCAAGCGATAGATCGCTCATTTAAACGCAGTTTAGCTGATGTTATTGTGCAGCACTAATTGCAAACCTTCTCCGGTTCTCGAGCTTGCTTGAACCCTTTTGGAGTCCCATAATGGACGCGTATCGTTCAATAGCTTACCGAGCACTGCAGGATCAGCTCCTTCTGTGTACAAGGATACGGCATCCTTTAAGCGGCTCCGATTGCGAAAATCGATCCGCTTTCGGCGTTTAATTTATACACGCCTCGCCTGCCAATCTTTAATCGCATCGCACGTGGCTCCTTAATCGAACGATAGCATGAAAACTACACAACCCCAACCCCGACGCGCAGAGGTTGCTCCTCTTACCAAACGGACGGCAATTAATTAGTCGCATTAAGTTTATTGTCGCGTGTCGTCAAGTGCAATCACGCGTTCGCAGCTGTTCCATTTTCCTCGGCTCACCCGACTAAGCCGAGCCGAGGATGCTGCGTTGGTGCGATACCGTACACCAAGACAAGTGTGTGGTTCGTGTGCACACACCTTCACATAAATGTCCTCCGTTTCCAGCAGCCCAACGCACGTCAGGCCGACGAATCAATCATCATGACAAACGACCCCGAATCGCTTTCGGTGGCTTCGCTTTGACGTTTTATTTGCCACCGTGGCAAAACGTGCGACCGGGCGGTGCCATCGGGACACCGCAGGATGCTTTCTCCCAAGAGCCCAAGACGGTAGCGCAAGTTTTCCACCCGATCCACAAAAAAAAGGTCCCTGTTCGACGCCCGGAGGCCGAAAATTGGTTCATTAATTTTGGACCCCCACCGGTCCGCGGGACGCCGAGGGGCTAGAGGTCCCGTGGCAAGGTGTTGGCAGCATAACGAAGACTGTCAACGCCCTGCTTCCGTTGTCAAGTGGGTCGACCAAGCCGGTCCCAATCGGAGGGGGGAACGTTTTTCTTTTTCCTAATGCCTCCCATATTCGTTCGGTCCGAAATCACTTCGATGAAAATCGGATATCGAGCGAGAAAAGGACGGGAAGGGACACAAGGTTCATCAAGGTTAGGTTTCGGCTCAAGGCCATCCGCTCCGCTGGGACCGCCGGTGGAGGATTATGTTGCGAGGCGGAGGCTGTCGCTGTACGGCTGGAAATAACATGACAAAGTTAATAAAACATGTGCTCGAATAATAATCACATCGTGTTCCGCGAGGCACGAACCGCCGGAAACGTTCTGGGGTGGAAGATTTTTTTGCCACTTTCACGGATACATTTTTCTTTTCCTCACCATCGTACCATTTTCTATCAGTGAGACTTTTTTTGGGTCCAGTTTTCGTCTAGGTTTTGCTTGTTCGACAGACATCGTTGACCCGTGCAACCAAACGACTTTGCTAATATTTTCACCCTGGCTTGACATGACTCCTTTCGTGGCACAAATTCATCACCGAGTGGCGAATTCTACTTTGGTCAACAAGCGGCAGGTTCAGTTTCGGCAAAAGTTTTACCGTCCCAGAACCCGGTTTTGTGCTTTAATTTCGTCCGACAATTTGTTGGTGCATGAGCTGTCGAGAAAGTTTGCCAAAGCGAGCGGTTCACTTCGGTCCCGTTCAAAAACCGGACGAACCGGAAGGTCACTCAGTTGTCAGGTCGTTCTTTTCACTGGCCCGAGATTTGCTCCCTCCCCGAAGGGCCAGGATGGTGCTGTTTGTTTTGGTATTTTTTTTCTCCTTTTCGCCGTCGCGTCTCGTGAAGATGTTTTATTTTCCGGTACGCGGAAAATGCTAGTGACCGCGATTGCTCTTTAGCAGCATGCTTTTCTACGGGCTTTCCTAAACCGCTCAACACGTGTTTTGACATGATGCTGGTTATCCGCTGACAAGTCACTTATCAACACTGTCGACACTGAAAACTCAGGCAAGGAAACCATTTTGCCTTAAGAGAGCCGTTGGAAAAAGGTTTCAGCCGAACAGAGGATGTATAAAATATAAAAATTCTTCGAAAGATCTTTAGAAGAAAATATAAATAACATAATACGGTTCGGCATAGAGATTTAACAATGAAACCTTTTCGAATAGAATAGATTGATCTTCATCGGAAATTTTTTTTTTTGTATCTCTCTGGGAAAACCAAAATCGCTACCAAATTTCCTACCCTCAAGTCCTAAGCTTATAACAAACAACCAATAAAAGAAGCTTTGAAAAGGCTATTGTCTGCACACAAGCCCCCCAGAGAGGAGACCCTAGCTCGGATCCCGGGTTTTGGGGGCGAAATTTGCCATTCGCAAATAAATTGCATCGTAAACCTCAGGCGAACCTCTAAGCCCTCCACCGCAAACAATAAATGGTGGTCTCGGTTCAACTTTATGCCTATCGTGCGCGTGGCTGAGCGTTGTTATACAGATACACGCACACAGCCAGGCACACATTTTAGTGCACACATATAAATAACCATTTGATCGGCAAATAGCTTCGTCACCTAGAACAAACTATAGAGCAGCTTTCCCGCCTTCGGCAGGCTAGAAGAATAGTTTTCCGCGATATTGGCGGTCGGTGGTGGTGAAAGTCTTCGGTTCGGTTAAGGAACCCATATCCTGTTTGCGAAGCTACAAGAACCTCACCGGATTTGGCAGGGAGACAGAGAGAGAGAGCGAGAGAGAGAGAAGCCGAGAAGAGGAGTTGATTGTGGGAAGGAAGACGACAGCGGATCGAGTTATAAGTATTTTGGTGACATTATAAAACTTTCCTTTCCCCCGAGAGGCTCCCGAAGAGATAAGAACGCACGCAGCAAGAAGGAAGGCACCCGAACAGGCTCGTCGGTATAAAGTTTTATCCCCGTTTTGTTGGTTCAACTTTATAATCGGTGTATCCTGGTTTGGGGGCCCGTTCCCGTCGGCACATCCTTTCGTTCTGTTCAGTGCCATGCACATGAACCCACCGTTCGGGTTAGAGCTTATTTGATCGCATTTAGGCGTGGGTTCGGTATCTGTTTTATTTTCTCCGAAAGCGCCAGTTTTGTACCGGTTTTCCTTTTTTCTTCGCCGGTCCTTTTTGTCACACGGCTTACCACTCGGGAGACGGTGGCAAGAAAAACAGGCTTCCCGGTCGCTGGAAAGAAAACAGACGATCGCGGGAAAACTGCAAAACGATCAACTTAACGCAAGGTGATTTATAAAGACCTACATTTTCTTTTGTCCTATCCTTTCTGGAGGTTCATGTTTTTTTTTCGGCAAAACTCCATTGAAAACTGGGAAAAAGAGCTTCCTGGAAGGAAAGCTACATTACCCGGTTCCGGTGAAAGGGAACGAAGAAGAACCAATAAACTCGGGAAGTTTGCTTCAATTCAATTAAACCAGTACCGATGAAAAGTGAAAAGTTTCTCCAGCACCTTGCATAAAACAAAATGTTTGCCAACGTTGAACCGGAAGCCTACAATTTGGGAAAAGGGTTGTAAGAAGAAAAAAAAGAACAACAAAATGAGCAATAGTTGAACATTGGAAGAGGCGAGAGAATTTCAATAGAAGGATGGTTCTTGCTTGAAGAAAGAAAATATTTGCATATTTTCATGTGAAACAAATTTGTGTCTTGTAATAAATTGTTAACATCTTAAAGGTGCAGTCATATGGCTGCTTTATGGATTCCAATACCTCTTCTCTTGAACCATTTCAAGCAGTGCTGATTTTGATTCCCGAATGGCTTCTTTTAAGGTGCATTAAATTGTTCCCCTTAGTACTTGAAGCTTCCGTACCGGGCGACAGGATACGGCTGAGGATGAAAGGAACTGAGAGCCGGACTCATTGACTGGAATATTTCCGCATTCCCACGACTTCCTGGATTGACATAAACCACAAACCCAAAGGTGACGCAAACACGAACACCCGCAATCGGCGGAAGTAAATGTACATGTTTCAGCATAATGAACGGCCCGGGGGAGCTGAGCTCATCACCGGGCATGGACGTGGTGTTGAGAAGGGGAACGGCAGGAAGTTGTCAAGCACTGCCAAAAGCCTTCGCCGAGTGGGCGCTCTGGGATTTTTGGCCCTTGGGATGCGAGGAATTCCATTCCGTAACTCGATTAGGATCGTGCTTAGCTATTTTCATTTTGCTCTTAAGAACTCCGGCGTAGTCGCATTGGGAGGTCGTTGGAATTAGGGCAAAAAAGCATGAATGGATGCAGCACGAAGAAAGCCGGTAGGTTTCACTTTCAGCACGTGCGGAAAATTTTCAACTAGTTTTTGTGACCAGCTCTGAACGCTTGACGACACACTGCGGACGAGGTTGGAGCCAGCTTAGGTTTAGATTACTGTCAACACGGGAAACTTTTTTTTAAAGGTTTGCTGGAGATGGTATTGCATTGGCGAGGGCGTTCGCCATATTAGTGCAGCATCTTCACAAACAATCTTGTTGCACAAAAGAACAATTTAAAATATTTATAGCTATTCAAAAATTACATTCAGCTATAAGGCAAGGGATATATCATTAAATTAGAAACTAGATACCCCGAAATGTTTGATCACTACTTCTTAAATATGTTTTCTTTTTAGACAAATTCAATGCTCAAGTAAAGCTTTATCTAATATTTTCCATTCAAAATACTTTCTTAGCTGAAAAGCGTCAGCTAACGCGAGTTTTACTTTTAAATCATTCTTTTATACCAGTTTTGTAATGAGACAAAAATATATATTGAGGTGAAAGTATTGGTGATTTAGTTTTATGCTAAATGACTTAAGTGATGTAGTCTTCACAATTTTGGCTTTATCTTTACTCCAAGCAAGGTTTTCCTGCACCTGGTAGTTCTTATTTGGGATTCTGTTTCAAAATTCGTACTCCAAGAAACGACCAACGTCATCAGCCAGAACAAATGCATTCGGGCGCACTCAGACGGTATGCTGTGCTGGTTGGATTTTTCCTACTTTCTTCCCGGTAGCCACCGCTCGGAAAAAGCGGCACCGAAACCCACGAAAGAACGGTAATTTGACGCCGGTCAGGAAACGCTGGTCCACGGGCCCGAAGCACGAGGTTTCTCAACCGAAACCGCATATTAATTTCAGTTTCATTGTTTTACCCATACGGCACCCGACTCGTGGCAACAACGAACGAGAAACGGAGCCATACACACAAACAACAACGCACTCATGGGCTCATATATGCACCGGAGTTGGATGTTTTGGTGTGTTCCAGAAAAGAGTAGTGTTTTTTTTTTTTATATGTGAAGGGGGGAAAACTCAGCCCTGCGAAAACTGACTGAAATGTGTTTTGCGAAACCTTTGGTAATGTTGGTAAGTGCAGTCTCCATTGGGATGAAAATACGGAATATCAAATTCGAGTGCACTTTGCTTTGCTAATTTCTTCAAGTTCAAGTTCTTGTCAAGTTCCTTCATATCTCAAGGGCAAGAAATTTAGAAGATTGCATGTTCGAAATGCTAAACTTGTGTTTTATTTTACAAAAATCATCGTGGAAGCTCAATGTTTAATGAAGGTAGTGGGCAACTTCAAAACAGATGAGCTTTTGAAACATTCGTAATGTGTAGTTCCCCAACTAGATATATTTTTTGCATGTGTTATATTGGTATGTTCATTATGTCCTTTTCTGTAAATTAAGATTTATCAAACGACCGAATTTGCATCACTGACGAACAATGTCAGCGGTCTTTTGTCTACATCATGCCGGGAGGGACAAAGGGAGGATAAACTCCTATCTTCTCAACCCAGCAAACACGGTTGGCCCTATCAGTCTAGTGCCACTTGTTCTTCGTCGTAGAAGACAGACAACCCTCATCGACTGTCCACTCTCTCCAAATATTACTCGTTCAGCATGGTCCGGTTTGACTTGAGGCTAAAAGAGAGTTATCAGGGACAATGTGAATCGACCAAATTGCGGCCAAATGTGCTGACTAACTACCGACTATGAGGTATAGCCCAGGGCAACAAGGTAGCCTCGGTTCTTTACTTCTTCCGCTTGGTAGCAAAGGTTTACCTGTACGAAAGTTGCTTCTGTAGAGTTGATTCTATTTTACGCAATTTTGTCGCAATGACTGCCGGGTGGGTACAATAAAACACAGAAGTTTGCTTCCCGTCGAGCTCAACATGCTGCTCAAGTTTCGGGAATGACCCTCTTTTCGGCAGCTGTTTTCTATTACTTACTGGCCAACGGCGACACACCGGAGGGGCGGGAAAACTGACCTGCACCGCACGATGAAAGACAAACCGACGCGCGGCGGGTGTTCAAACTTTTGGAGCGGACCAGCTTACGTTTTCTAGCAACCCGAACGACGGTGGCCACCTTGCTTGCGGCACATGAATATTTATGCCAGCGATGCTATGAATGGGTATTTAATTTACCACCGGGTTTACTCTATGCAATCGTTACGTTTTTCGTCTTTTTCCGCTGCCGGTTGTGGAGAAATTTTTGACTACAATTTCCACATTCACCGCTAGACGGTTTCACGATGCTCGACGAAACAGATACGAATGGCCGGTGCTGCACAAAAACCTTGGCGCGAAGCGGACAAACAGCGGACGGCGCCGGTCCAGTGCTTGATGGAGTTTTCGCGTTTTCCGCCCGTCACTCCCAACCACGGGGTAATGATGTGTATGCCGCAATTAGAATCTTGCTTGCGTGGCGTTGGGAGACATTTTCCCCGGCGCTTATCCGGTGTTTGATTGCAGCGCACTGCAGCGAATCGACCATAGAGGAAGAGAGAGTTGTCATTATCGATGGCGGATCAGAAGATGTTCTATGTGATAAACTACGAGTTGATGAGTGTTTCGCTTGTTCTGTGCAATAACGAATACCTATACCCACCATTTAGCTCGGGTTTATTTTATAATAATGAAGTTGTGTCTCGTCCATACTGTGCAGAGTTTCAAACAACGAGTGTTTTGTATGTTTTGTAAACTTCATAGCAAAACATAAGTAATGAGAAATGCATTTTACTAACTTTTGAAAGATTAAAAATGAAAAATCAAGAAAATATTTTGAAAATGCTGGAAGATTTATATAAAGTAAAAATGATTTATATACAAGTGGAAAATAACACACACAACAACAGGAAGCACGTAATTACTTATCAGAACTGAGAGAGCATAAGGTTTTTAAAGTTAAGACCAATTTTATGCTTCATAGCCAAATGGAACTTTGGCAACAAACGGCTGGCCGGGTATAATGTTCATGTAGAAAACAGTCCAAAACAAGAGAAAATATATCAATTCTAATCACAACTGAGCGTGCATCTATGCTAGTGAAAGCAAAAATTATCAAATAGAACGTAAGCGTTATAAACAACATCTTCATAAGACAAACATGCTTCCGTCCACAGATATAGAAAATATGCCTCATAAAAACTGAAAGCGCATCTTGATCTTTGTTCAATTTAAGACCAATATTTAAAAAAGTAAAAGCAACAACTTTCAAATAGAACCTGGCAAGAAAGAGCTAGTCGTGTTAAATTCTATTGTGTTTATTCTATTGAAATCTTGTAAGAAACTCAAATGAACGTTAAAAACAATATGTTTGTCTGGAAAACATTTGCTGTGCTGATCTGTAGGACTTATGCAAAAGAAATTGTTATTAAATTTCTACAAATCAAATAAACCACCGATATCTCTCGATGGAACTACACAATTTGAAAGTCGCTTAAAAATTTCTTAGCTTATTGATCAATTTGTGAAAAGAATAGATTATTTAAATCAAATGGTTTATTAAGCTATTATACGCATTCGCGTTATATACACCAAAAACATGTCCACTTCTACAACCAAAACGTGTCGAAACCACATAACTATAATTAAACTACTCATGTTATTGTGAAGCTAATTGTACGCGTTTGGTGCAGTAATGGTGCTTCAAAAACTACTCATTTCAATTACCGCCCGGATAAATTCGAACGGTTGCCAAAACAGTTTCACACCGGCTGCCGAAAGGAGGCGCACGGTTTTCCGGGCGTGGAAAACAATCATCCGCAGTCGTACACCGGCATTTGCATCCGCAAAACAGCTGTTCCGGTCGTATCGAAGGTGCGACGACGACGGTGGGAGACAAATAGTCACATATTGCTGAACGTGGCGAGGCAACGGCTTTGATGGGGATGTCGTTATGCTTCGATGGCACCGATGTGCGTTGTTTGTTAATTTGCCTCCCCGCAGCCGCATGTCGAATTGGTTTGCATCTGCAAAGCGATCGAAAGTTTCGACTAGCTGAACTGGAACTTCGCTGCCAAGGTCGTGCGACAAATCGGCAGAATGGTGTTCATGCTGGTGTGGTTTTTTGTGTGCACCGGCTAGAAGACAACGCTTTGGCGAGAAGTCACTAGTTTGGATCCGCACGCTTGCTGCCCTGTTAATGATGTTTGCGTACGAAAGGATTGGCCTACCCGCTTTTCCAGCGAATGAAGCTGTTCGCGGTGGTTATGTTCCGATGGAAAGCTGATTCCCGAAGCTAGAACACTGGTTGCCCACAGCGACGGCCACGTGTGACATTGTTTTAACACTCGGCCCGGTGGAAAATTAAATTAAACATACTCAATCCCGCATACAGGACCGTATGGTGCGATGGTCCCCGAAGTTGCACACCTGTGATCAGATTATCTGCGTGGAACCATGGGGATTTCGCTGCCAAACAGTGTGGTTGACGCCGACGGCGTGGTTGTTAACTACGAGCAAATATAGCAACCACACGAGGCGTTCGGTTCGAACAGATGCAATCGGCGCACCAGCAGCATTGTAACGGTGGAAGTCGTGAACCGTGTGCGTTGGGTACATCAAACAGTCATTTGCTTCCACGAAAGGACGAAGGTGTCCATGCGTACTCGAAAGCCGTCACACATTGCAATATCCTCCCTGTGAACCGTCACCTCGGAACACCTCGCGTTGAACCAAAAAATAAAATAAAAACCCTTCGAGACAAAGGGTTGAAAACTGTCAATCAGTCGAACACGAAAAACAGAATCTGTCGTCGAAGAGTGGCGAAGTTTGGGGCCCACATTTCATGTACACGCTCACTCCCACACATCCTGTGTGATAAAAATGGCAGGAGAAACAAACTCTCGCCAAGCGTTTGCATTGACAACGAATTCGTTACCTCGAGGAGTCCCTTGATCTGGCGAAAAATACGGGGGTCAATGGACTATGTGCGAGCTGGTCTTTGCGATGTTTATTTCGTCCACAAACCCCATGCACGATGCCGTGTCAAACGCCTGACAGTAACAAGGGTTGTCATCGTTGTTGCCTGGATGGGTAATCATTGGAAATGTTGTGACAGTGGTGTTCAATCGATGGATGGTGCTGTCGGTCACGGGAAGCCCAATCGAGCGAATGGCATACGCTTGCGAACAATTTGTGCATGCAATGAAGTTGTTGCGAATTATCGAAATGCTAAAAATAAAAATAAGGGTTCGACGGTGTCGGGAGTGAAAAGGGTTGACAGTTTTTAATTCGTAGGTGTTGAAACAAGTTCTCCATCAAATTAAGGTAATATATGGTACATGGTTTTAAATCAGGTTTAAAACTAACCGTTCGAAGAAAATAAGGAAAAAAGCCTAACATGGACAAAAGATAATAATAGCATGTTAAGACGTTTCGACAACGGTCAAAATGTAAACGTTTGGCACTCATTTGGATTTATTTTACACAAATTATTGACAGTTTTATTTAATAAGTCGATACTTATGTCTTTAATTTGTATGATTTAAATAATATTATTATTTTAAGGCAAAATAATAATTTACGAACATTCATTTACAAACCTAAAATCCTTGCCATCCTCATTAGTTGTTGTGGTCAACATCTCTTACAACTTAATAGGCTACAATGTTAATGATTGTACCTTTCTAAAGCCTTAAATATAAGAATTCAAAACTAAACTAAATTGAAATTGAAAAAAATTATTTATTTTCACGATGAAATAAAATGAAATATTTTTAATATTGATTTTAATTAATTTAGATTGTTTGATAAATAAACAATATTATGTAAAGCTCATTTTTAAATAAATAGTCTATGTAAGAGATTTCTTACTAGATGGATATTGTGGTGGATATACGGTATCCATAACTCGTGGTCACCTTGTATCAACGCATACTGCGTGAAACCACTCGCGGTCGCGGACTTATCAAAGCGGAGGGTTTGTCATCGTGTACAACTTGAACTTAGATGAAAACTCAGAAGTTTTTAACTTACTGGATGCGCGACGGGCATTACGACCACGTCCGATCAGTGTCCACCGAATAGTTCCTTTGTCTATTCGGCATCGATTTATTTATACTGTTTCTTAAGGCTAGTTTACAGGTGGTTTAATAAGTGTTGGTAATGAGGCTGACCTACTTTACAAAAGTTGTTTATCGGTTCTATAAATGCTGGTTTGATAATTTTGGTGTTTTTAATCATGGTTAGGTTATTGACGTCGATCGCGCAAACGTTTTTGCGCGCATCGTTCCCTGTCTGTTTCATAACATCCGGCCCGCCGTGGGTCATGCTTACTTGGCTCAAATGCCCGAACCTGTTGGTTCCCTGTTTTTCATGCACCGGCTTGCCGTGGGTCATATTACTTAGGTGCAATGCTCGCGCACCATCGTGTCGCAACTTGCTTGCGCTGTATCGCTGGGTGCGTCGATCTATCAATTTGCCTAGATTGCAGTTTGGGGTATTTAGTTGTTGTTTCTGAGTTGAGGGTTTATCGAAATGTGTTTTGTTTGTTTTCTGGCGGTGTCACCTGATCTAGTTGTTTTCGATACTTAGTTCATAACATTTGATTATGGAATGGAGAGTTCATTGTGCTTTCCACGCTCAGCAAAACACGGTACTTCAGTGGTGGTGGATTTTAAGCCGTATAGCATAGGCATGCTACAATATAATGAACCAAAGTTCGTTATTTGGGTCAATTACTGGCTTTAAGGTGGATGACATTCCCATTATTCCCACACAAAGGATCTATTTGAAATCAGGCAAATGAAGTCCCTTTTGAAGCAAATAAAAAATCATGTTAAAGGAAAACAATTGGTACCCTCGTTACCAGCCACCCAAGGACATGCTTTCGTTAACGTAGGTTATGGATCGTAAACAAAAGAAGCTCCCACTACGCCAAACAAAGTCCCTACTCTAATTACATCGAAAAACATGTAGAAATCACCGTTCCGCACAGCCTCCCTCCCCAGTGCCTCGACGGGTCTGTGTCGAGTGTATTTTCAGCTACACAAAACAGCCAGAACAGCGAAAGGCTTATCGTTATTCCGGCTAGCATACAAACCCGCAGACACACTTTGCCTATTAAGTAAACATTTTGCTACCTGGCCCACCTGTTCGCCCGAGTCAGGCTTTCGTTTTCTTCGGCAGTCGGAAAAGGCGCCCCCGAGAAGAGTGGCGACGCGCGGTGAATTTTATTATTTAATTAAAATAAACCGAACAGGATTACCAGGACACGGGAATGTTAACCGGTCGTTGGCGCTGACTTCGTTAGACCGGGTGGATGAAATTAGAATCCTCCTACCTTCGTCTTCCATTACTGTTGCTATTGCTGCTAGGCTTCGAGGGGGCGAAGAAAGCACACAGGCTCCTTTTCCGAGCAGTTGGCGTTGGCAGGTCCTAGATTAACTGAGGTTTCTCTTAGGTTTAATTTAACTCAGGAGACACGAACAGCGCCTCCCAAAACTCCCATTGTGTCACGTAAGGCCGACAGGAAGGCGTCGTGTAGAATTCCTTGCTCGAGGATGAAGATTACACCTTATCGTGACGAGTGTTAAAGTGTGAAGAGTGTGTGCCGCCCCGTGGATGGCGACTCGAGAAGAATGGAGGACGTAAACGCATGACAGCAATTAAGTCATGCTGGTGACTTCGCCGCGTTCCCGCCTCCTCCCTTGTCGCAAGACATTTCGATCGGACTTTGGCTTTGGCGAATCTTAGGAACGTACGCAATACGCAAACAATCTGTTCCAGGGAATGCCCGTTGAGCGGCAGATAATGAGGAGCGGGTGTGCTGCTGATGAAGCTGATGATGGCGAGAGTTGGAGTAAGCAAACATCCCGATCGGATTCCGCATGGCGTGTGATTCGGTCATTCCGGACTTCCCGTACGTCCCGGTGAAGTCATGCTTTCGTAAAGCCTTGGACAGCCATTGAATACCGCCACATGCCACCGACCGGTTTGGAAGGAAATTGCAACGCACCAAATGGCAAACGATGTTGCCAGCTGGAGTTGACCATTTGGGACGGGTTCTGAGAACCACGTCGACCGAAAGCCACCTAAGCGATGGCCCATTTTGTCGTTGTCGTACTAAGAAGATTAGGCCTAACGCTCCCTAAAGCGCTTCCCCGCATCCTGTCCGCGTTTATCCCGTTGAACGCCTGAGCCCGGATGTTGGCCGCATCCTGTCCGCGTGTGACCACTGTTGCCGTCGAAGTGAACTTCCTTTATGGAACGCTTTCCGCCAAGCAACGTACACCACTCACTTGCGCTCTAACCTCCGTCACCCTGCGGCGTCAACACAGCCCATTACGTTGGAAAACAAACATGGATGAAATGTCAATAAATACGTCAAGTGAGGGACGGCTTGGAACTGCTAGCAGTGAAAATCAGTGAGCCTGAACTCGACAGAAACCTTTCAACGGCTGACAGTTTGGGGCGACTTAGAAGCTTCTCTGCAACCAACGAAAGGCCTTTAAGTCAATGTATCTACCTTCCCTAAAAAAAAAGCGGACACTGGTCCATTTCCAAACGAGGAAGTATTAATTCATGCGTTCCAGTCGCTCCTTTTTTAACTCCCCGCCCAGTGAAACAAGATATGGCTTAGGTTCGCGCGAATGACTCTGCCCCAGAGTTGCCGCTGAATGAAATTAGCTTCCCGAACTGGGGCTTTGTTTTCTTTCGTCCGTAGCATGTAATTGGGTTGATTATCGGATTCAACTGTCCATCAAATGACAACCATCTTCCCATCGAAGCCGGTGTGTTCAATTTGGCGGGCTCATGTTATTATTTCATCCGGGTCCTCCCCAGGCGTCACCGCTAGGCTGCCCCGCTTTGTCCTCTGCTGTCTCTCCGCCCTACGATCAAACAACATAGTTTCGCTTCGGGTGGAAAATTTCGACGATTAGATCGGGCCCCATCCTAAGTGGGGACCAATTAAACGGCCGGTAGGCAAATATCGCTTACTCATGCAAACTGCGGCCAGCGAGGGCAACCGTTCGGGACGAGATCAATTTCTTCGATTTTGGACCTTCGCGGGCCGATGGATAGGACCTTCCTCGGGCAGCGAAAAGTAGCAACCGGAGGGCGTAGATTTAAATTTGATTTGGGTTAACCACTTCTTCCGAACAACCGTATGCGGCGCGGTTCCGACCGAAGGGTGTCTGTTTGCTCGGAACGGATCACCGTTTCTGACGTTGGTTGCGTGTTGGCGCTACATTGGGTATCCTTTAAAAAGTAATCGATTTCGGCGGGAAACCCGTGCGGTGTGGGAAAAACCAAATTAAAAGAGTAAACACGAGAAATAGTTTAATATCAAAAATCGGCAAAAGAATACAACAAGGAAGTGTCCTAGAAACCATCGACGGTGGAGGAGTTAATTGAAACGTTGAATTTTTAGAAAGTTTCAAATAGCTGCATCAACCCATACGAAATAGAAACAAATCCAGCTCAGAAAGGCTCAGTGTATTCAAATTGATTTCGCCATGAAATCCTTTACAGTGCATTTATCCAATTTGTGTCGCCAGCTTGCCAATATTTTTTGCGATTTTTCCTTCACTTTTACACCTCCTAGTGCCATGGAAAGCACGTTACAAAATCACTAGTTTTGCGCGACTTGCCGGAAAAACCCATTTCACAAACGAATGGTGGCTCGGTTTTTTGTTGAGCCAAAGCACGTAAAATGTTCCATTTACTCCCGATAAGGGAAAAAAACAACAAAACTGCACGTCAGGTGCCACGGCGCAAACCTGATGAATTCATGTGGAACTACAGAAAAGGTTTGAGGGAGGCTGTTGTTTCCTAAGGGGATTTTTTCTTCTCTGTATTCGTTCATGTCAGCTCTCCATCTATCGACTTAGAATCGTTAGTGAAAGCAGTTACTCGAATTTCGGAGCTAGAGTGGTGGGACAAAACATTGAAAAACCCTCGCACAAACACACCTCTTCGCCTGTTACGTTTGACGAGCACAATCCATTAGAATTCGAATGGCTCACGTCGGTAGCAGAGACCATGATTTTAGATTTCAATTTTCTACCAGCAATGTAAAGGTAAAGGCACAGTTTACAATTTAGAACACAGGCCTATAGGCCGCTCAATCGGTGGTGCGCACAGCGCATAGCGTCCAATGCTGGTTGATTCATTGAGTGGTATTTTTGAACTTTTTTTTAGATGCACCAGCGCTGTTTTATTCGAAACGAGGAATACACAAAAAACGGAGGTTTCAACAGCTCAAAGAACCATGGGAATGTTGGATATGCATGCGATTTAATTACTTTTTGATTAACGCTTTTCAACCCTTGACCACAAAGGACATGTTAGTAGCCGCAATGGTTCCAAAAACCACCAAAAACAGTTGTAAAACGTCATATGAAAAGATACACATGCAGAATGTCACATGAGATGTTTTTTAATTATGTTTCTCACAATGTTTACATACATGTAATAAGTAGTAAAATTCCTTTTGATTTAGCCAATGTTGATCGCATGAAATATACATAAAAATATGATTCAAATCTTGCAATTGGTTAATCATTTCAACTCACAATGATATAAACACAATGAATCTTAAAATGAAAGTAAAAAATAAATTAACATGAAGATTTTACGCATAACGGAGAAACTATGCTCGCTTCCGGCGGTACAAAATGAAAACTAAACGTCGTAAGAACGGCTTTCGTTTTATCCGTTTTTCTTACGGCAACATACATGTGTACGGTTCGGTAAAGTGCACCGGGTCGTATTTCAGTTTCCACCTCATGATTACAAGCTGATTGTGTGCTTTCTTCTCCCATCGCCATAGACCCTACCCTACCTGAACATGCATTTTTTCACCCTCCGTTCGTTCCCTCGAATGTCACATGAAGCTTGTCTGCTTACCTTAAAAGTGCTCACGTTACGTTACAATCAATGGAGCTTGGAAACCACACGAAGAAAGTCCCCGGGGAGGGGTAGAATGGGCCGGGACTTTTCCTTCAATGGTAGCGCTCAGAGGTTCTTGCTTCACACTGTGTCGAACGATGAACGGGAGTGTAATATTTCATAATTGCTGCCACCTTCCACTGTTCCACTTTGAAGTGCTAGTTTGATGTGGTTGTTGTTCTGCTTTTTTCACTTGCACACTGTTTGCTAGCTTTTCTGCTAAGTAAATTTTTATAACCTTTTATAACTCACTTTTTCACTTTTCTTCTTTTTCGCTTTGAAATTTCCACGACACTACATCTTCACTCCGCTCGCTCGCTTTTTTCTTTACCACGCGTCACCACGCGACGCATCACTGCAAAGATTTCCGACACCCGGGGGAAGGCAAAAGACAAAGGGACGGGATTAGGGAATGTGTAAAGAGAAAAGCAAGCAGATTTACTGTAAAATCGTTTCACCACCCGACACCGGAACCTGACTCCGGCCCGCGAGACTCCGATAATCCGATCTGCAATTATTAAATTACACTCGACACTGGTCGCCGCATCACTGGCTCGAGTCGAGGCGTGTCATGGAACGGAAGCATCGTTTGCCGGGAAGGTTGCAACGCAGCGCTCCGAGCTACAACAAACAAATCGACGATAATCCGATAAGTTTAACACCGCGCGCCGTTGTTGTGCCTCCTTATTCTTCAGCACCGCGCGATTCCTTCCTTCACGAAACACCTGGAAACCAATCAACAACAACACACACCAACATCAACATGCACTCACACACACACACAGGCGCTTTTCCCGACAAAACAATCAACCGACGGTTATGCTTGCCACGATTGACCACCGCAGGGTGCCGGCGAGCGCATAAAGCATTCAACGAATGAAAGAATAGAGGAATAAAAAAATAAATGGTCCTCCAAAACGGTCCCTCGAATCCCTATTGAAGCAAAGGACCCCTGCGCCTGGACCGGCCGATCAAAATTTATGATTCCCGCCTAGAGATTATTGCTTAATTGTCGTTTCCCGCGGATACGCAGGCTCATCAGGATTTCCCCCGACCCGGTGTGGCGCTTGCTTAGGCGCACTTACTGCCGTTCCCGGGTACACACTTCGTTTGTTTACATAGCGAGCGGCATCGCGTTGGTTTATTTTTTCGGAAGCACAGAGACGAAACCCGCCAAGATCACCACGATCGGGGATGGGAAATGTTTAAACCGACCACCAATGGTGACGGTGAATCCTATTGGATTAACTTGCCCGCGAAAGAGGAGGGAAATTCGAATTAAAGCAGATAAATTAGGCACAATAAAAGTTGACTCCTAGCCAGGTTGGATCGTCTGGAGCGTCGGATAAAAAAGCCGCACACAAATCCTGGCCCACGTGCGCTTTGGGGCGTTGCGCATGTTTTCGCGTGCGACCTAAACTCACATAAATCAAACGATCGTTCTAAGCACCAGGAACGCCTTTATCGGAACCGCCACTAGTTAGGTTTTTTCGGCAGCGAATTAAATTCACACTTCGCTACCGAATCCGCTCGGGCGTCTCCTGTTTTTCAGTTGACTTGAATATTTCGTTCTTTTTTTGTCGTTCAAATCATTGCGCACCACCGATTTGACACACGTTTACACAAAGCACACCACGGTGACCGTTGAGAATAGAAAAAAAAAAACACAAGAAACATCAAGCATAAAATTAATTCGTACCGTTTCCCTAGACCACCCCGCAAACGGAACGGGAAACAAAATACACACACGCGAACTGAGAAAAACACGCACCCAGGCCGAATTCTACGTTGCGACCATTCTCATCAACGATCGGAAGCGCACTAACTCTTGCGTGTTTTCCTGCGCAAGGCGAAGCACGTGTTGTGGAAACATCGAAAACATCGCGCACGCTGCACATAGTTCATCGCCAGCGAGGGGTTCATCGTTTGTACGAAATGAATTTTATGCTCGCGCACCCCTCAATCGCATGCGAGGGATGAATTCACATCTCACTTCAAACGAACGTCCCACGGGATGCACACATGGTTTAAAATTTTAAACAATCAACAAAAATAAGAACATTATGCAACCCGAGGGGTGCGTTTTGGGCGACTTTGGAAAAGGGCGAGGCAAATCTGATTTTGAACAGGCCTGGTTTTAGGGTCGCGGATGCTAGTCTATGTACAGCGTCGAGTTTCCATCATCGTTTCCTTTTTTTTTGTACATCTCTGTACTATCCTGCTCATCCTGCGAACCCTGGCGACCGAATTGTTTCAGCGGGAGCGTGCGAGTGATATTACTATTGTTACTGTTAGGTTTGGCGTGCTGCCGAAAATTTGCTAAAACCCAAACCCGGTGCTACTCGTTATCGACGTGATTTCACAGGCAGTGCAGTTATTCTCTTCTTCCGCAGCAGATTGAAGCGGTTTGGTTTTGTTTATTTAACGCTAGATACGTTTGCGTTTCATATTCTTATTGATATCAATTTGATGCGGTTCACAGTCCGGTGTGATGAGTACGTTTGCATAACTTTTGTCAGCGAATGCGGAATGTGAAGTGCGAGCGCGGGGAAATTAAATGCAACAGCAAACAATCGTTTTAATTTAAAGCTGTATCCAACGAAATTGAAATTCGTTCGAATCGTTTGTGATTCGAATAATAAAAACATAGCACAATTCCAGAGAATGAATGCATGGATGGAAAGTGAAAAGTTACCTTGGCAAATAATTAAGTTCGTGGAATGCTTTTCTCGATCTACATCGCAGATTTGCAGAAAAGTAAAATACTCTTTTTTACAGTTTTGTTCTTAATAACACTAATGAATGATTCTTGGAAGTATTGCTATTTGGTAATCAACATTACAACGAATTGCTCTCAATTTGACTCTATATTCATCTAGGGCAACTGGAGGTGCAGCGATGAGCATCGGCGCATGGAATCCCTTTGATATATGTATGTAATATTCCCCAGAACGGTCCACATATTGTATCTCGTAGGAAACAGAAAATAGATTTGATTAATCAACAACATGCTCATTATGAAGCCAACGCACATGATTGCACATGCGTATTTATTTGCATTCAACATTTATTTGCTCGAAAACATCCCAAAGGAAGTGCGTGGGAAAACAATAAGTCACGAAATTAATTCCTACATCAAACATGACAAAAAACAAATAATATGCCATCTGCAACCATTAACCCCGCTTACGGTGCACGGTATTATCCTTATAAGGCGAGCAGTAGTTACACCGGAAACGAGTTCAAATTTCAATCATCCCAAACCAAGCTTTGATCTAAGACGGGCGAGAACGACCTTTTGGGTCGTGGCAAACCGAAAGTGTGGAAATTTAATAAAAGATAAAAGAGCTTCATTGGGGGAGAAAAGAGCGGCAAAAGGATTGTTTCGTGGAAAATGTTAAGCTGGTGCTGTAAGGCAAGGATTTCATTTCCAAGGTAGAATGAATGGAACAGAATGGAAAGAAAGAGAGAATAAGGGAGGTTTTTTTTTTTGGATCAAACGGATCAGCTCCTTGTTGAAAGAATTGGACACTGATTTGAGGCCGTTTCGGTATATTTTTTGCATTCCATGCATTCCCAATCGTGATAATTAAATTAAAGTGTTCTGGGTAGTGGTACTTTTTACCTGCTCTAGCTTTTGTACACATTTCAAACAAGACATTCTTCGAAACTATTACCTTCGAAATGCCTGTTTTCACCGTTTCTCGTAAAATAATAAATATTGTTGGTCAAAATAAGGGCAGCATATTTTGGGCGCAGCCCTTGGAAGAGGTGAAAAATAATAACATTCTCCCTGTCAATCATACGCTTCCTGGGTTCATCCCGACAATCCGCCTGTTTTCATGTGCTGATAGTGATAACAGCGACGCATTTCCATCCGAATGTACCTTTTGTTTTCCCTCGTTTAATGTGGTTTAACGAGAAAGCCAAAAACGGGAGCGTGCCGGAAATCTGCCCAACGCCTTTTATCCGATTAAGGTGAAACGAGAAAAGAAGGACAGAAAAACCCGATGCGCAATATTACAGCCACAGGGTTCACGGACTACCGTAAGCTGGGCTTTTCCACCACTCGGTACCAACCCGGAAACGGGAGGGGCAATCGTTAGTAAGGAGACGAGAAAAAAAAACAGCAATGAACGCATCAATTCCGGTACGGTTTTATACTCCGTGATGGTATAATCGATCGATTCCACTTCGATTTCCTCAACCACAAAACCAACAAGGGCAAAACGAGGGATGGGCCATCCGCAAACATTTGGAAAAAGCATTAGAACAAAATGCGAATCGGACAGCCATCCCCCGACACAACATTGGCCGAGGTGACGTTACCTAAACAAAACACTAGATTCAGCCACGACGCAATACATTCCATCAATCGTACCGGAGGTGATTCATTGCGTCGCCTGCAGGATGCACTTTCACCTACCGGCAGTGTTTTTCACCCCTCCCCCCGGAATTCGACACGTTTGTGAGGCGAAAAACAAACACCCAGTTAAGCTAATAAAACGTTTGCATCCGACGAGCACAATTTATGCTACTACGCGTTACCTATTTTACCATTACCCTGTACATCTTGGGACAGATGTGTGCCACCTTGTTCCCTTCCCCCCGGGAAAAACGGACCTAAAAATCGCGTACATAGGCACGAAAAATCAACCGTTTCTGCGACTATCAGTGCATGCTCGCGTGTCCCGCTCCGGATATAGTTTCGGCATAAAATTCCCGTTCCGTTCGAATTCTCCCTTCTCGTCAAGGGTCCTTGATTCGTGTCGCTTCCCTGCGTTTGTTTGGTTTTCGCTATCTGCTTCTGCTACCGGCACCCGTCGAGGGGGAACGTAACGAAAGGTAAATTGGCGCCCTTGTCTCTCTTTCCATACGAACCGGTTCACCAACAGGCCGAGCCATTTTCCCCCTGTCTGGTAGGATTTTCAGTTCCCGAGCGTTGTTGCTATGTTGTTGTCTCCTCAGTGGACAAGTGGAAATGTGAAACTGACCAGACGGCGATGGGCCGTTGTTGGACTGGTAGATTTTCATTATCATACCATTTTCCAACACCTACGGTAGAGAATGGTGTTAATCAGGCTGAACAGCAGACCAAAGACTAGAAGGGGTCATATTTTTCTTCTGGAAAAGAACTCCACCGACCACCGGGTTTGTTTGGCCTGCTTCGGGGTGGGCTCGCAGCCAAAAACCTGCGTCCTGCGTCATGATTGTAATCATGTTTGGACGGTTCATATTACCATGCACAACGAGAGCGAGCGTAAGGGATGATACAGTAACGGATGTTTTCCCAATCCTGCTCGGGGAAAAGGCTCAATCCCTTCGCTCATTCATGACATATGGGCTGGAGGCGGCAAGCGTAGGAAAGGCATGTAGTTGAAGGTGCCTGAGCGGCATATAGGCCTACGCAAATCACGCACAGTATGCCTTAAACTATCGAATAGTTTACTTTAAATTGAATTGTAGGTTTACCATATCCCCGGTTGAGCAGAAGTAAATTCTAGTTCGCACGGGACGTGCCGAACTGTGAACGTTTGTACGCATCGCCATGACGAATCGGTTCACACGTCAACCAGCACGCAGCATCGGCAGCCTGACCTCCGGGAGAGACCAGAAACGACGCCGTTTCGTTTCGATGCTGCAACGCACAGAAAGGCACAGTGTGCAGATAGGGAAAAGTAAGGATCAAGGATCGCCGTAAAATGAAACTGAATGTGAGGAAACAAAAAAGGATACACACGAACGGAGGGCACGTGTGTGAGAGTGCGTTCGGTAGAAAACGAAAGCCACGGCGAAGAACGAAACGACCCAGAAAGGAAAAGGGCAGGGGCACTGAGGACCTTTTGCGTAAGGCTTTTCGTCTGGTGTAGGGATAGGACAGTGCCCAGCAGGTTAGCCCCGGTGTCGGTGTCCGGAATGTACGTGTTTGATGAAATGATGGAAAGTATTTGCAATATTAAATTTCATCCCTGGGCATATGAGCGTGTGCGGGTGCGTGTGGGTTGTGTGTGTGCTGGCGTCGGCATTTCCGTAGAATGCCGGGTACGAGCCGGGGTTGGGACGGTTTATGAGCCGTAGAAATCGGCCTTGGACGATCTGCCCCGGTTTGGGAACGGAACGGGTTTTTCGGCACGGGGATTTGTTGATCTAAGATCGCGCTTCGTTACGCAAAACCCTTTTTCTTCCATTGGAATGGGGGATGTGGGTCCCGGGTTCGGTATGTGAAATTCTTCAAAGGTGTGATACAAAGGAGCGCGATTTTCTGGCACGATAATTTTTCAATATCTATTTTGATGAGATGCGGCAGTCGGTGATCCAAGAAAGGCCGCGCGACGTGCTCGATTGAAAGATTTCGTCGAGGTTCTATTTACTGCTGAATGTTGTCAGGGTGTGAGCAGATAAATACGCCCATACGGGAAGTTAATATTACTTACATTTGACTGGATTTTTTTCGGAACTATCTCGGATGATTTTCAGATGCAAAACAGCATCAACACAAATCTAACATAACATTTTTTTGCGAAGAATCAATCGCTTTTGTAGCTGAATGAGCCTGAATCGAATATCGGATGTTCTCGGGTGTCAGCGCAGTGATTCAAATAGCAACCTGCGTGAGACAGCTTCGCCAATATTTGCACCCCGACCCCTCGGGGTCCATGGAACCGTCTTCGGTAGCGTGGTTTATTTCTGTATCGGTGCCATCCGCTTGGCTATTATCATTATTACAAACGTGAAATGCGTACGTCACCGATCGTCGATTCACCACAGACACAATGGGACCTGCGCTGGTCCTTCGCCTCCCAGGGACGATGAAGAGGCCCGTGTTTGAAGAGGCTCGTTGAATCCCACGGTTAGCAAACCCCGGCCCTTCCACTATCCGTCCGCGATGTGCGATGGTGCAGCCTAAGCAAACATCGGTCGCGAAGTCCGGGATGGTGAGGCATACAACATAACACCGCCGGTCTGGTCTATCTGTCGCGGAAAGTGCTGAATTTGGCACGTGTCAACTTTGTCAGCCACCGGTTGGGCCGGAAGGGGCGCACAAAAGCCAGCTAGATTTGGGAAAAGAGCAAGCGAAGGTCGGCCGGGTGTGATGATAATGTTACTGATCAGCTGATGCCCATGGTGTTGGAGCGTGTGCGTAATGTTTATTCAATAAATCCCATCCACGCGTCGGTGGCGGCGAACGGTGAAAAGTGGTGGAAAATGTTGGACCCAAAGTGTGTGAAGCTGTAGAAGTGGTTTTGGTTCAGGTTCTTTGAAGCGGGGGTACTCTCTTGCTTTCATTTACTAGTAGAAATATATGTTGGAAGAAGGGATCCGGGACAAGATACGTTTGCCAAGGATGTTATCAATCGTGATGACGATGCGATGAGGCACGCATCCTTTTCCCTTTTTTCTCATAAACAAAACCCTTGTTTTCGGATGCCAAAACAAAAGCAACTTTTCCGGTAGATGAACTAATAAAGAAGAGGAACATCGTCCGCCTGCAACACTCGAGCAGGGAATCGTAAAGGGGAGAGGGTGGTGTGAAAATGTAAAATGTACATAAGAATTTTAATTTCCATGCTAATCCATAGATCGAAGATAGCGAACATACTACTGACGCCGATGCTTCTGCTGCTGCTCGTCTGCAGAAGATCAAACAAAAGTAATCGGTAAGCACAATTTTTCGGCACAAAGGTTCGTTTGTAGTGTTGATTTTGTTTTTCACACGCACACATACCCATTCATCACACGAAAATTGGCCACTTTTCCAGCCCCGTTCAAGGAGATTTCAGTTCAACCTCTTCTCTTTTGTTCTGCGCCTTAGTTCTTTCCACATCGGTGGTTTTTGTATGTTTCATTTTATCTGCCTCCTATGTATATCTCGCTCTGGATCATAAAAAAGGAGTTTTCCGGATTACCCTTCATAGACATGTGGCAAGCCTACCTAAGATGGGAAATTGGAGCCTGCCCGGGTGCAGATAAAAGGATGGTTCGGTCTTAACGAATGCGAGTCGTCGAGATAGGATGCATTGGAAAGGGTTACTCTTGAGTTCTTTAGAACATTTAGAATATTTGGAATGTAGTATAATATGAGGAACTAAGAGGTAGGACGTGCCAGAGAAGGTAGCAAAGATTAGAATAATTGAGGCATGGAAATTAATGTGACGAGCAGAGATGTAGGATATTTGATGATTTGAGTTCGAGAATAATAGCACTTTACATTGAAGAAACCCTTTAGCAATCCAGCAAAGAAAAACTCAGAATCCAGCTATGATTCAGTATGAAAAGTATACAATCCCGATAACATCGCTATACGTCTGATTACTGCATTTGCGCGCATCCGTAGCGTTGTATCTTGCATTTATAAAATCAGAATTATTTGGAAGTTTGTTAATGGTTATCCTTTCTTCCTTATTCTGGTGAACATCTTTGGTCCGTCCTGTCCAAAACCATGCTATATGATCGTGGATAATCAGCTCTGACATACAGAAGAGCGATCCTTGTCTTAGGATACAATTCTAATCCACGCCGTCGTAGGGTTTGACACTCTCTGCAAACCATCTTGCTCTATTCTTTCACCTTTTAATATTTCATTTAAAATGTATTTTAGAACACTTAAATGGCAATTTCATTTCCCAGAAATTGTACCCTCTTAGTTGAGCCTCTTTGAATAAATAATAAATTGTTCGAGTTTTGTACCTATGCTCTTTTGTAATCCCGTAGAGAACTTATTTCTACTTGGACAAACTCCGCTTCAGCCTGTCGCATTAAGCACTGCACCATTAATTTGGATAGTCATGCGAGTGTGAAATTAAAACCTGTCCTGCCACCCTCACCGTGTGATATGGCACGATCAGCCCTCCCCCAAAAGAGGGGAATCATTTTCCGCTAAGATTCCTTCAAAACAAGCGCTAAGAGGTGCGGGAAAAAACTTGTAAACTCAACAAACTGCCCATTGGACCGGAAACGCCCTTGAAACGGATCAATACATAATATCAACCACTCGGGAGGATGTGTTCGCCGGAGTGTGGTCGCTTCCGGCCCATGGATGCCCTTGTGGAATGTTGAAAGTGATGCTCCGTTCGCGGCGAAATCAATGTTTCACGGTTCGAAGGCGAATTTTCGCCTGAAGGGCGTAACGTCCCTTGTTTTACGCATCCTCCTGCGCTTCGGAGAAAAAAGGGGGCTAGAGAGTGATAAATGACGCACGGAGGTCGAGTCGTTTTTTGCATAAGCACTTTTCCACCGCAGGGGTTGTGATATTTTCGACAACTTCGCGAGAACCGTTGCGTATCCCAATTTATTTGAAATGTATCAGATTTTCGCTGAGGGGCCGTCTTGATGGTCTTAAAGAGTGAAAAGAATAGCTTTCCGCTGGAGTAGATTTTTCCGGCGCTCAAGGGCATCCGGAGATCACCCGGAAAGCGACCTAAGAGTAATCTGCATAAATCGTGCCACGGGCGTAGCTTCCCTTTATTTTTTATTCCATTGATTCGAGCCTTCATTTCAATGATCCAGTCTGACTCACGCCCTGCAGTTACTCGCTTTCATAATCCATTAAGTGCGGGTTGTTTTTTTGCGTAGCAACCCTCACCCCCAACCCCCACCCCGTCTCTATCTTTCTCCTCCTTCCATCCTGTTGATTCTTTCCCAAAGACACCGCACCTCGGCTTGGTTGGATGCAATTATTCCTTGTAATCGACGATTAATTGGATTTCTGCCAGCTGACGGCTGACGGTGGCTTTGGCTTTGGCCAGTGGAACGGATTGGTTAATCCATCATTTGTCAAGCTGCCTCCGATCCCGGACAGGCGCTCGGAGGTGCGAGCAGCAACCGAAATGCGGCGCCCGTAGCCTTGCGTAACTGATTATAGCCCTACCGGCGATCGGTTGCGCTGATGCTGCGGAACTGCTGAACTGCGAAATTGCTGATAATGTCATTCACTTATCGGAACGCGGTGGGAGAGTGTGATAGAAAATGAGCAGAACAAGGACACCGCCGAAAAATTATGCGTACATTTCTTAGTATTTTTGGTTGCGCAAGCAAAATGAGCATGATTAATTGCGACGCAATGAAGCCAAATTTACTTTTCCTACCAACAAGTTTGGAGTTTGGACGAGGTTCGGAAATAAATATAAAGATGAGATATCAGGCGGGGTGGATCATAATCAATTTTTAATATCTATTCCTGGCGATCTTGGTTTGTAGTTTTAGAATGCAAGTAGAAGATAAATGTAATAAATTGGTCTCACCATGCAGTCCTTAGATTAAATGGATTCAATTTGTCCCTTTTCGATTTTAATGGTCATACCAAATCATCCCTTTCGAAGGAGTTTACAACACTTCTGGCTCAACACAATTTTAAAATGTTTTCACAAACATCTGGAAGTTTAAATCCGTTTGTATCTTATAGCCACACTAATGAACAAGGGAATATTAAACTGAAAAACATGGGGTTTCCTTCAGTGAATTTTACGTGCCTTCGGTGAACAAATCCTTACTGGACAAGAATGGATACCTAACCACTGACCACTGACCATTCCATCAAGATTATAATGCGCCTTGTTTGACCATAATCTTAAATTGAAATCCCCAACCCCCAAACTCTTCGTGCGGCATAGGAATGCAACGGCCATCCGTGGCTTCATCAGTCTCCGCAAATGCACCCGATAAGGCATGGTTGAGCGATTCAGCAAAAATTGATTGAAACAAACCGAAACACGACCCGCCCTGCATCTTCCCAGGTCCGATCCCGGGCAGCTGATTTGAGAGCAAATTGTCTCTCGATCGAAAATCGTGTTAACGTGTCCGGTTGCAGAAATTCACTAACCATGATTGATCCCTTCACAAGAGACAACGATGACGGAAAGATTGCAAAATAATTCCCTGCACTCCGTGTATCGCAAGGGCAGCAAAGCGGGTGCGAGGGAGACAAGGTGGAAGGCAACACGAAACGAAACGGGAATCTCACAAAAGAAAGGATGCCGGCGTCACACCCAGATGAAGATGTCCTTCAGACGGTTAGCTTATCGTTTCATACGTCGGCAGGAAAATGCTGCAAATAAAATCATCTCCAAACCGAGCCGGCCGTCGGACGAGTGTCACGGTCTGACCGTCCTGAAGTGTTGCTGCTCCGGCGGGAAAATCTCGGCGCAATAGAATGATCGAACACTTCGCCTGTGCTTTTCATCCCCCCCCCCCCCCCCCAACCCTTCGTCGTGCCAGCATTTCCACCCCGGAACGAGGCATCGTAGTGTCTGCCTGGTGTGAACACAATGTCACGCCATTATCGGGACAACATCAACATCTGCCGTTTGCAGCTTTTTTCTCAGCCCACCTTTCCCCGGGTTCGAGCTCCCCAGGACCCCTGCGACCTTTCTTTTGCAGCAGTTTTTTGTTCGCTTTTTCTTTTCTCACCGAATATATTTCCCAACCGACCCGTCCGGGGAGGGAAACCCGGCACTAGGCTCCTTTCGCCGCAGACTCGCGCTGGGAGTAGCTCGTCCCAGAGGTATTATTCTGAGAAAGTTCGTCCTGATTAGCAAGACCCTAACCCTGTCCCGGAGCAAACGGGAAGGCATGCCGACCCGCTGTGGATGTCTTGCCGGATACGCTTTGCGCATTTCAATCAGGTTCCCCGGGACGGGATCGATGTGTAACGATGACGACCCCGAGGCCTCGCTGGGGGACCATGTTGGCAAAATACAATCTTCAAAGTAAGCAACCGGAGTATCATCGGGGCTGCCAAACAGCACAGTGGCCAAACCGTACGGTGCGAGAGTGGGCCGGAATTCTTGGGCATCTGGAAGAAGGGTGTCCTCTTGTTGTTCTCTTTCGTTGACATTTTGTTTATTCCATGTGGAAAAGGACATAAACTATTCTTGGGAGGACAAACCTTCTCCCCTTCGGTACGATCCCACCTCAAGGGTCACCGATGGGGGGCCTCTGACCCTTGAACCCCATCCGGTGAAAGCATCCGATAAGTGTTGAAAGCTCGCCATGGGCCCAAAAAGCGGATGAAAATTAGGAAAAACTCTCTCGTCGGCACGATTCGGCTACTCGAGAAGACAGTTTCTGATTCCGGGGCCGTGCTTTAAGTGAAGCCACAGCTGGAATGTGTACCAACGTTCAACCAAAGCGTATTGGTTCGAAATTTTCATTCGTTCGACCCCGAGCCGAACAGAAAATCGTTTGCATCGGGATTGTTTTTCTTTGTTCGACTGTTTTTCTTCTGCATTTCCAATTTTTGTCCCCTTCCCCAACCATTCCTGGAATGGTTTGTTCGGTATGTGCGAAACCGTGGAGAAAGAAGAAAAACCGACGGGAAAAATTGGCCTTCGTTGACCCATCGGCCATCGAATCAGGAAACGTCGAGTTTGGTCCGTTTGGCACTTTCAAGAGGAGGCCGGTTTTTTATCTGCGGGGTGAAAGAATTCCCAAAATGAATCCATTTGCAGCATCAACAAGCGCATTGCAAAAAGGATAAGGCTTGTTTGGTGGTCCTTCTCTGTTCCACGATTCATCTCCGTTCGTCGTAAATCAACCGGAAATGCCGCTCGGTAGATGAAAGGCGATGAAAGGAAATGGACGATAGAATAATAGGATACTGAGTTCATTTCCGGCGATTGGGATGGGACCTGTTATAAACACAATTATCTCGTTTTCAACATTAATATTTGATATGGATTATTTGCACGAATTTTCCAGGGGTTTCGTTCAGCGGATTTCTTTTGTTATCCTTTGCCAAGCGGATTGTTAATATCCTTTACATTCTTTTTAAATCATTGATTCCATTTAAATTTTTTCCAGCTCCGGGTTTTCTTCCCTCAACGAAACAACAACGAGCTGGCTTAATTACAGTGGAATGTTTTTTTTGTCAAATGTATTCATAAATAAAAATTGACATCATGTTATACTGCCTGAGAGGCACCTCTTCACCAGGAAAGGCTGTTCTCTCGTCGTGAGTGAATTTCATTTTATTGGAAAGTATGTACGACTTGCAGCAAAAAAAAGTGGAAAACAGCAAATGGAATGAAACTAGCAGTGATCCGAATAATTGAATCAATAGACACAAGCCACTTTAATTAACATCGATGCTTCGGAATTTAAAACATTTCCATTCGTTTTACTCCTTCCTTTAGTTGCATTTTATTCGCGAGTATTGTTGCTAGCAGTTAGTGTTTCGAATGTGTTCAACTAAGCCATTTGGACCGGTTTTGTTTCCTTTATTTAATCAATAAAGGGATTGTAGCATGCCATTTGCAGCGCAAAGCTTAAGCACCGCTCAGAAAATTCAGTTGTTTTACTAAGAAACATCAATTGTTTGGGGCTTTATGATAAAATGGGAATCAAAAACTAATTGAATGTTATCATTTTATTATTATAGTTCTAAAAATTTGAGAGTATTGAATTGAACATTTAAAGGTACGCTTAAAGCAAGCAGAAGAAGCTCATCTTCCTACAGACAGTTGGATGGAAAACGGAACCTGTTTATGGTCGATAGGTCAGATGCATCAAATTTCACAAACTCACTCAACATCATTAACAATCGGAATGTGCAGCTATTGCAAATCCACTTAAAAGCTGCAAAAGAAAATAAAAACAACCTCAATCTCTAAACGACCACTTCAACGTCGCAGGTCGTGTACATAAAATACTCTCTACATTTCCCGGCGTTTGTGGGCGAAGGAAAAACGCAAAAGGACAGCAAGTGAAGGATGCACTTTCCAATTGTTATTGTGCAATCGTAAAGCAGCTGGATAAGAAAATCTCATCGTTGCATCAAATCTTGCATCCCTGCATTCCCCCGTCCTGGACAGTATCAACAGAACAGAAGCGCTACAAAACCCTGTTTATGTTGTTGACGCAAAAGAGCATCGGAAAAGAGGATAGCCATCGCATGCCATCGTCTCGGATGCCACCCGCACCGAACAAGTCACAATATTCCACGTCATCGTTCTGGTTGGAAAAAGTGCTTTTTTAAATTCCCTTTTCCCACTTCAACCAAGCGCTGCGGTTACGAGATCTGTCAAGATCTTAATGGCGGAAATAGTCAGAGGTCTTGTCGGAAAAGTGCAAATACTCTATGATTTACACTATCCCCGACCCGGGCGGGGGAGTAAAATTGTAATCTAGCGAAAGCGATTACACGCGATGGGACTGCAGTGAAACGGAGCGCACGATCATAAGTCATCGTGCATTTGGTTTTTGTGTCGCAATGTCGTCAGAAAATATATGAAGGAAAAATTCATCCGCCCTTGGAGTGGCTCGTTTATGTCCGATTTTAAGATATTTAGAGCGCTTCGAGCTGCAGAAAATGTTACAAAAAAAACTGTTAACAAATCATTCAGCAGTTTAGCAAAAGCACTTTATAGGAACAAACAGTTTTTGTTCTTTATCTCAAATTTTTAATTCATGTTTGACAGTTTTTATACTTAAAATCCAGTATAGACATCCGTTTCAACCATTCTCTCTATCGCTCAATACCAACAGTTATTTATTCGAAACAAGAATTCAAATGCCTTAATCAATTAGAAGCGCTTAACGAAGCGCTTCTGTTCCACTGCACAGCACGACATTTCTGCATTAATTTCCTGTGATTCCTACGTGTTGAAGGTGCCTGATCTAAGATCTGAGAACGCCCTGCTAGCGTCCTACCATCTCGTCAAAGAATGCGAAGTTGGAGAGAAAACGACGCTTGATCTGAATTTCCTCCCTTGGATAGGACGTTGAATTATGCGTAAGCATGGGTCAGTCGATATGAGTATCGCTTCGTGTCCCATGTTGCCCCATTCCTGCCGGGGAACCGTTGGCCACCGGTACCGGAAATGATTATTTGTTAAATGCTACCACACAGCAATGGACGAGCGCCGGGTCTAAAGTGTCCCAAATGACCCTATGAGGAAGCCGGACGCTTTCTGTTACTTTTGGTCGTAAGTTCTTTGACTCTTGATGCGTGTTGGTTCTGAAGAGTTTTATTTCTTTTCATAATTTGCTTCCATTTCCTCACCATCGCTTGACCTTTCCATCTATCAGAGATAGGAAACGGAAATCGTCTCAGCACGCCTGGTTCTTGTTGGGTCTAATGGCATCTCGTTAGTTCATTATTACCATAAGTATTTGATTGAACAAACATATTTTAGTCGTGACCTTGCATAATGGACCGTTAGAGATCTGATGTTTATTAGAAATCGAAAGGTTTATCGATAAATTTGCGTGCTACATAAAAACTTGCTGGTCATTCGAACGAATCGAATCCAAATAAAAACCTCGTTGATGTTATTCGATCGATTCAGGTATGGCGTTCACTGGAAAACCTCGGCATGCTTGTGCTCAAAACGAATTAAAGTCTGTTTTCGGCATCATCGGATGTACACCTTTAAGAATTTTCCATCCAAGATGGTGTTGGCGCATTTCGAAAGTATTTTCATTCCTTATCTAATCTTTATCTCGGCTTTAAGCTGCAGTAGGGATTTTTCAGCTGAATGGAGAAAAATCAGCGAGCAAAATTGCCCTCCCGAGCGGACAGGATGCTCAATCCCGAATCCAGCATTGGATTTGGCAGCATTGTTCTGCCATGACAAAGTTTACTGATTGCGGACGCGCTAGCTTCCGGCAAGGCCACGAACCCAAATCGGAGAGATCGAGCGCGAGAGTGAGAAGGAAGCTGGATAGCTAACAAGATAAGTAACGTAACAAAATTATTTCTTCCGTGGGTTGAAGCTTTCACTCCAACACACCGTGAATTGAACTGTGCCAGGCGAGGCGAAGAAACTGCTTACAGGAAACTATCTCTGGACGGTGGAAAGAGGTACTGAGTTGGCGAAAAATCCGGACCCCGATGAGGATGGCATCTGCGAAGCGTGTTCTTACGGTGGGTGTCGAAAGAAGAAAAAGGTCGATAATTAGCTTCCGTATTGTTAGTTGAGTACAACGAAACTCTGACCCACGCCCAAAAAAAGCTGGACCTGGTCATTTTTCCATTTTCGTGCACCGGGACACGTTTCCGTTTTCAGCTCTAGCCGAGGATAACCATTAGAAAATGGTTGCATGATAGTGTATCGCAAATCTACAATATTGTGGTTCGTTTTTGTCGTTTATTTTATCAGATGAAACGTGAAAAAGTGGCTCGAAGGAAAGGGATAATAATGTCCAACGTACAATGTCTGCCAACCGTTGGACAAAACCGGACATTGGCAAATCTTTACCTTCTGTTTCCATTGCATCTTATCTGCCAGAAAGTTGCGCTTTACACCGTCGGCAAAGGCTTACAATTTAATTAACACAAATATAAGAAAGGGAATGAGCAGAAAAAACAAACCCAACGCAATTATTGTACTTTGAATATAGAAGGAGCCTGTCTTCCGGAACAAGCCGAATAAGCATTTCAAACGATGGCGCGGAGTGGTTCACAACACTGGAATAGTTCCGGGCAACATTCGGTGCTCGGTGCTGGGATGTTGAAGTTTTTAATTAATCCTTTCTCGAGCATGATTGTGTCTCTTCGATAAACTTATTTCTTCCTGACATACTTTTCAACCAGAAGAAAACGCTGGATGACTCCAGCACCCGGATCGGAACATGGACTGAGTGGCAGCGAGGTAACGGAGACATTTTCCGAGAGTCGAACGGCTAAGACAGTGGTGCATTCAACCTCCAGAGCATGGACTTTGGTACGGTGTTGCAATGGAGTGTGGCGATAAAGTTTTAGCTTTTGCAAGAAATGAGCTTCCGTTTTGCATAACAGGTTCAAGGGCGATGGAGTGGCTCGGGGACATGAGGGGTCGGAGCGGCACGAGTTTGTAGCGATATAGACAAATTAAAAGACTTTGGGCGAATTTTCGGGTCGCGCTCTGGCGCGGAGGACGGAGAAGGACATCGTCGTACTTTGGTGGTACGCTGATGTAATCCGGAAGATATACCGGATGTCGTAGCGTTGGCGGGGAGAGCGAAAAGGAACGCGTAACCGAAGTTCGGTGTCGATGAAAGCCGAGACAATAGAGGAAGTTTCCATTTGCACAATGGCATCCACTTGGCGGCATTAATTGAAATGAACACCTGGCAAGGAAAAGTTTAGAATGTGGCAATAGTCGCTAAAGAAGATGGTACGATATGACACTTTGTCAATGAATTGGGCCAATTTTGCCATCCAAATGAAGTTGAAGTGCTCGGTTGTTTTTCCGCTTTTCTTTATATTTTTGGTTGTGAACAGCTGGGTATTTTTACCCAGACTTAAGAAATGATCATCATTGGTATTGATTTTCAGCAAATAGGAGAATAAGCTTTTTGATGAGTTTTATTAGGTTTTACATGCTCCATCCTTCCGGGCAATTTTTAAAGCAGGAAAATGAACTCTGGATGGAAGCAGAACTCATTCGTAGAAATTGGAAACCATAAACCTGAAACCTTGAATTCAGAAGTCGATAAAAAACGACTGCCCAATTCCAAAGGTTGACGTCGATGGATGCCATCGAGCCGGAGGACCGCTGACGTTATCGCCAAAAACCGGGTTCAAACCATCGATTTCAATTTCCGATTTGGACTTTCGGTCGGAAAACGATCGCCTTCAATCAGTCATTCAGCGGCCGATAAAATGGCGACGGCTACCGGCGACAATAAAACCTTGGAGACCATTTTCCTCGTGGCCATTCTGAGGCCCGTTTACGCGGGACCGAATTGATCACGACCACTTTACACATGTTCTGGCAAAAATGACCCCACGAGACAAGGGTATTTCCATTTTTCCCAGCCCATTTCCGACGGACCCGCTCTCGGAAGTGAAGCAGTGTTAAACTTTAACATACTTCGACGATGTTTTTTTCGTGCCAATCGTAAACTGTTCTCCACCATCAAATCGTGCCTTCTTGGGATGGGTATGAAAAATGTTTTCCTTCGCGTGGACCCGGCACGAGGCTTCTACGAACGGGCTGAACGTTGCAGTAGAAATTGAATTTTTATTAACAAATGGCGGTCCTTTCCAGATAGCCCATACAACCGCCTGGTGTCTGGAATCGAACGTCGTCGAGCGAGCGCCCTAATGGCCCGGCCAGCCATTTTGGCGAGGACATCGATTTGCACCTTGCGTCAATACTGCGACGTTTGTGGTTGGGAGACTTAAAACGTTTTTCCCCAAGAGATGGCAGCAACAGTTACCTTCGGAGGTGAATGGCCACGCATTGCTTGGAGCGTTGAGGATTTGGGATCAAGATGTTAAAAGAATTTCGTCTTGGAAAAATAAAATCAGGGATTCAAAAGATCTAGATCATGTACACCTTGGAACGAGTGATGAACAAACCTAAATAAATAAGGAATTATCAAGTTAGTATCAAAGAATGAATTCAATTGACGGAAAACCAATCTGTTCAATTTCTGAAATTACAATTGAAATCTCTTATTTCTGAGATGATAAAAGAAGCCGAAAAGAAAGAGAGCCAAATGTTTGCGATTTCCCATCAACTGTTGAAAATGAACTAAAACACGTTCTGTACTTTCATTTGCACGGCAATACGCTGCGAAACGGACCCCTCCCTATACGAACTTGATCGACCTTCCACTTGCTCTGCCAGTCACGGGACTCGTAAAAGATAATGGAGTCGGCCAAGTGTACCCATTGCACGCCATTACGAGCAGTAGTCTGGACCGCCAGTAGTGTTGCTTCTCGCTCGAATTGACAGGTCGCCATTGACTTACGCCAGGTATTTTCGCCAAAAAACCCAGAAACGTTCCGCTAGTTTGCACTGTAAACGAAACGCCACTTCAACGGGGCGCGCAATGTTTGATGTTTGACGCGAAGGTGTTCGGACGCAAACGGGCGCCGGGCGATAAAAGAATCAGAAATGAAGCAATAACACGTAATGCGTCATAATAAAATTCGCATAATATTTTCATGGTGAGTAACTCTTCCGATCCAGGTGATGGAGTTGGCGTTGCGAGGGTGAAATGGGGGCACGGGTATACCCTGTAGGGTTATCGCTCTCCAAGGACCTCCGCCACCGTCGTCAAGTGTCGTCGGCCGTGGTGAGATGGCCTACTTGGAGGAATAAAAGTAAAAGGAACCCCTGTGAAGATTCGCATCTTCATGGTACACCTGATCGACGCTACCAGCAGCATGATGCCAGTCAAAACCCGGATGGGTCCATCAAAATCATGCTCCTGAATGAACCTATAGCTTATTTATGTCGGCTTGATTACCTCTGTCCTGGCCGTACACCATTGTGTGCACGGTTCCGCTGCCGCTCCTTGCGCAGCACACAAACAATAAAGGTAATTTCTACATTTTGATTACCTTCGCACCTCCCATGCTGTGTTTTTACTGGCGAGTTGGGAGTTCGGAAGTGGGCTCTCTGTTTGCTGACGCCAACTTGCGTAACGAGTTTCGAGGGCAGTGGCAGGGCAATAAAGATGCCGCCATTTTTTTTTTTACTCTCCAAATTTCACACTCCGCCAAAGCCAAAAGTTTGGCGAAATGGAGAATGTGTGAAAAAGGCTGGGTGTCTTGGAAGGTAAAGGCTGAAACCGGAGAGTTTGCCCAGAAGTCTGCCCCTGAATGCGGCACTATATGACGCCCATTGGGCCCTATTGTTGCCTGCCCATTGTTAGCTGACAATTATGCATGTAACAGCTTTTATTCGTGATCAGCCATCGTACAACATTCATAATCATTTCCCGGCATCCCACGATCGTCCTGCAGGATGAGAGTCTTTACGACGGGTGTTATCCTACTCCTGCTACACCATCGCCTGGAGCAATGTCTTCGAAGACGCCCGGGTACTTCGTGTAACGAGCAGCGAAGATCTTCTGCAGCTGCGGCAAAACGAAACCAAAGACCAGACGCGTTGGGGAAGCTTGTCGGGGGAAAAGTTGTGAATCCTTTGTTATATCCTTCTGTGACACGAGGGTGAAAGTGGGCAGGGTGCATGCATGTAGGTGGTGCGTGTGACTCCATTTTTCATTCCCATCGCCGGAGTGTGCCATTTTGTGGTGCACCACACACACACATACTCAAGGCTTCAGCAACAACAAGTCACCCCAAACCCAAGGCGAACGGAAAGTGTCTCTCTGTTTGGAATAAATTGTGCATCCAAAGAAAGCAGTGTCAGGCAGGTTGTCAGCAGAACTTTCCGGACATTCTTCGGGTCGTCCCTAGTCCTTCCGCTGGCAGCTTGGTCGAAGTAACGGATTCGGTCTTAGCGCAACGAAGACTTTCAAGTTTGTCACATTCCATGAGGGTCCGGGGGCAGAAAGTTCTTGGACAGACTTTTGGAGCAGTCTCACCAGCGTTGAATGTTAGTTTGTCATCCTGTCTCATCGGGTGGCACGGGTCGCGGTTGACCATTCGTAACGTGAGATATTATGCCACTTGAAACGTGTGCGCAATGAAGCAAAACGGAGATACTTTCGGAAAAACAACTTTACCAAAACAACCGAGATGCCTCGTTCTCGCAATTGCTTTCGCCCATATTCATTTGGAATGTTTGGCTTTAAGAAATGTACTTAAACAAAAGGATAGGTGCAACCCAATCTCATCCTTTAGATGCACCATTCACGACGCTATACGAAAAACAAGCACTAGCGTTGGAAACACTACTCCCATGAGACCAGTTAAAACGAGACCGGAAGAGGAAAAGATACGTCTATCCCCCCAAAGAATGGCACACATTAAGACCTCATGCTCCGTTCCTTAACCCACCAGGGCTCTGCGAGTACCTTCCGTGTGCCGAAGCAGAATCATCGGATGGAATAAATTTATGAACTGTAGGGAGGGCAAAAATTTGCCCTTTCCGATGCACTTCCGATGGCGTGCCCCGAGACGGTGCCCGGGTTTCTACAACCCTCACTCCTCGGTGGCATGTTGGGCATGCAGATTGTCCTGCTGTTGGGTTCGATAAAAGACGACAAGTGGACCGGCGTGGCAGTGCCTGGAACAGTCGACTGCCCTTATAGCCAAGGTTCCATCGTATCGACAACGATGACGCCGACGTCGTGCATGCATCGATGCGCAAAATGCTCGAGAAGCGACCGGGGAGGACAAAAATGCAAATAAAACCCACCCCGGGCACTTCCCACATACTTTGCCTGCCCTTCCCGCTCTTCCATCCCCGTTCGTTTTGTTCGTTCTTTAAGTGGAACGACCGACAAATAAAAAGTCACCCGGAAGAAAGGCCCTTCGAGAGCGTACGTGTTCGATGACTGCACTTTGGCGCGTGTGTTCGGCGGCGGCGGGCGAGCAAAAGTGCATCGCCAACTGCATCCATGCCGCCCGGGGATGATTCTGGTGTTGCCTTTTTTGCTTCCTCTTGCAAACTATCTTTGACAACCTCAGTTTTACGTGGTGATTCTCTCGGAATCTTTTGGGTTTGTTTTTGAAGTCATAGAATTAAGAAACAGGGTGGGAAAACAAGAACAGCTTCGGTGGCATGTTGGAAATGAATATAGGTATAGGAGGAATGGGAAGCCGGATGGAAACACTAGTCTCAGTTGCATAAAACCGTACGTGGGGCAGCATTAATGCATGGAATTGCATTTATTAGACACCATTCGAATTCATTATCGGCACGATTCGTGTTCGTTCCTTGGATTTCTTCCCTTGCTTCTCCGGTTGGCGTGAAAAGTGCATCCTCAATTCTCGGGCCAGGTCGAGAGGTGAACACGCTGCATCGGGCCGAAAGGTGAGCGGTAAGACAAGGAATTTGCAACACACATGATCGAATAAAAGTCGATACTTGAAAGCCACAATGTTTGTCGCTAGGGGCGTGCAGTACAAATTTAAAGCACCCTCGGGGTTGAAACCATCAGCACCATTTTGCCTTGTGCTGTTGGTTGATAAAATCCCTCCATCCCGGTACAGCTCGCGTCGTAAAATTCGAGTAACCTACCAGAAACAATAGACATCGCTGAGCACCCGCTTTGCACCCTACGGCGTATGTGTACAACGGCCGACGTACAAGTAAACCTTACATATTTACCTTATGCTTGCAAAGGGACACACAAAACAAGGAAGAGTAGTTTTTCTGTGGAAGGAACATGAAAGTGTGCTTGGCCAACAAACACCTCGATTGTGTTTGAATTTTGGTCTGCTATGTGTCCAAATAGCCTGCATGCAAATTCTTTTGCAACAACATTTCTTGACTTTTCCCTGTAGGGATTGTACAACTTAGAACCATGTGCAAACTGGATGAGCCCTAGTTCCAAATAAAGTATTCATTTTGGAGTGGGTCCAGTTTTGAAAAGAATTTTCAAGAAAAACATTTCAAAATGCTATAACGAACCAAACATTATTCAAATTTCTTCTTCCGATAGAACTGTATAGCTGGACGGCTTGTTGTTGAACGAAGTTTCAAGTAACGCAAACATTGCATATCAAATACGTCTTGATTATGAAAACAATCCCGGAGCGATCGAACGGTTCGACGATGAAAGACTACCGGATATACGTTTCTGGCCATCCTGATGCCGCGTTGCATGCGAGGTTTTGTGTATGGCCATGGATTCACAAGAGGGTAAGTTATTAATGTTGAACCTCTTTGTGTAGAGTGCAGGCATCGTTATCGATCTCCTTTTTCCTGACCAGAAAACCAAGAGACAGCCTGGAATAATTGTTTCTTTCTCGTTTGCAGATTTTGATTTGCCAAAATGTGCAAGGAACAGATTGAACATGTTGTCTTTGCCGCCTGTGGGCTGTTCAATCGAGCCCGGTTGGTTCTTTGTTGATGCTGCATCTAGTTCAAATGTGCGTGAGTTGTGAAACGTTTCGATCGTGACGTTGTTCTTATTTCCGAATTGAGCATACAGCAATCAACTGTTGAAGCCCTTTGTTATCCTACGCAAAACAAAAAGTCGGTGGTTTAAAAATCCGACAGCAAAAGGCATAGCATCGGATTTCGATTAACGTTGCTGTTGCAGTTCAATAAATGCAAGCCAATCGCATCTGATCCTGTTAAAGAATGAACAAGGTACTTCTCGTTCTAAATAAACAAAAACCGAACAAAATTTGCACAAAATCATGCCCATGTGTCAAAAATCGATTGATGTACTGGGATGAAACTGGGCATTGTTTTGCTTGTTTTTCCTACACTTTTAAATTAAATGAACTTCGATAAAACGAGCACGGCCTTCTAAAACAGGCCGGTGTATCTCACACTTGGCTGAGCTCGGGTATGTGCCCGTGCCACTCAGTCCTCTAACACCGCTAGTCGATGGTACTAGTTTTAATTATTCTCGACAACTTTACCTGTGGCTTCACGCGTGCCCCGTTTGGCTCGGGAAGTTCACACTAATGAAGTCCTAACCCGGGTGACGATGATCGGCTTGAGTTGAAGTTGAAGCCGCTTCTCGCGGCTTGGAGCCATTTCATCTCATTACGGGGGAAATTGCTCGACGGGAAAGTTGCCGCTGTGATTTGCATGATCGCTTCGCCAGGTTCTAGCGAAAGCGGCTTTCAAGCCACGAACGTTACGATGAGCTATCGTATCTAGCGAGAAAGCGGGTGCCAAAGTGTTAATTGCTTGGCCGGAAATATGGTCTGTGTGGGGGGGTTACAGGAAGTTGATTGGATCCCGGTACCCGGAAAGATTGTTTTGCATCGTGGTGTAAACATTTAAATTTGATTCACCGGTCTGTTATTAAATTCGTGGCACGTTATCAAATGGCGTTTTAAAAATGTCAGCACTTTAAAATGAAAATAATGAAAGAATCTATGGGTAAATGTAGTCAAAGAAGCCTACCTTTAGCAAAGCTCCTTAATTTCCCTACAAAGCGATTCCCTTCGAACGACCTGTAACGAGAGAGGCAAAGAGAAACAAGCATTATTTTGGTACTGACATTGTTTACCCACAAACACACCCCCGGGAGTGAGGAGCGCACATAATCGATTTATTTTGTTAACAGTATATGACGTTGTTTTCATGCTTTCAGCTTTCCCATGGGGGACGCTTCACTCAGCGCAAGCCATCGATAGAGATTACTTTTTCGTTTTCCACACGCACGTTATCGCCCGTTAACGATAATGTTCGACCCAGCGAAGGCATGGTTGTTGTGTCCTCCGTGTCGTAAGTATCGCGCGACTGCTCGAAAAAGAAAGTTCTTCTTCGGCAAATGCTTTAAATTTATGCGCACCCTCCCGGAGCAACAATTCATCCTGGAGGCGGGCGGGCGGGTGGGCAGAGTGGAAGAGAAATAGAGAGACGTTTTCGGATACGTTGGCGAACGCGAAGTGCAACAAAACCCGGGCACTAGAATTCATTGCTTTCATCTTTAACGCCTCGCGTTGCAGAACAGATCAGAGGAAACATCGGGAACGAGAACCACACGAGGATCATCGGGCTGTTGGGACGGAATGGGACAAGGGGACACGGCGGCGGAGGGTGTGAATAAAGTGTAAAGCGGGCGTCACCGCAGCATAAACTGTTATGTTACGAGTGCTGGCCCTGAAACTGCTGATTGCATTTCCTTTCGTCATTTCGGAGGCCCCGGGCAACAGCTTAGCTCGCCCTCACTGTTGGGCCGTAATTTTCCTTCAACTGCATTCGACGGGCACCTTTCGCCGGTCGCCGGGCGAAGCACTTGAATAATTTCCGTATACATAATTCATAATGTACAACTCCTACGAAATACGACCGGCGGCCGGGTCTCTCGCTGGCCCATCTTAGGCTGGTGTCTGGCTGTTCTGCTCGTCTCTTTCTTTTAAGAACTCCGGCTCTTCCGCTCGGCGTCAATCCGTTGCTTTAAGACGACTTTCTTTCTTTAGAGCGTTCCGTCTTAAGATCGCTTAATCTTCTAACGTTATACTTACGGTCCATAAAAATGTAAAGAGATGCCCGGCTGAATAATATAGCAACAAAACTTTCCGAATCCGCTTTCAACCGAGGAAGTTTTTAAACAACACAATACTCCGCTTAAGCGGAATTAGCCAAACCCACCGTTGAGGGAGTAGTTTTGAAGATTCGCTGCAAAGATCTGCGAAATCGTTAAATTTCTCTAGCTTATCCGGATGCTTGCCAACTTGATGATTCTACGAATGTAGCAGAAACCGTTGCTAGGATATAGCTCGTTAACGACTGTACGCACGGGCTTCTTGTTTTCTTCAATACTCGTCGGCTTCATCTCGTCGGACGTGGCAATCGGGCGTGCATAATACATACCGATAAATTGTTCCATCATTGCAGCTTAGAAAACAAACCGTTGTAAATGGCTTCCGCAGCGCTATCACGCCGGGTCGCCGGAACGTTCTTTCTAGATCACTTTCTTGATGCACCACGCTGTTCTTCGTTCACTCGTATTCAATTGAGTTGCCTCGGCAAGAGCTGTTCTCATAATCAGTGCATTCAGCTCTGACGTTCTTGACGATTATTATTATTGCATTCCCACAATGAGCGTTGTTGTTTGTGATGACGATTTTCCACCGCGTGTGCGACAGTGATGGGGTGCAATGAACCCATCACAAACAGCCCATCGTTAAAGAAAGTGTAAACATTTAGTTTTTTAAGTGACATTGGATAAAGCATTCGGTATTTGATTTTATCTATCGAAGCTTGTATTTATGAAACGTATATGTTGTTTGAATAATTTTATTATTCCAAAGAATACAAGAAAACATGTTTTGCAAAGCACTTCCCGAAGGCTCTAATGGTGAAGAACAACTTGCAAACTTATGACGTACCATCGAAATCAATTGCCGTTCAAAATCGGTGCACTTCTTCTCATTTGATCCGTAATGGGTCAGAATGAAGGAACTCCCAACCATCCGAGCTCAAATATCGAAGCATCTCTTACCGTCCGTAATGATGTGGCCGCAGCTAGAATGTTCTGGCACATATGCAGAAATGTTATGCAACTATCGCTCGCATCCAGCATGGCTAGGCAAAACCATCGAACCACCAAATGACCAACATACTTCAACCAGCTGATTGAATTGCCAGCCCTGCAATTAATTCACCACGATACCGCACCGCGTTTCTGCTCGGTTCGTACGAAGTGGCCGGTGCTAGATCGATTTCCGTTTCATCGAAGTCCATGAGAACTATCCCTCGCGCCTACCCCCTTTGCCATCCCGTCGAACTCTTTCACTTTCCATCCAGTGTGGCTTTTCCATCGATCCATTTCCGTTCATAATTTGTGCAATTTATTAAATGACTTCCCCGTGGAAGGCCACCCCGAGAGGAGTCCCGGTTTGCCATGCATCGCGTGCCAACGAACGTGGCACCAGTTCGCCATGTATGCCAAGTATGGAATGCTTCCTTGCCTTGATCGATGCCCGGTCGGGCGAACAAATCTGGCAAGCGGGTGCCAGCGTCGGGAAACGTTCCGCAGCGGAACCATTATCATCAGCAGGAACTCGACATGCCCTTCGGGTCGATGGGATAACCATTAAGTTCGCACCACCTTGGGCAATTTGACAACGGATGAGGTGTGAGGCGAGGGTCTGGGGTAGTTTTTAATGGACTTCCACCATCGCCAGTTGGGAAAACGGAGTTTCCCTGGTGTTATTCTGAAAAGATTTAAAACCTTTTCGTAATGAATATCTTTCATTGACACGTTAACAGTTTACATAATTTATACTTTGCTAACATTTTCAGAACCTAGTTTACTACACTAGAATTATTCTATAGTTATCATTCACAAAAACACTAAAATAATCCAGTAGTAACAAGAATGATGTTTGAAAATTAAATTAATTTAACGAGTTTCTAAAAATACTAATTTTATTTAAACTTTTATTTCGTTTATTCTTTTACTCGAGTATTCGCTCTTCAAAGGATTTTGTTACAATTTTTATTTTTTTCTACGTTAAGATAGTGTCTATAGTGCATCTTAGCATGTTTGCAAATTGACGTATGCAATTTCCTTTGACTCGAGAAAATTGTAATTGTGGAAAATCTTACCAACCACACGTTTTGGATATGTCTGTTTGGATATAACAGGCTACACGTGTCCAACTGTTTGCTCGCTTCTTCATTGCCTTATTTGAATATTGCCACAAAGGTATTCATAGTTTGCTGCATGTATGTGAAGGGCCTTATAATTCCAATATTAAACTCAAACAAAATAAAAAGTAACATAAGACCACTGTTCCACCGATGTTCGGCAATGTTCACCGATGTTGCGAACGAACAAGTTTGACCGAAATAGTGCACATTAGGGCTGCCCAAGGTGTTCATAAAACTCGCCCCAAACGCTCGTCTCTGGGCTAACAATCGGTGGCAAAATGCTCGTGCATTTGAGCGGTGTCCTCTCCGGAAGCGCGAGTTTTGTTTCGTCCTAGCACGAAATGACAACGTGTTACGTGAATGGTGCAAGTTTTCTGATGGCATCCGATAATGATGATAATTTTCAAATTGCATGAGGTTGGTTGTTTTTACATGTTTTGGGAAGGGAACGTGACTTGCTGTTGGTTATTAGGATATTCAGATTTGGGGGTTGGTCGGGAGATCGTGTGAGAACATGTTTCATAACTCTAATTTTAATTCATAGCTAGCTTAAACTGATTTGTTTTTTCGTTCGGACACGTGAAAGGCTGGCTTAAAAATTTAATTGTCAGATAACTAACTAATTGCATCGACTGCACTAATTGAAGTTGAATGTCCATTATCAATAGTTGGGAAATGAATTATGAATAATCCCTTATCTGGGCTCCAGGGTGGAGGTTGAACATGGGAGTACTTTTTACCTAGTGTTTGAAAATTGATTTTACATACCAATAAATCACTATGAGACATGTGTTTGGCTGGCAATGCGGACGATTTAAAGGGTGTAAGTAGACGAGGGTTTGGTTATATAATGATCGTGTAACAGTTGCGAAGCAAAGAATAGATAATTTCGAAACAATTAAATGATAACGCAATTGAATGGTTATTGTTCACATGTGAACATAATCAATCAATATCATGTTTCAGATTAAAGAAAAAAGTATGAAGCAGATAAACTAACGGAGTTAATGTTCCGGGTGCAAATTTACAAATTGTTCACGTTATCCAGACGTTATGGTAGTATGTTAATAGTTAGTAGCGGGTCGTTGAAAATGTTTGAACCTTTAAAATGGTTCAAAGTGATTATCCAACGTATTTTGCCATTTCGAGCTTAAAATGTTGCCTAAGTTCAGCTTGTAATAATTTTGAAGATATTTTCAACTTAGTTTTAGTTTGTTGTTGAAAATATTGGTGCAGTGTTGTATACGCAGCAACCATACGATGCATTCAATTCGTGCGGGTTGGAGGTATCAATCAATCCTTCAATCAATCATTCCTATTACCATGCACTGGAGACTCTAGAATGTGTGCATGGAACAAGCAAATTGCACTCGTAACAAATTTCAAGCGTGGTTATGTACCTTCTATTGAGAAAGCTCCTTCACTCAGCAGAGTGAAGAAGTTCGCAAACCGGAAAGCAAAAATCAGTTCCACCAACGAAATAGCCTTATTCCTCGAATCATATGCGGTTCTTCCCAAACCACACACCACCACCATGGAGGCTGTGCGTGGGGGAACCTGTCGGTTCGGAATCGGAACACCGTCATCATTAGGCGGTTTTCCCCGGAGAAGACCCTCGGGGAGTCTATCAACGCGGAAGTGAAATTGTAGGGCCTGGCATGCGTCACATGCAACTGGATTGATAGAGTAGATTTCGATGCTGAAAATAGAGGTTATTCGAACGTATCTAAGGGGCTGTAATCTTCCATTCGATGGTGGAAGTCTAATAGGGTAGCATTGTAGATTTACAGCGATGGTCTGTGGTACTTTAACGTAACTTTAACAACTCTTGTCGTAACTTTAACAACTATAAAATGCGTTTGACCTCTCTTATATTGTAAAAGCTATAAGGTTGACCGAATCCATTTGCAATTTCAATCTATGAATATGTACAGGAATAATGTTCATTGTCTATAGATTTAATTTTATTTATCCTTATAGGATGAGAAGCAGCCGCTTAGAATGCATTGTACTAAAAAAGACACACTTTCCATGATTATTAAAATTGCCAATATGAAATTCACTATCTTCTTAAATTCAGATTCCGATTATCGTGGGTGTGTGCTTCTGTCTCTATCTCATCCAGCGTACCAGAGGGACCTTTTAGGCGACAACGCTCTGGTAGCGTTCGGAGTTCACATCCTGCACTGCACCGGCTACGAATCCATTCCTTTCCATTTGAATATTAACACGCTGACTGAGTGAACTTTAATTTTCCGCAGAGAATATCGCCGCCCTGCGCTCCCTAGTTTGATTTTATGGCTTTCCTTTGGGTGTTGTCACACGTTTTACTTCGGTTTTTCGTAATCGCCTTCGTACGCTTGCGAGCTGGCTGGGGTGGCTGTTATGTAAATTTGAATCGAAAAAAAGGAATGTTGCAAAGCAGAGCGGAAGGGCGGATGCTGCATTTACGAATTTAAATAAACATTTCGCGGGAATATATTTACACGGAGAGCTTTAAAGTTCGGTATCCTGGGAAAGAGTACATACGATATTCGTTGGGTGAGGGAGTAAAATAAGGTAATTTTCAATGCAAAAAGCCCTACTTATTTTGAAACGAAACAACGGTTATAGTTTTTAATCAGAGAATTTACGGCCAGTTGCTTCCGATAACGTCGTGCGATAAATCCGTAACTACAAACTATAATCAAGGTCCCATCCAATGTCGAATGGAAAAACCCACTAATTCACCATCCCCATAAACCATCGAGCGGGACGATACAGCTGTTATTAGCAGTAATATTTGATGAAAACTCGTTTACCGATCGTACTCGCACCAGCAGAACCGTTGAGCGGTTGGCATTCGAACGCCGTAATCTCGCAAAATCTACTATATCGAGTCAACAATTTCGATCGTTCGTCCTTCGGTGTGGGGAAAAACTCGGGACGCTTCCCTTGCGGAAGTGCTCAACCAAAAATCCAATTCCGTCGACCGCCCAACGGTTTCCCGGCTGGTTCATGAATAGGAAAAACATTTCACTATCCGAGTCCACTCGCAGCGGATGGGAGTTTGATTTGGTTGGAAATCACTGCCGACGACGACGACAACGATGGTTGGCAATTCGTTCTGTTTCGTCCGCAATGGAATGCGGCCCCATACCGGAAAGGGACGGGAGATTTGGGACGTACGAGGTCGAAAAGTGAACATGGTGCCGACCGATGTTTGGCCGGCTCAGGTTGGTGCATTCTGGGCGATAAGGGGGAATGTTTTCCGGGTCAAAGATTTTATTTATTCAAAGTGAATGGTGACCGTTCGTGATGGTTTGCTGATAGTGGCAAGAAGAGAAGTTTAACATTGTTTTACGTTCATTGAGCAATGACAATTCAGGTGATTCGTTCGCTTAGGTGTTAGCGCAACCAAGGATTATTTTATATGCATATCCATTTATGAATCATCAGTAGGAAACGTGACAAATTTCTTTTCCTGAAAGTTTTCCCTAATCAGTATCGAACCTACTTCCTTGTTATCCAATATTCGAAAAATTTGACCGCACTATTCACATAAAGGTCAAACTGTTCGAATTGGCTTTCCGAACATCAGCTGGACATTCGATTCGAATTCACACTCTGCACATACAGGCTACGAAAGCATACCAACGGTAGCCAGCATGTTTTCCCTTCCGTTTTCCCGAAGGAATCAACATCGGTCAGTTTTTCCGATTCGCCAACAGAGAGCCGTCCAGTTTGTTGGCCCAGCTGTCGGCTCTTTTGGTCCCGCTCCCATGTCCATGGCTGAAGCGGACGGTTTGACGGTGGTTCCCAACATCGGTTCGCTTCAGTGGCGCCTGGCAAAATTCAACACCTCCGGTGAAAAGTGACCACTGTTTGTCTGACTCGTGAGCGAGCGAGTGCGAGCCGAGGACGAGCCCGGGTGAGCACCTGTAAGCATCTAACATGACCCAAAACCCGATCTCGGTGGCTTTGCCAGTCGACTGCCGGTCCTTGGACGACGGTGCCCGTACGAGACTCATAAATAATTCTCTATCGAGGGAAAATAGTGTACTTGCCCGGGGCGTCCGGTAAGCGGGGGAAAAAAAAAGAAATACCGAAGGGAAGTACGTAGGAAAGATTACCTTCATCCGATTGCGCTCCATGATTGGGTCGAGCGGACCGCATGTGGGTATGCACGGGTGTACTTTTTCCCCCCGGTTCCCTTACCTTATGCACCGATAAACCGTTTTCCGATGTTGTTCTTTTCGGTGGGTTTTCTCGGCCTCCGGGGTCCGCCGGTCACACGCCATTTGCCCTCTCGGACGCCAACCGAACGGTCACGATCCCGGAAGGAGATCGAGCGTAACCGACAAGCGTAACTCAATCGAAACAGTGCTCCCGAGAGCGTCATGTCCTTGCCGTCTCGGAAAAGTGGAAACATTCCGGGAGTGCATGGAAAGTGTTTTTAAAAATTAACGATACCGGATGGTAAACCAAAACGCATGGATGGGAAAATGTTGGTGTGCGGATGGGAAATGGTTGGATTAAATTTTCCAATTGATGCATCAATTTTACCAAAGTAGGCGTTTGGTTGGTATTGGATTTGCTAAAAAACTAAACTTCCTTCAAATATTTAAAATTGTCTAAAAAAACATTTTGTTATTTGAATAAACTTACAATTTTTCTATTATACTGCGAAAAATGTATCAAATCTATTTCCATGTAAAATATTATATGTTTTCAACTTAAGTAACACCATTCCTCACTTCGAATAAAAAAACACCCTGCGAATAAGTCCTCCACATTAGTAAACTAACATGTTGAAAGGGCCCATAGTAGTAATGAGCAAAAATTTCCACACCACCCACACCTCTGGATGGATTACTCTTCCATTTGTGGCCACTAAATAATTCCTTCCGCCTCTATCACTGTTCGCTTCGGTTGCACGAAAGTTTGCAGGAAAATGAAATTTGTGCTCAACTTTTAGCTCAACTGACCACCAATTGCCAACTCGATTCAGTTCCGACGGTGCCGATAAAGCGCCACCGGTTGAAGTTTTTCCGGGTCGATGGTTGGCAAGGAACAAACTAAACTCATCCCCATCATCACTCTGCCCGTCGGGTACGAGCGCAATGAAAGAAATCGAACAGCAATCAATGAACGGGAGCGGAAAAACTTTCACTGTTTTATTCTGGCTTGTTTAACAACAAAAAAACAATGCCTCATGTCCACAAGCGATCGAATAACTCCGTTAACAGTCGGCTTCAATATTGGTCCAAGTTGAAAAATTCAGAATGTTTTCCCGTGCAAACTCAACACTACAGGATATACGCGGCAAAGGGATTCGGAAAACTCGACACGAGTACGGCGAGACGAGTTTGTGCAAAAATTGCACCATGGGCCTTGTCCTTTTTATCCCGCTTCAATGCTTTTCCCTTTTCACACGAATCCTTTTTCTTCGCTGAAAGGATAACGAAAGACTACGAGCAAATTTGACCAAGCTGGTCTGAAGCCGGAGTGTGAAAGTTTAATCGAATGGTGCAGAATGCTGAAAATTAGAGTTTTCATGTTGTTGAGCTTTAGCCTGATGTGGTTCCCTATTCCGGGGGGGATATTTTTTACACAATCCCCTTTGCTTTTACCATTGCGACGAAAGTTACTGAAACCGAGTACCCGAGCAACTGTTACTTTGGCACGCTGGCATTTTTCCGACGCTCGCCATGCTCAGCGACTTGTGAAACATAAAAAACATTGGACTAGGTCAGCACAACGCTGAAATGAATTAGCCATCGGTTGACCACGATGCATACTTCCGTGCAATGCGCTGCACGTTCGGTTTCCTGTTTTCAAGTTTCACTCCAAAACAGGAAGGTGGAAAAAAGAGAAATAATGGAGAAAACTGCATCCATCCCGGGTCGGTCGGAAAATTACATTGGTTCACCGTTTTGGGTGTCCTTGCGACAAAGGTGGACTCTTTTTTATCGGAGGTTTACCCTTTTCATTTGGAATTCATTCATACGTACGATGTGGGCGGCAGTGGGTCGTATTGATGGTGGTGGTACTGTTTGTGTGCCATTCAAAATGCTGTCTCATCTATTTGCCTTTTCATTTAACTGATCATTGCTTTGAATGGGCTCATTTTTATCTCGAAATTTACACAACTCTTTCGTGGAATTCTTCCTATCCAATAAGAGTTGTTTGTGTTGTTCTTCCTATTTATTTCTAGTCTTTGCAAGTAACATATCTTGATGTTTTCTGTTTTTCTTACTCCCATATACTTTGTTTTGCTAATTGCTTTTTCATCAAATTCCTCGTCAAAACGCAAATACAAACTGCTGACACATCAAAGAGCACTTAAGATTATTTTTTCGACGCTGCTTGTGTCACCAGCAATACTAGCTTAAAAAACCACAAAGGTGAAAGCCACGTTGATGGTAGGCAAATCACGTGGAAAACGAACAGAACTGGGAACAGAAATTTCCCTGCGCACGAGTACCGTAGCGTGCCGTCCCGAACTCGAAGAAGCACCGAAACCAGATAAAACAAAACAATAGCGAAAAAACTTGGCGAAAAAATCCTTATCCTGCGTCGGTTCAGATTCCCCTCCGTTAGCCACTCGTCACGATCCCCCCGTCGGGCCACCGTTTCGGCAGAATCGGAACGATCCAGTCAGACCTTTGAGCACCAATTGTCACCCAGAATTGGCCTCGGTCTTCTCGCAGGCAGCTCGGCAAAAGGATGAACACAAAAGGATCTCCAGCTGCCTGCAAAATGTGTACATGAAAATTGCGACACGTTAATTTTCTCTTTCCGTTCGTCCGAACCGGCCCAATGTTGGGGGACGGAAACGGAAAAAAATGGGTAAAAACTGGAGCTGGAGCGAAAAGCTAGTAAGCTGCAGTTCACCAGGAAAGGGAGGTCAAACAGTGGAGAGCTAGCCCTGCTCACATCCGTGGCACAAATTAGCTTTCGAGTCGAGATAAAGAACGAGCCGGTACGAGCGGATAATTTGGGCGCTGCGTTTGCGATGCAGTTGTTTTCGCGACCAGAACTTTTTGCAGCTCACTTCTTTGCTCCTTTCGAAAAAATGCCCCGTTTGGGATGTGAACGAGTATTAAATTGGTTTACCTTTCTGTTTCGAGCTCACGGAATAAAAAGAGTGGAGTGGATTGTATTTTGGTGGGTTTTTGTTGCCAGTGCGTCACTCTTCTGTGTGATCCGCTACATGTACATCCGACGTATTTACCATTGGGGCTTTTCATCAGCAATTCTATTTGTTTCCCAATTCAGCTAGTAAGCAAGATTTAGAATAGGAGAAACGGTTACAAGGTTGTTTTTGTGTTGCAATTTTAAATAGGTTTGCTTTGTTACGATTGGGATATTCGTTTCAGAAAAACCATTTAGTAAAAGCGTTAAAAATGCAACATTTGCATTTGCTCGTAAAATATCAAATATTCATCCCCAAAGACATTTTAGACTCCATCTCCCTAGTGGAAACCAAATGAGAAATTAAATGCAGCGATGCAATGTTACTACGTGAAAACTATATTTTCATTATGGTGTTTTTGTGTTGACCAAATTAGGAACATAAATAAACTATGAACCAATGGTACAGTATGCTCATTTTGTTAATTGCTCAATCTTTTTGTTAACTATTTCTAAGGCCAATTAACTATTATTTAAAAATGAATGCACATGAAGTTACTGAAAACGATATATTGAAGGCGTTGAAGAATAAATAATCTGTTGAAACGTACAAATTATGATTATGTTAAAAGCTATGCTTTGTTTGAGTAAAAACTATAGAAAATGAAGTGAAAACAAATACCAACAAATTACATACTTCATGGAACAATAACGTCCCATGCATTAAAGCATGCACATCTAAAGCATTTTCGAAATGTTTTCAATATTTCACAATCAACAAACACGAACAGCGATGCTGTGATGCGAGACCGGAACGGTAAAGCCAGTTTGTTGCACATAAATCTACCACCACTCCGATGGATCATTTTTGGCGGTTTTCTGCGCTCGTCGGGATACCCTCGGGAGCGTGTGAAAGTAATTTTACCTAACCGTTTTCCACGAACCACCTGCCAATAATGTTCGCTCACTTTGCAGCCACGGTGCTATTATTTACGAGCAGCAAAAACTGACCGATGGGAGATTTTCTGCGGTCACATGATGATGCTGGCCCACGCTAATCGGGAAACCACCGAAAACAAGTGGACGGGAAGTGGCTTTAATCGGTGGGTAGTTTCCACAACAAATAAATTGTTCATTTGGAAAGCAGTGTTTACATCAATGTATGATTTTCCCGGCAGCGCTAAACGGTGGCGGTTATGAACATATTTTAAAATAGGAGGAAACCTCCTGGGATGACTTTTACGCAAATAGGTTTCTGTTTTCCTATAAAACTCTTAAAAATGTAGAGTCATTGTTCGTGGCCGACATTAATGTGAACAGCAAATAGAGATTAGAAGGTCTTTCGCAAGAACATCAGATTGTCTTCACGGCTATTTATCTTATTCCTCTTCCATTTTCGCTGCTGTCAAAATTCCTTTCCGCATGGAGTGTATTACATTCAACAAGGGGAGCTGAAACTGTTCAATTTCCATAAACAGCAAGCTAACACCACGAAAACAAACCCCTGTTTGTCAGTCAATACTCTTGGGAAATATGGTTTGTATCGACCGGAAAATGAGGCGTTTAAAGAGAATGACTAGCTAAATTTGAAAACAGAACTTCGCGATAGCATTCTATTACGTTCTAGAACAAGAGGGAGCTTTTGGATGATTGAAAATTTCCTTTTTCTTATAAGAAGAAGGTAACCAACAAATATTTTTTCAGAGAGTGTAAACATTGTGAGGCATAATAAAAGACAAACTAATTAAAGGCATATACAATCTATGAATCGACATTAACGGCTGATTGGTAAACCTGTGCTAATCAATCGTAGCATAAAGTTTTTGTTCATCTGTAAACAGCTTGAAATCGTTTATTTGTCTGGTCAAAAGGATAGCCTAGTCCAACCCCTGCCATCAACGATGCTCACTGTTGACCGACGCGATAAAAAAGGCAATTTACAGGGAACGTAACGGTCTACATTAGAGCTATCTTGTCCCGCAGCCAACGGGCAAACATATTTACACATTGGCAGCATCCTTAAGCAAACAGGATGTTTTTATGTGTTCCAATCGGCTATAATCGTCGAACTAAAATTCAGAGCTCTGCATGCCAAGCAAACGGTATCCAATGTCTGGCTGAGTTTTATGTGAGTTTTTTCAGTGGTACAATTTCCAACTAATACCGCCAAACTCGTCCGTTCGGTCGGAGATGGCTTTCTGGTCCATTAAAACTTCCTCCTGGTGGATACTTGGTGAAGCATGGACTAGAGCCGCATGGAAGTGTATGGAACAACTGTAAAATGAAACCAGATATTTTTATCAAAATTACGTACTTTAACTAAGCATTTTTTGTATTCAACAGTCTGGTCGTTTTGAATCAAACAAATAAAAAAAGGAGACATTGAAACGATCGGTAATAGCAATAAAGTAATATTTTTGAATGGTCACGAAAACCTTTAAGATATATTTAAGGAACGATTTTCCCGTTTTCCGCACTCAACACAACGTTTATTGATTTCCAATAATCTATGTAAAGCGAAGGAGCTACAAGCCTCGGGAATCCTTTGAACATCCTTTTCTTCTCGTCAAGCAGCTGTTGGTATGTGCCGTGAAAAAAAACGGACGCGGGTGGAGAAGCTAGCTTTAAGAGAACACTTGTTTTTATCACGAAAAAAGGCCAAAATGATAGCACTTTTTTCCCCCAGAACGTTGCGTCATTCGTAGCATAAAGTTTTATCGCTCTGACGCTGTACGCATTCGGCAGCATTCATTGAACCACTTTCTCCGCAACTAAATGTCGTACATATGCTGACGTGGGAAGGTTGAGCTGAACCCGAAGGATCCCCTGTTGGGAGGATATTGAAATAATATTCCCATTATCATTCTCTGTTATGTCCGGGTTTAGACTTCGATCGAAGCTCGCAAATAGATGAAAAACAATTTTATTCGTTATATTCTTGTAGCTATTTCTGTCTCCTGATCACAATATTCTAAGAAACACCTCAATGATCATGTAAGGATATATTCAATATTTTCATTGATGAGAAAAATATAATCTTTATTTCTGCGTTTGGCTTTTCTAGGTTTTTTCAAACTGATTGTGTATTTGATAAGCTTTCCGATTTGTTGAATCTTTCCAAATGCAAATTCCTACAAATGACCGTTTTATGCGGCACACACCCAATAAAATGCCTTCCACCTTATGCAAAGAATGACACCCCAAACAAAACGGCTCGTTGGCCAACAGACAGTTCTTGTTTCTTGTGCAATCGACATCCCAGACGCACCGCGCTGACAATATACACTCACTGTTTCACGTACCCATGATGCCTATCGGGTTGAAACAAAGAATCACTGACGACGGGGTGGATGGCAAAAATAAGCAGACGAAAAAAGCATACGTAATCAGAAAAGACCCGGCAGCCAAGCGGAGAGCGAGGCTTAAGAAAACATGCTCCACGGCAGCCACCGTGGCTCGATCAGGGCGGGCGACAGCGAAGAAGAAAAAACAACAGCCCGGCAGCATCGAGAACGGCTCGCGCAAATGTTTACACGTCGCGGGCGCATAAATTCGCGCATGTCGCCCGCGTTCTGCATCGGGGCCGGCGATGCGCCCATGCGGTGGCCAACGAGCTGTTCGCGTTTTCGGGTGGCATCGCCGCTGGCGGTCCGATCGGTGGCGATAAAAGCGCGATGCACGGGGGAACGCACATTTCACGGAACGTGTCCAACCGCCGGAGCTGGGAAAACGACGATGGTGCTGTTTGCCGTTTTCCACCGTGGCCGTTAGATTGGAAGACAATGTTTATGCTGCGAGCGTGAGCAAAGAAAAGGATGCTATTGCCCGTCACTAGTGCAGCGACGCGGAAACTGTTCGATAGCAACCGAAGGTTCGAAGAACTATCGATGACACTTCACAAAGTTGATGGAAAGTTAACCCTTCTTTAATTTAGTTAGAAAGTTTCAAAACGTTCATTTTGAAGAAGTAAACGATGCGGTTTATTGATTCAAGTTACCTTTTTTCGTGCACCTTTAGTGCACCACGCAAGTATTTGTAGCTAATTTACTGAAAGCAAGTTTTTTTGGTTAATTATCTTTTAAAAGAAGTTTTTTTGATAAGCGTAAAACAATTCTGTCTATGAAATTTTTTTTTTAGTTAAATTATTCAATCTAGCTTGAAATGCATTTTTGTTTGTAAAAATACGAATCTTTTTTTCATGTTATATAGTATTCAACATAGTGTCAATAAAATGACACCGAGTTAAAGTTATTTATGAACGTTTGTCTTTTCAATAGCGATTAACAAGATAAGCATACTGAATATTCAGAATTGGTACAGTAAAATAACTTTGAAGCATCATTTATCTTTGAAAAGCATCCTCGGTTGAACCCAACTCTTCAACAATATTGTCGTAAAAACACGAAAAAATACGAATCGAAAACCTGGAATTGTTATGTTCGTAAATCGTCAGCCAGGTTGCCACCAATAACATTCGATTAGATAGTTAATTAACATGAAACATTAACTTCTCGGAATTAACCATAGAACTAGCTGAGACTCCTTACCGAATCCCGATACCCGTCCGAATGCTCGCCCATTGGCAGTTCCAGTATAAATTTCTCTAATTACATTCCCAGAAACGGAACGGACGTAAAATCAGTTAATTTGTGACTCACCGCATTCCTCAGGCCGACGTAATTAATGCGCGCGTAATTAAATTGCTGTGTTTGTTACCGCATCAAACGGTGCCGGTTTGCGTTTGACTAGACTCGACCCAAAACTGCTGGCCCACAATGAAGCAAGAAGTCGATTGTGCTGAGAATCCGGGCAGCATATCGGACGGATCGGTCTCCAGCCAGCGGCAGCTTGACGTTTGGCGAAATCCCCCGGTCGACGAAAAACCGGCCAAACGGGGGGCCGAATTCGTTTCGGGCTTCAAGCTGATAATTTATTGATGGTTTCATTGCCGAGTTGCTTCCAATTTAAGCTGCAAAAGTGAAACGAAGCCATCGCACAAAGACAAAGACGCTCGAAAAGTTCGTCTTCGGAAAAGGACTCCGGAAACGATGCGGGAATTGTGGGTCCTGAGATTCAGAGTGTGGCGTAGGTCTTGTTTACTTTTCCAAAGAAGCCGATGATTTCCGGCGTGGTCCTGACGACCTTCAGGACAGCCACCTAATTACCCTTTGGCGTCCCTGGAGGAAAAACGTGTTCGCTCTGGAGCGCCAATTCTTCCAGGACTCGGGGAAACCCGACTGCACGACTCGAAAGAAGAAGATATTCACCATCGTCACGACTGGTTTCGGTAGAAGCATCACAATGTGCTATCCGGTATCTCCCGGGGGGCTAAGTCCCGGGCCAAACCCGCTCCCTGCCCCTAGCCCTCAAGTGACGGACTTGTTGTTTAAATTTACGATCCTGTTTACACTTTGCGCTGAATCTCGGCAGCACAAGTTTTACTGTCGAACAGGAAACTGGACGCTTTCGTCCAACTAACTGCTCTCCTAACGCGCGTTGACCTTGGCACGCGGACTAACCGACAAACCCTCCTTTGGGACTGAGCGACCTCAACGAGCCACCGGGTCCAGGGTGCCCGAAGTGTGGTAATAATTTTTCAGCTGATCCAATTAATTTCGATCGTGGTTCGTGCTGTTCCTCCCGGTTTTCTCGACCGAAGGAGGGTCAGTCGGAAAAACAAATTAGCGTGTTTGCCAATGACTCGCACGCCCAGTGCCGTCCAATGTCCGTTGCCAAAGGATGCCAACCGATACCATAGACCGCTTGTCGGACATTTCAAGCGCTTGGGAACTCAAAAACAACTCAAGGAGGTATGAAAAATAAAAGAAAAGATAAATTACATTTCCCCCTTTTTTATGGTGCATTCTTCACCAGCTTCTAAACAATTATGATTTTTTTCTTTTTTTTAATTCTAAAGTTAACTGTTATGTATGAAATTTAAGCTTTTTTCCTTTATATTACGGTTAGTAATCCTTTTTACTTATTGATTATTAAGAGCAGTGGTTTTACCAACACTTACTAAAACCACTCTTATGATCACATCACAATTTGAACGAACTGGAAAGAACTGAAACTTTACATACCAGTTCATTCCCAAATGTAAAGTAATAGAGAGGAAGCCCATCGATTATGTAAAGTAGCTAGTAAATTCTCCAACCGGGTCGGGAGGATATTTTTGTTTCGAGCAATTCATGCTGCAAATAAATCCTTCCACCCAACCCATCCCGCTCCCGTGCGCGTCACCCACAGTGGAATTATTCATCCAATCAATAAACCCATCGTGCGATGCAACGCTTCAGCGGGAAATGTTCGTCGATTTGTGCGCGCGGATTTCGGCAGCAGTTCGGTTCAAAAATTTAATTTCAACTTGTCACTTCCAGCTTGCCCCCGAAAAGTTGAACCAGAAAACTAAAGCCGAAGCGTAACGAAAATAACAACGAAGTGGAGAACAAGTGAGTGTTATTTCCATAAGTTCGGTTTTCCCAGCCTTTGGGTGGGGGGGGGGGGGGGGGGGGGGGGGCAGCATTATGCGAAAGTTGTTCCAGATTGAGATTTACATTTCAACGGAGCGTAAAATGCAAAAATCATCACCCTCCCGCGAAGTAACAGCGACAGCCATCCGCCATTGATCACGCTTGCTGGACATGATTTTTTTTTCTTTCGTTTTCTCAACAATGGACCGCTTCCCAATGGGAGAAATCACATTTTCTCGACGTCCATTACGGAGATGGCGATCGATTCAGGGAAATGCCATTCCGTTCCAGATCGGGCTGTGTTCGGATGAATCAATTTTCGAACAACATTGTCATCGGTTTTCCACCATCTTTCCCGGGAGTGCCATTAATTAGGACATCCGCATCCACACCGCACACACCCAGAGCCGTTCCCGATAGCATTTCCCTGGAACGGTCGAAGAGTGGGAAATGAATTCCCAACGCCAACATCCATCATTGCGTCGCCACGCGGCCAGCGTGGGAGTCAGTCACATTGTACAAATTGAATTTCCCGCCAGATCAATGGCTGGCCAGGGCGGACCACTAGAGGGGGAGGGGGTCGATTGTGTGCGAGAAATCCCGTTTTCCCGGTGCTTAAAGTGGAATCTAATTTTATCGCCGATCGCTAAACGATGTGCGCAAAGTTTACGGAGGCGATTCGGGACGAGACTTGCGGCGTAAATCATAAATTCGGCAAACGGTGGGAAATTGCTTCGCATTCTCCGTTTTGTCCGCCGAGAGTTTCGCACCTCCATTTCCCAGCCACCGCTCCGTCCGCTTAGGAACTTTTTCACCCACAGGATGGCGTAGTTTATCTTATTTTCTCGTCGTCATCATTCCGGCTGGGAACGAATTGCTTCCCACCGTTTACCGCTCTTGAGTGGACGATCGTGGACGATAGAGATCCTGTAGGCCACATTTCAAGTGGCGAGAACGACACGGACAAACAAGAACAAAACCAAATCTTCCCTGCGTCGGAACAAATCGAGCTTTTTTTCCTTCATGCAACATGTGGGCTACCCATTTTATTATCATAAACAAATTGAGCACAATAAAAACGAAGTAACGCACAGTTTCGTGTCTACAGCAAATTGTCGTCAAATTGAGGCACATTCTTCATGGGGCGAGCACTCGTGGTAAAAAATAAGGGTCAGAGAAATACGTTTAAAAAAATGAATAGTCACATCTTCAGAGCGAAGAAAAACGTCGCCTCGGTTGGGTGTCGCTGTAATCAAATTTTTTCTTCACCTCAAAGATGCACCACCCGCGGCGAACCGAATGGTGCTTGTTAAAAGCGACTGAACAGTGAGGGAAAACTCGATATCTTCGGACGATGCCGGGCGAGCACACCGAATTCTAAGGACGAGTGGGCATTTAGTTTGTAATCCATCGTCTTGTCCCGGGGGTTCTTGAAGAAAAAATGATGATTTGTGAGCTTTTTTTCGTGGGTATTTTCTCTTCTTTGTAAGTAAACTCACATCCATCTAAATCCCAAATGCGAGAAAATATGGTGGTAAAATGGACACCTTAGAAAAAAAGCGGATATCAAACAAATTGTGCTAGGTCAATGGTCGAGGTTAGCATATTTCTTTTGGTTTCCACGCAGGGTAATGAATTATTGAACAAAAACATAAAGAAAACATAAATATTAACACCATAATCAGTTCCATGAAGCTGATTTCGTGAAAAACATTCCAGCGAACTGAAAAATTCTAGTAGTCTGAAATCGGTTTGATCCCGGATTTGATGTACCCGACTATGAAAAACAATGATTGATGAAACACGTGGTATGATGGTGAACCTATCGTGCTTTATCCTGGCTTACACCACTATCGCACAAGTGGCCATTTAATTTAAGAAGCTTTTGTTTGAAACCAATAAAAAGCGAGTTAAAGTTTTACGAATTTTACTTTACGCGATACAAAAAACTAAAATGTAAATGGAAACTTTGTCCATTGGATAACACAACAGCAATAATTACTGCCACCGACAGACAGTTCAAACAATTGCACGAGTGAAAAGTACTCGTGAAAAGTCAAACTCGCGCACTAATCGGTTGGTCAACGGAAAACTTTGTCATGCTCATAGCCGAGCTCGTGTCCTTCGCGCGAGAAAAGCGATCGAGTGGAACGCATTCAACAAACACGCTACATTGCACAGTGCTGCATATGCATCCGTTGGCCAGAGTCATAATGCCATTTGTCTACAGCGTTGGCTTACAAAGGCATGCGCTCGCTCAGAACCTACTGGAGCTTCCGTCGCTAGTTCCGCGCTGAGTGATGCTTTATGGAGAAATTTAATAAACGACTACGAGTGGCTCACCACGCGGGGTTTTTGAAATGAATGCACCCTATTTACTACCCTGTTTCCCCGTGGAAGCATTTATCCTCGAGCGCCCGTTACAGAAGCTCAAACACAGACGCATAAATGCCTGGGGGTCTGAACAAGGGGAAACTTTCACTTGCAACGGTACGCCATGTCGAAACATGCCCAGACCTTCCCTCCGGCGGGTTGCAACTGCATCCGGAAAGCTCGCCGCTAAAAGCTGGCCGACATTGTTTTCATCCCGATGCATCGGCATGCATTCGACAGCTGAGGTAAGCGAGTTCAGCTGAAACGGCAGAACTTTTCGAGCGTGCATCGGATAGAGTTCGTTCGGAGGCGCTTAGGATTCGAAAGGGCGGGGGTAAGTGGTTTGTGGTGCACCATTTCCCTCATCGGACGTCCACAAACCAAACCTCGAAAGCAAATGCAACATCGCCCGACTCAAGCGCGGAAATTGCAACGAAAAGCAGAGGTGGAGGTGGCTATTTTCAACTGTTTATGCATTATTAACGATTGGGAAATCGTAAACAAAAGCCCTTTCCACGAGATACGGTGTGCTTCGGGAGTTGCGCGTTTCCTGCCCAACTTTCCATGAGCAATTCTTTTGATTTAGTACTTCTGCTATGTAAAATCTTGTTGCTTTACAGTTTATATGTTTTGCTTTCTCTCAAAACATCTCTTTTTTTTGCTAAGTTCTTATGCTTTTCAATTTGTTCTAAAATCTATTGCACAACTTTCGACCAAAACTGTGCCCGCACACGCCGAAGCATGGCAACGAGGGAAAATTTCCATTTCCCTCAAACAGCTATACGAAAGAGCATAAATCTCGACGCTCTGGCTTCCCGGCGCGCACCGGTACGCTTTCGTGACCTCATTTGTGTTCAACCCTCGCCCGCGTTAGAATTTCAGGCGCGTCGCAACGTTCCCGGGGGCGGGCTTGACTTGCCGGGTGGGTCGGTGGGTGGGTTAGCTATTTGCAACAAATTGTTCTCTCCGCAGCCCATCTAAATGATAAGTAGGTATTTGTTTTGGACTCGGCCCCTCTCCCGAAGCTACCAGGACTAGCACACCAACACGCCAGGAGAGGAGGGGCCGAAGGGGCGTGCACTGTGGGTGATGGCAAAGTTGGTCGGTTTGACCCTGGTTTACGAGCAGTTGACTAATGCCAACGTGTTTGAACGTGTTCGACAGATCGAATTAAGTGGAGTATCGTTTACTCGGGTATCTAAAGTAATGTTGGGAAAGTTACCAAGTTTAATTTCCATTGAAGGATTAAACTATGTGGTGATTGTTTATTCTGTACAAGGCTCGAACTACACTTCGATAATGTTATTACAAAAGTTTTAGTCAAGAGCTATAGAACTATAGAGGAAGAATTTCATGTGATACATTTTGATGTAGAGGATAAATTAAGGAAAAATCTGCACCGTTTTTATGAGGATAGCATATTTTAGCTAAAGACGCTTCTGCATACCAAGTGGAATGGAAATCATCCTATAAGCAATATGGTTACCTCATTTCGGTAGTTATTTGAATTGCATTCCTCTGGCATTCCGGACAGAATTATTGGAAAACCCGCTCGGTGGTTCCGAAGGAAGTAAAATAACTAGTGTTGTGCTTAATGAATCTTTTGGCGAGATTCATTCATATGAATCTTTTACCTAAGATTCATTCAGATGGATTCATGAATCTTTGCGGATTCGAATATTCAAAGCTTAATGAATTTTTCGAAACCTTAATGAATCTTCATGAATCTTTCATGGTTCTGTCATGAATCTCCCCGATTCTGTCATAGGCGTGGACAATGAGACCAAAAAAAAAAAAAAAAAAAAGGTGGTCCCTCAACCGACTTTTGGTTGGTGACTTTACACCATTTGGTGTGTCTTTGGGATTCATGAATCTCGCGGCGAAAGATTCATGAATCCCTTATAAGGCAGAGATTCATTCAGATTCATGAATCTGAATCCGATTTACACAACTCTAAAAATAACCAACTGTCGCATGAATACGAAGTAAACTGTAATCACGCTGGACATTCTCTGAGGATCATCATCAGCATCGGAGAACGAGTGGTCTGCCGTCCGGTGATTGTTCAGGTACGTTCTCAAACGAGTCCAACTACCTCCTGGTCCGGCATTGTCCGGCGAAAGGTATGCGATGTTTAATGTGTGGGAAAATTTCTCCTGATGATATGAATAAATTATGCCGTTCTTTTTTTCTATTTTCACCACAATGTTGAAGTGTATTTGGGGGTTCCACAACCCGTATGGTGTTTTTGGTGGTAGTGAGGATTTTCTTCTGTCCAACCGCATGGTGTGGGTTTTCCGATTCATCTTTTTTCCAGTGATGCTAGTACCCATCCTCAAGAGGTAAGAAATATAAAAATGAAGCTTTGCTCCAATTCGAATACGAGGAAAAAGCTAGTGAGTATGAGAACTAGATGAAGGTCAGGTTAAACGAGGGCAGACAAAGGTATGCATCCAATTTTTCTCTGTCAAAAAAAAGACCCCGCATGATCGCACTTGAGCACACAAGTTTCCACCTTTGTGAGCGGGGAAAACTCATCAAAAAATTGACCCAAGAACGCAAAACATCGTCGACGTTAGCCGAACGAATATCCTTGGACACGAAATCCTTGCGCATCTATGTTTGCTCGCCGTTCCTGAGGGCTCAGGTTTACCTTTTTTTATATGTTTGCTTCTCAAGCAGCAACGGGAATCCTTTCGTTGGCTGCGGGAAGGATTTGTAACTCCCAAGCGGTCAACCAGCCTTTTGTGTCGCAGCTGAAACAGTGGCGAGCAGAGCAAGAGACGAGAACTTGACTTCAGTGAAATTGTACACCCATCGCGCCGGAGAGTCGGGAAGGAATCGTGCGGCAGGATCTTTTCAGTAATGCAATTTCTTAGATGGCGTAGGTCATGGATCATCGTCGAGCCAACTGGGCAACCGTTTGCTCAAGTGAAAAGCAAGAAAAAAAAGATACTTACGCCTTTTGCTACTTGCATCATGTTTCAATTTTTTGGAAACAGTTTTCTTTTATGCTTACCCGGTGATCATGATGCAAATAAAAGATGGTATTTGATTTCGTTCGGAGTCCGAATGTCAAGAGTGATTCAATTTAGCTTGAAATTGGATTTATCTTTTGGAAATAGAACCCTCATTTCTGGAAATTGTCTATTTCCAGTTGAAAAAAAGATAACACATTTGGGTGAAAATAGAAAATGTAAAAAGTTAAATATGCAAATGAAAATTTACGATTTGTTCAGCAATGTATCCTTTGAGCTCTTGTTTGACAACCACGATGAAATCCGCTACCTTCGTCCTATTCGCAAGCCGAGACCATTAGCAAAGTGAAACAAGCCCGGCCCGAACCAGGGGCGATTCCTGGTGGGCCGAAAATGGCCTCTCGGTGGAAATTAAAACACATTAAGAAAATTCGTCGCCCACTCGTCGGGGCCACTTGGGTGTCACAAAATTAGCCGAATTTAGAGCCTTCACCACAAAAACCACCAAGAAAAACACCGTCCCGGTAAGTCGGCGAAAAAACAAACCATCATCGGGTCCCCCGGCTTCGGGAGTCTAGGACAGGCCCACGTAACCTAGGAGCCGGAGTTTAAAGAGAAGCTAGCTGTCTGCAACTTACGTCAACGTTCTCAAGCCCCGCCGTTACGTAACGGGACGGAAATTATCGCCACCTTTTGACTCACTTAATGACCCATGGGATGTGAAGTGGCCCGATGGTTCCAATCGCATTTTTGGATCTCTCAAGAGAACCCAAGAGCATCAACAGAAAAAAAGGCTGTCTCCCCATTTCCTCCGGGCAATCTGAAACGGAAATGGTACTAAATTAATTTTCGCCAAGAACGTTTTTTGGGTGACTTTTTATTCCTCTCAGCGCTACAGAAAGATGCAAAATACCCTTAAAGAGATTTACCGGGAAAAGAAAAGTCTTTTGTGTCGGTGCTTCACAAACAAATTTCACAAATCACAGGCTTCTTCAAAGAACATTCTGCGCAAAAAAAACGACGGAGGTAAAAATCAAGCCTCTGGGCAAAGCACCGTCTAGAGTCAGGTAAAAAAGTGTCGGTGGCAAAAGTCATGCCGAAAGATTATTTTTCTTGCATAAATTAGAAAACATTCATTCCCCGACTCGGTGTGAATTTTCATATCATTTTCTTTCTGCTGAAAGTTTCTCTTTAGAATCGGTGATCCGAAACGATGTTTTTTAACGTTAAAATTTGATCCAAGGCAATTAATTCAAAATAATGAACTTCATTTCTCGTTCGCATGACGATGAAAAATAATAACAGCCAGCAGAATGTGTACCTGTTTTTTTTTCGTCAAAAACGGTGAAACAATCGCTTTAAGTTCTGCAAGTTTGCAAATCAGTTATCCTTGAGACATTTTCTTAGTTTAGTTTAGCAATGTTTCAAAGTTAGAAGTCACGTTTCAAATATTTAAGCTTGTCTAGTTTGTGGAAAACTGGGGCTTTGTTTGTGCTTTACTAATTTTACTCCACCTTCCTTTTTCCATGGTTTACACTAAGCCATAAACAAGAAACTAATAGGTAAATCTGTGCCGCAGACACCTGCTAGGGGTAAAGCTTTGGTCGGTTGTTAATCAGTTTTAGGAGAAAAAATACAAGAAAACCAATTCCCCATCCTATCCCCAAAAAATCTACATCAAGGTAAATCTAGCGAAAGTGTTTTGTAAATAAAATTAAACCCCTGAACGCAATCTTCTGGCCACGACGCCTGAAAAGCAACAGTTTTTGCACCTTTGGTTGTTATGATTGGAGTTATGGCTTATTGCATTCTTTTCATCGTTAGCTGAGGAGCGAAAGCACTTTGCATACACAACGTGCGCACGTCCACAATGCACTTGTTTTATTAATTTTTACATCAACCAGTGGCAAGCGTTTAATTAAAGAATTATCCAGACGATGGGAATGCATCATCCGAGCGTTCCTCCCGGGACTCTCGTGTTCATTAGTGTAAAGTGCATCGAGGGACCGAAAATGCATTCATTTGCCAGTGCCTCGGCTGTCGAGCAACCATCGTGGCTGGACCGGTATCCTAATGATGTCGACGCTCGCCGAAGGGAGTTAGTTAATAAAACTCCTTCCGTGTGTTGATTGCATGCAAAACGTACGGCCTGGCAAAAACGAGGGAGCCTTGGAGTGAAAACTGCCATCCATAGAAAATGTAATGCATTTTTAATCCCCTCAAGGTTCTTCCACTTAACGAGCGAGGGAAAGTGGGAAAAAGTAAACTTCTGCAGTGGTCCCAAAGTCCGGCCCAAACAGGCCAACGACAGCAAGTCGCACCAAACTTTGCTTTTTAGAGTAAGGTAGCCCATATTTGTTTATGTAAATCAACCATAAATCATTCAACGAACATGCCCTAGTGAAAGACCACTTCCAGTCCGGAAGGAAGTACATTCTGTATGCGTTTCTTCCCAGGGCCCCGGCTTCCCGGGCCAAAGAAACGTTTTTCTTTTTCAATCTTTTTTTTTATATCCCTTGAAATGTCGTTCCCAGACGAAAACTTCCACTCTTTCGTGTGTCCGATGGATGTTCTGCTAACGGCTGTTGTTGGAAGTTGCTTTTTTCTCGCAGCTTTTCCTAGCGAGTTTCATACTGTCAACGAAATTTCCATTTTCCGTCAGGATGCCGAGTTGCGGGCGAACCGGAACGGGAAACGAAAAATGCCGGATTGGAGACATAAACCCAAGCAGCGCACGGCCACCTCAGGGTAGGTAAGGGTTGAGGGCCTTGATTTGATATTTACTTTGTCATTTTAATTTTAATGTGCAATTTCTTTTCCCATCCAGTGTACAGCGAATTGCGGGTAGAAGGGTGCAAGAAAAAGTAAGAACCGGAAAAGGAAGTTTTTTGAGTGATGCTTCCTTCACTCTATGCTTTGTGTTAATTTACCTATTTCCTTTGTTTTATTTAATAGTTTTTTCGTTTCACTACACCACTAACCAGTAACAGGTCAGAGAAATGTATTTTCTATAATTGTATTTTACTTTCCGATTTAATAGCTTAAGCGATGTTAAATAAAACAGCATCTTCAAAGTAAAAGCAGTGCCTTACTACATATTACTCCTGAATTACTCTTTTTTTCTCAGAAAACATGTTTGTTTTCCAAACATGCTACGTCCGGACAGCTTCAGTAAAAGAATGCTGTAAGGATTGTAACACGATAAAAAAACACATGTTCAATCTGGCGTATCTGCCTAGAGCGTAACTTGGTTATGATGCTGCGTAGACGGACCCATCGACATTGTCACTAGTGAAATCAAATCATAAGAAAGGAAAAGGTAAAGAAAACAAGTTGGGTGGATCATAAATAGCATTAACGTCATCACAACCGAAGTTTGCTTAGGATACAGGAAACAACAATGGATTGGAGGTGTATCTAAAAATAAATAACCCACGTAAAATGGTGCCTTCCCTTCTTAAGTAACGGCACTACCGGAAAAAGAACATTTTCACTATCACTTTGCCGGAGACTTGGGCGGGGAGTTTTTCTTGTAAGGCTGTTTGTAGATCAATGACGCCATACTATTCTTTTTAGTGTTTGATCTAGTCAGTTGGCTTTTTATAACATAATATCCTGGTACAAAACTCTTCACTAGGTAGTTTCAGATAAAAATAAAACAAGCAACGTCCTCGGGATCAGATGCGGGATTCGGTTGTTTTAACGAAATCCTATGTCTTGACACGATCTGCCCATCACACCAAATTACTTAATTAAAACTGTCATACGGTCGGAATGGTGTCGTGTGACTTCCCGACCGGTTGCTCGCAAACTCGTCCGAGATGCTCGAATCAGCCCGGTTTTCGTGCGGTTATTCATTGTCAGCAGCCTCCGAGTCTCCCGTCCGAAAGCCGGCAATCCTCCCGGAGGTCAGGGTTGATCCGCCGGATGGGTGAATGTTTTGGAAGTTTTCAAACAAAAACAAAGCATATCGTATACGCGCACGACAGCGGCCGGAGGAAAAGCTCATGGTGTCCCGTGGACGCTGTGGTCTTAACGCCTTTATCATAGGTCGTGCCAGTCGAGTACAGCGTACGTACGTCAAGGAGCCCGGTAGCCCGGTTTGCTGGCGGCGTGCTTTCGCATGATGGCTTCCTGGTGTGCCCCACCGCAAGCGTATAGGGGCTCGAACGTATCTTTCAAACAAGCGTTGATGAAGGCTACGGATACCCATTGTACTGGTGGAATGTTGCGCCCATACACCAAGATCTCACCTGAAAGTTGTGCTACCGGCAAAACTTTCGCACTCCGGTCGGCCGGCCGGTTGCAAAGATGGCCGCAAGTTAGAAGAAAGGCCACTATTAATTTACCTGCTTGTGCGAGTCTCTAATTGAACATATTTGTGTCGGAGCCGTGCGGTTTAGTAAGATTCTTGCTCAGGATGAGGGTCGTACCTCGTAGCTACCGACCAAGAAGGTTCGTTTGCACTACATTCATTCCATTCCTTGCATAGAGGCATGGTTTCATTTGACCACCTTTAGGAACGGACAAAGAACCATCAGGCCTCGGTAGAGGAATGTCTTGAAAGACTTCTTCCCACAAATAGAATGGCCATATCACGCCACGGGATGTTTGGTAAGACTTCGACCAACTTTTCGTTTGGGTCATAGTCATTGAAAGCAGTGTTTGGTTATCATAGTATGTTCCAAGACATTGAAATATAGTCATTGAAAGTCATGTTTGGTTATCGAATTCTACCGACTTGTTGTTTGCCTCTATTTTCTTTTAGCAAACAAGATTGATGACTTCAGTTTTACGTTCAATTCACAACTGCAAGCCATGTTTATAGAAGTGAATAGACTTTGAATCAGCTTTTTTATTTATTTTGTGTGTATATTTCGTCAGAGTCTTGGTTCTGTTTCAATTATAACTTTGAATTTAAGTTGTTTAGTTTCCGTTGTTGAAATCGTCGACATTAATGCCAGTTCTGTAAATAGCTTGAAATCTGTCATGGCAAAACTATTATTTTTAGAATAAACACACTCCGTTGGGAATCCGATTGCGGCATCAAAGACACATTAAGCTCGAGAATGAAATTATAATCCTCAACCCATCCCGAACTCAATCTGCTCCGAGTGTTTTCCGAAGGCGTTTTACCCCCGTGTGGTAATAAAATACTGCATCCTTCCTTTTTGACACATTGCCACCCATCGTGCAGTGTAACCGCAACTATTGCAACTGAAATAACCAATTCCAACCTACTTCTGGTGAAAATGACATCCTCACCGCAGCCGGGTCGGCATCGGTTCGGCCGAGATCTGCCCTCAAAGTTCCACTCTCGACTTGACGTTCGCGTAATTCCGCTCTATCCACACTTTAATCCGTTTCAGCTGCTAATCCTGTGCGCAAGTGGATCACTGGAGTGCAAAGTGCTCGACGTGCCATTTAATTGCTGCAGAAAACGTCCGCCCCTTTAAAAAAAAAACAAGAACTAACAATGCCGGCCCTCCAGAGGGCACAAGATTTCGAATTGAATTTTACAACGCCCTTTTTCGACACCAGTGTCGGTGGAAAATAAGATTCTCATTAGCTCTCCTCCTCGGGTGCAGCTGTGTGCGGACGTTCGCTTTGGCCCGGACGGACGGATTAGCTCGTTCCTTCCGCCTCCGGGTGAACTGGAATGATCTTTTTCCTTTTCTTTTGTGGAGAGTTGCCGGGCGAAAGGGGGAAATGCACCAAAATGCAATCTGCCAGCCGGGCACATCTCCAACATCGATTCTCGCCAGGTCGATGGATGGATGGCCCTTGAGTGTGATCGTAAGTGTTCGGTCAGCTTCAGTCTCTGGTGCTGCGGCCATTTCTATTCCGATTCGGAAGAATGGGCCCCAAACTGACGGTGACGGCTCGGATGGGGTGCTCGAGCGTAAGCTGCAAACGTTGCGCCAATCGTTCACTTGGCATCCGCTCGGGCTGGCCGAAGCCGCCGTGTTGTATCAGCTCCTGCCACCGACGGGCAAACCACGCGGATGGGGACGCATTTCCCTCCGTTTTTCCTCCGAAAACTTATCGAGAGCCGAGGGAAAAACTGTGGCCAACACTGAACCCATCGGAAAACTCGGCATAGCGCATTGGAACCGTGGCGGTTAAATGGTACCCTTGAGTGTGGATGAACGGCCGGATGGGAAATCTCGAACCCCAATCGAGACACTGGGAGCTTGGAAGTGGTCAGAGAGACCGTAGATTTTTTTTTCTCTGTCAAATTTCTGTTTGTGTTGATGCGGTGTGGAAAATCTCTTCACGGCAGGGAAACAGATTTTCGTGTCTGCATTCGGTGGGTGGAACATTTTACAAGTGGGTCACACAGTTACCGTTCAGGCTTCGGGCGAGTGAAGTGGTTGGACTCGGTTGGAGTTAAGGTGGGCAGAAACCACGAGCACGAAAAAAAAGAAAACTATGGACACATTTTTGGAGCAAACGTATCCACTTGACTGTCAATGAGTGGATGTTGATATTATATTTTAAACTTTGACTTCGTGCCAAACTGCCAACTTCAGCGATGGACAATAAAAATAAACGAGGCAGATGAGCATTACTGTGGAAAATTACCAGTTTGAAATGTAACCAGTGATTTATTTCAGAATGGTTGAAACATAATTTTCGAAGAGAACTACTTGTGTTTAAATCATTTTAAAATGATTCGTTTAGTAATTGCTCCAGTACTATTTCGAGGATTCGAGGCAATTGGTTTCGCTGGCTTTAACATGTTTTTGAAGTGTGCTCTACTTAAGAGTATTGATATGTCAAAAATAGAGGCATTTAAAATCGCAATGCCTTTTAAAAATATGAGATGTAAAAGATGCTAGCTAAATTTGGTTAGTGCTTTTACTATTTATAAATATTTCTACTTCTTTTCCTTTCCATATCTTAACAAAGAAAACATTGACTCGGTAAATGGATCTCCTCAGCTATTTGACACAATAGATATAGAAATTGATGTTGATAAAAATTTTGAAAACTGGCCGGGTCAAGATACAGTTTATGAATTTATTTCGCCATCCCGTGTTAGCCAACCGGTCGATACGGTTTTATTATTATGTCGGTTGTCCGTCTTGTTCGCGTGGCGTTCGAAATTTCCAGCCGCGCCTTAAGGCAAAATGCGGCTGAAAACTCTCCGGCGCGAATGAAAAATGAAGATCCATCTTCAAGTGGTATGGCTTTTCGGTGTTTCTGTTTGTCTTTTCCGGTTCTTTGGTGCTGATTCAGACCGCCATCACTTCAACCTTAGTGAAAAATACGTAAAACGCTCGAAAACCAAACCATCAAACAGACGGTAGAAAAATGTTGCCCCAACTGAACGGCTGGAGGAGGTTGAGCAATAAGAATATGAAAAATGGCCTATTCCTTACGGTTTCCGCCTTCGACGTCCGTTATCTGGAAACATTTTTTTTGAGCGATTACATTTTGCTTCTTGCCTCCATCGATTTGATGGTTGTTTGATCTTGTCTCCTTAATCTGTTTCATATTTTTCGTTTTTCTGGTTGTTTTATTTGTTCGTACTTTCGAGTTCTTTCTTAGAATTAGAGTTCGTTGATTTAGACAATTTAATTGGCTTTGGAAGTGTGATGATCAATAGAGAACTGTTGGTCCTCCGTTTTAGCGGAAGACGAATGGAAATAAGAAGAAAAGAAACATCCTTCAAAGATTGAGAATTGAAATTCTATGTTTGAAATGAAATTATAAAGCATTTTCATACGCGTTGTACGAAGCTATCCTCTTTAATGAACACTTTTCATTACGGCTTCGAAGAAAATGAAGCAAAACAATACACAATCACACCTGCCGAAAGTACGCATTATGCTACCCGTTTTTCCTCCATTCGAGAGCCGTTTTTTCCTAAATCACTGCTCGGGGCGAATGGGATAGAAAAGGTGAAAAAACAAGGATACATACACAAAAAACAAACTCCCCGTCCCATCACTCTCGGAGCTGGTACAAATTGAAATTACTTCCGCTAAATTTGTGTCATCTGTATTCCGATCGAGTTGAAGCGGCAGAAGAAGCCTACCAGAAGACGAAAAAAACAACGGTAGGAACAACAGAACACGGCTGAAGAAAAACAATCAAACAAACAGCGACAGCAAACAAAACACAAGAAAAAGAATTTTTACCAGCTACGAAGGACTTGCAAAACTTCTATCCCTCCGTATGACGCAGAAGGGTGTTTCCCTGCAAAGGCAGGAAAAGCGAACAAGAAAAAAACAAGAGTGTGCCATCACAGTTCCATGACGGTACGCAGAGTCCGGAACCCGGGAAATGTATGAGTGGTGAGAAACAAGCACCAGGCAAGGGGCACGTCTGCGGAAAGCTGCCGCAGGGCAGGGATTCCTCGTTGGGCTAGAGAAAAGTTTTTCTCCGTTCCGCCGATACCCCATCACCGTCGGACGCCGGGAAAATGCTCCATGGAAAGGGTACCACATTCTGGCAGCGGAAGCGGATGTAGAAATAAGAAACAAATACTCCACAAAACGGCGGCACATACTTCCGCGGATCCAGCCGGATGAGGCGACTGTTTTATTTGCGCTGTTTGTCAACGTGCCGTAGTTTTTGTTTTAACTTTTCCTTTTTTTTGCTTCCACCGCTTTTTCCCACTGTGTAGAATGGCCGAGTTGCGTGGCAATGAGCATTTTTGCCTCATTAAAGTGAGCGTACACTTCTTGTACATGCGGCAGAAACAATTGCTCAAGGATGTTTGCTCTTTCTCCCTGTTTCTTCACGTTATCTCCTTTCCAGCGAACCTACCAGTATCATTCCTTGAATTTTATTGATTTGTTTTCCACGTGTTTGCTAGGATCGTTGAACTCTCGGGTTTTTGTTTTTTCTGCAGAAATTCACCCAAATCAACCAGAACCCAATTCCACCCACCATGGAGCACCATTGATTAAGTTGTTCCGATAGCGTAAATCAGTCTAATTGATTCCAACTCATTAGACCGCATGGGGGGGTGGACCCACCAGTGTGTTGAGGAGAAATCGGCGTTGGTCAGTAAAAGTCACAGTGGATTTCCGCACGGTAAACACTTGCCCTCCCCCTCGAGGTGGTGCGTTTCGATTTTATCAATTAATCATCATTTGTTCATTCATTTCCACGGCTCGCCAAAGTCAACGCCAATGTCAGCGCAAGGCGCACTGTGGACGCAACATGATCGATCGGTTTGAGGAATGTCCACCAGCTTCACTCCCCCACACCCCGCAACAGAGACGTGACAGCGTTCCACACGACACGATTCCGATCGATCGCAAGTCGTAAAACCGGACCGCAGTCGGTCGGAGGACCAACGCACGGTTCACTTAATGAGTGGGTTTCAGGCTCGCTGTGGCGCTTAAATGAGTAACTCGAGAACGGGGCGACCGAACCAGTAGCCGGCCTATCGAAAGCTTACATCTGAAGCGGTTTTTAATTATTTCCTTAGCGATTATCGGCCTCACCAATCTGGAGCTCTGTTTCGACGAAAAACCGTGTCAAACGAGGCTTGATCGATCTTAAAATCTTTGGGGCGAACATTCGACGAAGACGCTCTGAATATGGATGAGCTGATGAATTCCCCGATCGATCGTTAGTTTCTTGTTTGCTGGTCATACCATTTTGTCGTTGTGGGGTTTAACAGGCTGGAAATGACTTTACTGCATCCGTTTTATGTTAGCATTTTTTTTTTCTCTCTCTCACTTTTACACACTCTCTTTCCTTCATGTTTTCCCTCTCAAACGCAATAGATGAAACTGTGTGTGTCTTTTCCTCGGACCTCATTTATCTAGACAGCGTGAAAACATAACCAGCACATAAAGGCATAGCCTCCGGCCTGTACCAAAACATCGTCTGCGAAGGTCTGACCAGCGAGAGGGTCGTAAATCTTTGACGCATTATCGTCCGGTCGGGCACATACAGACACACACACGCACACCATGTACGGTGTCCAACCCTTTCTTGGAGGTGTAATAAAACCGAGAGCGCAGAAAGAGAAAGGTTGGTCCTTCCGAAAACTGTGCGCCCGGAGTCCGGCGTTGGTCGATGGGCAGATGGAAGCCTCGGTTTTTATTCGTCTCACCCGCGCCATCCTGTTTTACGGACAAATTTGAGGTAAACCGTTTTACGAGCTGGGAATGGCAACATTAAAGTGCATTAAAGTTTACCTCCCCGTTCGGAGCGCAACGGTGCACTTTTTTGTGGTGAGTCCAATTCTTTTAGGGTTTGAACACTTGATGGTTTCCGATTCATATGTTTTTGAAGTCACGATTTCGTTAATGGATTTGACCATTTGAAAAATTATGATTCGTGGAACATCTTTTCTTCAATACGCAGAAAAGTTCATAACTGGTTCGTATCATAAAATGATAAACTTCGTAAGGTTTAATTTATAATATGTATTGCAAATGCAATTTTCTTTATTTGCCCTGATGATGTATGCAGCATCTCCCAGCGGCTAAATATGCACGCGAACCGTTGTTTAATCTGACGAAATGTGATTCATTCTTATGTGTGGCCCCAAAACCTCATTTTTCCACATCCACAAATCCACTCCGACTCCGACCGAACGGTATCGTCGTAAATATTTGGAAACATCCACTTCAACCGTAATCGAATGCATCAAACCCTTCAAGTGGTGCATCTAACCTGGCTCACGAGGACGATTGCCCATGAGGAGTGGTTGGCAATCGGGAATCTCGACACAACCCGAGTCATCGTTCCTAGCCGGGTGAAAGTCGTAACGCAAATCACTACACTTTACATGCCCGATCGGTGCTCATCAACATATTGCTTAATCCTATCACGGTTTGCATGCCAGGATTGGCCCCGGGAGCGATGCCACCTTTGATGTTCCGGTACTCCCCAGCGTTCGAAAAAGGGGGTTTCCGACCATTCCGATCGATCAGATCGGGAGCTGGGTTTTAGAGTTTTTGGGGGTTGATTTTGGTTTGCGGTGCGGTTTTACGGTTCGGATTGTGTTTCGGGAGACTGGATGATTCGTGATCTCCGGGATTGTATTGGTGATGTTGTTTTATTTCACTCTGGACCTCGGTGTGGAAACACCGAGCGCTCGGGCTGAATTGGCTGGAAGGATTTGAATATGGATGAGCCGGGAAAACGGCTCCTTGCCAATGGGAGGAAGGTAGCGAGAAGTTCAAGCACAGAAAAAGCCAGAGACATGGATCGTCGAGAACGAAAAATCCCCGTCCCACGACGGATCGCATTTCCATCGGGGTCACCGGCGAGCAGCAAGTGGAAAAGTGGATTTTTTCTGTTTTCGCTTTCGGTCCGCTTTTGCAAACGGATCGGAATGGTTTTCCCGGCTCGAATTTCTTCTGGCTTGCGGAACGCACCGGATGAAGGCAGTGGTGGATTGAAAAAGGATAAAGGATCACGCAATCGCCTTTTACAAAAGCATCACTCGTCGTTGCTTTTTTGTCCCTCTCTCCCTCTTTTTCCTCTCCCTGAAATGAGCCACCCAATGAAGCTATCGAACTGTTTCGGAAAGTGTGAAGCAAAAACACACCGGCCGAATCCTTCCAAACCCCGTGCCGAGGATCACGTTTCCGTGAAATGACAGTTTTCATCATTTGGCAGACTATTAAACTGATGAGAATCAGGCGCGAACGAGGGCAGCACGGCTCCCCGGGGGGGCCATGGAGGACCCCGCCTGCTGGTGCAATGAGAATGATTGGCGGTGGAAATGGTTGTAAAATTTGCATAATTCTGTTGGGATACCCAATTTGGATTATTCCGGATCGCGTTGTAACCTTCGCGGGGCGAATCCGTTGGAAAAGGCGGAGGCGACGATGGCTCTCACCGTTCTCGCTCGACAAACAAATGAAATGCAAATACGGTTTCGGCTTTAATGCGGTGTCTTCCCGCCCATCTCCGACCACCCCTCTCCGCTGTTTTTTGATGGCGAAGATTCAAGTTTTCTATTCATCAGAAATTGTTTATTCAATGCTTCCAATTTCGACGCTTTTCAAAGTGTGTTGAAATTTGAATTATTATGCTACCGAAGCTCCAGAAATATTTGAAAGTAGCGTAAAGTGATTTTATTTACTTATTTTGGTAAATGTTAGCGTATTGTTTATATAAAGCGGTGTTGTAAAATGAATGTAATGAGACAAACTTGATTTAAAAACCTTAAAGTTTGCTCCAGAAATTCCTCCAAACCGTTCCGATACGTCATGCACGCTCCCTGGAGGAAATTCATACCGCAAACGTCATCATTATCCTAATCATCATACACTTGCCTCTACCCACCCGGGAAAGCAAACGTAGGATTCCTCCCCTCCATCGTCAAGCATCGTCGAAATTGATTGACACTCATCCGAAATTGCAAAACGATTAAATGATCGTTCGGTTTATACGTTCCATTAACTGCCGAAAACTGCCCTCGATCGACCGGGGAATTCGACCACGGCCACGCCATTTTCCTTACCATCCTATAAGAGGCGGGTGGGCGAAATGATTCCGACGATCCGGATGCGTTGCCAGCGAGCCGAAAGTCAAACGGAGCTCAAGTGCGCCACCGTCCCCGGGACGGAGAGTGGGAATAGAAAGGGATGGGAAGCCATGTATCACGCAGCCATCGAGAAAGCGAGAAAGAGAAAGCGCTACGAGTCGGACGATGCTGATGAAATTGGCAAATTCCACTTTTCCGGCCACTTGAGCTTCGATTTCCGGTGAAACGACATTGAACTTTCACTTACCGCGACGGTACGATGAAAAATTCTCTCTCTCTCTCTCCCTTGCCGTTATTGTCTCATGTAATATCGTTTTCGCTTTTTCGCGTTCCAACCTCATTCCTACACGTGCACACACACGTACACAAACGTTTGAACTGTATCCTTTTCCTCCGGTGACCTAACGAGCGACGCACTCAAGCTGAGGCTAAACTCTTATCTTTATCTTTCGCCAACTCGAGCTTTATACCGACTTTCCTTTCGCTTCA